>NC_092763.1:79767031-80393906 GCF_047496795.1 Chiloscyllium punctatum
GCAATCCTGAGGGACAGGATGTACATGTATTTGGAAAGGCAAGGACTGATTAGGGATAGTCAACATGGCTTTGTGGGTGGGAAATCATGTCTCACAAACTTGACTGAGTTTTTTGAGGAAGTAACAAAGATGATTGATGAGGGCAGAGCAGTAGATGTGATCTATATGGACTTCATTAAGGCGTTTGACAAAATTCTCCTTGGGAGACTGGTTAGATCTCATGGAATACAGGGAGAACTAGCCATTTGGATACAGAACTGGCTCAAAGGTAGAAGACACACAGTGGTGGTGGAGGGTTGTTTTTCAAACTAGAGGCCTGTGACCAGTAGAGTGCCACAAGGATCGGTGCTGGGTCCTCCAAATTTTGTTATTTACATAAATGATTTGGATGCGAGCGTAAGAGGTACAGTTAGTAAGTTTGCAGATGACACCAAAATTGGAGGTGTAGTGGACAGCGAAGAGGATTACCTCAGATTACAACAGGATCTTGACCAAATGCGAGGTGCTGCATTTTGGGAAAGCAAATCTTAGCAGGACATATACACTTAATGGTATGGTCCTAGGGAGTGTTGCTGAAAAAAGAGACCTTGGAGTTCAGGTTCATAGCTCCCTGAAAGTGGAGTTGCAGGTAGATAGGATAGTGAAGAAGGTGTTTGTACGCTTTCCTTTATTGGTCAGAGTATTGAGTACAGGATTTGGAAGGTCATGTTGCGGCTGTACAGGACATTGGTTAGGCTACTGTTGGAATATTGCATGCAATTCTGGTCTCCTTCCTATTGGAAAGATGTTGTGAAACTTGAAAGGGTTCAGAAAGGAGTTACAAGGATGTTGCCAGGGTTGGAGGATCTGAGCTACACAGTGAGGCTGAACAGGCTGGGGCTGTTTTTCCTGGACCATCAGAGGCTGAGGGGTGACATTATAGAGGTTTACAAAATTATGAGGGGCATGGATAGGATAAATAGACAAAGTCTTTTCCCTGGGGTGGCGGAGTCCAGAACTTGAGAGGCAAAAATATAAAAGAGACCTATGGGGCAACTTTATCACGCAGAGGGTGTACGTGTATGGAATGAGCTGCCAGAGGAAGTGGTGGTGGCTGGTACAATTGCAACATTTAAGATGCATTTGGATGGGTATATGAATAGGAAGGGTTTGGAGGGATATGGGCCGGGTGCTGGCCGGTGGGACTCGATTGAGTTGGGATATCTGGTTGGCATGGACGGGTTGGACTGAATGGTCTGTTTCCATGCTGTACATCTCTATGACTCTATGTTGATTGAGGGATGAATATCGGCCAGGAACACCATGCTAATTACTCTGAAACAGAGGCAGAGTCCTGGAGCAGCTTATCAGGTCTGACAGCATCTGTGGAGAGAGAAACGGAATTAACATTTCAAATTCTGTACAACTCTTCTTTAGCACTGAAAGGTATTGTTTTATTCTATACTTCTGAAAAAGGCAGAGGCAAAGCAAGACAGCAGGTTGTTTAGAGGCCCAGTATGAAAGTCAAAGAGATTGTTAGTAGTGGTGAAAGAGAAAAAGATATAAAAGAGATATATATGAAAAAAAGAGTAAGCAGTGTGTAAGTTAAGGTGTGAAATGGGCATCTAATCTGCCTGCTTGCTCCACCTCATTCTCTGTCAAAACTACGGAAAACAAAAATTCCTGACACCTTTCACTTCTGGAGAAGTCATACCTGACTTGAAATGTTAACTGTTCCTCTCCCTGAAGATACTGCCAGAGTTCGTAGAATCCCAATTGTGTAGAAAGAGGCCATTCGGCCCAAGAAGTCAAGTGTTCCTCCAAAGAGCATCCCATCCAGATCCATGCTCCCACCTCCCATGGCCAATCCACCAACCTGCACATCTTTGGACTTTGGGAGGAAGCTGGAGCACCCGGAGGAAACCCATGCAGACACGGGGAGAATGTGCAAACTGTACACAGACAGTTGTCCGAGGGTGGAATTGAGCCTGTTTCCCTGGTGCTATGAGACAGCAGTGTTAATCACTGAGTTATCATGTCACCACCTTTTGAGTTTCTCCAACGTTGTTTCAAATTTCAGACACCTGAACTATTTCGCTCTTGTTTGCTAACTGCTCTGCCCTTCTCCGAAGTTGTGCCATAAAACATTTCATGCCTTTCCAACCAGGTCGCTGCTCTATTAGAACAGCTTGACTAGAAACACAAAATATTTCTGGGAGCTGACCATTAGGATAGGCTCCATCCTCAACAGAGCAACAATAATCCAGAGAGTAGAGATTAGATGAGACTGTTGCTGGAAAAACACAGTAGGTCACGCAGCATCCGATGAGCAGGAAAATCAATGTTTCTGGCAAAAGCCCTTCATCAGGAATGGAGGCAGGGAGCCTCCAGGGTGGAGAGATAAATTGGGGTGGGGAGAGGATAGCAAAGAGTACAATAGGTGAATGGGGGTGGGGATGGAGATGATAGGTCAGAGAGGAGAGTGGAGCGGATAGGTGGGAAGGGAGATTGACAGGTAGGACAGGTCATGAGGACAGCGCTGAGCTGGAAGATTGGAATTGGGGTAAGGTGGGGGGAGGGGAAATGAGGAAACTGGCGAAGTCCACATTGATGCCCTGGGGTTGAAGTGTTCTGAGGCGGAAGATGAGGAGTTCTTCCTCCAGGCATCGGGTGGTGAGGGAGCGACGGTTAAGGAGGCCCAGGACTTGCATGTCCTCGCCAGAGTGGGAGGGGGAAATTGAAATGTTGGGCCACAGGGCAGTGTGGTTGATTGGTGCGGGTGTCCCAGAGATGTTCCCTGAAGCGGTCTGCGAGGAGGTGTCCAGTCTCCCCAATGTAAAGGAGACCACATCGGGAGTAACGGATACAATAAACGACATTGGTGGATGTGCAGGTAAAACTTTGATGGATGTGGAAGGCTCTTTTGGGGCCTTGGATGGAGGTGAGGGAGAAGGTGTGGGCGCAGGTTTTGCAATTTCTGTGGTGGCAGGGGAGGGTGCCAGGAAGGGACGGTGGGTTGTAGGGAGGCGTGGACCTGACCTGACGGAGGGAACGGTCTTTGCGGAAAGCGGTTGGGAGGGAAATATATCCCTGGTGGTGGGGTCCGTTTGGAGGTGGCGGAAATGTCGGCGGAAGATGCGGCTTATGCGAAAGGTTGGTAGGGTGGAAGGTGAGCACCAGGGGCGTTCTGTCCTTGTTACGGTTGGAGGGGTGGGGTTTAAAGGCAAAGGTGCAGGATATGGATGAGATTCATTGGAGGGCACCTTTAACCATGTGGGGAGGGAAATTGCGGTCTCTAAAGAAGGAGGCCATCTGGTGTTTTCTGTTGTGGAACTGGTCCCCCTGGGAGCAGATACAGCGGAGGCGGAGGAATTGGGAATATGGGATGGCATTTTTGCAAGAGGTAGGGTGGGAAGAGGTGTAATCCAGGTAGCTGTGGGAGTCAGTTGGTTTGAAAAAATGCCAGTGTCAAGTCGGTTGTCATTAATGGAGATGGAGAGGTCCATGAAGGGGAGGGCAGTGTCAGAGATAGTCCAGGTAAATTTAACGTCAGGGTGGAATGTGTTGGTGAAGTTGATGAACTGCTCAACCTCCTCGCGGGAGCACAAGGTAGCGCCGATGCTGTCATCAATTAGTGGAGGAAGAGGTGGGGAGTGGTGCCGGTATAATTACGGAAGATCGACTGTTCTACGTAGCCAACAAAGAGACAGACATAGCTGGGGCCCATACGGATGCCCATGGCTACCCATTTGGTCTTGAGCAAGTGGGAAGATTCGAAGGAGAAATTGTTAAGGGTGAGGACCAGTTCAGCCAAACGAATAAGAGTGTCAGTGGAAGTGTACTGTTGAGGCCGTCAGGAGAGGAATAAACAGAGGGCTTGGAGGCCCTGGTCATGGCGGATGGAGGTGTAGAGGGACTGGATGTTAATCCAGAGACCCAGGTTTTCTGGAGATCCAGGTTCAAAACTCCACCATCGGGAGATCGAACATAGTCTTAGGGAATGGTTCACCGAGCATCACTGCCGGGCCTGCAGGGGCCGACTGGACCTCCCAGTCACCACCCATTTTAATTCCTCTTCCCACTCCCTTTCTGACATGACCATCCTTGGTGTCCTTCATTGCTACAGTGAATCAGACGCAAGTTGGAGGAACAACACCTCATCTTTCGCCTGGGCAGCCTACAGCCCAGAGGACTCAACATTGACTTTACCAATTTCAAATAACCTCCCTTCCCATCCCCCAACTCCCTTCCCAGCCCCATCCCTTCCACTGCGCCCTGCCAACAAGCGAATTCATTCCTCCCATTGACCAACCAGGTCATACCCTCTGTCTATCTTCACCTATCCCCACTTCACCATCCTGCCCCTGCCACCCCCTTTATCTGCAGCTCCCCCCACACCCACACCCTGTCCTGACGAAGAGTTATACCTGAAACGTTGACTTCTTCACCTCCTGATGCTGCCTGGCTTGCTGTGTTCTTCCAGCCTCCTGCCTGCCTACTTTAGATTCCAGCATCTGCAGTGTTTTTGTCTCTAATCCTTATCTCATCTGGCCCATATTTAACTTCTGACCCACAGCAATGTGGTTAACTCTTATCTACCCTCAAGATAATTAGGAATGGGCAATAAGTGCTGGCCCATCCAATGATGCCCACATCCTGTCAAGTAATATATTACTAAAGTTTCTGAGGCATTGTATCTTTCATTGCAGAGGCCTGAAATTCTGGAATTCACTCCCTAAATTTCTCTGCATCTCTACATCACTTGCCCCTCTGACAGGACTGCTTAAAAGCTACAATTTTGACCAAGCTGATGGCTATTTGGTCTATTAACATTTTCCATGGGTCAGTGTTAAATTTTGTTTAACGGCATTCTTATGAAGTATCTTGGGGGACTTAGTTGTCACAAGGCTGCTGTCAGTAAAAGCTGGAAATGGGTTAGTTGGGGATTAAGTTCAGATTTTTAAGATCTTGTGCTCTATCCAAAGAACACCCCCCAATTCTCTGTGGTTATGTTTCTAACCAGTGTGTGACAATTCTTCGATCTGTGAAGAACATTAATTCCCATCAAAAATCTATTATCCAACAACAGAAAAATCATCAATTGGACATTTTAAAGTTTTTGTTCTGCATGAATTAATGGCAATCGGGTTTTCCAGTATGGAACCCAGCTGCACTCAGACATTCCGCCAACAAATAATTAATTAGTAAAAAGCTGCTTCGAAAATAATTGGTGAGACAATTTTCACTTCACAGTCTCCATTTCCTGTTCTGCTGAGCAGTTATGGGGAGCTCTTAAAGAACGTTGACCACTTCAAATACCTTGGGACTGTTCTGTTGGCCAAAGCAGACAGTGATGAAGGGAGTCAGCACCACCTCCAGTGTGTTAGCTCAGCTTTCGCCTCCCTGAGGAAGAGGGTGTTTGAGAATAACAACATCAGATCCAACACCATTCTCATGGTATACAGAGCTGTGGTGGTTCCTACCCTCCTATATGGCTCTGAGACATGGGCTGTCCACAGCGGGGACCTCAAAGCGCTGGAACAGTCCCACCAACGCTGTCTGTGCAAGATCCTGTGAATCTGCTGGGAAGACAGACACACCCACACCAGTGTCCTCGACCAGGTCAATATCCCCAGCATTGAGGCACTGACCATCCTCTTGATTGGCTGTGATGGGCTGGGCATGTTGTCTCCATGACCGACACGAGACTCCCTGGAGAGGTGTTCTACTCCCAGCTCCGAAATGGCAGGCGAACCCCAGGTGGGACAGAGGAAGTGCTACAGGGACACCATCAAGGCCTCACTGGGGAAGTGTAGCATTCCCACAGACACCTGGGAATCACTGACGCGAGATTGTCCAAAGTGGGGGAGGAGCATCCAGGAAGGCGTTGAGCCACTTGAGCCTCGCAGTCGGGAAAAAGCGAAGCTGGGGGGTAACAGCATTAGGAGCATGCTTTCACACCAACGTCTCACCCACCCCTTCCCCGTGACTACCAACTGCCCCAAGTGTGACAGAGTCTGTGGTAGCGTCATTGGTCTATACAGCCACCTACAGACTCACCCTGAGAGTGGAAGAGAGTCATCCCTGTCTGTGAGGTACTGCCCATGAGGAGGATCTCATAAGTAGATCGGTGGTGTTTAAAGTAGACCTAAAGGCTTCCATTGTTAGAACTGGGATTTTGGGGCTGGGATATCTGGGAAATATGTGGAGATGCACTTGTTGACTTCCTATTCTAACGCAAATGGTATGGGAATCACTTCAAATACAACTTATAGATTTGACAATTGAGGTTTAATTTTTCCGATTTTATAATTTTGGAAATTGATGCTTTCACACAAGTACAACATGTAATCGGGAAGGAAAATGGAAGCTTAGCCCTTATTTAGCATAGACTATAGAACACTCGAAAAAAAAAGTGGGTGGCACAGTGGCACAGTGGTTAGCACTGCTGCACTCACAGTGCTAGAGACCTGGGTTCAATTCCTGCCTCAGGCGACTCTCTGCATGGAGTTTGCACATTCTCCCTGTGTCTATGTGGGTTTCTTCCGGGTGCTCCGGATTCCTCCCACAATCCAAAAATGTGCAGGTTAGGTGAATTGACCATGCTAAATTGTCCGTAGTGTTAGGTGAAGGGGTAAATGTAGGAGTATGGGTCTGGGTGGTATTCGGGTCGGTGTGGACTTGTTGGGCTGAAGGGCCTGTTTTCACACTGTAAGTAATCTAATCTAAAAAAGCAGGCAGTTTGCTATCTTTATAATGCTGCTGTTGCGAAGATGCTTAACACTCAAGAAACTGGACACCATCCAGGAGAAAGCACTCTGCTTGATTGACACCTCATCTACTAACTTCAGCATTCGCTGTCTTCACCACTGCCATGTGGTGGAAGCACAGTGTTTCATCTACAAAGTGCACTGTAACAAATTGCAATAGCTGTTTTGATAGTATATTGCAAA
The DNA here is from genome assembly GCF_047496795.1 of Chiloscyllium punctatum. Classification (NCBI taxonomy): domain Eukaryota; kingdom Metazoa; phylum Chordata; class Chondrichthyes; order Orectolobiformes; family Hemiscylliidae; genus Chiloscyllium; species Chiloscyllium punctatum. The sequence goes on from NC_092763.1 coordinate 79,773,964, forward strand.
CCTGTGACCGCTATTAACTGGAAAGACAAAGTCTCTGCCGACTGCACTATGCTGTCCAATGTCACTGTTTGTTCACTGTCACAGGTCAATAACTTGGAACTCACTTCCTAATAGGACTCTGGGTGTACCTCTCTGTATGACAGCAACAGTTCCACCTGTTCCACCAGTTCTACCACCACCACTTGTTTAAGGGCGAATTAGGCTTCAGTAACAAATGTTAAACTTGGCAGCAATGCCCACATCCCAAGAAATAACAAAAGAAAGACAACAAGCAGGATTAAATGCTTTTCTTCTTTTAAAGATATTCATGGGATGTGGGCATCACTGGCCAGCATTTGCAACACATTCATGATTGCACACAGAGCAGTTAAGAGCCATTGCTGAGGGTTTGGGGTCACATAGTGTCATAGAGTTATACAACACAGAAATAGACCCTTCAATCCAAATGGTCCGTGTCCAACATAATTCCAAACTAAACTAGTGCCACTGCCCGCTCCTGGCCCATATCCCTCCAAACTTTTCTTATTCATGTACTTATCCAAATGTTTTTTTAAATGTTGTATTTGTTAGTGCATCCACCACTTCCTCAGGAAATTCATTCCACACACAAACCACCTTCCGTGTACAAAGTTTTCCTTTGTGTATTTTTTAAACCTTTCTCCTCTTGCTTTAAAATATTTCCCCGAATCTTGATATCCCACATCCTAGGGAAAAGACACCGACCATTAAGTCGATATTTCACCTCTCATTATTTTATATACTTCGATCAGGTTACCTCTCACCTGTTTACCTGATTTCAATCCCTCGACGACACAGGTGAACAAGATATGTTATTCCACCAATCGGCAGAGGTTACATGGCCACCATTAGGTGAGCTGTTTTTATTCTAATTTCTTTATTGTCAAATTCAAATGTTACCATTTACCATGAGAAAATTTAAATGCAATAAAATTATGATTGCATGGAGCAAGGCCTTGTGCAGATTTTACAAATGCAGTGCTAGGAAATGGTAGCAGGTTGCTCAATCTGATGTTGTGCCCCAAACTTCCCATTCATTCAGCTGGGGAATGATGCTTAAAATGAAGACCATTGTTTCAAGCAATTGATTTTAAATGTACTTCCTTCTGCTCTCCTACAGGATGAGAAGTTGTGTAGAGACTGCATTGTGAGTGCTGTCAGATGATGTCAGGTCACAGCTGAAGTGCAGGAGGTTGAAGGGCAACGTTATTGAAGTTTAGAAAATAATGAGGGGTCTCGATAGGCTTAATGGTAGGTGTCTTTTACAATGTTTACAAGACATTTAGGTAAGTAATCAATCCACCTTTGTCTAAGGCTCTCAGAGTCTGATCTTGCTCGAATATTAATATATTACAAGTACAGGCAGCGTCTTCTGCTGCAGTGAAAAAGTTGAAAAGAGCTGGTCTCAGTTTTTACGAGTGTACATAAACCTCTTGCTACATCTTGACATTTTTCCAGTGAGAACTTCCATCTCCTTTACAGCTCCCTTGAATTGGATAATTTTGCCTTAGACACATGCACTGCTTTCTGCTGAAGGCAGTAATTGTACCCTGAAGCTATAACATCTCTGGTGGGAATATGTGGAAGAGGCGATTGGAGAGTTTGAGACATAGTTCAGAGACTACAACATGATGATCTCATCTCTAACTCTAGTATGCTTTCAGTGATAAAGCAGTTATATTATGAAGTCAGCTTGAAGTATTCAGAGCACTTAAATATACTCATGTCAACTGGAGCATCATTACCCAAAAAATGAATCAGTCATTCTTTTTGTTTTCTTTATGTTTGGAAGTGTTATTACCTGTATCACAGAATCAAAGATTTGGTAAGATTACTTATAGTGTAGAAACAGGCCCTTCGGCCCAACAAGTCCACACCGCCCCGCCGAAGCACAACCCACACTGTACCCCTACATTTACCCCTTACCTAACACTACGGGCAATTTAGCATGGCCAATTCACCTGACCTGCACATCTTTAGAGTGTGGGAGGAAACCCACGCAGACACGGGGAGAATGTGCAAACTCCACACAGTCAGTCGCCTGAGGCAGGGATTGAACCCGGGTCTCTGGCGCTGTGAGGCAGCAGTGCTAACCACTGTGCCACTGTGCCGCCCAAATGCAGAAGAAAGAGATTCAGCCCATTCGCCTTTAACCTGTACTTCATACAGACCCACATTTGCAGAATTAAACTAACTGGAAGATTTGTTGTGAGATTTATTATTTTGTTACGTAGGACTTTTAATTAGAAATATGAGTTGTACACAAAACTTCAATCAGCATAAATCTTCACTTTCCATTACTCGGTCCATCTGTTACCACTCATCACCTCCATTAGCTTTCATTGGTCCTTGTTTTCAGTAGCAATTCTGTCATGCTGAGCTTCCATCCATTCCCCTGACCCCAACTTGCTCCAGATTCTAAACAAAATGTTTCTCTCTGGGGTCAGTGTGCCTACTTATTTGCCCTTCTCACCAACCTCCACTCCAAAGTCAGGAAATAGCTAATTGCAGTGGAGAGTGTGGTGCTGGAAAAGCACAGCAGGTCAGGCAGCATCTGAGAATTCCTGATGAAGGGCTTATGTCAATTCTCCTGCCCTTTGGATGCTGCCTGACCTGCTGTGCTTTTCCAGCACCACACTCTCGACTCTGATCTCCAACATCTGCAGTCCTCACTTTCTCCTCATGGCTAATTGCATCTATATGAAATGTGAAAGTGATAGACAATTCACACGTTGTCTGTAATCGGGCTTCTGGTGCAAACTTGAATGTCTATAGTTTCATCTGATGAACTCACTTTAGAATATCCTACATATGAACATCTGACTATGGTACCTCAGTCAATTTCTTGGTCACAGAATATGACACAATTACAGTGGCACACATCAGAAAAATGGTTAAAAATGGGTTGAGTTGTACAAATGATCAAGCTCAATCAAGATCACTTCAAGTTGTATTGTTTAGGAATCTTCCCCATTTACTTTTGCATCCCTGGAGATTGAGACAACTGCAGATGCTGTAGTGTGGCACTGGAAAAAGCACAGCAGGTCAGGCAGTATTAGGGGAGCAAGAGAATTAACGTTTCACGCATAACCCTTCATCAACACGCATAATGAAGCCTGAAACATAGACTCTCTTTCTCCTCAGATGCTGCCTGACCTGCTGTGCTTTTTCCAGCACCACGTTTTATCAACTAATTTTTGCATTCTTAACAACAATGTCTATCCATTTCAACCACAAATAGTCTATGGGCACTTGTGATGTCTACCTCTTAAAAGTAAAAGGACGGCAAATTATGGAGGTTCTCCTCCAAGCCACACACCAAACTGACTTGGAAACACATTGGCTGTCCCTCCAATATGATCAAAATCCTGGAAATCCCTCTCTCTCTCAGCACTGAGAGTGTACTTGCACCTTAAGAACTGCAGAAATTCAAGCAATTATCTCACAAGCTCATGTCTCATATCTAACTTCCAAGTGATGCAAAACAACACGTAATAATTGGATTCTTCCACAGTTTTAAAATTGTAAATTATTTCAATGTAACATTTTCTTTACTTTCCATGAAAGCTGAATTAATACATTTCCAGTATCTATGTGTTAAATGGAAGAAATAAGACTTTTCATTATTTGTTGAAGCTGGTGAATGAATGTAGTCACTAGGACCCCCTTCTTATCTTGGGAGCAAAGCTCAAACTGTCAAATGCTGACAAGGGAAACACAACAAAATTCTTCAATGTTTAGTATAAAACCAGAAGCCCTGATATATTATTTTCCTTTTTAGAAGCTGATTAGCAAGCTTCAGCAAAATATTCAACCAATCACAGAACCACAGAGGTGTGATGTCACAGAAGGAGGCTATTGAGCTCTTCATGTAGTCATCTGTTCCAATCTTTTGCATACCATTTCTATCCAAATAACCATCCAATGCCCTATTGAATGAATTGTGCCTGCCTCTACCACATTTCCAGGCAGTCCATTCTAACCCATAACTACGAAAATGTATTTCCTCACTTCACCCTTACTTCTTGTGCACATCACTTCAAATATAAGCTGTTTTATTTTTCTTCCTTTTACAAATGGGAACAACTTCACCCATCTATCCAATCCAGCTCAGTCATGGTTTTAAAAACCTCTATCAGAGCTCCACTCAGCCTCTGCTTTCCAAGGAGAACAATCCCAGCTTCTTCAATCTATTTTCGTCATTGAAGTTTCCGATTCCTGGAACAATTGTTGTGCCCACATGAAGTCAAACAAGTGTTTCACACAATTTCAATGTCACCTCCTAGTTCTTGCACTCTTTGTCCCTATTCATAAGAAAAGGACAATAATGTGCAAAAGACCTTGATAGTAGCCCCCCGGTACATCAGAATCTCTTGTCCCCAAAGCTATTGGAGGGTTGGTGTGGACTTGATGGGCTGCATGGCCTGCCTCCCCACTGTAGGATTCTATGATCATGGGAAAACAAAATATTGGGGAAACAGTCTTTTTTTTAACCTGCCATGAAGGCAAGTAATCAGGGTGATGGTGGGTTGATGCTTTTAAATGGCCACCAATTGACCACTTAAGGACCATTATTGCTTGTGAGCTGAGACAATCCCCAGTGTGCCATTTCACCCATCATTAAGTTGGTGCATTAGCAAGAAGAGGGATTAGTGTGTCTCCAAATCAAACAAACCAAATGATATTTGCTTCTCAATGTATCATTGCTGCTGGCAGGGAAGGGAAAGTTGCTCCTAGGTTTCTGGCCTTCGCCTGTTGCTGTCCAGGTCAGCACCTCCTTCGAAGCACAATGTCTCACAGCATTGTGGAAAATCACAGCTACTTGTTCTTCAAACTTCAAACACCATTTCTATCATTGGTAACCTCCTTATCTGTGTTCGTGTGGCTCCCATTAAATAAGTTATAACATGATTTGGAGATGCCAGTGTTGGATTGGGGTGTACAAAGTTAAGAATCACACAACACCAGGTTATAGTCCAACAGATTTAATTGGAAGCACTAGCTTTCGGAGCGACGCTCCTTCATCAGGTGATTGTGATCACCTGATGAAGGGGCGGCGCTCTGAAACCTAGTGTGCTTCCAATTAAACCTGTTGGATTATAACCTGGTGTTGTGTGATTTTTAAAGTTATGGCATGCCTGCTTTACAGGATTACCCTTTTACTGTAAAATATTGCTGCAACCCTTTAAACTGCTGCAAGATATTCAATTCAATGCTTGGAGTTGCCAGAGTCTGACCCTGCCACACCAGGAATTTACCAAAACTGTTCAATGAAGCTTAAATAACACATGTTATCATGGGAACAGCAACTGCAGGTCAAGGCTAAATGGGTAAGGTTCTTAGGACAAGTTACATAGACAGGTTTTGTATGCTTTGAAGCCTAGAACACTAACAGACACTAAAATTGAACACTAAAAAGGGTAGGCAAAGAGAAAAAGGTGACATATTCTTAGATTTAGAGCAATGTCACAGATATATAGAGTTATAGAGATATACAGCACAGAAACAGACCCTTCCATCCAAATGCTCAATGCCAACCAGATATCCTCAATTCACCTAATCCCATTTGTCAACATTTGGCCCATATCTCTCTAAACTCTTCCTATTTATGTACCCATCCAGGCACCTTTCAAGTATTGTAATTGTACCTGTCTCTACCACTTCCTCTGGCAGCTTATTCCATACACATACCCACCCACCCCCTCCCCCCACCCTCCTCACTCTGCGTGAAAAAGTTGCCCTTCCGGTCCCATTTAAATATTTCTGCTCTCAACTTACACTTATGCCCTTGAGTTTTGGCCTCCCCTACCTTAAGAAAAAGACCTTGTCTATTTACCTTAACCATGCTACTCATGACTTTATAAGCCTCTATAATGTCATTCCTCAGCCTCCGACATTCCAGGGAAAACAGCCTCAAGCCAATTCAACCTCTTCCTACAGCTCAAACCCTCCGACAACATCCTTGTAAAACTTTACTGAACCCTTTCAAGATTCACAACATCTTTCCTCTAAAAGGGTGACCAGAACTGAAAGCAGTATTCTAAAAGTGGTCTCACCAATGTCTTGTACAGCCACAATATGATATGCGAATTCCTATACTCAATGCACTGACCAATGAAGGCAAGCAGACCAAACACCTTCTTCATGGCCCCATCTACTTGTGACTCCACTTTCAAGTAGCTACGAGCCTGCACCCCCAGGTCTCTTTGTTCGGCAACACTTCCCAGGACCCCAACGCTAACTGTGTAAGTCTTGCTCTGGTTTGCCTTACCAAAATGCAGCACTGCATGTTTATCTAAATTAAATTGCATCTGCCTCTCCTCGGCCCATTGGCCCATCTGATCAAGATCCCATTGTACTCTGAGATAACCTTTTTCACTGTCCACTGCACTACCAATTTTCACGTCATCTGCAAACTTACAAACCATCCCTCCTACATTCACATCTAAATTATTTATCTCAATGATGAAAAGCAGCAGACCCAGCACTGATCCTTGTGACACACCATTGGTCAAAGGCCTGCAGTTTGAAAAGCAACCCTCTATCACCATCCTCTGACTCCTACCTTCAAGCCAATTTTGTATCCAATCAGCTTGCTTTTTTTCTGGATTCCATGTGATCTAACCTTTCTAACCAGGAGAAAGTGAGGACATGCAGGTGCTGGCGATCAGAGTCAAGAGTGTGGTGCTGGAAAAGCACAGCCGGTCAGGTAGCATCCGAGGAGCAGGAGAATCGAAGCTTTGAGCATTAGCTCTTCATCACTTCTAACCAGTCTACCATCGTACGCCTTGTCGTACGCCTTGTCGTACGTCTTGTCGTACGCCTTGCTGAAGTCAATATCAACAATATCTACTGCTCTACTTGCATCAATCTTTTTTGTCACCTCTTCAAATAATTTAAACAAATTAATGAGACACGATTTCTCACACACAAAGACATGTCATCTGAGTGATAGCAGGAAGAATTTCTTGAGATAAAATTTAGTGGAAAGCTAGAACTCCCACTCACCAAAAAGCTGTTGAAGTTGGAATCAAATTCTTAATTTCCAACTTGAGGTGAATAGATTTTTTTTCGAATGATGGTTGAGAGTATTTGTTGGAATCAATGTGGACAGGTTGAGTTACAATACAAGCTGTCCATAATCAAATTGGGTAAAGTGCAGATTCCAGGCCTGACTAGCCTTGTTCTGTGTTCCTAAGGAAGATACAAATGCCATTGGAATACTATCCGGCTGACATAATTGGAAAGGTCACAATTATAAAAAGAATCTTTGAGCACTTGGCCACAGCAAAGCTGTGCCTTAAAGGGCAGTCAGTTCACCCTGAAAGGCAAAGGAAGGTCGAGAAGTCAATCTCAATGCTCTCATAGAATCACAGAATCACAAATGGTATGGCACAGAGAGCAGACATTTGGCTTCAGTGGTCCTTTTAAGAGGCTATCAAATAGTTAATGAGTTCATTTGTTTCTCACTTGCTCAAGGAACACAAGGAGAACCTTGTCTCCCTGAATGTTTGGTCCTGAGCCTGGTTGAAGTAGCCATTCACAGGTCCAGGCAGTGGGCCATCGAGAGGGTCATTTGAATTGCCTGCCTGTCTCTCTGTCATGGCTCACAGCTGGTGTCCCTGGAGAGACAGCACATCTTGTTCACTGGAACAAGAAATAGCCTACCTCTACAAGCAACAGCTACTGCAAAGGCTACAGTACATCACCTCCCTTAAAATCTTCCTTCACTTCAAGGTTTCCTTTATTTTAAATGTATGAGTATATTCATTGCACGAGTACCTTTATCTTTCTTCATATCTATTCCAGATCTCCTGCCTACCTGATCTATGATATTACCACAGTAAGTGATCATAGAATCATTGTAGAAGGGGCCATTTGGTCCATCAAGTCTGGACTGCCAAAGATACACTATGACTTACACTGTTGCCACTATCCCATACTAATCCGACAGCCTTGAATGTCATGACAATTCAAGTGTTTATCCAAGTACTTCTTCAATTTTGTAAGGTGTCCCATAAGTACCCTCCCCAGTTCTAGACCGCTGACACCCTCTGGGTGATGTTACTCACACTTTGCCATTTATCGACTCTTTCATTACCGATTCAATAGGGAGAAGGCATGTAATATCACCTACTATGACAAAAGAAAAGCAGCCAGGACAAAAGGATTTGTGGCTCACTTTGCCATCTGGTTTGGGAGTCATTTAAAACTTAATCTGTCTTCACATCAATAATGTTTCATTCATGGCAATGACCTTGTAAACCTCCTGTCTATCTCCTCTTCTGCATCAGTTAACATCCTGCCTGGCCCACGGCATTGTACAGTTTGAACATAATTATACTCGATACTTACTGTGATCATGACGGTGATCGGAAAGGGCTTCTGAGCATGGGGCTTATCCACTCAGTCTACGTTTCTTTTGATTTCTTCACTTTTCTATCTTTCTATTGTCATTTCTTCTTCTTTTTTATCACTTAATAAAGAGCTTGGTTGCAGCGATGGTATTGGCAATAAGAAACAAGGACTCAGATAGATAAAGCAATGCAGACCAACTTAGACCCAGAAACATGGACTCAAACAGACCCAGCAAAGCAGTCTGACATAGACTCAGCTACATTGACTCACATAGACTCAGCAACATTGACTCACATAGACTCAGCAACATTGACTCACATAGACCCAGGTACATGGACTCACATAGACCCACCAACATGGACTCACATAGACCCAGCAACCGGACTCACATAGACCCAGCTACATGGACTCACATAGAGCCAGCTACATGGACTCACATAGACCCACCAACATGGACTCACATAGACCCAGCAACCGGACTCACATAGACCCAGCTACATGGACTCACATAGAGCCAGCTACATGGACTCACATAGAGCCAGCTACATGGACTCACATAGACTCAGCAACCGGACTCACATAGACCCAGCTACATTGACTCACATTGACCCAGCTACATGGACTCACATAGACCCAGCTACATGGACTCACATAGACCCACCAACATGGACTCACATAGACTCAGCAACCAGACTCACATAGACCCAGCAACATTGACTTACATAGACCCAGCAACATTGACTCACATAGACCCAGCTCCATGGACTCACATAGACCCAGCTACATTGACTCACATTGACCCAGCTACATGGACTCACATAGACCCACCAACATGGACTCACATAGACTCAGCAACCGGACTCACATAGACCCAGCTACATGGACTCACATAGACCCACCAACATGGACTCACATAGACTCAGCAACCAGACTCACATAGACCCAGCAACATTGACTTACATAGACCCAGCAACATTGACTCACATAGACCCAGCTCCATGGACTCACATAGACCCAGCTCCATGGACTCACATAGACCCAGCAACATTGACTCATATAGACCCAGCTACATGGACTCATGGCAGTGGCGGAATCAAGTTTGGGCCATTGTGGTACCCAGTAGCATTAGTATTGGTGATGTCCAATGAGGGCTCACAGTCGGGAGACGAGATGGTGCCAAGAAGCGGGCTACTTCTGTACCAGCAGAGTGATGAAGGAGACTTGTGGAGATAGTAAGGACTGCAGATGCTGGATGCCATGGTCAGTAGATGTGAAGTTGGAAGTATCACAGACAGCATCTGAGGAGCAGCTAGTTAACATTTCAGGCCTGATGTTATTTAGATCCCCTGGGGGTTCAGCCAGCTGTAGGCACCGACACGTGCCTGGCCATGAGGCCCATGGCCCATGATGGAGCACTTAACAGGAAGGAATATAAATTTGAACACTTTTTCTTCATTTTCCCATTTCTCATGTTCTATTTTTTGGTTTATTTTTCTGTATTTAAAGATAGTGCCGGAGTGTGGTGACACTACACAACATTTTCCATTGTATTTTGCAACAAAATACACTTGACAATAAATAAAATAAAATCAACAAATGAAAGAACTTATTCCATTTGTTTGTTTTTAATTTTGCCTTACATCTATTCCCACTGGCCTTCTTCAAAAACAAACGATTGTGTGTGTGTGTGTGTTGATAACAAACTGCAGCATCACAGAATCAGAAACGACATCAATATAAATATGATTCAAGACTAAAGCTCATTTGTTTTTTAATCTAATTTCGGTATTGAATTTAATCTTCATTCACCGGGACCCATTTTTGTGCATCAAATTTCTTTCTCTCATTAGACTTTCAAAACACATCAAAATATTTGAAGTTATGAGTTCTAGACGGAGTCGCCTCATCTCCAACTTAATGAGAGACCAGTTTGAAGATGAAGCAACAAAGGTTGGTTGGGAACTGCACTATCCAGATTGAGACTTTGCTCAGTGTACAGGGAAGATTGAAGCACACTTTTACCGTGCCTCATTTGTACTGATTCCACGTAGCCCCCAGGAAAATGACAGACAAATAATGGGATACATTACAAATTGGGTACCCAGACCTCGCAGTCTTGATTATTTCATGTCCACTGCTCTTATGTGAAAAAGTGCTTTGAAGAAAATCTTGCAATTTTGTCGGTTCTCCTTCAACAAAACTCTTCGTCTCATTATGTGTGAAGATCAACAAATCAAATTAAAATGTGAAAAAAAAACATTAAACTGCAGCAGTTTTCATTCTGTAGCACTTCTGATGTAGGAACCTCGAAAATGTTACATTTAGAACTCGGGACAAAAGAAAATATGATTGCGTGAAAACCTACTCAACAGAAAGCAATTTCTGGAGAAGTTGCTTCAGCTGGAGCGTGGGGAGCCTGCGGAATTCTTTGCCACAGAAAGTGGTTCACGCCAAAACATCAAATATTTTTCAAGAGGGAGATAGCTATTGTTCTTAGGATTCGGGGAATCAAAGAGCGTGGAGATTGGGAACAGGGTACTGAGTGGGAGGATCAGTTATGATCATATTGAATGGCTGAGCAGGTTTGAAGGCTCTTAACGTCTGTTTCTATATCTAGCACCTTTTGTGACTGCCAGACATCAAAAAGTGCTGTACAGCCTAAGAGCGGCCTGGCCAATTTCAGCTCATCCTATGCATAATAATAATGAAAAATCTGCAAGACGAAGCTCATCTCAGTCATGGCAAACAGGACAACTGCCACTAATTATTTTTAAAAACCCATTTGGTTCACTATTGTCCTTTGGGGAAGCAAACCTGCTGTCCTTACCTGGTTTGGCCTCCATGTGACTCCAGAACCACAGTAAAATGGTTGACTCTGTGAGATATTGTGTTATCAGCTATCTTTGTTAATTCACTCATCAGCTTGCTATATTCATTAATGTCGGGTTCCCGTTCATTCATTCATAACCTTTTACTAACCCATTATTTGCTATAACATGGTTTCATTCATTCATTCATTCAATTTCATGGAAATGCTTAAAGGGATAATGGCCCAGTTAAATGCTATTCAATGGTAAACACTGTTTGTAGCAAGGGCTGATAATGTGTGGAAATGCAGTAATGGATTTGAAAGGGTTGTTTTTAAATTTGGATACTACAGGACTGCGGTTTTATGAATGAATGAATGAATGAAACTGTGTTATAGCAAATAATGGGTTAAATTAGATTAGATTCCCCAATGGTGTGGAAACAGGCCCTTCAGCCCAACAGTCCACACTGACCCTCCGAAGAGTAACCCACCCAGACCCATTTCCCTCTGAGTAATGCACCTAACACTATGGGCAATTTATCATGGCCAATTCACCTGACCTACACATCTTTGGACTGTGGGAGGAAACCAGAGCACCCGGAGGAAACCCATGCAGACAGTCACCTGAGGCTGGAATCAAACCTGGGTCTCTGGCACTGTGAGGCAGCAGTGCTAACCAGTGAGCCACCATACCGCTCCTTATAAAGGCTTGTGAATAAATAAATGGGAAACCAGTATGAATGAATATAACAAGCTCGTGAGTGAGTTAACAAAGATAGCCAATAACACAATATCTCACAGCCCTCCCTTTTGATTCTACTGAGGCCTCTAGAAGATAATCACACTATCCTTATCCTAGCTTACAGACTTTTAACAGTTTGACAACTACACTCTACAAAAAGAAAACATGCACAGTTGAAATAATAATAACAAACGTCATGGTGCTCAGTCAGTCTCTGGTCCCGCTGTATTGTGAGATGCCGACTTGATGTGGGAGGTGTCAATCCAGGCTCCTTTCCTTGGAGCTTGACAGCATTGGGATGGTCCTTCCCACATCAGAAGTAAGGGTTCCTTGTGGGTCTTTTCCACAAGAACCCACTTTCCTGATATGGTGTCGTGCCCTCCCTCTGGCAAGTCTTTCCAGACAGCCGGTACCTGTGAGGAAGCAGAACTTATTGCATTGGTCACCTGACAGTAAGACAATAAGATGACAGTCTGCAATATATCAGGAGTCTGTGTAAAAGGTGACAGTTCTGCTGTTCTGCAAGCTTCAGTCAGAGCCCATAATTCTGTTGGCTGGGCATACGTTCTGGGGCTAGGCTTCCCAATATCATGACAGTGCTGAATGTTTGACACTCCATCCAGTTTTCCTGTGATCTATAGTTATTATCCATTCCCCACTTGCCTTTCGCATGGGACACACTGAGTTGTTAGAGGCACTGTGGGTTTTCACTAAAGTCCCTTTTTCCTGTTAAGTACAAGGTGAAGGTGTTCCTGTAAAAGTGGTGGGTTCCATTTTCACGAACAGGCTGTTGGATGGTGAGAGTTTTAATCTGTTCTAGGAGACTGGCCTTACTCCCAGCTTCTGGGGTCTCTTCCTCATTGCTAAATAGGTGACTTCTCCCTTTTCCTTTTTGCCAACACCCACCAGCCCAATGGCCCTCCTTCCCGCAGAAGTCACACATCCCTGGGAGTTTTGTTGGGGTCATCCTTGGTCCACTGGGGGTCTTTTTCATTTGTCCTGCCTGGAGGGCACACAGATCTCTGTTGAGCTGGTGGGCTCAGTCTACCAATTCACAGTAATTAATCCCCCTCCGGTTCCAATTTGCCTTAGTCAGCTTTAACATGTTAGTGAACTCAGGTTTAAGTCCAACCACAAAAGCAGACTTCCGCCAGCCATAATAACAACCTTCAATTTCCCAGTAATCCTGCACATTTGGGACTCCTGCATATTCTTTGCAGGTCGTCCTCAACCTTTCCTCATATTCTGGAATTTCTTCTGTGAGTTTCTGACAGCAAGCTGTGACTTCTGTCCAATTGGTCTTATAGGGGTTATACCCCTGCAACCAATGTTTTTTTGCTGTCCAGCCAGCTTGTAGCTCTTGCTCCTACTCTCCAAGAGCACCTTTGACTGCCTCATGGAGGTGGTGTCTACTCTTTTAATTACAATAGCATTCAGAATCTGTACCCCGTCCCAGGAATAGAGCGTATATGTTCCCCTTAACCAGTCTAGGCATTCCCATGTCTTCCATGGGTGAGGCAATTCTTTAGACCATCTACCTATATTCTCAGGGGTCGCAGGTCCATGCACAGTGTGCATTTCAGTTTATAGTACCAGAGCATCAGCCTCAATGCCATCCTTTAATCTCTGCCTGACCATTTATTCAGTCTTTACTTTCCTGGTCTGAAGTGATTGTAAAAATGGTACCAGGGGTAAACAGTCCTCATCGCTTTCACTGCTATAGTCTGTCTGGTTCCCAAGAGGAATAGCCATGTTTTTCTGAATCCCTTCCTGGGTGTCCCGGTTGGTTGAGTTCAAATCCTGTGTGGTCTTGGGAACCGGAGGAGACATTAACAGGACTGTTACTTCATCCTTCAGTTTCTTGTTCTCTTTTTAAAGCTCCTGATTTGTAAGGTGAGCTGTTTCCTGTTTGGATCTTTCTTTCTGCAGCTGCTCATACATTGTTTTTAATTGCTCTTTAAGTTGGGTTTCTTCACGATCATGGGCTGATCGGGACATGACTCCATTTCTCTGGTAAATTTGTCCCATTAACTCAAGGGACCATTTAATTCTGCCTTTATTTATCTTTCAGGTGGTTTTTCCCCAGACCCATCTCATGTCATCTAGGATACGTTGTCCTTGGGGCATATCACACTGCTGCCGGATTTAGGTTAGGGTCTTCCCTAATGAGAACCGTACCTCAAGATTTTCTTCCTCAGTTATGTCAGGAGGGGCTAGCCCACCTCTGGACACTGGAGGCAGTTTCCCAGAGTCACTCAGGATCATCCTATTTCAGGCGCTTGGGCAATTCCCTGCCATAAACTAAGCTAGCCCATCTGAGATCCAGAGGTGGGGAGTTCGAAACAAAACAGTCATCTCAAGAAAGATTCAGGATCACGTTCAGGGACTAGATCACAACTTCTAAGAAGGAATCTTCTTACCCTCAAAGAGCTGTCAGTGACTGGTCAGTTTAGGCGGTATTCCCAGCGATCCTGCCGACTACTCCAAAGTTGTGGGATCATGTTCAAATAACAACCAGAATCAGTGAGTGGCAAAAATAGCCTCTTTTATACAGCAATCACAGCACAAGTCCAAGGCAGCAAGTAGAATCCCATATGCAAGAACCCCGATGTAAGAACCCCTTTGTACAAAATGTAACACCACTGGAATGGAATTTTAATATATGTAAGAACCCCTTTGTACAAAGTTCTTACATACATTAAAATTCCATTACAATTGTGTTATATTTTTTATCTCTCGTACACAAAGGTTTGAAGGGCCTCTGACATGGGAGACAGGAGATGGGTTTAAACATATGCTAAGTGCTGGCTGTGACTTCTGATAGGATGCCTGTCCAATTTGCTTGCATAATTAGGAGGTGTTAGTCATTTTTTCTTTCAATTTAGTAAATATTAGTAAAGATTCTAGGCCTATATGCTATGAATAAGTTAAAAATTGTACCTGTACTTAACAAAAAAAATTAAACTGATTACTGCAGTTGGGTTGTGAGAATTATTTGCTATTTGCCAGTATGAGTTTCGCTCATTCATACAATTTCATGGAAATACTTAAAGGGATAATAGCCCAGTTAAAAGGGATTTAACAGGTACTTAGTCTATTCAGGTCCAGGAGATGATTGGTAAGGGCTGATTAATATTATAATGTTTTGTGCAGACTTGATGGGGATGGTTTTGTTCTGTATGCTGCACTTATCCAGAGATAAACACTGCTTATAGCAAGGGTGATAAGGTGTGGAAATGTAGTATAGAGAAACCTTGACTATCCAAATGATGTGGGCGGGCTCTATTTCATTCAGACAGGCAAAAGTGAGGACTGCAGATGCTGGAAACCAGAGTTTAGATTAGAGTGGTGCTGGAAAAGCACAGCCGGTCAGACAGCATCCGAGGAGCAGGAAAATCGACATTTCGGGCAAAAGCCCTTTTGTTCAGATAATCGATTATTCGGTTAATCGATTAAGTGCCTTTCCTCTGGGGTTTGGAGTTTTAAAAGTCTGCTCCCCATTCAGGACTAGCAGCAGAACATGGCGCGCGAGACCCTGCCCCCGACCTCGCCCTTCCTCTGGCCAACAACCACCCCCCCCCCCCACCCCCACTGTCCAACACCTCCCCTGCCCCCTTAGCACCGCCCCACCACCCCCCTACCCAACCCCCAACCCTGTCAAACACCTACCTTCCCTAATCCCGTCCAACACTGCCCCCCGCACGCCCCACCCATCCGTCCAGCACTGCCCCCTGCCCCCACCCCTCAACACTGCCTCCGCCCCCTCTCCAGAGCAGCCAGACTGAACATCAATAACATGACTACTGTTGCTGCTGCCTTTGTGGGGTAAGTCTTCAAATAGCACACACACACACAGCCACAGCCACACACACAACATTTTGCTGCAACTTTTTGACAGGTTCCACCGCTGCCCTGTACAGGACAGTGGTGGTCAGATTATCTGGGGAAGGATGGGGGTGTGGGTGGAAGTTTAGGGTACACCCCTCTGTAGAACTCCAGGGAAAGTGTGGGGAGAGAGCGAGGGCAGGAGGTCAGTCATTTGGAGACAGTGCCTGTTTAATCACTGTAAACAAAAGATGCAATCACTGTTGGAAACACCTCTTTGATGTAATTTTTCTATCAGGACCTCAAGATCTCCTTCGGATAATCTTTAGATAATTGGTATTCAGACAATCAAGGTTTCCCTGTATTCAGATAATCGATTTTACCTTAATCAAGGGAAGCCATAATGATCTAATGCTGTGCTCTGTTGGAAAATTTGTACAAGTCTATATTTTTAATGAGTCTGCCATTTAAACAAACTAATCTTTGCATTCTGCAAATTACAGATTAAACTGAGAAGGACTAAATCCTTACCATCACATAAATACTGTATGTCAAATCCCAGCATTAAACATGGTCCTGAACAGCTTCTAACATCACAAGAGTATCTGTCAGTTTCTGCGAACTCAGTCTCGCCATAGAAAGACAGAAACACCGCCTCGGCATGCGTTTGCTTTCTCCGCCATTATTGTCAGGAACCGCCCATGATAGGAATACTGTAAAACATTTACTTTTGCAAAGGGCTGTGTAACAAACCTTATCGAAAAATATCCAGTAGCTGATGCTTGAGCTGCTTGTGTTTCTTTGTTTTTGAGAGCATTTTCACATCTTTTTCCGTACAGGTAGGTCAAATGCACTTACCTCTTTGACGTGTCATTTTTGTGGGACGTTTAAATGATCTTCGGATAATCTGAAATTCGGATAATCAATATTTGGATAATTGAGGTTCCTCTATACTTGGTTTGGAAGGGTTCTTTCTAAATTTGGATACTAAAGAACTGTGGTTTGTGAATGAATAAATGAAACCGTGTTATAGTAAATAACAGGTTAGTAAAGGGTTATGAATGAATGAACAGGAGCCCAGTATTTATGAATAGAGCGAGTTGGTGAGTGAGTTAATAAAGTTAGCCGATAACACAATATCTCATAAGACAAAATCTCACAACTCTGAATTGCCCTCTGAATTAGCCTACAGAACCATTTACCTCAAGAGAAATTAGAGACAGACAACAAATACTAATCTTGTCAGTGACACACCATCCTATGAACGAGTGAAAAAAAATCAAAGGAAACAATGATCCAGTGCATACCGTGGAACCAGTGACCCAGTGCAGAGCATGGAGACAGTGACACAGTATGGAGTGATGAGACAGTGAACCAGTGTGGAGTGCTGAGGCCGTGATCCAGTGTTGAGCATGGAGAGAGTGACCCAGTGCAGAATGTGGAGGCAGCAGCCCAGTGCAGAGCTTGGAGCCAGTGACCCAGTGCATAGAGTGGAGACAGTGACCCAGTGCGGAGTGTGGAGACAGTGACCCAACTTGTAGCATGGAGGCAGTGACCCAGTGCGTAGTGCAGAGACAGTGACCCAGTGGGGAGAGTAGAGACAGTAACCCACTGCAGAACATGGAGACAATGACTCAGTGCGGAGAATGGAGACAGGGACCCAATGCAGAATGTGGAGAGAGCGACCCAGTGTGGAGTGTGGAGACAGTAAACCAGTGCAGAGTGTCGAGACAGTGACCCAGTGCATAGTGCGGAGACAGTGACCCAGTGCAGAACATGGAGACAGTGACCCAGTGCGGAGTGTGAAGACAATGATCCAGTGTGGAGACAGTGACCCAGTGCGGAGTGGGGAGACAGTGACCCAGTGTGGAGTGTGGAGACAGTGACCCAGTGTGGAGTGTGGAGGCAGTGATCCAGTGTGGAGACAGTTACCCAGTGCAGAGTGTGGACACAGTGACCCAGTGTGGAAACAAGTGACCCAGTGTGGAGACAGTGACCCAGTGTGGAGACAGTTACCCAGTGCGGAGTGTGGAGACAGTGACCCAGTGTGGAGACAGTGATCCAGTGTGGAGTGTGGAGACAGTGACCCAGTGTGGAGACAGTTACCCAGTGTGGAGACAATTACCCAGTGAGGAGTGTGGAGACAGTGACCCAGTGTGGAGACAAGTGACCCAGTGTGGAGACAGTGACCCAGTGTGGAGACAGTTACCCAGTGCGGAGTGTGGAGACAGTGACCCAGTGTGGAGTGTGGAGACAATGACCCAGTGTGGAGACAGTGACCGAGTGTGGAGTGTGGAGACAGTGACCCAGTGTGGAGTGTGGAGACAGTGACCCAGTGTAGAGGCAGTTACCCAGTGCGGAGTGTGGAGACAGTGACCCAGTGTGGAGTGTGGAGACAGTGACCCAGTGTAGAGGCAGTTACCCAGTGCGGAGTGGGGAGACAGTGACCCAGTGTGGAGTGTGGAGACAGTGACCCAGTGTAGAGGCAGTTACCCAGTGCGGAGTGTGGAGACAGTGACCCAGTGTAGAGGCAGTTACCCAGTGCGGAGTGTGGAGACAGTGACCCAGTGTGGAGTGTGGAGACAGTTACCCAGTGCGGAGTGTGGAGACAGTGACCCAGTGTGGAGACAGTGACCCAGTGTGGAGTGTGGAGACAGTTACCCAGTGCGGAGTGTGGAGACAGTGACCCAGTGTAGAGGCAGTTACCCAGTGCGGAGTGTGGAGACAGTGACCCAGTGCGGAGTGTGGAGACAGTGACCCAGTGTGGAGTGTGGAGATAGTGACCCAGTGTGGAGACAGTGACCCAGTGTGGAGTGTGGAGACAGTGATCCAGTGCCGAGACAGTGACCCAGTGCGGAGTGTGGAGACAGTGACCCAGTGTGGAGACAGTGATCCAGTGTGGAGTGTGGAGACAGTGACCCAGTGTGGAGACAGTGATCCAGTATGGAGTGTGGAGACAGTGATCCAGTGTGGAGTGTGGAGACAGTGACCCAGTGTGGAGACAGTGACCTGGTGTGGAGTGTGGAGACAGTGACCCAGTGTGGAGACAGTGATCCAGTGTGGAGTGTGGAGACAGTGATCCAGTGTGGAGACAGTGACCAAGTGTGGAGTGTGGAGACAGTGATCCAGTGTGGAGTGTGGAGACAGTGACCCAGTGTGGAGACAGTGACCCAGTGTGGAGTGTGGAGACAGTGATCCAGTGTGGAGTGTGGAGACAGTGACCCAGTGTGGAGACAGTGACCCAGTGTGGAGACAGTGACCCGGTGTGGAGTGTGGAGACAGTGACCCAGTGTGGAGTGTGGAGACAGTGACCCAGTGTGGAGACAGTGACCCAGTGTGGAGTGTGGAGACAGTGATCCAGTGTCGAGACAGTGACCCAGTGCAGAGTGCAGAGACAGTGACCAGTGCGGAATGCGGAGACAGTGACCCAGTATCGAGACAGTGACCCAGTGTGGAGTGTGGAGACAGTGACCCAGTGTGGAGTGTGGAGACAGTGACCCAGTATGGAGTGCGGAGACAGTGACCCAGTGTCGAGACAGTGACCCAGTGCGGAGCGTGGAGAGAGTGACCCAGTGCGGAGCGTGGAGGCTGAGTGTGGGGACAGTGGAGAGTGTGGAGAGTGTGGAGAGAGTGACCCAGTGCGCAGCATAGTGACAGTGACCCAGTGTGGAGCGTGGAGAGAGTGACGCAGTATGGAGTGTGGTGATAGTGATCCAGTGAGGAGTGTGCAGACAGTGACCCAGTGCGGAGTGTGGGTAGCTAGTGGTCAGACCCCATGGAAGCCCCTGAGCTGGTCTGCTGCAGAGAGCCCTTGAAGAGAAACTGTGATGTTTGTCTTTTTAACTTTGCTTTTTGTTTCTCTGACGTACGGTCATGTATAGCTGTAGTAAAACTTTGTTTCTTCATTTCTCTATTCTGTAACTAAGGATTGTACCTAGGTACTCCCTGCTTAAGATGGTGCTATGTGTTAGTAATATTATTACACTGTAAGTGATCTATAACTGAAGCCATACCTATGTTCCTTCGTACCTAAGATGGGACTGTAACTGGTAACTTATAAACTTTTCACTGTACCCATTTGAATACATGTGATAATAGAGGTAATTTAATTTTCCTCATAACCCTTGATTCCCTGGCTGATTAAGAATCTATCTCTCTCAGCCTTAAATGTAAACATGGCCTCGACCTCACAGCTCTCTGTGGCAATGAGTTCCAAAGACTCATAACCCTCTGAGAGAAGGAATTCCTCCACACCTCATTCTTAAATTGATGTCCCTTTATTCTGTGACTATTCCTCTGGCCCGAGATTCTCTCATGAGGGGAAACTTCCTCTCAGCATTGACTGTTTCAAGCCCCTTACAATTCCTTTACATGTTTCAATGGAATTTAGGGCGGCATGGTGGCTCAGTGGTTAGCACTGCTGTCTCACAGCACCAGGGTCCTAGGTTTGATTCCAGCCTTGGGCGACTGTCTGTGCGGAGTTTGCGCATTCTCCTCTGGTTTCCTCCCACAGTCCATGAATGTGTGGGTCAGGTGAATTGGCCATAGGAAATTGCCCATATTTATAGGTGCATTAGTCAGAGGGAAATGGGTCTGGGTGGGTTAATCTTCGGAAGGTCAGTGTGGACTGGTTGGGCTGAAGGGCCTGTTTCCACACTGTGGGGAATTTAATCTAAATCACCTCTCATTCTTTCAAATTCCAATGAATAGAATCTAACCGGTTTAGTGCTCATTCAAGAGACAATGCCTCCACACCAGGGATGATCCTAATGAACCTTCCCTCAGCTGTATTCAGTGAAATAATATCATTTCTCAAATAAGGGGATCCAAACTTCTTACAGTATTCCAGATGTGGTCTTAGCAGCACCTTGGACAGTTGCAGTAAGACTTCCCTACTCTTATACTTAAATCGCCCTTGAAATATAGGCCAACATTCCTTTAGTCTTCCTGAATATCTGCTGTACCTGTGTGCTAGCTTCCTGTGTCTTGTACACATGTGGCCCCAAGTCCCTTTGCATTGCAGCATTGTGCTGTTTTTCTCCATTTAAGTCATACCCAGTTCCAAAATGAATTTCTCGCAACCTGTCTTTCCACCTATCTTTGTGTCATGTGCAAATTTCACCATAATACATTTGCTTTCATCGTCCAAGTCATTAATAAATATTGTAAACAGTTGTGATCCTTGTGGAATCCCACTGGTCATAGGTTACCGACCTGAAAACGAACCTCAGGAGATCGGGGAGATACTAAGCGAGTATTTTGCACCAGTATTTACTGTAAAATATAGAATGTAGGGAAATAGATGTGACAACATTGACTTATAAAGTTGAGTCTACCATATGCCATCTAAACACCTTATTACCCTGAGCTGCTGCCTTTAGAGATTTGCAGACAAGTAAGTATTGAACAATCCCTTTGTTCCTCCAAGCTTTCTACTGTCCTGTTATTCATTACATATTCTTCAAAAGTGTATCACCCACACTTATCAGGGTTACATTCCTCTGATATTATGGATTAGCATGGAGGTTATAGAGAGCCAAATGACATCATTAGAGAGCCATAATTTCGCATGGATGGGGAAGTAGGTAGAAGGTGCAATGCTGTGAACACTGAGGGTAAGAAGTACTAATGTTAATCAAAACATCTGGGATTAAGTCCCAGAGAACTGAGGGGCACTTCTTAACCAGCCCATCAAGGCACCCCACAGAACCTGCGGCTGCCTCTGAATTCTGTCCAGGAATGGTGTGCATGTCTCCAATCAGATAGGATCACTTCAATCTCATGCAATCGGAGTGTGAGAACACATCTGCTGGGAGAAGAGAAAGATATTTGCTGGAGAGATGTCAGATGATGATCACCCCATTATCTAGAAGAAGCTGGCAACATCAACACTCAAAGATTGTTACTGTTAAAATGATGACCAAAGGAAAGCATCAAATTAATGCAAAAGTGCATACCATGTGAATCCTCACATTTACAGGCTTATGTGAAGTTGTATTGAGGGTGACCTGCAAATGAAATCATCAAATCTTAAGTTGGGCTCTGAGTCATGGACATGTACAGCCCAGAAACAGACCCTTCGGTCCAATTCATCCATGCCAACCAGATATCCTAAATTAATCTAGTCCCATTTGGCTCATATCTCTCTAAACTCTTCCTGTTCATATACCTATCCAGATGCCTTATAAATGTAATTGTACCAGCCTTCACCACTTCCTCTGGCAGCTCATTCCATGCACACACCACCCTCTGTGTGAAAAAGCTGCCCCTTAGGTCTCTTTTATATCTTTCCCCTCTCACCCTAAACCTATGCCCTCTATGTTCTGGACTCCCCCATCCCAGAGAAAAGATTTTGTCTATTCACGGTATCAATGCCCCTCATGATTTTATAAACCTCTATAGAGACACCCCTCACCCTTCAACTCTTCAGGGAAAATAGTCCCAGCCTATTCAGCATCTCCCTGTAGCTCAAATCCTCTAAATCTGGCAACAACCTTCTAAATCTTTTTCTGAACTCTTTCAAGTTTCACAAAATCTCTCTTTTAGCAGGGAGACCAGAATTGAATACAGTACTCCAAAACAGGCCGAACCAATATCCTGTACAACCACAACATGACCTCCGAACTCTTACACTCAATGCACTGATCAATAAAGGAAAACATACCAAATACCTTCTTCACGATCCTAGCTACCCATGACTCCACTTTCAAGGAGCTATGAACTTGCACTCTAAGGTCTCTTTGTTCAGCAACACTCCCCAGGACCTTACCATTGAGTTTATAGGTCCTGCACTGGTTTGTGATGGAATAATGCTCACTTTTGATGAATTAATTAAACTGACAGTCCGACACAATGGGAAGAATAAAGATTTGCTGTCCCAGATAGTGGGCACGAAACAAATTCCGTTTATTGCAGCTGAATCATTGGGGATCCTTGTTGGAAAGGATCGGCACTGTCTGACATCAAATCAGTGACTGCTGAATATATCCTGACAAATTGCACAGGCTTCCTGCCTCCTTGCTGGTTCTGACGTAGATGAAAGTCTGAGGCCAACTCGGCATCTTCGGAAGAGAGTTTTGGCTGGCTACAAACCTAGCCTGAGAGACAAGATAGAGGAGCTGAAAAATGTGGGAGTAATCGAGAAAGTGACAACTCTTTGCAGATTATATTAACAGTGAGATAGCAGTGAAAATGGTAAACCACAAGGCTGCGTAGATCCAAAGGTTCTCAGTGAAGTTTTGAAACTACCTCACTACCCTCAGCCAAGCATTGAAGAAATCTTGCTTTATCTTGACAATGCAAATGTGTTTATCCAAGACGTGTAGAATGAGTACTGACAAGTGAAGCAGAATTTAGGCAGATGTTAATATGCACAACATTTGGCATTTTGATAGCCTCGAAAGAGGACAAATATAATCATTGCATGATAGTCATTGATCTACCAGGAATAGGTGATGGTGAAAAAATACATAACTTGCAGATATAGAGATGAACAGCCAACAGCATGGATACCGTAAAGGGACTCGGATGCTTAAATTTTATGGATAAAACTTACCATTCTATCCTAAGGCAGGTGCTGTGACACCAAGGCATTTATAAGAGAAGCAGTTGGGAAGCCAGCCATCTTTCTGCTTGTGCCTGAATTATTAGCACTGCTGCCTCACAGCGCCAGAGACCCGGGTTCAATTCCCGCCTCAGGCGACTGACTGTGTGGAGTTTGCACGTTCTCCCCGTGTCTGCGTGGGTTTCCTCCGGGTGCTCCGGTTTCCTCCCACAGTCCAAAGATGTGCAGGTCAGGTGAATTGGCCATGCTAAATTGCCCGTAGTGTTAGGTAAGGGGTAGATGTAGATGTAGGGGT
Source organism: Chiloscyllium punctatum (assembly GCF_047496795.1). NCBI lineage: Eukaryota > Metazoa > Chordata > Chondrichthyes > Orectolobiformes > Hemiscylliidae > Chiloscyllium > Chiloscyllium punctatum. The sequence continues at coordinate 79,797,575 of NC_092763.1, forward strand.
ATGGGTGGGTTACGCTTTGGCGGGGCGGTGTGGACTTGTTGGGCCGAAGGGCCTGTTTCCACACTGTAAGTAATCTAATCTAATATCTGAGGTGGGAAGGTTCATGGACTGGTTCAGGTCCTTACCCACTGTCAGGCTTTAACTGAACTTCAACTCACTATCCTAGACTTCAAGGGGAGGTCAGCAGAGCTATCTACAGTGAGCTAGAAGTGCAAAGCTCTGTTAGGAAGTGTCCTGCAGCTATTAGCAACCAGCCTCCACCCACCCTCAAACTCTTAATTTGTCCACCTCTCCCAGCAACCTGCACCACCTACTCCTCAGACTCCACCCTATCCCTGTACTCTGACCATTTGTAGCCTCATTGACACTGGGCCATTCTTGCAGCCAGTTGCAACTGCTCTTGGTAAAGATATATGGCATGGACTGCTGCAGCCTCTGATTGTTCTGATGTCCACTTTCTGCTCTTGGAGACAAGGCATACGTTGGCCACTTTATATGGGTTTGATACAATGAGCCTTTTCTAAATGAAGAGACAAATGACCTTGACAGAAGCTTGTAAATGAAGCCCCATCACTTGGATTAAGTTCTTCCCTTTGTGAGCAATGTGTGTGCCGTTGATATATACAAAAATTGGAATTGAATTGAATTGAATCTATTGTCATGTGTACCAAGGCACAGTAAAATGCTTTGTCTTGTGAGCAATACAGGCATATCACACAGTTAAGTAGAATGGATAGTAAATGATAGATAAACAGCGGCAAAAACCAAAACACAGGTACAGGCCAATGTTAAGAGTTTGTGAGTCCAATCAGTATTCTAACAACAGTAGGGTCGAAACTGTTCCGAAACTAGCTGGTGCGTGTGTTCAGGCTTCTGTACCTTCTCCCCGATGGGAGAAGTAGAAAAACATTGCCAGGGTGAGATGGATCTTTGAGAATACTGGGGGCCTTTCTTTGACAGCGGGCCTGGTAGATGGATTCTACAGATGGGAGGTTGGCCTTTGTGACTGTCCGGGCCGAGTTCACCACTCTCTGTAACCGTCTCTGATCTTGAATGGTACAGTTGCCATACCAGGTAGTGATACATCCCGAGGGTGGAATTGAACCTGGTTCCCTGGTGCTGTGAGGCAGCATTGCTAATCACTGAGCAACGATGTCTCCCCAACTTCACTCAGTGGGTTGTGGCTCTGTGAAACTCAATGCCCCAGAGTGCAGTGTAGGCAGATTCAATCAACAGGCTCAAGAAAGAAACAGATATGTTTCTGATGAAAAGCAGGACAAAAGACAATGGGGAGTAGGCAGGAAAGATCAGCCATGATCTTGTTAAATAGCAGAATGGCTTCAAGAGACTGAATTGCTTCCTCTCACTGCTTAACTGCTATCCTCCTTTGCTCATTCAGAATTTCAGGATGCTCCAAAATCCCTTAAAAATGAGAAAGTACTTTTGAAAGATATTTTAGCAGGATGGAGGGGATTCACTGGTTGGGCCAGCATTGATTGTCCAGAGAGCAATTAAGAGCCAATCAGCTCTCTGTGGGTCTGGAGTCACATGTAGGCCAGACCATGCAAGAGCTGCAGACTTCCTTCGCTAAAGGGCATTAGTGAACCAGATGGGTTTTTACAATTGACAATGGTTTCATGGCTATTGTTATTCTACCACCTGTCATGGTAGAACATTATGTTGGTCTCTGGATTAATAATCAGGTAATCAAACCAATATTCCAGCACTGCAGGACCCAGAGAAAACTGTGTGTAGTCAGCATTATACCTCCGTAATCTTACAGCCTTGGGAACGAGTCTCTGCTGATCTATTGATTTTGTTGGACCACGTGTTGTCAGCTCTCAGGTTGAGCACTGGAGTTTTATACATTCATTTCATTCACTCATGGGATAGGGTGTCCTTGGCTAGGCCAGTATTGATTTCCTGCCCCTTGCTGGCCTTTGACAACGTGGTGGTAAGCTGCCTTCTTGAACCACGGTGGTCTATTTCGTGTCGATAGATCCACAATGTCATTGAGGTGGGACAGGGACAGTGAAGGAATCATGGTATATTTCCAAGTCAGGATGGTGACTAGACTGAAAGGGAACTTGCAGACAGTGGTATTTCCAAACATCTGCTGGCCTTGCCTTGTTGGATGGAAGTGGTCGTGGGTTTGGCTGGTGCTGTCGGAGGATCTTTGGTGAATTTCTGCATGCATCCTGTATTCAGCAAGTAATCCTATCACTTATTATCTGTGGTGGAGAGAGTGGATGCTTGTCGATGTGATTGAGCTAGATGGGCTGCTTTGTCCTGGATGGTGTTAATCTTTTTGAGTGTTATCAGAGTTGCACCCATCCAGGCAAGTGCAGACTACTCCACCACACTCCTGACTTATGCCTTTTAGATGGTGAGCAGGCTTTGGGAGAGTCAGGAGGTGAGTTACTTACTGCAATTGTCCTCGCCTCTGACCTGCTCATGTAGGTTTATATAGCAAGTCCAGTTGTGTTTGAAAAGCACTGGGCAAAATAAAAGGAGATAAGAAGCAACTATTTCAAAGTATAGTATCTGTCAGTACATTTTCAAAACACCAAAAATGATGTGAAAACTGGATGTCTTATGGGGTTCATGTTGTCAGGACATGCTGAGATACAGGGATGCTGGATTTGGGAGGTATCGTCTCATTCATCACTTTACATCTACCTGATAGAACAGATGGAGCCACAGTTTAATGTTTTATCTGGAAGATTTTATTTCATTTAGGGCAGTGCTCCTACAGTATCACAGGGGAGTGTCAGCCTGGATTTGTGTATAAGCTTCTGACATACTTCCCATACACATGATCCTCTGCCTTAAGGCCAGAGAGTGCTACCCTCTGAACAGGGCTGGCAAGGAAAGGGTTGCTTTGAATAGCTACACATGATATGGCTGCTGAACGTGCACTGAGTGAACAAGCTGCATTAGACAAATTATCCCTGGAAATTTAGCCTTGAGTTTGGATCTGATTTTTGCTCTGGGCTTGATTTAACTGATCCGCTGATGGTAATGATGGGCTTTTCAATCTCCACATCACTGTTTAACTTTATGCATGGATGACTGAGAATTTTCATTTCAGCACTCCTGGTAAATTTATATCAGGTAATTCATTCCCTCCTCCCAGCCCAGGTCTAGGTGTCAAGCCTCAAGCTGAGGAAGTGGAATTTCCCAGTTTGCTTTCTCAGCAAGCACTAATAGGGTCATAGCTGACAGATATTTTGCAATAATGTTTATATGGAGATTGATTTCTCAATTAAGAAAGTCATTATTTAGAATGTGAACAAATACTCAGGATAACAATGTCACTGATGCTAAAAGATTGCTTGTGCAGTTTTTCACTGTCATTTAGACAGACATCTTGCAGAATGTGTTTGTTAAAAAAAATGCCTTTTGTCATTACTGATAGTGCTACTGAGTCACTTGCAGCATCATTGATATATCCCACATCTTTATAACAATGAATTGGTTTAGCTTCCTCTCTGGCATAAATGTCTTCCCTATGCTGGGTTTGACAGCTTCACTTTGATTGTCAGAGTCTATACTTTGATAGCGAGTTTTGAAAAGATTTGTAGCTCAGGCTGAGGTTCTGGCTGTATGCTTGCTCGCTGAGCTGGAAGGTTCATTTTCAGATGCTTCATCATCATACTAGGTAACATGCATATTTTGAACTGTCACTGCGTTGCGGGCTTTGCCTCCAGTAGGGTATTTGTTCTTGATGCACTAATGACTAATATAACATTGAATTGGACATGGATAATTGTTATGGCCCAAGCCAGATCCCTCCTCAAATAAGAAGGTAGCCTAGACCCTAATATTTTCTTATTTTAATGGTTGATGTGAAATGGGTGTTCCAGATGTGATGCAATTGGTCAAATCACCCAGCTTTCAGCAAAACAGAATTTATTAGATTAGATTACTTACAGTGTGGAAACAGGCCCTTCGGCCCAACAAGTCCACACCACCCCGCTGAAGCACAACCCACCCATACCCCTAACCTAACACTACGGGCAATTTAGCATAGCCAATTCACCTGACCTGCACATCTTTGGACGGTGGGAGGAAACCCACGCAGACACGGGGAGAATGTGCAAACTCCATACAGTCAGTCGCCTGAGGCGGGAATTGAACCCGGGTCTCTAGCGCTGTGAGGCAGCAGTGCTAACCACTATGCCACCGTGCCGCCCAAAATTTTCACACTTTGGTTGAAACATGAACAAAAGAAAATGGAATTTGGAATAACTTAACGATTGTAAAAATTAACCAACCCGATAAAGTCACTATTACTAATTAACTGTTCCAATACAGTAATATCCCATAAACACACCCCATGAAAATAAAATAAAATCAAACACAGACTCTTACAGGTAGGTGGGAACAACATCCAGAGAGATTTCAGAAGAAAGTCAGAGGAATCCTTTACTGAAGATTGCAACTCTCCTGGATTCTCACATCTTGTGACAGTTACATCTAAAACAAACTAAAAAAAAACCCTGAATTGGGAGGAATGGCATCTCTGCTTCCATTGTTAAACTAGACTCTTCAGTACCTCTGTCTTTTTTGACCTCTTTTCAAGAAAAAGGATAAAATAACCTTTTTAAAGAGACAGCATCATCACAGTAATATGGTGTTGAAGTGTTCAACAGAAGTGTACCGCAGTGACTGAGATGTAGTTCTATTACTGTCACACAGGCACGACAGTGTCTACGTTAACATTGAGGTATCTGGTCACAAACAGTTGCATGTTTCCATCAGTGTTTTATGCTTCAATTGGCTCCCATTAAGATGGAAACTAAGAGTTTTCATACCTTGTAGACACAAGCTATGATACATAGATGATATCATCAGCACATTTCTGAAAGATCTGCAAAATACAAACCTGAGATATTACATAACAAGAGGTAGATTTAGAACCTCATTTTGGCAGGGATTTCTGCAGTTGGACTCCAGAGCTATTGAAAATTTTCATGGGGATGGCCAGTTTTTCTATGACACATGGATTAGATATCCTTCGAAGATTTGTGTACTTTGGTACAGATACAGGAACAAGTGAGGTTAAAAGAAACTTATTCCTGCCTCTGTCTGAATTTCGTGTCCTCATGACTGCCCAACTCCGAATCAATTTCAACTCATGTCCCCCTGTCCATCCACCTCCACCCCCACAGCCTCTTGTAATCCCTTTGTCAACTCATGCCCACCAGGAATTTCCCATGTGCATTTAAATTAAAAAAAACATACCCTGGAGTGACTTTAAGAGAATGTACAATCTTTGTATAAATTGGTTCAAATATTAGAAATGGGAATGAGGAAGGAAAACATGCGCTCTTCATGAATGTTATTGAAATAGCTAACAGTGAAGTTGTAAAAAGGATCTTGGCATTTTAATGAACTCATTGTTCTGTACCAAGTCATAGAGTAACACAGCATGGAAATGGGCCCTTCAGTCCAACCAGTCCATACTAACCATCATTCCAAACTAAACTTGTCCCACATGCCTTGTGCTTGGACCATAGCCGTCCAAATATTTCTTATTCATGAATTTAACCAAACGTCTTTTAAATGTTGTGACTGTAGTTGCATCCATCACTTCCACTAAAAATTCATTCCATACATAAGACCATAAGACCATAACACAGAGGAGCAGAAATTAGGCCATTCAGCCCATTGAGTCAGCTCTGCCATTCAATCATGGCTGATATGTTTCTCCACCCCATTGTCTGGTTTTCTCCATATAACCCTTGATCCCCTTGATAATCAAGAACCTATCTATCTCAGTCTTAAATATACTCAATGACCTGGCCTCCACTGCCTTCAGTGGCAGTGAATTCCATAGATTCACCACTCTCTGGCTGAAGAAGTTTCTCCTTATCTCTGTTCTAAAAGGTCTTCCTTTTATTCTAAGACAATGCCCTCAAGTCCTAATCTCTCCTACCAATGGAAACATCTTCCCAACACCTACTCTGTCCAGGCCATTCAGTATTCTGCAAGTTTCAATTAGATCCCCCCTTCTCTTTCTAAACTCCATCATGTGTAGGCCCAGAGTCCTCAAATGTTCCTCATACGTTAAGCTTTTCATTCCTGGGACCAGTTTTGTGAGCATCCTCTGAACATATTCCAGGGCCAGTACATCCTCCCTGAGATACAGGGCCCAAAGCCGTGCACAATAATCCACATGTGGTCTGACCAGAGCCTTATTGAGCCTCGGAATATATCCCTGCTTTTATTTCAAGTGCTCTAAAAATAAATGCCAACATTGCATTTGCCTTCCTTCTTACTGACTCAACCTGCAAGTTTATCTTGACAGAATCTTGTACTATAATTCCCAAGTCTCTTTGCACATTAGATTTCTGAATTTTCTCCCCATTTAGAAAATAGTCCATGCCTCTATTCTTCCTACCAAAGTACATGACCTCACACTTTCCTACATTGTACTCCATCTGCCATTTCTTTGCCCACCATCCTAACCCTGTCTACATCCTTCTGCAGCCTCCCTGCCTCCTCAATGCTAGCTGTCCCTCTGTCTGTCTTTGTATCATCTGCAATCTTAGCCAGAATGCCGTCAGTTCCTCCATCTCGATCATTAATGTATGATCATTGTCTGTGTAAAAAAGTTGCCCTTCTTGTCTTTCTCCTCTCATCTTAAAAATATGCCTCCTTGCTTGAAATCACCTCATCTATGGCCCTCGTGATTTTATAAATCTCAACCTTTATGCTCCAGTGAAAAAGTCCCAGATTTCCCCAGCCGTCAATTTCTGATAACATCCTGGTAAATCTTTTCTGAACTCTCTTCAGCTTAGTAATATCCTTCCTATAGCAGGACAACCAGAACTGGACAAATACTCCAGAAGAGCTCTCACCAACATTCTATACAACTTCCACATAACATCCCAACTCCTTTTGTCAAAGGTCTGAGGAATGAAGACTAGCATTCTAAATGACTTCTCAACCACCCTGTTCACATGTGACACAAACTTCAAAGCATTATGAACCTGAACCTCCAGCTCTCTGTTCTACAACACTGCCCATATGTACTTGAACCTCTAGCTCGCTCTGTTCTACAACACTACCCTTATGAACCTGAATACCTAGTTCTCTCTGTTCTACAACACTGCCCCTATATATCTGACTCCCTAGCTCTCTCTGTTCTACAACAGTACCCCTATATACCTGACTCCCTAGCTCTGTCTGTTCTACAACACTACCCCTATATACCTGATTCCCTAGCTGTCTCTGTTCTACAACACTATCAGGACCATACCATTAATTGTCTAAGTCATGCCCTTGTTTTACCAAAATATAATACTTCACATTTATCGAAATTAAACTCCATCTATCATGACCTAATTGAATATATCTCTGTAATCTTAAATGACCTTCTTCACTGCCCATTATCCCACCAATTTTGGTGTCATCTGCAAACTTATTAACCATGTCTCCTATATTCTAATCTAAACCACTGACGTGTTGACTAACAAAAATGGACCAAGTACCGATCCCTGTGGAACACCGCTGGTACCAGGCTTCCAGCATGAAAAACAACCCTCCACCATCACTCTGTCTCCTGCTGTTAAGTCAATTTTATATCCAATTGACAAGTTCAACCTGAATCCCATGTTATCTAACTTTATCAATTACTCAGCATTTTCAAAGGCTTTACTAAAGTCCAAGTAAACAATGTCTATTGCTCTGCCCTCATCAATTTTCTTGATGACTTCCTCAAAAAGCTCAATCAAGTTTGTGAAACACAATTTCCCTTGCACCAAGTCATGCTGACTGTTCCTAATCATTCTTTGCCTCTCCAAAGACACATCAATCCTATCTTTCAGAATCACCTTCAACAACTTAGTCACTGCTGAAATCAGACTCACCAGTCGACAATTCCCAGGCTTCTCCTTACATCCTTCCTTAAGCAAAAGCACAACATTAGCCACTCTCCAGTTCTCTAGCATTGCACCCAAAGTTATAGATGTTACAATAATTTCTGCAAGGGACCCTGCAATTTTCTCCCTAACATCCCACAAAGTCGCAAGGTGAGGTCCCGAAGATTTAACCACCTTTATATTTTCTAAGACCTCCAGCACTTCCTCTTCTGTAATGTGAATTGTTTTCAAAACATCAATATTTATTTGCCGGAGTTCTCTGGCTTCCATTTCTTTCTCTGTTGTAAAAACTGATGTGAACTGGTCATTTACTATCTGTCCCATCTCTTGCCCAACCAATGCCAAATCATTCCCTAACCCACCCGAGGGGCCCTCATACTTTCTCCTTATACATGGCTTGGCTTTGAGCCCAGAACAATAAACACATTAACTTAGCGGAATTTCCATTTTGACAACTGAAGTGAACTGTTGATTTTGTTTTATTAACCTCCTTTAAATGGTTATAATTTGTTGCTCTTTCCATAATCGCTTTTGTCCATATGTTAGTGTTATTTGGACTAGATCAAGGGTTATGAAGCATTTCAAGCCATCTTTATTGATATTTTAATGGCCCAAAGTTATAATTGTGAGGTTTGAAAACTTATTATGTTTTGAGAGTGCATCTTCAAATTCAAGGTGAATGAAAGAGATTATTGCTCTGCAATCTGCCTGAAGGTACCCTTGAGAGGATGTTTGTCAGAAAGTAAAAGAAGGTTAATTTTACTGGGGCAGTGTGTGAGGTATTTGCATTTGGAAAGAATGACAGCAGTCTCTGAATTACAATGGGTAAATTCTGAGGCTTTCACTGTTGCAGAACAGTGTGGGAGGGAATTGGATTGTAAACAGTTGTACTACAAACATTCTGTGCACTTGCAAACTGAAAAGCAGCACATCTCAGCTCTGTTGTGATTAATCATGACCTCCCTGCCTGGTGTAGCTGCCTCCCAGGGTGGTCTCCCAACAGATTGTCCTCTTAGCCCTCAAGATCCTCAAGGCGAAGCCTGGAGTGGTCTGGAGCTAGGGCGGACTGGAGGCTGGGTGCCAGCATGATAAGGCTTGGAAGACCACTGTTCTGGACTTTTACTTCTGCAATGCTGGACATTTTATTCTCTATTGTCTAAGATCTAGTAACGAAAGAAGCTGTGCTTAGATACCTTTGCACCTAAGGTGGCGTTGCAAGTGGCAATATATAAACTTTTCAGTGCGCTCATATTGAGTATATACGACAATAAAACTAATTAAATTCAATCTCCAACATTGAGAAGAGTTGGGTATGCAAGTTAAATTGATGTGTATTCAAGAGTCTATCAGGCTACCTCAAGATACACTGTCAGGTTGCAACCAGCTCTGTCTGGCACATGCAGAAAACTGAAAATGTGTTGCTGGAAAAGCACAGCAGGTCAGGCAGCATCCAAGGAGCAGGAGAATCGACGTTTTGGGCATCAGCCCTTCTTCAGGAAGAAGGGCTCATGCCCGAAACGTTGATTCGCCCGGTCCTTGGATGCTGCCTGACCTGCTGCGCTTTTCAAGCAACACATTTTCAGCTCTAATCTCTAGCATCTGCAGCCCTCAGTTTCTCCACATGCAGAAAACTATCAACATATAATCCCTGGTGAACAAATAACCTTACACTGTTTGGATTTAACTCTCATAAACTAAAGAGAGACAGATCTTCTATTGATGTGAAGCTGGAAAAGCACAGCAGGTTAGACAGCATCCGAGGAGCAGGAAAGTCAATGTTTCAACCTGAAATCCTTTGTCAGGTTCTGACAAGGGGTTTTGACCCAAAATGTTGCCTTTCCTGCTCCTCGGATGGTGTCTGATCTGCTGTGCTCTTCCAGCTCACATCTGTTGACTCTGACTTTCAGCCTCTGTAGTCCTTACTGTCTCCCAGAGATCTTCCATCCGAGGTCTTTTTCTTATCATGTCTACAGGAATGTGTTTATACTGTCTTGCCTGCTCTCTAGGCTGATACATTCCTGAGGGTGCACAAGGTTTCCCTCCCATCAATTCTGTTGATGTGAACTCTTAGAATCTTCAAGGTTTATGGCTGCTAAAATATGCCTTACAGTCCTCCCTTGTAAGGTTTTGCTTTCATCCAATGGTAACCCCATTTATAACTCTTACTCAGTTCTTTATCTCACATAAAGTGACCTGTGTTAGGATATTACTGCAAACACTCACAGATCTGTCAGGATAAAAAACAGAATTCTGAATAAATTCTTTCTGCTTTCTTTAAGGCAGATGCTCATATCAACGAATGAAAGTCAACTTTTTTTTTAATCAAATAAGTTTGCCATAGACTCTGGGGATGGCTGTGAAATTCGTGAGATGACTCTGTCATGGATTAGCCTGGGTATCACCATGCCACTGGCAAGGGGTGAGATTGGGAATTTAGAACCTTCATGGCAGCTCTAATGGGTACAGGAAATGACTCATTCTGTTGGCATCATGCTGCATTGCAACCTGCCATCCAGCCCACTGAGCTAGCCTATTTTGGTCAGTACATTGAATATAGGAGTTGGGTTATCATATTGTGGTTGTGCAGGAAATTGGGTTGGCCAATTTTGGAATGCTGTGTTCAATTCTAGTCTCCCTGCTATAGGAAAGATTAGAATAGATTACTTGCAGTGTGGAAACAGGCCCTTCGGCCCAACAAGTCCACACCGACCCCGCCGAAGCGAAACCCACCCAGACCCATTCCCCTACGTTTACCCCTTCACCTAACACTACGGACAATTTAGCATGGCCAATTCACCTGACCTGCACATTATTGGATTGTGGGAGGAAACCAGAGCACCCTGATGAAACCCATGCAGACACAGGGGGATGTGCAAACTCCACACAGGTGGGAATTGAACCCAGGACTCTGGTGCTGTGAGGCAGCAGTGCTAACCACCGTGCCGCCCACTTTAAACTTGAAGCGATTCAGAAAAGATTTATGAGGATGTTGTCAGGATTGAAGGGTTTGAGATATAAGGAGAGGCTGAATAGACTGGGGTTATTTTCCCAGGAAGCTGAGATGTGACCATCATAGACGTTTCTAAAGTCATGAGGTGTATGGATAGGGTAAATAGATAGGGCCTTTCTTCCCAGAGTAGGGGAGCCCAGAACTAGAGGGCATAGGTTTAAGGTGAGAGGGGAAAGATATAAAGGGGACTTAAGGGGCAACCTTTTCTCGCTGAAGATTGTGCATGTATGGAATAAGCTGTCAGAGGAGGGGATGGAGGCTGGTACAAATACAACATTTAAAAGGCATCTGGGTGGGCATTTGAATAGGAAGAGTTTCGAGGGACATGGGCCAACTGCTGGCAAATGGAATTAGATTAATTTTGGATATCTAATTGGCATGGACAGGTTAGACCAAAGGGTCTGGTTCCGTGTTGTATAACTCAATGACTCCATAACTACAACACTGTCCGTCTTTAGTTAACAATAACATGCCATTATTTGAACGCACTGGATGTGATTCAACTTGATTCTGTGCCTCAGAAGGTGTGTTTGTGGATTAAAGATCACACAGCAGGACACTGACAATTTAAGTTTAGCCTCAGGAATGAGCAAATATTTTGGCTTTGCAAAATAATGCATTTTCCAAGAACTGCTTTTCTGGTTTCAAGGAAATGATATTGAAATCAAGAGCTAATAGTACACAAAAAAAGAAACTGGTTCAATTGAAAATTTACACCACATCTTACAGAAGATACATGAGAAGGAAAAAATGAGGACTGCAGATGACCCTGGGTAGATGGAGAGGGTAGTTTGGCATTATTCATGGTGACAGGTTGCATGGAGTGAACTCATGTTCCCTTGAGTCTAATAATTTTATTGAAGGAGCAAATGATTGCAGATGCTGGAATCTGTACTGAAAACAAAAAAATGCTGGAAATCACAGCAGATCAGGCAGCCTCCATGGAGCTGTTTTGAGATAAGTGAAACAAAACTGCTTTTAGGGGATGACAGCAGCAGTGCCAACCACTGCGCCACCCAATTATATTGTAATACATGTTCAAAACGCACAAGGCACCGCCTCATTGGTTAATATTTAAAAATCTTATCGTCTTATACAGGAGCCAAAATGTATTTTGAGAGCTTTTGAGATTTTCTGGAGGGTTCCTTTTTATTTGATTTTTAGAGGCTACCTGCAATTCTTAGCCACTCAAAATGTTGAAGTTGTTGCATGGTAGGAGCACCTTCTGTATTTGTGTTGTTGGATCAAGCATTTGAACTTGCGCAGAAGCAAAACTTACAGTAATTTATCAATACCTTCAATAATAAACTCTTTATTAAACACAAAACTACACCACACAAGGAAAGCATTCATTTCATAGATATCACATTAATTTTTAAAGTTGGTACAAGACAACAGGCATAAGTTAGCAACAGAGCAAACCATGGATAAGTGCCCCAGTGGGAGTATGCTGGGCTCGTAACTCAGGGTTTGATGGATCGAAACCATCCTCTGGTGTTCATGTCCCCTTTCACAGCTTTCCTGTATAACAGTGCTTTGTTCTGTACCTTCCCTTTGGGGCAGCATGGTGGCTCAGCAGTTAGCACTGCTACTTCACAGCACCAGGGCTCTGGGTTCAATTCTAGCCTCGGGTGACTGTCTGTATGGAGTTTGTACATTCTTCCTATGTCAGCGTGGGTTTCCCCCCCACAGTCCAAAGATGTGCAGGATAGGTGAATTAGCCATGCTAAATTGCCCGTAGTGTTTAAGGACATGGAGGTAAGGTAGGGGGGATGGTTTACTCTTTGGAGTGTCGGTGTGGACTTGTTGGGCCAAAGGGCCTATTTCCACACAGTAGGGACTCTATTAAAAAAAAACATCCATACAAAACCTTTTTCTTGGAATAATGGCACAAATCTCTAAATGCAAAACACCATCACCCTAACCACAATTTCAACAGATTAATAAGGTTTTGTTATGATCTTTGCTGATGGAAACTATCCAAATGAGAAAATAAACTTCATTCTGCACTCAACTCTGGTGCTTTCTGAATTAAAATGAATTGAAAGATCTTGCTTATCAGAGATCCTTCTGAATTGAAAGCCAAGCCCTACATATTTACCTCTCATAAACCTAACCTTATGCACAACCTTTCCTTAACATTGATAGGATTTGCAGTCACCTGCTCTCTAAAAAACACAGATTAAGTCACTGTTCCAGAAGGGCTTTCTGACCTTATTTCTTCTTGCAAAGAAATGGCATCACAGAAGCAATCAGCACCCACCTGCATCTACTCTGAAATCTGAATTCCAAAATTAATATTAATGTAAAAATCACATAACTTTTAGTGAACGATTTATCCCATTAATAAATGTGGAACATTTTAACAAAGCAGTTACTACTCCTTCTAATGCATCACAGAATACTGCCATGATTTAGTTTAACTACCAAAACACAATTCATGACAATAGGATATGATACATATTTTTTCTAACTGGAGTACAGCTGAATTTATCCAGTCTTAAACTAGACATTCCATGTACATTATCAAGAATTCATCATCTCAGTATTTGAAGCTTGAGGTGATGCAGTGGCTCAGTGGCTAGCACTGCTGCCTTGCATTGCCAGGAACCCAGGTTCAATTCTACCTTCAGATGACTGTCTGTGTGGAGTTTGCACATCCCTGTGGGTTTGCTCTGGTTTCATGTCCACAAATATGCAAGTTAGGTGGTTTGGCAATGATAAATTTCCCATGGTGTCGAGGGATGTATAGATTAGATGGATTAACCATGGGAAATACAGAGTGGCGGATGAGTCTGGGTAGGTTGCTCTTTGGAGGGCTAGTATGGATTTGACAGGCTGAATGGCCTGCTCCCATACTGTAGGGATTCTATGATTTTCTCAGATCCTGGTTAGTAATGATGGATCTAAACTGTTCTCTTTCCCTTTCAGCTCCTTCTCCGTGCACAGCTCTTTTGCTGTCCCTATTGTTCTCCACAACCCTCTTGGTAGCCCCATGCTTCTTTGATAACATTCCTCTCACACCCATCATACTCCACAACCCTCATGCAGCCACCTCTGCCCACAACGCATGCACTCCGCCACTGCCCACAGATCGCAGAATGGGCTGGCAGAGTTCCCACTCCTGAGGAATGCTGGCCTCCAAGCCCATCCTTGTCTAAAGGCGGATCCAAATTGCAGGATCAGATCAGCACAAATTCCAAACCCGGCCCACACAAACGTTGTGTGCACAGCCCAGACCATTTCGGAAGCCAACCTTCCATCCATGGACACCATATACACTTCTTGTTGCTGTGGAAAGACTGTCAACGTCATCAAAAGATCCATCCCATCCCAGAAATGATCTCCTACAACCTCTTCCATTCGGCAGAAGAAACAGAAGATGGGAGCAAATTGTTATTGAGGCTGGAATCTGAACACAAAACAACAAATGCAGGCGATCATAATGGGTCAGACACCATCCATGGAGATAAAAGTAGGTTTATGTTTTGAGTCTCGATGACTCTTAATCAGAACTGAACTGAAATGTGGAAGGGGCAACATATATGTTATGATTGCAGGAGCACAGTATGGATGCACAAGATACAGAAGCTTAAAGACCTGTGCTTGTAGGTTCAAGAATAGTTTCTTCCCTGCTGAATGGACCTCTCTAACTTCAATGTTAATGTTGATCTTGATTTTGTGCATGTCCTGTGCAGCTGTAACCTTTGTGTACCTCACTCTGTCAAAGCACCCTATGATTTGTATGTCCTTGCTTGCTATGATCTGCCTGTACTATTCATAAAACAAAGCTTTACCCTGTAATTAGGTACATGTGACTACAATAAATCAAATCACATCAAATCAGGTGGCCCTCAAGAACTGGGTCTCACTGGCAGTCTCTCAGCAACTGACCAGTGTGGTGGTCTCTTGGCCCAGTGTGGCCATTGCATGGACTTCCATCCTCAAGATGATTCTAGAGCAGTCTACTGGCCTCAAGAACCTCCAGCTGAAGCCTGCCATGGTCTGGAGTCAAGGTCCTGCGCGGATGAGAGGCTAGGTGCTTATGTAGACTGGGTTGGAAAGAGCGTTATTCTGAATTTTTTATTTCTTTACTTTTCTAATTTATTCATCTGATCTGTAATGCTAGACATTTTATTCCTCTTTCTTCTTAATGCTTTTTTCCCTCCGAATTTGTAATGAAGCATCTGTACCTGGGTACCTTTGACCTAAGGTGCTGCTGTAAGTGGTGACTTGTGAGTAGATGTGACTACAAAGCTAATTCTAATCCCATTTCTAATTCTATTTCTAATTCTATTTTGATTCATAATTCTAATTCTAATTCCATTTCTAATTCTATTTTTAATTCTATTTACATTTCTAATTCTATTTGTATTTCTAATTCTAATTCCATTTCTAATTCTATGTCTATTTCTAATTCTAATTTTATTTCTAATTCTAATTCTAACTCTCATTCTATTTCTAATTGTAATTCTATTTCTAATTGTAATTCTAATTCTAATGTTATCACTAATTGTAATTCTAATTCTAAATCTAATTCCAATTCTAATTCTCGCCCTCGTTCTAATTCTAATTCTAATTCCCTGCCATCACTGGCATACACTGTTCACTTCTCCTCCATTCACAGCTCGCCGTTCTCCTTCAGTTGTTGTTGATGCACTTCCAATTTGAACAATGAGGAACAAACTAAGTTGTCCAGAAGCAGTGTGAGAAAAATAAAGCGGTGGCATCATGGTTATATCACTAGGCCAGTAATCGCTGCTCGTTGGATGCTGCCTGAACTGCTGTGCTCTTCCAGCACCACTAATCCAGTATTTGGTTTTCAGCATCTGCAGTCATTGTTTTTACCTCAGTAATTCAAAAGTCTAGCCATATGTTCAAATATTCACCTTATCAGATCGTGAAATTTAAACTCAATCAAAACTGGGAAATAAAAGACAGTGTTTTTCTAATAAGTCCATGTCACCATTGCTTTAAAAACTCATTTAATTCTCAGTGTTCTTTCAGCAAGGAAATCTACCATCCTTACTTGGTCTAAAGTAGATAAGCAGGAGGCTGGAGGAACACAGTAAGACAGACAGTATCAGGAGGTGGAGTAGTCACTGCTTACCTGATCTGGCCGACATGTGACTCCAGACCGACAGCAATGTGGTTCACTAAGCCATGACATAATGCCCATTAAAGATTTTTAAAAAGTCTTTTTTTTAAGGGACACAAGGAATAAACACCAAAATTATAAGCAAAACAAAATATCATCCAATTAAATGTCTAGATTAGATTGGTGCTGGAAAAGCACAGCAGTTCAGGCAGCATCCGAGGAGCAGTAAAATCGATGTTTCGGGCAAAAGCTCTTCATCAGGAATAGGCTATTAATTCCTGATGAAGGGCTTTTGCCCGAGACATCGATTTTACTGCTCCTCGGATGCTGCCTGAACTGCTGTGCTTTTCCAGCACCACTCTAATCTAGACTCTGGTTTCCAGCATCTGCAGTCATTGTTTTTGCCTCATCCAATTAAATATCAATTATAACATCTCTATTGACAGCACACTCCCATCGCAACATGCTCTTTATCTTGGGTTACCAGCTACAGATGGAACAGGCACAGAAAGCCAAAACACCCTCACCACTTTGCATTATATTGAACTGGGTCATTTCTCATGAACAGACTCACAAAGGGAATCTTTGACTTGCTCCCCACCCCCTCTCTCCCCCTCTCAAAAACCTGAAAACGAAGTGCAATCAAAAGTCAAGGATTAGCCCCTTCAACCTGTAGGAAATGAGTTGCAACCCCCAATTACTTTGTACATGAATGAAACCTTGTGCTTATTCCAGCTGCAAAATGTGAAAAGACTGCTCCATAAAAGAAATTGCACCTCCAATGACCCAATTTCACTTTAGGAATTAATCATTTTTTGATATTTCTACTGCATGGACTTGGCATGAGGCACTAACTCTCACAAACTATTCTGATCTTCAAATCATAGTTCAAAAAAGTTTACATTTCATTGAAGAATGATTGATGTTATGTATGCATTTGGGATTGTCTGATTTTAACCTAACCTGCTTAGCTGGTAATATAAATGATTGGATACTGTCTCTTGATTTATAGTCCAACCATGTTACTCTCTTGCAATTTCTGGGAAATATGATATGGACCAGCTCAACAGAGCTTCTAAATTCTGTAACTTGATCAGAATAGAGGCGTCATTTCCATCGCATAGAATATGGAACACACTAGCAAGTAGGATAGTTGATTTGAATGGTGTTGATGTATTTAGGGGGAAGCAATAAATATATGAAGGAGCCAGAAACAGGAGGGTATGTCAAATGCCGAACTCTTGTTGCCATGTTCCAAACAAAGCTATTTGTTTGCAGACAAACTGAGGTGCCATTCAACCATAAAGGAAGTGGCAAACAAAATAGATGTAGGAGGTGGATGGATTGGGCTAAATAATGACAGACATAATGAGAAAGGGGAGAGAGAAAAACTGAATGCTGATGTCAATATTTGGCTGAATTGGGAGAATACTTAAATCTGAGTCAGGCAATTGTGGGTTCCAAGTGCACCTCCAGAGAAGAGCATTTCCAAATTCCTCTCACCTCCAGCTCAGTATCGTAAGATCATTTGAAGTTTGGTTTTATCAGTCATCCATGAGATGCAAGCACTGGCCATTATTTATTGTCCATCTCTAATAGCCCCTGAGAAGGTGAATTCCTTTCTTGAACTGTTGCAGACCATGGGTTGCAGATACAACCACAATGCTGTTTGAGAGGGAGTTCCGAAGCTTTACCCAATTGACAAGATTTGAGTCTCACCTTGGGATGGACTCTTTCATTTTTTCTTCTAAGAAGTCACATGCCACCAGGTTATAGTCCAACAGGTTTATTTGAAAGCACAAGCTTTCGGAGTGGTACCCCTTTGTCAGGTGAGAAGGTGCAGTCAAAGATAAACCCTAATATATGAAATGTCCAACCACAAGGGTGATAACAGTAGGGAAGAAGCTTTACTTGAATCTATTTTCTACATTTTGTGTCTTTGGACTGTTGGAAGAGGGTATAACCGGGGAGGGAAGCGTCTTTGATTATGTTTGATGCTTTCAGCAGGAAGTGTAGACAGAGTCAGTTGAAGGAAGGCTGGTTTTCATGATGAACTGAATAGGAAAACCCACCAGATCTTGCTCCTAACAAGCAAATAACAGCTGGAATTTTTGTCTGACAATTTTCCAGGAGACCGATATCCCACCTTGCCACAGTGCCCCATCTAATGGCTCTATATATCAGTGGCACAACAATGAGGAATTGCAGATGCTGTGAGCCCTTGTCTTCTTACATGGTAGAGGTCATGGGTTTGGAAAGTGTTGTTGAAGGACCCTTGGTGAATGTTGCAGACTGTCTTGTAGATAGCACATGGTGCTGCAACTGAATGTCAGTGGTGGGAATAGTGGATGCAGTGCTGATCAAGCGGGCTGCTTTGTCCTGGATGGAGTTGAATTTCTTGAGTGTTGTTGGAACTGCACTCATCCAGGCCAATGGGGAGTATTTCATTACACTCTTGTTTTGTGCAGTGTAGATGGTGGACAAGCTTTAGCGAGTCAGGTGGTGAGTTACTTGCTGCAGTATTCCTAGCCTTTAACCTGTATGTGTAACCATAGTATTTACATGGTCAATGATAACCCCCTAGGGTGTTGAGAGCAATTGATTCATTGATGGTAATGCCATTGAAGACCAAGGGAAGATGGTTAGATTTTTCTTTGTTGGAGTTGGCCTTTGCTTGGCACTTGCGTGTTGTGAAGGTCACTTGTCAGCCTGAGTCTGGATATTGTCCTTGTCTTGCTGTGTTTAGACATGAATGGCATTAGTACCCAAGGTATCACAATTGTACAAAACATTATTCAGTCAATCAGTGAACATTTCCATCTCTGACCTTATGATGGAGCGAAGGTCATTGATGAAGCAGCTGAAGATGGTTTGACCCAGGACACAACTCTGAGGAACTCCCGCAGAGATGCCTGGAGCCTGTAAGATTGAGCAAAAATCCACAGCATCTAAAATACCGGACAAGCCCCTGGACTTTCCTAACATCTAAAACACTGGACAAAATCCTGAGCTCAGGCTGCAATGAAATGCACATAGAGCCAGTATGTTTTCTGTCTGGGACTATTGTTCAGCCTGGAATTTCAATGCACATCTTCACTCCAACAGAACAATCAACCAAACCTAACATTCCAGACTGAGACTGATGTTTACACATCAGGCTATCCACCACAGAGAGTATGGGGCCTACACAGATACCAAACATTCATCTTCAATCAAAATACATTCACACATGCTCTTAATTATTGGGAAGCCAACTGACCTCACAGGGAACACCAGAAAAACAATGGCAAGCACGATGCCTAATAAGAGGCCTACAATTGCAGGCCTGACTCTCACTTGAGGCAACTATTCCTTAGCAGTGATCCTTATCCCTAGCAGGCATTCCAGGAGGAATTCCAAGCAGCTATTCCCAGAAGAAAAACTCCAACAGCTAACTCTAACAGCTACTTCCAGGAGCTATCTCTAGAAGGGTGATCCCGACAGTGATTTCAAGAGCTACTGACGCAGGCCTGTTCTGAACCAGGGAAACCAACAGCAACTAACCATGACCAACAGACCTAAGAACCAACAACCTCAAAAACCTCTGACCCAACCAACATCACAAGGTTTCAGATATATCCTGAGGTGAAAACCCAACCCACAAGACCACCAGAAATTAAGGAAAACCAAATACTCACTCAGTGCATCCAATAGGCATCCTGCTGCATCAGGGAGGAGAAAGTGAGGACGGCAGATGCTGGAGATCAGAGCTGAAAATGTGTTGCTGGAAAAGCGCAGCAGGTCAGGCAGCTTCCAAGGAGCAGGAGAATCGACGTTTCAGGCATGAGCTCTTCTTCAGGAACCTGCTGCGCTTTTCCAGCAACACATTTTCAATCCTGCTGCATCAGCGGACTCAACCCAGACTAAAGGCTTACGCCGTCAGAAGTCTTCATCCAGGCACCAGGTACAGCAAGCAAGAACATCCAGCTGTAATTTAGAACATAGAACATAGAACATAGAAGAATACAGCGCAGTAAGGCCCTTCGGCCCTCGATGTTGTGCCGATCAAAGCCCACCTAACCTACACTAACCCACTATCCTCCATATACCTATCCAATGCCCGCTTAAATACCCATAAAGAGGGAGAGTCCACCACTGCTACTGGCAGGGCATTCCATGAACTTACGACTCGCTGAGTGAAGAACCTACCCCTAACATCAGTCCTATATCTACCCCCCCTTAATTTAAAGCTATGCCCCCTTGTAATAGCTGACTCCATACGTGGAAAACGGTTCTCACTGTCAACCCTATCTAACCCTCTAATCATCTTGTACACCTCTATCAAGTCACCCCTAAACCTTCTTTTCTCCAATGAAAACAACCCCAAGTGCCTCAGCCTTTCCTCATAGGATCTTCCTACCATACCAGGCAACATCCTGGTAAACCTCCTCTGCACCCGTTCCAGTGCCTCCACATCCTTCCTATAGTATGGCGACCAAAACTGCACACAATATTCCAGATGCGGCCGCACCAGAGTCTTATACAACTGCAGCATGACCTCAGGACTCCGGAACTCAATTCCTCTACCAATAAAAGCCAGTATGCCATATGCCTTCTTCACTGCACTGTTTACCTGGGTGGCAACTTTCAGAGATCTGTGTACATGGACACCAAGATCCCTCTGCTCTTCCACACTACCAAGTATCCGACCATTAGCCCAGTACCCCATCTTTTTATTACTCATACCAAAGTGAATCACCTCACACTTAGCTACATTGAACTCCATTTGCCACCTTTCTGCCCAGCTCTGCAGCTTCTCTATATCCCGCTGTAACCTGCCACATCCTTCCTCACTGTCTACAACTCCTCCGACTTTCGTATCATCCGCAAACTTGCTCACCCAACCTTCTAACCCTTCCTCCAGGTCATTTATAAAAATGACAAACAGCAATGGTCCCAAAACAGATCCTTGCGGAACACCGCTAGTGACGGCACTCCAAGATGAACCTTTGCCATCAACTACTACCCTCTGTCTTCTTCCAGCCAGCCAATTCCTAATCCAAACCTCCAACTCACCCTCAATGCCATATCTCTGTATTTTCTGCAGTAGCCTACCATGGGGGACCTTATCAAACGCCTTACTAAAATCCATATATACCACATCTACCGCTTTCCCCTCATCTACCTCCTTAGTCACCTTCTCAAAGAATTCAATAAGGTTTGTGAGGCATGACCTGCCCTTCACAAAACCATGCTGACTATCCTTGATCACATTATTCTTATCCAGATGTGCATAAATCCTCTCCCTTACAATTCTCTCTAAGACTTTGCCCACAACAGAAGTGAGACTCACTGGCCTATAGTTACTAGGATTATCCCTACTCCTCTTCTTGAACAAGGGAACCACGTTTGCTAGCCTCCAGTCCTCTGGCACTACTCCTGTAGACAAAGAGGACACAAAAATCAAGGCCAATGGCTCTGCAATCTCCTCCCTTGCTTCCCAGAGAATCCTAGGATAAATGCCATCAGGCCCAGGGGACTTATCTATTTTCACCCTTGCCAGAATTTCCAACACCTCTTCTCTACATATCTCAAAGCCATCCATTCTACTTATTTGTGCCTCAGTATTCATATCGACAACAATGTCCTGTTCCTGAGTGAATACTGACGAAACGTATTCATTTAGTGCCTCCCCAATCTCTTCAGCCTCCACACGCAACTTCCCATTACTATCCTTGATTGGACCTATTCCTACCCTAGTCATTCTTTTATTCCTAACATACCTATAGAAAGCCTTAGGGTTTTCCCTAATCCTACCAACTAAGGACCTTTCATGTCCCCTCCTTGCTGCTCTTAGCTCTCTCTTCAGGTCCTTCCGGGCTACCTTATAACTCTCAATCGCCCCTATTGAACCTTCACGCCTCATCTTTACAAAGGCCGCCCTCTTCCATTTAACAAGGGATTCCAATTCCTTATTAAACCACAGCTCCCTCACACGACCCTTTCCTCCCTGCCTGATAGGTGCGTACTTATCAAGGACACTCAATCGTTGCTCCTTGAACAAGTTCCACATATCAATTACGCTCTTGCCTTGGAATCTACTTTTCCAATCCACACATCCTAAGTCATGCCTCACCGCATCATAATTTCCCTGCCCCCAGCTATAACTCTTGCCCTGTAGTACACACTTATCCCTCTCCATCACTAGAGTAAAAATCACCGAATTGTGGTCACTGTCCCCAAAGTGCTCACCTACCTCTAGTTCTAATACCTGGCCTGGTTCGTTACCCAGAACCAAATCCAGTATGGCCTCACCTCTTGTTGGCTTATCTACATATTGTGTCAGGATACTCTCCTGCACACATTGGACAAACACTGACCCATCTAACGAACTTGAGCTATAGCTTTCCCAATCAATATCAGGAAAGTTAAAGTCCCCCATAACAACCACCCTATTACTGTCACTCTTCTCCTGAATCATCTTCGCAATCCTTTCTTCAACGATTCTAGGACTATTAGGAGGCCTGTAAAAGACTCCTAACAGGGTGACCTCACCTCTCCTATTCCTAACCTCAACCCAAACTACCACAGATGGCAAATCTTCGTCCATCGTCCTTTCCACCGCTGTAATACTATCTTTGACAAGCAAAGCCACACCCCCCCCTCTTTTACCCCCACCTCTGACCCTACTAAAACATTTAAACCCTGGAACCTGCAACAGCCAATCCTGTCCCTGATCTAGCCATGTCTCCGTAATAGCCACAACATCGAAGTCCCAGGTACCAACCCACGCTGCAAGTTCACGCTGCAAGACACACTTCAAGCCACTCTTCTGTTTACAGGCACCCTCCTTTAAGATTAATGCCATATTCCTAACCTCCCTACACTCCAGGTCCTGCACCCTAAAGCTACAGTCTGGGTTCCCATGCCCCTGCAGAGTTAGTTTAAACCCCCCCCAAGAGCACTAGCAAACCTCCCCCCAAGGATACTGGTGCCCCTCAGGTTCAGGTGCAGACCATCCTGTTTATAGAGGTCCCACCTTCCCCAGAAAGAGCCCCAGTTATCCAAATACCGGAATCCCTCCCTCCTGCACCATCCCTGTAGCCACGCATTTAACTGTTCTCTCTCCCTATTCCTCGACTCTCTATCACGTGGCACGGGTAACAAACCAGAGACAACAACTCTGTTCGTTCTAACTCTGAGCTTCCAACCTAGCTCCCTAAAAGCCTGTCTAACATCCTCAGCCCTCCTCCTACCTATGTCATTGGTGCCAATATGGACCACGACTTCAGGCTGCTCCCCCTCCCCCTTAAGGACCCGGAAAACACGATCAGAGACATCACGTACCCTTGCACCTGGGAGGCAACATACCAAACGTGAGTCTCTCTCGTTCCCACAAAACCGCCTATCTGTGCCCCGAACTATCGAGTCCCCAATTATTATTGCTCTGCTCTTCTCCACCCTTCCCTTCTGAGTAGCGGGGACAGGCTCCGTGCCAGAGGCCTGAGCCCCGTCACTTACCCCTGGTAAGTCGTCCCCCCCACAAGTATCCAAAACGGTATACTTGTTCTTGAGGGGAACGGCCGCAGGGGGTCCCTGCACTGGCTGCTTCCTCCCAGTCCCCCTCACTGTCACCCATCTATCTGCCATCTTTGGAGTTACTACTTCCCTATAGCTCCGATCTATGACCCCCTCTGCCTCCCGAATGATCCGAAGTTCATCCAACTCCAGCTCCAGTTCCCTAACACGGTCTTGGAGGAGCTGGAGATGGGTGCACTTCCTGCAAGTGTAATCAGCAGGGACGTCCATGGCATCCCTCACCTCATACATGTTACAGGAGGAACATTGCACTGCCTTCACTGCCATCCCTCTAAAGCTAACCTTTATTTTAAAACAAAACTGGGTCTAAAGAATACAACAAGCAAAATTCAGCACTTACCTACTTACCACAACGGATCTTATTATTAGGTTAAAACTGCTGTCTCCTTAATGGTGAGCTTAAACTTCCAAGATCCCGAATTTTCTGACCTAGCTAGGGAAAGAGGAAGGTGAGTGATGAGAGTGCTTAGGACCCCAAGGGTAGGAAGCCAGATTAAAGTTTCTCTAATTAAAACTGTTGTTTAGTTCTGATAATGTTTAATCTGTGTTTAATTTAATAGTGGATTTCATTACTGTCTTCTGTATAATTGACAGTGTCAATTTCACTACTTATTGCATTTACCTTGATTTCCTGTATTATACTTACTTTTTTGTATTTAAATATTTGCCCTGAGACACCTTCTTTATTTTATAATCCCTAAACAAGTCCAGTGTCTAGAACCAGGGATCTGGGGGTGATTTGAACAATCTAAAATCTGCAAATTACTGATTGCAAACCAGAACTCCAACAAGCCGAGATGCCTGACCTCTACCATCCACACCTACCATCCTCCAAATTAGGCATGACTGTGATTCCTATCGATTTCAGTTTTGCTAATCTCCTTCATACTCGGTCAAATGCAGCTTTGATGCCAAGTTCATCAACTCTCCCCTCACCTCTGGAACTTAGTTTTTATGTATGGAACAAGGCTTTAATGTGATCAGATATTGAGTGAAACTGGCAGGACACACACTGAGTCTGAGCGAGTTGCTTGTTGCTGAGATGTACTGCTTCACAGCACAGATGATGATACACTGAAGTAATCGGTCAGGTTGGGTTTTTCATACGCAGGATATACCTGAGCAATTTTCCACATTACCAGGTAGTTGTCAGTGTTGTAGCTGCACTGGAACAGCTTGGTTAGGGCATGGCTTGTTCCACAGCACAAGTCTTCCATATTACTGCCAGGACTTTGAGTGCACCCATCATTATTGCAGTATCTAACGCTTTTAACTGATGTGCAACACCAGTGCAAGAAACTCTGATTTGTTAGTGATGGGATCATTTAGTTTGCTCCATTGTTTACAGCTTGCACATTTCAGCACAGAGGTATTCCTATTCTGTGGCTTCACAAAGTTGACACTTCAGTTTTAAAAGTCATTAGAATTAGAATTAGGTTTATTGTTATGTGTACTCACCTACACCAGTAGAGGAGTACAGTGAAAAGTGTGCAATGTCAGCCTTCACGGTGCCATCTTAGGTACAAGGTACCTCGGTACAAATCTTCAATACAAAAATAAAGAAAACAAGTTGCATTATCTTATAGTGATTCAAAGTATAAATTAGAAAATAACAAATAACGTTAAAAGGATTGCAGTCAGATAAACAAATTATAGATAACATTAGATTATATTACAGTCGATCAGCATAGGGGCCTTCCACAAGTGGTCTGACCAAGCTCGCAAGCTGCTGACCACCCGCAGTGGTTCCCAGTCCAACAACCATCCCTGCTCCACTTCATTAGATTTCAATTTCAGACTCTTATTCATTGAATTAAATTTCCCCCAGCTGCCATGGTGGTATTTCAACTCATGGATCCTGATTATGAGCGTGGTTCTCTGGCTTAAAGTCAGTGATATGACTATTACACCAGCACATCTCTCGAAATATGAGTCTTGCTTTCCAGTTCGGTCACTACTTGTGTGTAATTAACCCATATTACACTGTAACGTAAGTGATAAATCTTTCGAGGAGCAGTTGCCTAGGTAATTTCTACACAGTTTGATTTTAAATATTCATTTCTTTCAATCCCAAATCTATCATTACCCAGATAACATTTGCCTACTCATAAAAAGTCACATTGTAAAACAATTGGGATTCACCATCCATCTTCTTTACAATCCTCAATAGAAATGACCGGTGACAGCTTGTTTTCCCTACACAACTCAATAAAGATTAATAATGGTGTCTGCTATCAGGCAACTAGTTCTGTGCCTCACATTTGACCTTGTACCTGTGCTTTTTTTTCACTTGGAGGATACTATCAGCAGTCTGCTGCGGTCTGGATGTGGCGCTGTAATCCTGTAATGAAATGCAACAAGTAATAATATTTCCATGGGCTTTCCAGAGCTGTTTTCTGAGCATCGTCCTGTGAAAACTAAACTTCAACAGTACATATCTGAACTGTCAAGTGTGTGAGCCCTGGTGTTATACTGCTAACTGTTACATCTCTCGCATGGTCATCTGAGAGAATTGCCGGTTGAATTTTGAGCCACAGTTTTAGTTTCTAGGTAGTACCACCTGCTAAAAGGATGACGGCTGTAATTAAAAAAAAACACAGGTCCTAAAATCTGATGCGTGATGTTGTGCCGGCTAATCCTCCTCCCAAGGGTCTGTTGCTTTATCCGAAATTGGCAAGGATAAATGTGTCGTGGTGCTGTAACGTAAATTGTCATACCCATCTGTGATGGTATTACTGGCATGAATTGCATTAACAGGATGAAACCTCTTCCCACGACTGGAAGACATGCATATTCTCAGCAGATGGTATGTAAGATTTGTGCACACAGCCAATTAAACCCGAGACATTAGGGAATGCAGTAATGGGAAAGAATGTTTCTTCAGCTCAGTGATTTTGTGAAGCCTACAGTGCCATCTCCTTCTCAGTAACTCACTGATATCTTGAGACTTGACTTGAGAAATGGCTGATAAACAGGTACATTTGCTGCTTCTCTTTATCTATTCATGGGATATGAATACAGCTGTCTAGACCAGCATTTACTGCCCATCCCCAATTGCCCTGGTGATGAGCTACTTTCTTGAACTTTCTGATGAAGGGCTTTTGCCCGAAACGCCGATTTTCCTGCTCCTCGGATGATGCCTAACCTGCTGTGCTTTTCCAGCACCACTCTAATCTAAACTCTGGTTTACAGCATCTACAGTCCTCACTTTCGCCTGCTTTCTTCAACTGCTGAACTCCTTGGGGTATAGCGTTGCTCATAGTGCTGTTTGAGTGTGCGGGTTATATCCTGGCTGTGGAACACTATAGATAGTAACTCGGGCAATTGCTTCATCAGATAAAAACCACACAACACCAGGTTATAGTCCAACAGGTTTATTTGAAAGTACAAGCTTTCGGAACGCTGTTCCTTCATCAGGTAGCTAGTAGGGCAGGATCATAGGGCAAAGAATTTATAGTAAAATATCAAAATGTCATACGACTAATGCAATATATTGAACAAACCTAGATTGCTATTTAAGCCTTTAATCACTTAGAAAGGGGATGCAGGTTTCAATTGGTTAATATGTATATCCAAGAACTTCCTTCAAGTCCATGGGGTGATTTTGCATTTGCAGATTTGTATTTGCAGAAACATTCTATTTTGTTCAAAAAGCACACAGTCTCAAAGTAGTCACTCCATGTGATATTTTATAAATGCCTACTTTGAAAACAGAACCAGTCTGACTCAAGATCGGGATACAGACAGACTCGAACCTCACACTTTTAATGCATTGTCTGAGCTGAGATGTCACTTCTTTTATACTGACAAAACATTAACTTGTCTCAGGACTGTGACTTGAAAGAAGTTCAGGGAAAGAAGGTAGCTGGGATTGCGGTAGGTAGATGAAGGTGGAATGGGGGTGATGGTGATAAGTCAGAGAAGAGGGTGGAGCGGATAGTTAGGAAGGAAGATGGCCAGGTCAAGAGGGCGATGCCAAGTTGGAGGGTTGGATCTGGGATAAGGTTGGGGGGAGGGGAAATGAGGAAACTGGTGAAATCCACATTGATCCCATGTAGTTGGAGGGTCCCAAGGTGGAAGGTGACGTGTTTTTCCTCCAGGTGTCAGATGGGCAGGATTTGGCGGTGGAGGAGGCCCAGGACTTGCATGTCCTTGGTGGAGTGGGAGGTGGAGTTGAAGTGTTCAGCCACAGGGTTGTTCAGTGAGTGTGCCCCAGAGATGTTCTCTGAAGCATTGCACAGGTTGGTGTCCTGTCTCCCCAGTGTAGAAGAGACCACATCAAGAGCAATGGACACAGTAGATGACATGTGTGGAGGTGCAGGAAAATTTCTGTCAGATGTGGAAGGATCCTTTGGGGCCTTGGATGGAGGTGAGGGGGGAGGTGTGGGTGCAGGACAAACCTCATTTTAGTGGCTTAATAATCATACTGTGTCAAACGGGACTGATCCCATGACAGCAAAAACTGTGGGAAAGTCCTCAGAGCCCTGATTAATTTGTGTCACCCAATGGACATCACTGAAATGAAAGACAACCCTTTCATTACCACATTCACATCTGCGTAACAATGCTGTGAGCATTTTCTTGTAATAAAACTTCAGGAAAGATTGGTTGTTAACATTTTGGATGTCTGACAATCATGAGAGATGACATAGAAATTCAAGGTTTGTGTAAATGTTCGTAGCTTGGGTGCCGGTAGTTGTGGGTATGTTCGCCGAGTTAGGAAGTTGGTTTGCAGATGTTTCACCCCTGTCCAGGTGACAACTCTCATGTTCCAGAGCCTCCTGTGAAGCCCTGCTGTACTACATCAGCTGGAATTTATTTGGTTCAGTCCCGCTGCTTCTGGTTGCTGGTTCGGTTGTTCCGGTTGTTATGAACAACCAAAACCAACAACCGGAAGCAGCGGAAAAGAAACCGAATAAATTCCAACCGACACAGTATCGCAGCATTTCACAGGAGGCTGCACAACATGGGGGATGTTACCTGGACAGGGGATGAAACATCTGCAAATCAACTTCCTAACTCAGCAAACATACCCACCACTACTGCATCGTATGGAAGTACAAATGTACAGGTTGATGTATAAATACAGATAATTTCTTCTCCTGCCTTATTCCACACATGGTGCCATCCAGATGTAGAGAAAAGGTGCAATGAGCTGCCAAATGGCTATCATTCTTGGAACTACCTCAAACTTCCCTGTTATCAAACTGGGAACTTGATACGCATTCCCTCTGTCACTTAGGCGAAAGTGAGGACTGCAGATGCTGGTGATTAGAGCCGAGAGTGTGGTGCTGGAAAAGCATAGCAGTTCAGGCTGCATCCGACGAGCAGGAAAATCGACATTTCAGGCAAAAGTCCTTCATCGGGAATGTCACTTCCCAAGCGTTTGCATCTTGCTGTTACTTTCCTTAAATCTGTAACTCATCACCTGGTCACCTGGTTCAGTTAGCCAGAAAGTTACTTCAAGTTTTAATGAGAAAAGTTTTTTTTTCAAAAGACATTCAAAGTATCATTCTGCAAATCCCGTCAAACATCTCACCCTTCATTTTCCAGGAGAAGCATTACGATCCACAGCCACAGTTAATGTGCTCTTTATACCAAACAGGCTTAGAACCTAAAGATGTGAATTACATTAATTATCTGATTCACACTTGATTGTTGTAAATATATTAGCGTTCTGAATGGAATAGCACATTCGGATATAACCTGAGAGGTGTGAAAATCTCTGACCCTACTGTTCATTCAGGAACTAAACAAAGAACATGCCCTTCGAATCTTTTGAAGAAAGATTTCTGATGAGCTGAAGATAATAAGACCCATTCGAAAAGTAAAGAAAGCACTGAAATTAATTTGCAAGAGTGTTAGACATGATAAGCAGAGGTGTTATATTAAGCTTCTATCTAAGTTGAACTATATTTGAAGTGCATCAAACTTTCTCAGAGGAAAAAGTTCGGAAAACAAAACTGTAACGCTTGGCCATGGGTGTACTAGTCTGCCTCAATTTGTCCAGCTGAAAATGGAGGTGAGAGATTCTAGGACACTCATCTGAGAAGAGCAAGTGTGTTTCCCCAAGTATTCTAGCTAGCATTTAATCTTTCATCACTGAAAAACAGCTTATTTGGTCATTGTCCAAAGCTCCTTGACTAAACGCCCTCTGTCCAAATTGAGTGTAACATTTACCAAGTTGCAACAGGTGCCACTTAAACTACATCTTAAACAAATTATATCTTTCACAGATATCTTTCAACACTTAAATTTGGTTATTTTATGAATATACACTAAAATCACACTCCCTCTGTCACCAGTGGACGCTGGCAGTGTGTGCACTATTTACAAACCCAGCGCAACAATTGGCCAAATTTTCTTTCCTCGCACCGTTGGGGAAAAATGGTTGTTGTGTGGTGAAGTCACTAGAATACTAATCTAGAAACCTAGAAATAAAGCTCAGGGTACACAGGTTCCAGTCTCACCATGGCAGTTCAGGGAATTTAAATCAGTAAATCTGGAATATAAAGCTCAGTAATGGTTACTATAACAAGCATTGGGACTGCAGATGCTGGAGATCAGAGTCAAATCCCTGATGAAGGGCTTATGCCCAAAATGTACATTCGTCTCTTCCTCGGTTGCTGCCTGACCAGCTGCGCTTTTTCTGCAGCACACTCTCAACTCAGAACAAGTACTGTTGGTTGTTCTAAGGACAGATCTAGCTCATTGTACCCTTTTCATGGAAGAGATTCTGTTGTCATGATCTGATCTCGCTACATGTGCTTCTTACCTACACTGTCAAAAGATCCGATCAAAACTCTCAACTTAAAATGAGAATAAATGCTGGTCTTGTCAGAGAGTCCTATATCCCATTAAAGAATTGTTAAAAATCTCAAACATGTTCCTACACCACCTAAAATGATAAGACAATAGATGCACAATATACCATCAGCTCCAAGTCATAGTGGATGGCACGGTGGAATAGTGGGTGGCACAGTGGCATAGTGGGCGGCACAGTGGCAGAGTGGTTAGCACTGCTGCCTCACAGCGCCAGAGACCCGGGTTCAATTCCCACCTCAGGCGACTAACTGTATGGAGTTTGCACAGTCTCCCCGTGTCTGCGTGGGTTTCCTCCCACAGTCTAAAAATGTGCAGGTTAGGTGAATTGTCCATGCTAAATTGCCTGTAGTGTTAGGTGAAGGGATAAATGTAGGGGGAATGGGTCTGGGTGGGTTGCACTTCGTTGTGGACTTGTTGGGCCGAAGGGTCTATTTCCATACTGTAAGTAATCTGTTAGATACATGTAATTTATTTGTGGATACTGGATATGTATTGGAATATTCTATTAAACAATAATGGGAGAGTACATTGAAACCAATGTAAGTATTGTGTAACCATAGGTATTCAGAGCAGTAGAGGCCATTTTACCCATTGAACCTGCCCTAATACTTATCAAGTGTATGGTTGCCTTCACCAATACTCTGCTCTAGTTGTTCTCATACCTTTGTCTATAACTTTCTTCGTACACAAAAATTTAGCCACCTCTCTCCTGAATGATTTGGAGATGCCGGTGTTGGACTGGGGTGCACAAAGTTAAAAATCACACAACACCAGGTTAGAGTTCAACAGGTTTAATTGGAAGCACTAGCTTTCGGAGCGCTACTCCATCAGGTGGTTGCGGAGGACACAATTGTAAGGCACAGAATATATAGCAAAAGTTTACAGTGTGATGTAACTGAAATTATACATTGAATAATACATTAATTGTTTGTTGAGGCTTTCATCTGTTAGAATACTATGATAGTTTCACTTCTTTCATGTGTAAATCACGAAATCTTTTTTTAAAAAGGTTGCATTCTCCGGTTAACTGTAACAATGGGTGTTAGCTAGACAATATGTTGAAGGTGTTAGCCCCCTGTGTTCTCTGTCTTTGCCATAATGTTTAGACTGATTGTAAACTAAAAAGTGAGATAACAGAGTTTTACATTAATTCATGAAGTTTTTGAGCAAAGTACAATGTAACTCTGCAAGTCCAAATTCACCCCACAAATGTACATGTATATGTATATATGTGTGCATGTGTGTGGGTTTCTGTGTGTGTGTCTGTCTGGGTTGGGGGGTTGTGAGTGAGAGAGAGAGAGTGTATATGTGCGTGTATGTGAGTGTAGGGTGTCTTAAGTCTGTGAGGGGGTGCATGTGTGAGTGTGGGAGTATGTGTGTCTGCAGGAGTGTGTGTGTGTGCCTGGGGTGGGGGGTTGTGAGTGTCTGTGAGAGAGAGTGTATATGTGTGTGCGAGAGTGTAGAGTGGTATAAGTCTCTGAGAGGATGCATGTGTGAGTGTGAGAGTGTGTGCCTGCAAGGGTGTGTGTGAGTGTCTGCGTGCGTGTCTGAGTGCATGTGTGTCTGCGTGTATGTGTGTGTGTAGTAGTGCCTGTGTGTGTATGTAGGAGTGTCTGTGTGTGTGTATAGTGCAATGGTGTTCACCTGTAATGCAACGTGAACACAAGGTCCTGGTTGAGGCCCTCCCTATGGGTACTGAACTTAGCTATCAGCCTCTGCTCAGCCACTTTCATTGCTGCCTGTCCCGAAGTCCGCCTTGGAGGATGGTCACCCAAAGGTCCGAGGTCGAATGTCTTGGACCACAGAAGGAGGGAACACTCCTGTCTGTTGATTGTTGTGTGGTGCCCATTCATCCATTGCCGTAGCCTTTGCTCGGTTTCCCCAATGTACCATGCCTCAAGGCATCATTGCCTGCAATGTATAAGATAGACAACATGGACTGAGTCACATGAGTACCTGCCACGTACATGGTGGGAAGTGCTCCACGTGTAATATCCATGTCCACACTCTGAAGCTGGAGAAGTGTAGCATTGTGAGGTTGTCTGTGGGTTTGAGGTAAAGTGTGATGCTGAGGTGTCCATCCTTGAAGGAGATGCATGTGTTCAAGAATGAGACAGATAGGAGAGAGTACTCCAGATTCCACCCAAAACATATTAAAACAGCCATCCCCTATGGACAAGCCCTACATGTACACCAGATCTGTTCAGATGAGGAGGAAAGTGACCAGCACCTGGAAGTAATCAGGGATGCCCTCATAAGAACAGGGTACAATGCTCAACTTATCAACCGCCAGTTCCAACGTGCCTCAGCAAGGAACTGTAATAACAATAGAGAATAGACAATAGACAATAGGTGCAGGAGTAGTCCAGTCTGCCCTTCGAACCTGCACCACCATTCACTATGATCATGGCTGATCATCCTCAATCAGTATCCTGTTCCTGCCTTATCTCCATAACCCTTGATTCCACTATCCTTGAGAGCTCTATCCAAATCTTTCTTAAATGAATCCAGAGACTGGGCCTCCATTGCCTTCTGGTGCAGAGCATTCCACCCACCCACCACTCTCTGGGTGAAGAAGTTTCTCCTCATCTCTGTCCTAAATGGCCTACCCCCTATTTTTAAGCTGCGTCCTCTGGTTCGGGACTCACCCATCAGTGGAAACATGCTTCCTGCCTCTTATATGTCTCAATCAGATCCCCTCTCAGTCTTCTAAACTCAAGCCCAGTTGCTCCAATCATTCAACATAAGATAGTCCCGCCATTCCAGGAATTGACCTCGTGAACATACGCTCACTCCCTCAATAGCCAGAATGTCTTTCCTCAAATTTGGAGACCATAATTGCACACAATATTCCAGGTGCGGTCTCACCAGGGCCCTGTACAGCTGCAGAAGAACCTCTTTGCTTCTATACTCAATCCCTCTTGTTATGAAGGCCAGCATGCCATTTGCTTTCTTCACTATCTGCTGTACCTGCATGCTTGCCTTCATTGACTGGTGTACAAGAACACCCAGATCTCTTTTTACCTAACTTGACTCCAGTTAGGTAGTAATCTGCCTTCCTGTTCTTGCCACCAAAGTGGATAACCATACATTTATCCACATTAAACTGCATCTACCATTCATCGGTCCACTCACCTAACCTGTCTAGGTCACCCTGTAATCTCCTAACATCCTCCTCACATTTCACCCTGCCACCCAACTTTGTATCATCAGCAAATTTGCTAATGTTACTATTAGTACCATCTTCTATATCATTAATATATATTGTAAAAAGCTGACCTCCTCAGGAGACAGACACGTGCTGCAACCGACACAGTACCCTTCGTTGTTTAGTACTTCCCAGGAGCTGAAAAACTACACCATGTTCTTCATGACCTGCAACACATTATCAATGAGGATGAGCACCTCGCCAAGACCTTCCCCACACCTCCACTGCTCGCCTTTAAACAACAGCCAAACCTCAATCAGATCATTGTTTTTAGCAAGCTGCCCAGCTTTCAGGACAACTCCATACAACCCTGTCATGGTAGGTGCTGCAAGACGTGTCAGAGTGTGGACATGGATATCACCATTACACTTGGCGACACTTCCCACCATGTACGTGGCAGGTACTCATGTGACTCAGCCCACATTGTCTATCTTATACGTTGCAGGCAAGGATGCCTTGAGGTATGGTACATTGGGGAAACCGAGCAAAGGCTACGGCAATGGAAGAATGGGCACCTCCCAGTTGGGGAACACTTCAGTGGTCAAGGACATTCGACCTCGGATCTTCGGGTGACCATCCTCCAAGGTGGACTTTGGGACAGGCAGCAGCGAAAAGTGGCCGAGCAGAGGCTGATAGCTAAGTTCGGTACCTTTTGGGAGGGCCTCAACCGGGACCTTGGGTTCATGTCACATTACAGGTGGGCACTATTACACTATACACACGACAGACACTCCTATGTACACACACAGCACTCCTATACACACACATACAGACATGCACATAGACACACATGTACACAGACACTCACACACACTCTTACAGACACACACACTCCCACACTCGCACATGCATCCTCTCAGAGACTTACACCACTCTACACTCACTCACACACACATATACACTCTCTCTCACAGACACTCACAACCCCCCACCCCAGGCACACACACACACACTCCTACAGACACACATACTCCCACACTCACACATGCGCCCCCTCACAGACTTAAGACACTCTACACCCACATAAACACACATATACACTCTGTCTCTCACTCACAACCCCCCAACCCAGACAGACACACACACTGATACCCACACACATGCACACATATATACATATACATATACATTTGTGGGGTGAATTTGGACTTGCAGAGTTAACTTGTACTTTGCTCAAAAACTGCATGAATTAATGTAAAACTCTGTTATCTCACTTTTTAGTTTACAATCAGTCTAAACATTATGGCAAAGACAGAGAACACAGGGGGCTAACACCTTCAACATATTGGTAAAAACAATGACTGCAGATGCTGAAAATCAAATACTGGATTAGTGGTGCTGGAAGAGCACAGCAGTTCAGGCTGCTCGTTGGATGCTGCCTGAACTGCTGTGCTCTTCCAGCACCACTAATCCAGTACCTTCAACATATTGTCTAGCTAACACCCATTGTTACAGTTAACCGGAGAATGCAACCTTTTTTAAAAAAAGGTTTCGTGATTTACACATGAAAGAAGTGAAACTATCATAGTATTCTAACAGATGAAAGCCTCAACAAACAATTAATGTATTATTCAATGTATAATTTCAGTTACATCGCACTGTAAACTTTTGCTATAAATTCTCTGTCTGACAATAGTGTCCTCCACAAACACCTGATGAAGGAGCGTCGCTCCAAAAGCTAGTGCTTCCAATTAAACCTGTTGGACTATAACCTAGTGTTGTGTGATTTTTAACTCTCTCCTGAATGTGCTGAATGCATGATCATCGATAGCTGTCCATACAAGAAATCCCAAAGATTCACAAACCCATGTTTGAAGAAATTTCTTCTCAGCTCAGAATGAAATGACCATTCTGATTTAAAAAAGTGTATTCTAGATTTCTCAGTCATGGGGAAACAACATGCTACCTGGCTAACCCCTTACAAATTCTGTAAGTTTCAATCAGGTGTTCCCTCAATATTCTATATTCCAGGAAATGTAAACTTAATCAACACAATCTCTCCTCACTTGTTAATTCACTATCACAAGAGATAAAACTTTTGCTACATTCTCACAGGACACATGTATTTTGCGTTGCAGAAGGAGATTGTATTATTGGAATATCCAAATCACAGACAAAGTAGTGCCACACAAATACTGGATTAGTGGTGCTGGAAGAGCACAGCAGTTCAGGCAGCATCCAACGAGCAGCGAAATCGACGTTTCGGGCAAAAGCCCTTCATCAGGAATAAAGGCAGTGAGCCTGAAGCGTGGAGAGATAAGCTAGAGGAGGGTGGGGGTGAGGAGAGAGTAGCATAGAGTAC
The DNA here is from genome assembly GCF_047496795.1 of Chiloscyllium punctatum. Lineage (NCBI taxonomy): Eukaryota > Metazoa > Chordata > Chondrichthyes > Orectolobiformes > Hemiscylliidae > Chiloscyllium > Chiloscyllium punctatum. The sequence goes on from NC_092763.1 coordinate 79,833,485, forward strand.
AATGGGTGAGTGGGAGAGGAGATGAAGGTGATAGGTCAAGGAGGAGAGGGTGGAGTGGATAGGTGGAAAAGGAGATAGGCAGGTTGGACAAGTCCGGACAAGTCAAGGAGACAGTGCTGAGCTGGAAGTTTGAAACTAGGATGAGGTGGGGGAAGGGGAAATGAGGAAGCTGTTGGAGTCCACATTTTTACCAGTGCCACACAAATGCCAAGCAGTGATAATCTTAAATAAGAAACAATCCCACTATCACCCCTTGACATTCAATGGTATTACCATCACTAAATCCCTTACTATCATTATCAGTGGGGTTGCCATTGACCAGAAACACAACTGATCTCACCACATAAACAAAGTGGTTATGAAAGCAGGTCATAGGTTAGGAATACTGCAGTGGGTACTTCACATCCTGGGTGGTGCAGCTCCAACAGTACTTGAGAGGCTTGACACCATCCACTGCAAAGCAGTTCACTTAATCAACGTCCCATTCACAATCATCCACACTCCATCACCAACACTCAGCAGCAGCAGTGTTTCTTATATAGAATATGTGCTGCAGAAACTCCCCAAAGATCCTCAGACAGCACCTTCCAAACCCACAATCACTTCTATCTGAAAAGACAAGGGCAGCAGATACTTGGGAACATCACCAACTGCTCAATCCCCTCTAAGCCACTCACCATCCTGACTTGGAAATATATTGCTGTTCCGTCACTGTCACTGGGTGAAAATGCTGGAGTTCCCTCCCTGAGGGCATTTGTGGGTCAACCTACAGCACATGGACTGAAGTGGTTCAAGAAGGCAGCTCACCCCCACCTTCTCAAGGGCAGTTGGGGTGATAAATGCTGACTAGTTACTGACTCGCACAACCTAAGAATTAATTTTTGAAAAAAATAATTGACTCCTGAATGGCAATGTATAGGAAATACAGGCTCACCACACTGATGTTTGGAGACTGTATATAAAATAAAGCTGTGCAAAGGAGGCTCTACTGTCCTGAAGCATCCTGAGGCCACAGAGTGTTCAATTGCTGATGTGTTACATTTCATTGATTCCTAACTCCAGGAACCTTGTCACATCCCCTGTGCTGTCAGACTGCACACATTTCCTGAGATAGACAGAGTGAACACACAGAAACAAGCTCAGTCTCTAATCGTAATCTAACAACCTGAGATCGGTCGGCTGTCAAACTGAGCTTCCCTCTCCTGAAGAAGAGTTATTTGACTGTAAGCATTAATTCTGCTTCTCCCCACAAATGCTGTCAGATCTGCTGAGTTTCACCTGCAAATTCCATTTTTGCTTTAGCTTTCCACTTATAAGCTCAGTGTTTCAGTGCAAATTTTTATTTTGACAAATAAGGATAAATTATGATTTTTTTACAGTGAAGGCAGAAAATAAAGGGAGAGTTTTTCTGACTCAGTTGGATATTTTAATATATCATTCACCATTGTTATGGACTAGGCCAGATCTTTCAAAACATTTTTGAGCAGTCAACCCTGACCATAACTTTGCAAATTGTTTCAGTAAGTGTGCAGTGAAAATTACCTGGAGTAAGTTAGCTAGATTGACTATCAGGTTTTAAAAGAGACAAGCAACTATTCACAAAATTATACAATGAAACACAAAGAACAGAATAAAGAATGCCTACAGAACTCAATCCAAACTACACTTAATTATGCTATTTTGTACATACACAACAGTGCAAACCCCCTCAAATACATTTTTAAAAATGGAACAGGTGTGTACAGTTTGAAATTAGAAGGGGAGAGTGAGTAGAGAGAGAGAGAACCTGTTTCCACACAGTTGAACACCTAACTAGTTCTGAACTGAACTGTTCAGCTAGAGAGCTGTCCACTCCCCTTTTATTATACAGGTCACTTCTAAAACATGACCATTTTGGCCTGACATTTCATCTGTTTGTATATAAACAAAAAGGCCTCTCAGTACTCTTTAATCTCTGTACCAACCCAGTCTAATCAGAACTGGGGGGAGTTTTATGACCCCTCTGAAAATAAAAATCAAGGATACAGTATCCTTAAGGAAAGGAACAGCTTTTCAAAAAAAGGGACCAGCTTTGAGACACCATATTTCACAGAAGTTCAGATTTCAGGGCAAACTAATGTTTCTGAATCAGTGTAATTTCATGCTATAAATGAGTACAATTGTAGGCATATTTGTGAACAAGTATTTTGCATCTGCAATTCCATAAATGGGAATGTAGGTTATAACAGGATAGCCTCTTTAAAAAGCTCAGGATTAAACTTTGTCCCAAACACCACCAACATTCCGAATTGTCATAATTGTTCAATGGGGCTTCTTTTCTTTCCTAAAGGATTGCTGTCTGCTCAATCTCTAAGTACATTTGGAGGGAGGCTGTAATCTCAGTAAAATTCTGTCAGAAAATCAAATATTACTGACAGTGTAGTGTCATTGTGCTCAGATCTTTACTTCTCTCCCTCAGACTGTGTATTTGTATGCTGAGGTTACGGAACATGAGTCAATTTCCCCTCTGTAGCACAGCCATGTATCAGCAACATCTAACAGACAGCGCAGACAGAAACCATTTGAACATTGTGCACATGCTAGCTCTGGGCAAAAGGGATCTTGCGATTTGGGAGAAGCAATTGGCTCCTCTATGGAACCTGGAGCCTGCTCTGCCATTTAATATGATTCTGGTGGATCAGGTTTGAATACATCTCTACATTCTTGTCAGACTTTTGTACTGACCCTACTCCCTGTGCTTTTTCCACCTGGTCCCACAATATATTTCGGGCATCAGCCCTTCTTCAGGAATCTCCTGTTCCTTGGATGCTGCCTGAAATGCGGCGCTTTTCCAGCAACGCATTTTCAGCTCTGATCTCCAGCATCTGCAGTCCTCACTTTCTCCCCACAATATATTTCCTTTACAAATATCTTTTGAAAGCTTGCAAGGAACCTGCCTCAATCTCCCTTTTACACATTCCACATCAATGTCCATCAAAGAAATTCTCCTCTTTGTCCCTCTGGTTCTTTTTGCCGATTACTGTAAATCAGTGCTCACTCAGTTATCAATCAGACTGCCAGTGGAAATGGTCAATCTTTAAATATTCTGTCAAAATTCTTCATCATTTTGAACATCTCTGTAAAACTTCCCTTAACTGCTATGCTCTAAGGAAAACAATCTCACTTTATCATCAGGGTCACAGCCTGAAGCATTAAATTGTCTCTCCACAAGAACTACCTGAACTGCTGGGTGTTTTCAGTATTTTCTGTTACTTACTTTAGCTTTTCCAGTACCTCCACAATCCATAACCCTGTGTATGTGCTTTTGACCTCCTTACTAAAGTGTTTTGGATTGGATCCAGAGCACGGAAATATAGACAACTAATCATTAATAATGTCTAGAGACAGGTCGTCTAACACATTACTTCATCATAATCTATAACTAATACTCCCTCACTGCCCCAGCCTCCCTTAATTTGCTGAGTTGCAAGAGACACAATGTTTCCAAAGTGCTTAATTGGTCTTATCCATTTTAATGGCTGGCCCTAGTTAATACTTAGTTATCTTGATCAGAGCTTGCATATCGAAAAGGACAGAACTGCAGTTCAGTGACTAGCCCTGCTGCCTCACAGTGCCACTGACCCAGGTTCAATTCCACCTTTCAGTGACTGTTTGTGTGGAGTTTCCACATTCTCCCGGTGTCTGTGTGGGTTTCTTCTGCTCTTGGGAACTTGGGAAACAAGTTCAAAAACATGCAAGCTATTGGCCATTCTAAATTGTCCACAGTCTCCAGAGATGTGTAGAGTAGGTGAATTATTCATGGGAAATGAAGGGGATGGAGTGGGACTGGGAAGGATGTTCTTCAGAGTCGGTGTAGATTTAATGGGTCAAATGGCCTGCTTTATGGAGTCAATGAAATGTCTATAATTCTTGGAATTACTTGAAACTTTCCTGTCATCAAACAGGTAACTTGATCCTCAACCCCTAACTCACTTACCGCACATTTGCATCTTGTTTATCCTGCTCCTCATTTTCGCCGGATCTCCTGAGTTATTCAGCTAGAAAATTAGTTCAGCTTTTACTGAAAAGGTTTGCTTCAAAAGTCATTCAAAATGTCATTATGCACTTCGTCTTAACCATCTCATCTTTTAAAATCCACAAGAAAAATCATTTACGATATCTAGATATAATGTGCCCTTTAAACCAATCAGATTTAAAACTGACAGGTGTGAGTTACGTCAACTGTCTGATCTGTATTTGATTGTTGCAAATTATTAGCATTCTGAGAGGAATAGTATTTGAACATTTGAAATTAACCTGAAGGGCATGATAATCTCTGTCCCTTTTGTTCACACCACAAACTAAGGAAAGAACATGTGCTTAGCATCTTTTGAAGAAAGATTTCAGGTGAGTCAAAATTAATAAGACTCATCAGAAAAGTAAATGTCAAGGATGTCACTGATATTCATTTCCAAGATTGTTAGAAATGATAAGCAGAGGTGTTATGCTAAGCTTGTACCTTAGTTGAACTAAACTTGGATTTAACAAACTTTCTCAGAGGGAAGAAGACAGTTTTAAAACAAAAATGCAACATCTGGCAAGGAATGTACTAGTCTGCCTCAGTTTGTAGACCTGAAAATGGAAGTGAGAGTATCTCGGACACTAATTTAAGATAAGCAAAAGTGTTCCCCCAAGCATTGAACTAGCAATTAATCCTTCATCACTGAAAAACAGCTTATGTGGTCATTGTCCAATGCTCTTTTTTGGATGTGCTCTGTCCGAATAGACTGGAACATTCCCTGTGTTGCAACAGGGGACACGTAATTACTGTATAACCAAATTATACCTTTCTCACATTTATTATGGTCACACTGAAAAATGTAAAATCATTATTTTATGAATATAGATTAAAATCTCACTTCCTTTATCATTAGGCTGTTTTCACTAGAGCGTCAGATGCTGAGGGGTGACCTTATAGACATTATGGAAAATAAAGAGCATGAAAGCAAGGGAAGGGTTAAAGCAGGAAGACCACTGGCGATTTGTTGCAAGGGGTCTGTGGAATGCAGGATGGAATAAGAACAGTGGAATGCTCTTACACCACCTAGCAGAATAAGGTTGAGGCTGAAGGGTCACAATGGCAAGATGAGATAACACTATTAGTAAAGTTAGTCTCCCTGTTAAGTATCATTATGACAAGATTGGGACAATACATATTTGGGACATGGCATTAAATATCTAATCAGTAGTTAGTAGAGTCAGTTTGAGACAGAGACTATTGTAATAGATGGAATAGCTAAATATCTAATCATGACCAGTTAGTCTGGAATGGAAGATCACTTAGCAGAAGTGATAATAAATATCTAATCAAGACATTGGGAAAGTATTAAGTAAGGTCTGGAGTGAAAGACCATTGTTGCAAAAGTTGAATATCTAACCTTGACATTAGAATAACATTAAATAGAATGTACAGCTAAAGATATAATGGGAACTAACATCACTGCTTTATTGTATAGTTAGAGTGAGATACTTTGATTAATATAGTTGGGCATGCTGATAAGCTGACAGAAACATGATAAAAAAAAATAAAAAAACACGGACCCTGAGATTTGTGGACATTCGAGAGTCTACTTTCTCAGTATCACGGTTTTTTGTTTGCAAATAAAATACCTACTTCTTGAAGAACTCTCTGTGTCTCCTGATGATTCTCTACATTTTCTCCACGACAAGGTATACAAAATTATGAGAGGCATGGATAGGATAAGTGGACCAAGCCTTTCCCCTGGGGTGGGCGGAGTGCAGAACTAGAGGGCATTGGTTTAGGGTAAGTGGGGAAAGATATAAAAGAGACCTAAGGGGTAACTTTTTCACACAGAAGGTGGTACATGTATGGAATGAGCTGCCAGAGGAAGTGGTGGAGGCTGGTACAATTGCAACATTTAAAAGGCATTTGGATGGGTATATGATTTGGAAGGGTTTAGAAGGATATGGGCCGGGTGCTGGCAGGTGGGACTGGATTGGGTTGGGTTATCTGGTCAGCATAGATGGGTTGGACCGAAGGGTCTGTTTTCATGCTATACATCTCTATGATTCTATGACTCTAGTTGATGCTGGCAGTCTGTACACCATTTATAAACCCATTGCAGTAATTGACCAAAATATCTGTTATGACACAGTGGTGAATCCTTTTGTTAATTAAACAAAACGCCCAGAAAATCTCACCTCGCATCATAATCTGTTAAAGTATAGAGTGACAGAGAACTCCCAAAATCCTCTATTAAAGAAAATAATATCAATTTATTCTTTAACTCTAAAAGTGAACATTAAACAACAACTATTCACAACTCTAAGCACCTCCTTTCTCTTAACTGCTTATTACCTGCCTCGAACTCTATAACAATATACTGTTCCAATAACGCACTTATTAAAATTACATCAAATTAATTTCAAAACCACACAGCAGCTGTCATCTTCAGTGTCGTTCTTCTTCCAGTTGAAGATCTCCCTCGGTCCTCTTGTTCCTTTTTACCGCAAATATGTTCCATATGGAAAGGTAACTTTGATAGACAGTGTTTCAGTGGCAATTACTCTTTCAATGGCAGTTACTCTGTCTTCAATTTTCAAATGCTTGCATTTTTTATATCCCCAACGCCGGATTGTTTCATTGGATTTATGTTGGCAAAACAATAAATTTAAACTCAATTGGGTTTTAGTATCCTGGGGTATAATTTAAACTGATTGGAGAAATTTAAATTGTTGTCAAAACAGCAACCAATTCAGGAATCCATTCACAGCCAAATTTTGCATATTGTCAATTTTCCAGTCTATTCTCGGACTTCCACCTAGTCAAATGCATAAGTGCTCTTAAGCTCTTAGTTCAGAACAACATTCATTCTCTCTTAAAGGTACAGTGCAGGCCTTCAACTTCATAACAACTGCCCCCTTAAGAAAAAAATGAACATTCATAATGAAACGACAGCTTCAATTTTTCCCCTCATTCTTAATCTCATTACAATGAAATGCATAGATCGTTAATCTAAGTTCATATTAATTTCTGCACACACACACACATATAATACATTGGCATCTGTCCAATGTTATCTATACTTTTTCCTTTAAATTCGAAATTACACATCTGCTAAAACATTTTTACAAACCGCAACACGTAAAATTTGTGAATTAAAAGTCTGAAATATAAAACTCCAATGAAATAATCTCATATTTTTGTCTTTAAATCTTTCCAAAGATGTAATAGGATTATGGTCTGTGTGCACAATTATCTCCAACACATTTGGGCGGCACGGTGGCACAGTGGTTAGCACTGCTGCCTCACAGCGCCAGAGACCCGGGTTCAATTCCCGCCTCAGGCGACTGACTGTGTGGAGTTTGCACGTTCTCCCCGTGTCTGTGTGGGTTTCCTCCGGGTGCTCCGGTTTCCTCCCACACTCCAAAGATGTGCAGGTCAGGTGAATTGGCCATGCTAAATTGCCCGTAGTGTGAGGTAAGGGGTCGATATGGATGTAGGGGTATGGGTGGGTTACGCTTCGGCGGGGCGGTGTGGACTTGTTGGGCCGAAGGGCCTGTTTCCACACTGTAAGTAATCTAATCTAATCTAAAAACATTGTTTGTCACAGAAACATTAACATATTGTAAAGCGAGTACTAAACGCAATAATTCTTTTTCGATGGTAGAGCAATTTCTCTGGTGAGTGTTGCATTTCTTTGAAAAGTAACCAATTGGCCATTCAATTCCATCATCATCTTCCTGCATCAGTACAGTTCCAACTTCTCTTGCATGACCATTGATTGCAACTTTGAATGGTTTCAAAAAGTTTGGTGTGACTAAAACTGGTGCCGTGGTTAATACTGCTTTTAATTTCTCAAATGCTTCCTGGCATTGTTCTGTCAACCAAAATTTTGTGTTCTTCTTTAATACATCTGTTAGCAGTGTCACTGCGCTGCTAAAATTTGGAAGAAACTTCCAGTTGAGTCTGCTTAGTCCCAAAAATCAAAGCATCTCTTTCTTTGAGGATGGTTGTACGATTTTCTTGATGGCCTTCATCTTAATGTTCCTTGGGGTCAACCTTCCATGTCCGATGTTATGTCCCAAGAACATCACTTCTGCCTTAGCGAATTGAGTTTTCTTGAAACTTGTCACCAGTTTTGCTTCTCGTAATCATTCAAAGAGCTCTGCCAACTGTACAATGTGATCTTTCCAGGAATCACTAGGGATCACTACATCATCCAAATAGACTGCACGATTTGTTAATCCAGCCACAACTCTGTCCATGAGTCTTTGGAATGTGGCGGCTGTGTTCTTCATTCCAAAGGGCATCACTTTAAACTGATATAGCCCATTTGGGGTTACAAAAGCAGCAATTTCTTTCACTTTTTCTGATAAAGGTACCTGCCAATAACCACGCAGTAAGTCCAACTTGGTGATGTAAGTGCCTTGTCCAACTTTCTCTGCACAGTTCTCCAATCTCGATATAGGTTATGAGTCTGATTTTGTTATGGCGTTGAGCTTCCGATAATCCACACAAAATCGCTGAGTCCCATCAGGTTTAGGAACTAACACGATCAGCAAACTCCACTCACTCTGACTTGTTTCATTGATATCTTCATTGAACTTTGTATCCACTTCCTTCTGGACCTGTGTGGCTTTGAGAGGATTAAGCCTGTAGGCACATTGTTTTATCAGAACAGCATTCCCTACTTCCACCTCATGCACAATAGTATTAGTTATCCCCATCTTATTCCTGTATATATCCTCATACTGCTGCAACAAACCTTTCAATTGGGTTCTTTGCTTCTGAGACAGATGGTTCACTAACCTAGGCAGGGTCTGGGTATGGAGTTAGTGCATGTTCTCTGTAAAGACTTTGCCGCTGTGGGTAAAATTTACTCAGAAAGAGCAGAGGGAGAAGGGAAAGCAGTTATAATTCTGAGAGATTTGGAATCTATTCAGTCTCTAATACTAAGAGATGAAAATATTTGTACTCTTTTTGACATGTTACCCAAGAAAGTGGTCATTTGTGGAATATATGGACAGTAATTTAATGTTCCTCTGTGTAAGAACAGGTTGGAATGCCAAATGAAGCTGTGCTCTCTCCTGCATTGTTTTGGAGGTGTTGGTATTGGACTGGAGTGTACAAAGTTAAAAATCACACAATGCCATATACTCCACAACCACCTGATGAAGAAGCAGCGCTCTAAAAGCTAGTCCTTCCAATTAAACCTGTTGGACTATAACCTGGTGTTGTGTGATTTTTAATTTTGCAGCTCATTGTCTTTTCTTGGGGTCTCCTTTACTACCTTCACTAATGCCACTGGCTTAGCTTCTTTTACCACATCTTTTCCCACAGTGCCTTTCTTTAACTACCAGCACTGACACTTTATGTGTCTTTCTTTACCACAGTTGAAACACCTGAGGCCTTTCATCTCCTTTCCACCCTCTTGAACTTCTTTTTTTAGTTGTGCTAGATTATTATCTGTGTGCTCTAATCTTTGTTTCATAGTGTAGGATCTCCCTTCTCCCAAGATGAAATTCTTGCCAGTAGCTAAATTTTGCATTAGGCATTCACCTGCCATCTCTGTTACTCTTCTCACTTCTTGAACTTTCTATTCATCCACATGAATTCTTATCATTTCTGGAAGTGAGTTTTTAAACTCCTCCAGCAGAATAATCTCTCTTAGAGCCTCATAGGTCTTATCTATTTTTAAGGCCCACCATCTATCTATCAAAATTACTTTAATTTAACATAAGTCTAACCTGGTTCCTTCTTTATGTTTCTGAACCACTGACTATACGATCCTGGTATCAATTCATAAGTGCTTAAAATATCTTGTTGGATGCATAATCTCTTGACCCCTCATCTGACAGCACTACAAATATCTCATTAGCTCTGTGACCAGTTTTCTCTGAACTGGCACTACCTACAAATTCTCTGACCACTCCATCTGCCTAGCCAACTTTCCAATTGAAATAACAAAGGCTTCAACATTTTTCTCATCAACATTTGACAATGTTTTAACATATTTGTATCTATCACTACCTTCTCTCTTCATCTCCATCCTGTTAACTTGACTTTCCTGACTCTTTCATAATTTCTGAAGTTCAAATTCTCTTTCCCTGTCTCTCTCTCTTTCTTCTCTCTCTTTTTCTTTTTCCTCTCTCTCTCTCTTTCTTCTCTCATGTCACTTCTTTTCCTTTCTTTATCTTCTAATCCCATTTGCCTCAATTGCAATTTCAGTTTTTCAAAGTCTACTGCACTTCTCTGTTTCTCTGATACACCTCAATGCTTCACCAGCTCCATTACAATTTCAGTTTTCCTTTTGTCCGTAATTAAACCCACCTCTAACCTATTCACTAATTCTAAAAGTATGCCTTTTCTCTGTCTTTCTGAACTTTCTTGGCAAAGTTGTGAAGCATCTTCAAGCCCCAGAACCTTTTTAGCAATCGTAAGAGCCATTTCTCTCACTTTTAATTTAACCAACCACAAATTAAACAAATTCTCTCAGCTACATTTTATGTAAAGGCCTAGGACACTAATCGGCAAGTGTTTAATTCTGTTGGTACCTTTGGTTCCCCAAATCTGTTCAAATCTGTCCAAATCCAGGATTAGATCTGTCTAAACCTGTTCAAACCTTGGTCTTGAATCTCCCAAACTGTTATGACATGGAGGTGACCTCTTCTGTTAATTAAACTAAACACCCAGAAAAACCCAGAAACACCTCACCTCGTAATCTGTTAAAACATGAGGGACAGAGAACTTTCAAATTTCACTATTTAAAGAAAATAATATCAATTTATTCTTTAACTCTAAAAGTGAACATTAAGCAACAACTATTCACAACTCTAAGTCCCCTTTCTCTTAATAGCGTATTACCTGCCTCCAACTCTATAACAATATACTGTTCCAATAAAACACTTATTCAAATTACATCAACTTAGTTTCAAAACCACACAGTGGTTGTTGTCTTCGATATTGTTCCTCTTCCAGCTGAAGATCTCCCTTTTTACTGCGAATATGTTTCATATAAAAAGGTACCTTTGATAGAAAGAGTTTCCGAATTTCTTGGGTCTCGCTCGATGGTAGTTGTTGTCTCTCCAATTTTCAAAATGTCTGCATTTTTATATCCCTAACATCAGATTGTCTCATTGGCTCAATGTTGGCAAAACAATAAATTTAACCTCGATTGGGTTTTAGTTTCCTAGGGTATAATTTAAACTGATTGGTTAAATTCAAATTGTTGCCAAAACAGCAACCAAAACTCAGGTATCAATTTCACAGCCAAATGTTATATATTTTCAATTTTCCAGTACACTCTGAGACTTGAAATACTTGAAAAGGAAAAATATATTTGGGGCTACGTGGAAAAGGCACAGGGAATAGGGTCAATACAAAAGTCTAACAGGAATGTGGGGATGTGTTTGAACACAATGCACCAAGGCTGTCGGTCCAATAGGGCCAATTGCTTCTCTAGATCGAATGTTCCTTCTTGTCTAGAGCAAGGACATGCACAATGGTCTGAATGGCATCTGTCTGTGCTACAATGTTTTCTGTCTGCTGGGTGATGCAGATACTGATATGGCTATGCTCCAGAGGGGGTTGTGACTTACATTTTGAAGTGGCAGCATATAAATACACAGTCTGAGGGAGAGAAATAAAGAACTGAGTCTGATGTACTGATAGAATATTCCAGGGATTTAATCCAGCAAACATAAATGAATAAGACATGTAACTTGGAGCTTGTGGTACCATAATGCATCTGTTGTCCTGTCCTTTCACATTCCTGTGATGTTGCCACCCACTCCCATTCTTCCACAGTGCTGCTGGGGATGATGTCTTATGAGTTTGAAGGTGTGTACTATACCTGTAAGAGAGTGCTGTTCTGAACTGAGAGCTTATAAGCACCTGTGTATATAACTAGACGGCTTATTTGGGTGTTTGTAAGGAACCTGCCGCGATCTCCCTTTCACACATTCCACATGAACATCCATCAAAGAAAGTCTCCTCTTTGTCCCTCTGGTTCTTTTTGCTGATTACTGTAAATCACTGTCCATTTGGTTATAAATCAGACTGCCAGTGGAAATGGTTTCTCATGAGATATTCTTTCAAAATCCTTCATCATTTTGAACATCTCTGTTAAACTTCCCTTAACTGCTATGCTCAGAGGAAAATAATCTCACTTTGTGATCAAGGTCACATCCTGAAGTATTAACCTTTCTCTCCACTTGAACTGCCTGACCTGCCAAGTGTTTTCAGTATTTTCTGCTTTTCCAGTCTCTCCACATGAAATCCCTAATCCTGAGTACATGGCTTTGACATCATTTCTGAGATATCTTGCACTGTATGGACAGCACAGAAACAGGGATAAATGATCACCAGAAATGTCCAGAAACAGGAACCCCACCATATAACTTCATCTTAATCTATAACCGACATCCCCTCACTGTTCCTGTCTCATGCAAATTCCTATGTTATGAGCGGGACAACGTTTCCAAAGTCCTTCATTGATCTAATCCATTTTAATGGCCATTCCTGGTTAGTTTCGAGACATCTTCACCAAGGCTTGTCTATTAAAAATGATGGCACTGTGGCACAATGGTTAAGACTGCTGTCTCACAGCTCCAGGGACCTGGATCTGATTCCACCTTCGGGTGAATATGTGGAGTTTGCAAGTTCACTCAGTGTCTGCATGGGTTTCCTCCCACAGACCAAAGATGTGCCTGTTAGGTAGAAGAGCTAAACTAAATTGTCCAGTGCGTAGAGGGATGCGTACAGGAGGCAGATTATTCACTGGAATTGCAGGGACATGGGCAGTTATGGTGAGACAGGCAGGATGATCTTTGGAGGGTTGGTGTGGACTTAATGGGTCCCCCTCCTCCAAGACTTCCGTTTCCCCGGCCCCCAACGCCTCATCTTCACCATGGATATCCAATCCCTCTACACCTCCATTCGCCATGACCAGGGCCTCCAAGCCCTCCATTTTCTCCTCTCCAGACATCCCCAACAGTACCCTTCCACCGACACTCTCATTCGTTTGGCCGAACTGGTCCTCACCCTTAACAATTTCTCCTTTGAATCCTCCCACTTCCTCCAGACCAAAGGCGTAGCCATGGGCACACGTATGGGCCCCAGCGATGCCTGTCTCTTTGTTGGCTATGTAGAACAGTTGATCTTCTGTAATTACACCGGCACCACTCCCCACCTCTTCCTCTGCTACATTGATGACTGCATTGGCGCCACCTCGTGCTCCCGCGAGGAGGTTGAGCAATTCATCAACTTCACCAACACATTCCACCCTGACCTTAAATTTACCTGGACTATCTCTGACACCTCGCTCCCCTTCCTGGACCTCTCCATCTCCATTAGTGACGACCGACTTGACACTGACATTTTTTACAAACCCACTGACTCCCATAGCTACCTGGATTACACCTCTTCCCACCCTATCTCTTGCAAAAATGCCATCCCGTATTCCCAATTTCTCCGCCTCCGCCGTATCTGCTCCCAGGAGGACCAGTTCCACCATAGGACACACCAGATGGCCTCCTTCTTTAGAGACCGCAATTTCCCTTCCCATGGGGTTAAAGATGCCCTCCAACGCATCTCGTCCACATCCCGCACCTCCGCCCTCAGACCCCACCCCTCCAACCGTAACAAGGACAGAACGCCCCTGGTGCTCACCTTCCACCCTACAAACCTTCGCATCAACCAAATCATCCACCAACATTTCCGCCACCTCCAAAAAGACCCCACCACCAGGGATATATTTCCCTCCCCACCCCTTTCCACCTTCCGCAAAGACCGTTCCCTCCGTGACTACCTGGTCAGGTCCACACCCCCCTACGACCCACCCTCCCATTCTGGCACTTTCCCCTGCAACCGCAGGAACTGTAAAACCTGTGCCTACACCTCCTCCCTCACCTCTATCCAAGGCCCTAAAGGAGCCTTCCACATCCATCAAAGTTTCACCTGCACATCCACCAATATCATTCATTGTATCCGTTGCTCCCGATGTGGTCTCCTCTACATTGGGGAGACTGGGCGCCTCCTAGCAGAGCGCTTTAGGGAACATCTCCGAGACACCTGCACCAATCAACCAAACCGCCCCGTGGCCCAACATTTCAACTCCCCCTCCCACTCTGCCGAGGACATGGAGGTCCTGGGCCTCCTTCACCGCCGCTCCCTCACCACCAGACGCCTGGAGGAAGAACGCCTCATCTTCCGCCTCGGAACACTTCAACCCCAGGGCATCAATGTGGACTTCAACAGCTTCCTCATTTCCCCTTCCCCCACCTCATCCTAGTTTCAAACTTCCAGCTCAGTTACTGTCTCCTTGACTTGTCCGACCTGCCTATCTTCTTTTCCACCTATCCACTCCACCCTCTCCTCCTTGACCTATCACCTTCATCTCCTCCCCCACTCACCCATTGTACTCTATGCTACTCTCTCCCCACCCCCACCCTCCTCTAGCTTATCTCTCCATGCTTCAGGCTCACTGCCTTTATTCCTGATGAAGGGCTTCTGCCCGAAACGTTGATTTCGCTGCTCGTTGTATGCTGCCTGAACTGCTGTGCTCTTCCAGCACCACTAATCCAGTTAATGGGTTGAATGGCCTGCTTCTACACTGTGGGGATTCTATGAAATTGCGATCATTCTTGGAACTACCACAAACTTCCCTGTCAGCAAACCAGCAGGAAATTAGCTACCAGGATGCATGAGCACCAACTAGCTACCGAAAGACCTGACAAACTATCATTGGTATCCATATAGACGAAGAGGGACACCAGTTCGACTGGGACAAGGCATCCATCCTGCGACAGGCTAAACAAAGACACATGTAGGAATTCCTGCAGGCCTGGCATACAAAATGGAACTCCATTAACCAACATATCAATTTGGACCATGTTTAGTAACCTCTGTGAAACAGAACTTGAAATGATATCAATCACCACAACAAGCCAAGTCACATAAATAGCAAGTGGGACAGAATATTAGCGCTTCACCGGAGGCTCACTGATGATGTTACCTTGCACGGTGACAAAACATCTGAGAACAAAACCCACCAACTCAGCGAGCAAACTGACATCCAGATGGAACTTGATACTTAACCTTTCCCTCTATAACCTACATCCCCTCACTGTTCCTGTCTCATGCAAATTCCTATGTTACGAGCGGGACAACGTTTCCAAAGTCCTTCATTGATCTAATCCATTTTAATGGCCATTCCTGGTTAGATTCTAGACATCTTCACCAAGGCTTGTCTATTAAAAATGGTGGCACTGTGGCACAATGATTAGTACTTGTGTCTCACAGCTCCAGGGACCTGGATCTGATTCCACCTTCGGGTGAATATGTGGAGTTTGCAAGTTCTCTCAGTGTCACACACATTTGCAACTTATCATTACTTACCCTTATTTTTGCAACTCATTACGTGGTCTTCTGATTCATTCAGCTAGAAAGTTACTTCAATTTTTAACCAAAATACTTTTTTCAAAAGATACTGCCACTTCCCCTTCATCATCTACCATTTAAAATCCACGAGAAGAATCATTATCTATATCCTCAGGTAATGTGCTCTTTAAACCAAATCGACTTACAAGCGAAAGATGTGACTTGCGTCAATTGTGTGATTCACATTCAATTATTGCAAATGTCCGAGCGTTCTGAAGAATAGGATACTGGAACATTTGGAATTAACCTGAAAGGAGTGATAATCACTGTCCCTTTTGTTCATTCAAGGAACTAAAGAAAGGACTTGTGCTTAGGATCTTTTGAAGAAAGATCTCAGACCGGCAAAGGTAATAAGACCCATTAGAAAAGTAAAGAAAGGACTGAAATTCATTTTCAAGAGTATTAGATACGATAAGCAGAGGTGTTACGTCAATCATGTACCTTAGCTGTACTATATTTAGAGTGTAACAAACTTTCTCAGAGAGTAAAATGTCATAAAATAATAAAGGTAACCTTTAGCAAGTCTGCATCAACTTGTCCACCTGAAAATGGAGATGAAAGATTCAAGGACACTAATTTGAAAACAGCAAGTATGTTTCTCCAAGTATTGTAGCTAGTATTTAATCTTTCAATCACTGAAAAACAGCTTTTCTGGTCATTGTCCAATGCTCCTTGTTTGAATGTGCTCTGTCCAAATAGATTCACACTGTCATAGAGATATATAGCATGGAAACACATCCTTCAGTCCAACTTGGCCATGCCAACCAGATATCATAACCTAATCTAATCCTATGTGCCAGCATTTGTCCCATATCCCTCTAAACCTTTCCTATTCATATAGCCATCCAGATGCCTTTTAAATGCTATAATTGTACCAGCCTCCACCACTCCCTCTGGCAACTTACCCCATACACGCGCCACCCTCTGCGTGAAAAAATTGTCCCTGAGGTCTCTATCATATCTTTCCCCTCTCACGCTAAACCTATCCCTCTAGTTCAGAACTCCCCCACCCCAGCGAAAATACCGTGTCTGCTTATCCTATCCATGCTCCTCATGATTTTATGAACCTCTATAAAGTCAGCCCCTCAGCCTCCGACACTCCTGGGAAATCAGACCCAGCCTGTTCAACCTCTCCATATAGCTCAAACTTTCCAATCTTGGCAACATCCTTGTAAATCTTTTCTGAACCTTTTCAAGTTTCACAACATTCTTCTGATAGGAGGGATACCAGATTGCACACAATATTCCAAAAGTTGTCTAACCAAAGTTATGTACAGCCGCAGCATGACCTCCCAACACCTGTACTCAATACTCTGACTAATGAAGGAAAGCACAACAAATGCCTTCTTCACTATCCTATCTACTTGAGACTCCACCTTCAAGGAACTATGAACCTACACTCCCCAGGACCTTACCATTATGTGTATAAGTCCTGCTCTGATTTGCTTTTCCAAATCAGACTGTAATCGAATAGAATAGAATATCCTTTATTGTCATGTGCACTCGAAAGATTGCAGTGAACAGTTAGTTATGTTGCCTCTTGGCGCCATCTTAGGTACATGGTACCAAGGTACCAGATACTTTAAGAATTGAAACAGTATAAAAATAGATTAGCATGGAATACAGAGTTTTAAAAAGTTCAGAGTGACAATAAAAAGTATCTTTAAATTACTCAAGTTATATTCTTTGTTCACTGAGTTCATGCCCACTGAGGCTTCAGACTAAGAGGTCTAGCTGCCTCAATGTGCTGGCCTCTGTCCCAGACTCGCCTCCGGACTTGTCTCTCCGGCCAGTCAGGGCTCCCTCTGCTCCTGCTCCACCCTCTGGCTGCAACCGTATTCCCCCCAGCTCAGCTCGTGCTCACTCTGCTCCCGCTATGGGCTCCGACTAGGAGTCCTCCCCTCCAGCTTCGCCTGCTCTGCTCCTGCTCTGGGCTCCAGCCGGCCTCCTCCCCTCCAGCTGGGCTCGGGCTCGCTCTGCTCCCACTCCGGGCTCCACCGTGGCTCGCTTCCGGGACTTGCCTCCAGGGTTGGCCACGGCTTACTCTGGCTGTGTAACTTACTCCGGCTCCAGGTCCAGTTCTGGCTTCGACTCCGGCCACAACTCGCTTCCTGCGCTAGTTACCCTGTTCTCCACTCTTACCAGGGACGGTAGTTTAAGAGGTTAAAGATTTGGGGGAGGGTGGGGGGGAGGTGGGGAAGAAAACTTGCAGCAAAGGGGAAAAAAGAAAGAAAAAGAGGAAAAAACTTGCAAGCAGAGGAGCTCCAGCTGGAGTTTTCTACTCTTCCACCATCTTAAAGTCACTCTAATGTTTCTGATGTTGCAAAAGGCGACACTTAAATTACATTTTCAACAAATTATGTCTTTGAGGTCCCATTGTTAAACTTAAAAACATTATTTTATGAATATAGATTAAAATCTCACTTCCTCTGTCACCAGTGGACACTGGCATTATGTGCACCATTTACAAAGCCATTGCAACAATTGGCCAAAACCTCTTCCCCAGCACCATTGGGGAAAAATGGCAGTTGTGTGGTGAAGTCACAAGATTACTAATCCAGAAACCTAGAGGAAATGCCCAGGGTCCACGGGTTCCAATCTCACCAGTTCATGGAATTTAAATTCAATAAATCTAAAATATAAAGCTCAGTAACAAGTATAAAATCACACAACACCAGGTTATAGTCCAACAGGTTTAATTGGAAGCACTAGCTTTCAGAGCGTCACTCCTTCATCAGGTGATAGTGGAGGGCTCAACTGTCCGGCACAGAATATATAGCAAAGTTTACCGTGTGATGTAACTGAAATTATATATTGAAAAATACCTTGATTGTCTGTTGAGTCTTTCATCTGTTCGAATACCATGATAGTTTCACTTCTTTCATGTGTAAATCACAAAACTATTTTTTTAAAAGTTGCATTCCCAGGTTAACTGTAACAATTGAGTGTTAGCCAGACAATATGTTGAAGGTGTTAGCCCCCTGTGTTTTGTGCCATGATGTTTAGATTGATTCTAATCTAAAAAGTGAGATAACAGAGTCTTTTCTGAATTCATGCAGTTTTTGAGCAAAGTACAATGTAACTCTGCAAGTACAAATTCATGCCACAAAATATATGTGTGCATGTGGGTGTCTGTGTGTGTGTCTGTGTGTGTCTGTCTGTCTGCCTGGATTGGAGGGTTGTAAACTTTTGCGATAAATTTTGTGTCTTCCAATTGTGTTTTCCACAACCACCTGATGAAGGAGTGACGCTCCGAAAGCGTGTGCTTCCAATTAAACCGTTGGACTATAACCTGGTGTTGAGTGATTTTTAACTTTGTACACTTTAACACCGGCACCTCCACATCATAGTAACAAGTATTGTTGATTGTTTTAAAAACACATCTGGTTCATTGAACTTTTTTCCAGAGGAGATTCTGTTGTCATGACTCTTAACCACATTCTCTTAAGGTCCCATCCACACACACAAGGGCAATTGGAAAGGAGCAACAAATGCTGGTCTTGTCAGAGCCCCATAAACCATTAATAAAGTGTTAAAAACCTCAAATATGTGCCTGCACCACATAGAAAGACAAGCCAACACATCACCATATCTAATTTATTTATCAGTGCATTGGGCCCAGTTCTTTATTTGTATCACTCAGACTGTGAATTTATGTGCTGCAGCTATGAAATGTGAGTCAAAACTCATTATGTAGCACAACCATATCTGTACTATCAACACCTAACAGACAGAAAGAGTATTGCAGCACACACATAAGCCATTCAGACCATTGTGCATGTGCTAGCCCTGGGTAACAGGGAACTCGCAACTTGGGAGTAACAATTAACTCTATGGAACCTGGAGCCTGCTCTGCCATTTAATAAGAACATGGTGGATCAGGTTTTGAATACTTCCCCACTTTCCAGTCAGACTTTCTTATTGGCTCTATTCCCTGTCCTTTTTCCATGTGGCCTTGTATTTATCCAAATACCTTTTGAAAGTTTGTAAGGAACCTGCCTCAATATCCCTGTCACACAACACACGTCAACATCCATCGAAGAAATTCTCCCTCTGGTTCTTTTTGCCGGTTGCCGTAAATCATTGTCCATTTGGTTATCAATCGTAGCACCAGCGGAAACGGTCTTTCTACATATTGTTTCAAAGTCCTTCATCATTTTGAACATCTCGTTAAACTTCCCTTAACCACTATGCTCTAAGGAAAACAATCCCAGTTTGTGATCAAAGTCACATCCTGAAGCATTAACCTCTTTCCCTCTCTGCAAGAATGGCCTGACCAGCTGAATGTCTTCAATATTTTCTACTTTTCCAATCTCTCCACATAAAGTCCCTAATCCTGTGTACATGGCTTTGGCATTCTTTCTGAATTATTTTGCATAGTATGCACAGCCCAGAAAAATGGACAACTGATCACTGGCAATGTCCAGAAACAATTACCCCACCATCTTACTTCATCTATAACCAATACTTCCTCACCATTCCTGCCTCCTGTCACAAGATGGAGAACACTTCAAAGATCTTAATTGCTCCAACCTATTTTAATGGCCAGTCCTGGTTAATGTCTAGTCGCCTTGACCAAGCTAGGCTATTGAAAAACAAGGCACAGTGGCATAATGGTCAGCACTGCTGCCTTGCAGCACCAGGGACCTGCGTTCGAATCCATGCTTGGGTGACTGTCTGTGTAGAGTTTTCACATTCTCCCCGTGTCTGTGTGGGCTTATTCCAGGTGCTCCGGTTTCCTCCCACAGTTCAAACATGTGTAGGTTAGGGTGGATTAGCCATGCTAATTGTCCATAGTGTCCAGGGAAATGTAGATTAGGTAGGTTAGCCCCAGGAAATGTAAGGTTACTGGGATGGGGTAGAGTGGCGTGTGTAGGTGGGTTGCTTTTCAGAGGGTTGATGTTGACTCAATGGGCCAAATGGCCTGCTTCCACACTGTAAGGATTCAATGATTCATACATTATGAAAAGGCACTTTGGTCATTGAGTCTGCACCAACATAAACCTGCTCTTAATCTACATTAATTCCACTTCCTGCCCTGGACACATAGGCCTGAATATCAGGACACTTCAATTGCTCATCCAAGCACTTTTTAAAGGTTGTGAGGTTTCCTGCCTTGACTATCCATCCTGGCAGTGCATTCTAGGCTTCCACAACCTCCAGATGAAGGAATGTTTCTGCAAAGCATCATTAAACCTCCTGTCCTTCTCCTTAAAATTATGCCCCCTTGCTATTCACCCTTCAACTAGAGGGAATAGATGCTTTCTACCCACCGTACCCATGCCCTTGATAACCTTATGCACTTCTAACAGATCTACCAACCCTCCCTGAGCTAAAGCCAACAACACGAGCTTATCCATCCTGTCCTCATGGCTACACCTCAGGCAACATCTCAGGTGAATCATCTCTCTATCCTTTCAGTGCAACCACTTCCTTCCTACAGTGCAATGACCAAAACTGCAAACACCAGTTCAGCTGTGGCCTGATCAAAGTCTTGTATAACTCCAACATGATCTCCCAGCATTTATAATCTCCCATAGTCCAAAGGTGTTTAGGTTGATGGACTGACCATGCTAATTTGGGCCCACAGTGTGTGGGGATATGTGGTGTAGATGGATTAGCCATTGGAAATGCAGGGTTACAGGGATTGAGTAGGGGATGGGTTTAGGTATGTTGGTAGTTGTGGGTTTGATGGACTGAATGGCCTGCTTCCACACTGGAGGGATTTGATGATTATAAAGAAAGGGAGTGGAGGCTAGAGGCTGATACAAACTTACAAAATAGAAGCGAAGGGAGTCCATTTGACCCAATGAGCTTACCCCACCATTTGAAAGTCATGCTTGATCTATTTAAGCTTCAAACTCAAGGACTCGACCTCCACTGTCTTTTGAGGGGAAATGCTCCAAGAACTTTTCACCTGGTCTGAGATAAACATCTTCCTCATCCCTGTCTTAGTGATCCCTTATTTTTAACAGTAACCCCTCCATCTCTGTTCTCCATCCTGAGGTTACATCTTTCTACATGTACTCTGTTTAGGCCCCTCAGGTTCTTCTATACTTCTTATCTCATCTTATGTACATATATAAGCGTTGGCTCTAATTACCATTTCACTGCCTTGGGAAAGCAACCAACATAATCAAAACCCCTCCCAATCCGGTTTTATCCTCTTCCACTCCCTTCTGTTGAGTAGAAGATTCAGAAGTTTGAATACATGTACAGAAAATTTCAAGAACACCTTCTTCCCGGCTGTTATCAGACTTTTGAACAGACTTCTCAAATGCTAATTCTGATCTTTCTCTTTACACCTTCCCTACGGCTGGAACACTGTATTCAGCACTCTGTCCTGCAACTCTGAAAAGATGGGAAACATGGAAGGACATAAGGGGCAAGTTTTTTACACAGAGAGTGTATGGAATGAATTGCGAGAGAAAGTGGTGGATGCAAGTACAGTTACAACGTTTAAAAGACATTTAGATAAGTACATGAATAGGAAAGTTTTGGAGGGATATGGGCCAAGCACAGGTGGGTGGGGGTCTAGTTGAGCTTCAGAACATGATTTGGAGATGCCGGTGTTTGACTGGGGTATACAAAGTTAAAAATCACACAACACCAGGTTATAGTTCAACAGGTTTAATTGGAAGCACACTAGCTTTCGGAGCGTCACTTTGGAAGCTAGTGTGCTTCCAATTAAACCTGTTGGACAATAACCTGGTGTTGTGTGATTTTTAATTCAGAATATGGTTGTTATGGACTGGTTGACTCTGCTGCATGACTCTATGACTCTAAATAAACAATCTCAGCCAGGGCTATTTATCTTTGCAAATTTTCTACAATTGTTTAGCTCCTTGAGTTCATTTCACCTGATGCCTTTTATGCTTGGAAAATGTCCTGCCCATTATTAAGTGTTGCAGAAATCTCTCTGTGTCTGTTTAAATCCAGGCTACTTCAACAACCTCTGAGTTGTTTATCTCAGTCTCTAATCTCAGCGTCACTCTGCTATCAGTGTCTTTCCCAATGCATTGAACTGAATCACCTTCTAAAGTTTTCAAAAGCTTTTTTTATTTGTCCTGAACAGAGGGGGCTCTCTGATCAAAGAAGGCACATTAAACCTTAACCTCATCATATATCATTGCACTTTGTACCTTACAGAATGTCCCTTTCATCTTCTTTGTTTCTTGTAGTTGCCCAAAAATTATCTCTGAGCTAAGATGTAATGTTTCTTTATTTCTCTTGGTGAGGATGAAGTAGTGGTTACCATGTCTACAAGCTATTACCCAAAGTCAATTACACTTCCCTGCTGTGGTTTATAACAGGGCTCTGCACACCTTTAGAAAATGTCAAGGCTATTTCAGAAAACCTTCATCCCTTGCCAGGATTACAGCTGGGCAGTTCTTGTTGATGATCTTTCATTAAGACAACATGCCTTGTGTGATAGTAACGTACAAAATCGAAATACCTGACAATGGCAGCAAGAGTCTTGTTTGGCTTTTTTTTCATGGAGGTTAGTTTACTAAAATGATATTTTGTTTGCCTCTGTAATATCAGCACTCACAAACAAGATCAAAAAAATGAGTAAGCTCTTCAGTTTTGTAAACACTGTCACAACCTAATACATTAGGATTAACACCACAGTGGGATGCAACAACACTGCCTTAGGAAGCTGAAGGGGAAGATATCAATTCATTGGGCACCTGCAGACTGTCTCTATTATACCCACCACAGTTTACATTGTCATAGCCATTTGGATACAGAACTGGTTCAAAGATAGAAGACAGAGGGTGGTGGTGGAGGGTTGTTTTTCAGTCTGGAGGCCTGTGACCAGTGGAGTGCCATAAGGATCGGTGCTGGGTCCTCTACTTTTCGTCATTTACATAAATGATTTGGATGCGAGCATAAGAGGTACAGTTAGTAAGTTTGCAGATGACACCAAAATTGGAGGTGTAGTGGACAACGAAGAGGGTTACCTCAGATTACAACAGGATCTTGACCAGATGGGCCACTGGACTGAGAAGTGGCAAATGGAGTTTAATTTAGATAAATGCAAGGTGCTACATTTTGGGAAAGGCAAATCTTAGAAGGGTTATACACGTAATGGTAAGGTCCTAGGGAGTGTTGCTGAACAATGAGACCTTAAATATCTCTAATACTTACGGCTAATATTGATGGCACAGAAATATTAGAGCAAAAACTATTTGTGGTGCTCTGGCATTTAAACATGGATGATCTGCACCTCAACTCCATTTACTCACCCTTTCTCCACATCCATTGATATCTTTGGATAGACACAGAGCTCTCTATCTCAGTTTTAATTTCTCTTATTAACCTTCAGCAGCAACAGCCTTTGGGAAAAGGCAACTCTAGCCTTTTCAACCAAGTTTTCTGTGAAAAGCGAATGTTTCTTGAATTTGCTTGACAGTCAAATGCTAACTTGGAGATTACATCTCCTTGCTCACCATTTTCTTGTCAGAAAATTACACAATACCAGGTTTTGGTCCAACAGGTGCATTTGGAAGCACTAGCTTTCGGAGAGCTGCTCCTACATCAGGTGATTGTGCAGAATAAGATTGTTAAGACACAGAATTTATAGCAAAAGTTTGGTGTGAGGTAACTGAAATTATATATTGAAAGCGACCTGTTTGTTAAGTCTCTCATCTTTTAGAATGACCGTGTTGGTTTCAGTTCTTTCATATGTAAATTGCAAAACCTTTTCTAAAAGTTACATTCCCAAGTGAACTTTAACAATTGGTGTCATGTAGGCGCAGATAAGTTATTGAACATGCTAGTTCTCTGTGAAGCTATCTGTGCCTCAATAGTCAGACTGATTCGAATCTAAAAAATGGATTTACAGAATCTGACATGGATTCATGTTGTTTTTGAGCAAAATAAAATGTAATTCTGCAAGTACAAATTCACCCCACAAACCTATATGTGTATGTGTGTATGCGGGTGGCTGTGTGTGGGGGAGCGGTGTCGGGAGGAGCTATGAGTGTCTGTGAGAGGGTGTGTGTATGTGTGTGTGTCTCTCTGGGCGGTCCGAAACCTGTTGATCTTCCAGCTGAAGGAGTTGACCCCGACCGAGTGTTGCAGACTGGCACATTCCAAGGTCCAAGACTACGTGTTGAGGGACGCGCTGAAGCTTGGGGCAGCTGCCGCCAAGGCGCGGTGGGGAAAGACCACCGTGTAAGATCGGCCTGCCTAAAGAAGAACAGGGGGCCCATGCAGACGTTTTTTTGGGCTCTGCTGATGCCTCAGCCAAATATATGTATATGTACAAGATTGAAAAATGCACAGGATTGTAAATGACAAGGATAAAGTCGAATCTGTGTTTGTAAATGTGGACATATGTATGGCATGATCCAATGTACAGACCATCAAATCATTTTATGAATAAAGTATATTTTTGAAATAAAAAAAAGTGTGTGTGAATGTAAAGGGGTTTAAGTTTGTGAGAGGGTGTGTGTGCGAGTGTATGTATGAGAGTACACACACATGCACACACACACACACACACACACACACACACACATATAGACCTCTCAACTCCCACACACACCCTCTCACAGACTTAAAGCCCTTTACACTCACACCTCACATGCATATATTCACCCTCTCACAGATACTCATAATGCCCCCCCCCCCCCAAACCCACCCAACACACACACACACACACACACACACAGGTTTGTGGGTGAATTTGCACTTGCAGAATTACATTTTACTTTGTATTGTGTGTTTTTAACTTTGTACACCCCAGTCCAACACCAGCATCTCCAAATCATGACTCATCAGAAGAAATAGTTTCCCATTAAATAAAATCAAAAATACTGCAGATGTGGGAAATCACAAGCAAACACAGAAAATGCAGAAAAAACTCAGCATATTTGGCAGCGTCTGTGAAGAGAGAAAAAAGACCTAACAGTTCAAATCTGATGTGACTCTTGTGCTGTGGAATCCCACTGGGGAATAATTCCAAATGCATTGAATCCTGACAGTTCTGAAGAAGTCACATTGCACCCGAAATGTGAACTGTTTTTCTTTCTCCTCAGATGCTGCCAGACCTACGGAGTTTCTCCAGCATTTTCAGTTTTTAATTTCTACTTACCCAGTGAAATCTTTTTTTTTATGATTCCCACTGTTTGGGCCAACGTTTCATGTCTGTCCCCAGCTGTCCTTCTGAAGGCGGTGATGATCTGCCTTCTTAAATCGCTGTGGTTAATGTGCTGTTAGGGAGGGAATTCCAGAATTCTAACCCCGTAACATTGAAGGAACAGGGAGATATTCCCTAGTCAGGATGATGAGTGACTTGGAGAGGAGGTTGCAGATGGTGGTGTTCCTATGTATCCACAATTAAACATCGTAATATTTTAAATATTGCAATCAAATTGTCCTTCATTTCCTAAACCCAAGCAAACGTAAAGAGTTTTTATGCATCCTGTCTTTAATAGTTTAATTCCCCAAGCTCTTCTGTCACCCACTGGCTCTACACTGCACTCTCCCCAAAGGGATTGGATACATGCTGATGTGTCACACTCAGAAACTGAGGAGAGGATTTCAAACTGGATCTAAACAAACTCAGTGGACTGTGTGGAATGAGCTGCCAGAGGAAGTTGTTGAGGCTGGTACAATTAAACATTTAAAAGGCAGCTGGATGGGTTTATGCATAGGAAGGGGTTAGAGGGATATGGGCCAAGTGTTGGCAAATGGGACAAGATTAGGTTAGGGTATCTGGTCGGCATGGACGAGTTGGACCGAAGGGTCTGTTTCCGTGCTGTACATCTCTATGACTCTATTCATCCTTTTGTAATCCACCATGCTGAAGAGACAGGTTAACATTCTTGTAGCCTTTCTATTAATTTTTGGAACTGTCTATTAAGTTTTAATCATTTGTGTCCCTGGATTTCCAAACAGACTGTTCCTTAATTTCATGATATGGAGGTGATGGTATTGAGCTGGGTTGGATAGGTTCTAAACTCCCATGACACCAGGTTATAGTCTAACAGGTTTATTTGAAAACACTAGGTTTCAGAGTGCTGCTCCTTCATTACTGGCACTTGAGGAAGGAGTAGCACTCCGAAAGGTCGTGGGTTCAAATAAACTCGTTGGGACTATAACCTGGTGTCATGTGATTTTTGACCTTTTCATGTTCTTCTCTCTGTTATAATCACTTATTTCATGAAGAGAGCTTGAATGCTTCAGTCCTATACTGTCTGGAGTATGAAAGAAGACACAAGATCCAATTGATGCATGTATAGAGTTAAAGGGATTGGCAAAAAAGGCATAGAGTAGATGTTTCCACTTTGCATGGCAATCTAGATGAAGATGTCTTAGAATAAGACATAGCAGAGTTCAAACAGAGATGAGGAGAAATTACTTCTCTCAAAGGGTCATGAATCTGAGGAATTCCCTTTCCCAGAGTGTGGTGGATGCCATGACATTGAGTAAATTTATCGAGGAGATGGACAGATTTTTAATTCGCAATGTGCTAAAGCGTTATGGAGAGGGGATAAGAAAGTGGAGTTGAGGCTGAGATGAGATCAGCACAAATGTATCAAATGTTGGAGCAGGTTTGAAGGGTTGAATTGTCTATTCCTCCTTCTAATTCTTACTTTCTTGTAATCACATGTGTGTCATGGTGTTTATGTCACTGTACTAACAATGCAGAGACCCTAGTGAATGGTTTAAAGAAACCCAGTTCAAAATCCACCTCAGCATCTGCTGGAGTTGAATTGAATTGATCAAATATGGAATGAAAAGTTGTCTTAGTAATTGTAATTGCTATTATTGATTGTCATACAATAACCTTATCTGGGTCATTAATACCCTTATAGAGATTTTTTGGGCAGTTTTGGCTCCATATCTCAGGGAGGTTGTACTGGCCCTGGAGCATGTTCAGGGAAGGTTCACGAGAATGGTCCCAGGAATGAAACTTAACATAACGCTTGAGGACTCTGGGCTTATACTCGATGGTGTTTAGATGGATGAGGGAGGATCTAATTGAACCATACAGAATACTGAATAGCCTGGACAGGATAGAAATATGTTTCCATTGGTAGGAGAGACTAGAACCCGAGGGCACAGCCTTAGAGTAAAGGGAATACCTTTTAGAACGGAGATAAGGAGAAACTTCTTCAGCCAGAGAGTGGGGAATCGATGGAATTCACTGCCACAGAAGGTTTGGGATTGGATGTATTTAAGATTGAGAGAGGTAAGTTCTTCAGCATGTCCTGTCACATAATGGGCAATGATGAACAGTAGTTTCAACTGCACTACCTCTAGTCACACCACAGAAGTCTACAGTTCCTGATTTCTCACCTTTGGAGAAGTACAGGGTTTATTTGGAAGTGCAAACTTTTAGAGTGATGCTCCTTCATCAGGTAGCTAGTGGATAGGCTCCTACTCCACCCACTACCTGATGAAGGAGCAGTGCTTTGAAAGCTAGTGCTTCCAAATAAACCTGTTGGACTATAAACTGGTGTTGTAAAATTTTTAACTTTGTACAGACCAGTCCAACACCAGCATCTCCACATCATGTATAGCAAATTTCATTGACTTCAGTTTTATTTTTCCATTTGCAATGTTCATGTTCTTCCCCATCTTAGCGGGAAAGAGTTGGTTCTGAGTTCAAGTCTCACTTTAGTAATTTAGCACAAAATTCTAGGCTGCCACTCCAGTGTAGTGCTGAAGGAGTACCATCCTGCTTGAAGTGATATCACTCAGCTCTGATATTAAAGACCCACTAGGCCCCATCAATCCTTGCAGGTGGAGGCAACGGATCTCATGTCACTGTTTCAATGAAGAAGGGTCCTCTCTCATGGGGCCAATGTTTACTCTTCAATCAACATCACAAACCCAGCCTGTCTGAGATCTATGTGTTTGTGAGATCTTGCTGCACATAATTCAACATCCTGTTGCCCTACTTTACAAAAGGGGCTGCAATCCAGATGTACTTTATTTGCCTGTAGATTTCTTCAGAATATCCTGTGAAAGGCGCAAAATGGATTTAATTCTTCCTTGTTTTGCTGTTAGCTTGCACAGAAAAGCACAGAAAGTTTCAGAGGTTAACATAAACTGGGCAACTTTTCCGAACAGATTCTTTTGGTTGAGTTATGATCAGCCCCTAAGGAATGTGTCCCAATTCATTCTGATTCAACACACAATACCCAAATTGATATGTTCCAGGGGTTAGGAAGGACGAAGAGGGCCCCATTCCTCATTCACTCTCCTCTTCGGTTGGTTGCAACAAGTTTAATTTAAACTTCCCCCGTGATTACTTTCTTTTCCAGACCAAAATGCAGTAATGTTTTGCAAAGAGCCAATGTGACCAGATTTTCTTAAATTAAAGAAAGAGTGAGTTTATTCATTACTAAGTGCAACTATAGGTAATAGTACACACACATTCCCGAAGATGCGGTTGTACAGGAAATTGTGAAGTCTCTTCTGGAGTACTGTGCACAGTTCTGGTTGCTGTGCTATGGGAAGGATGTTATTAAACAGGAGAGGCCTCAGAAAAGGTTTACTAGGATGTTGCTGGAATGGAGGGCTTGAGATATAAAAATAGACTGGAAAGACTGGGACTTTTTTCACTGGAGCATAGGAGGTGGAGGAATGACCTTTTTGAGGTTTGTAAAATCACAAGGGGTTTTGATAAGGTGAATTACAAGGGTCTTTTCCCGAGGGTGGGGGTCATGTTTTTGAGATGAGAAGAAAGATTTAGAAAGGACATGGGGGCAATCTTTTTTCACAGAGACTGGTTTGTGTGAGGAATGAACTGTCAGAGAAAGTGGTGGATGCAGATACAGTTACAATACATTTGAAGAAGTTTAAAATACATTTGAAAAAGTTCATGAACAGGAAAGGTTTGGAGGGATACGAGTCAAGTGCAGGCAGCTGGGAGTAGTTTAGTTTGGGAACATGGTCAGCATGGATCAAATGGAACGAAGGATCTGTCTTCATGTTGTATGACTCTGATTAGAAATGGAAGCGAGTCCATTGATATGATTGTTGGGCAGTTGACTTCACGATTCTTGGTTTTTCATTTACCTGAAATCCCTTTGCCTCGCCCTGTTTCCTTTTCCTGCTGACAGGCTTCCCACACTCTGAGTGAGATTTGTTTTTAACCTCCTACACAAAGGTGTTAAATGGCTGTCCCCAGTCTGCGATCTTCAGCCCCTAAACATTTGCAAATGCTTCAACTTTTTTGCACATTTCTGTAGAGAAAAAATGAAAACATGTCTTTGGACACGTGTTCACAGTTTGGAATATAACACATAAGAAATGTCTTCATGCTGACTGGAAGTAATTACATTGCCTCACACTTTTGTCTTTTGAAATCTTGTCTGCTTCCTTACCACGTACAAGATGTGCTGTTTCATGGGTTCAATTAGGATGTTGCCTGACCTGCTGTGCTTTTTCTACTCTGATCTCAAGCATGTGAAGTCCGCACTTTCTCCAAATGTCCAATGTGCCCGGGAATAATTTGGGATTCTGTTACAACATTAATGAATGGTGTGGCCATGGCTCATTAACTTGGAAATTACTCTGCTTTTCTCTCCGAATTAAAGCAAGAGATTCCAAATGCTGGAGAATCTCAGCAGGAGCTGAAGTTCTGAAGAAGAATCAAAGTGGATTTGAAACATCAACTCTGTTCTTCTCTCGAAAGAAAGTGCTCAATTTTTCCAGCACTTCCTGTTTTTATTCCTGATGTTACATCCCTCTTTCCAATTGGATAGAAAATCAAGGCACTGTAGATCAGTGTTTGTTGGACAGAAGCTTGTAGCACTGACTGTTAAAGAGGGCTAAAAATTGGAGAAATACTGTTGGCTTTCTTCAATTATCTCTGTACCTAATTCCCAAATCCTGGAGGAAGTAGAGTGAGGAGAGAAAGAGGATTGGGAAGTGAGTGAGGAAGGTATTGTTGTATTATGTCATCCTGTCCATATATTTTGTATACCTTCAAAACGAATGCTCATGACACTATCACTGTGTGCGTTGTTGGGTATAAAGGTTGATTTTCCTTCTAATGCTGGGGACCACTTGAAGTATGGTGCACTATTGAAAGCATGATGCTCTATTTTAATTTACTAATATTATGGCAAACATTAGGTGTCTGAGAAATGCAGTATTTGTGCATAATCATAGCCGAACATTTGTTGGCTTAGTCAGTGCCATGACACGTACGAACCTTAGAACAGGAGTAGGCTATTCAGCCCATCGAGCCTGTTCTCCCATTCAATATGATTGTGGCAGATTTGTGGCCTACACCCATAACCCTGCCATTAGCCCGTTTCCCTTAATATCTTTGCTTAACAAAAATGTATTTACCTACCCCAGATTTAGAACTAACAATTAACCCAGCATCCACTGCCATTTGTGGAAAAGAGTTCCAAACTTCTCCCACCCTGTGTGTGTAGAAATGCTTCCTTACATCTCTCCTGAATAGGCTGGCCCTAATTCTCAGACAGTGTCCCCTAGTTCTAAATCCCCAACCAGTGGAAGTAGTTTACCATATCATTTCCTATTAATACCTTGAAGGCTTTGATCGGATCATACTTTGACCTCATAAATTGTCGAGAAAACAGATCAAATTTCTATAACCTGTCCTCTTAATAACTTAACTTATAACTTAACCACTGAGGTCCAGGTATCATTTGTGTCAACCTGCACTGCACTCTCCCTATTCTGGATTAGTGGTGCTGGAAGAGCACAGCAGTTCAGGCAGCATCCAAGGAGCTTCGAAATCGATGTTTCAGGCACAAGGCCTTCATCGGGAATATTGAAGGGCTTTTGCCCGAAACGTCGATTTCGAAGCTACTTGGATGCTGCCTGAACTGCTGTGCTCTTCCAGCACCACTAATCCAGAATCTGATTTCCAGCATCTGCAGTCATTGTTTTTACCTTGCACTCTCCCTAAGGCAATCCACCCCTCCTAAGGTGTGGTGCTCAGATCTGCTCACAGTGATGTCTAGCCAGGCTTGTATATCATTGCAGCAAAACTTCTGCATTCTTGTATTCCAGACCTCTCGATACACAGACCTCTCGATACTTCTGGGTCTGGGTGGGTTGCGCTTCGGCGGGTCGGTGTGGACTTGTTGGACCGAAGGGCCTGTTTCCACACTGTAATTAATTTCCATGCTCAAAAAATTACAAAGGCCAGCACTCCATTAACTTGCTTGATTATTTTCTCTGCCTGTTTGTGATATTTGAAAGATCTCCTGAACCCTCAAATCTCTTTGGACACTCACTGTATTTAACTTCATACCATCTAGAAAGGATCCTAATTTGTCATCTTTTTGGTCTGAAATGGATAACCTCACCCTTGCTTACCTTGAACTCCATCTGCCGTAGTTTAGCCCACTTGCTTAATTTATCAATGCAATATTATGCCATCATCTAATTGTCTACAATGATGCCGAACATTGTATCATCAGCAAAATTGAAAACATCACTTCTGTGTCACTATTCAAGTTGTTGATAAATAATGTGAACAACTGGGGCCATAACACTTGTTCTTATGTGACATCACTGAGCACATGCTGCCAGTTTGAGTACCTACCCATCATTCCTACTTTCTGTTAGCAGCTGCTCAACTAATTTCCCCGCCATGTCAGTAATTTGCTCTCAATTCCATGGATGCCTTCTTTAGCTAACAGACTGTTATGTGTGTCTACATCAAGTGCTTTCTGAAAGTCTAGACACACACACTTAGTTTTTTTGTGTTATGAAGGATAGCATAAGCATTGCTGTATCAGATAAAATACTCTGTTGGAGGCAAACTCATCAGAGGGGCATTAGAGTGGGATTGAAGAACAGACAGTTAGAGAGGAGGGGATGGTGTAAAGGGTTAAAGGAGTATATTGGAATGGGGTCAGATGTTCAGACTGGGATTGAATAATGGGGAAGGAAGAGGGAGGACGGGAGGCAATGTAGAAGGCAGGGAGAGGACAGAGGGGTTTAGATGGGGATATAGAAGGGAAATTTGATAAGTAAAGGCTTCAGACAAGGAGGAGTTTATGTGGAGGAGATAGGTTTGGAGATAGTTTAGAGGAATGGAGAGAGAAGAGGAAGAGGTAATAGGTTTGGTGTTGTGGAGGAGAGCATTTCACTGTGGGCTTCTTTATTGCATAAACTGGAATTGAGCCTTCAGAAACTAATCATCAAAACGGGTCAAACGCAGCCTCCAATGTTCCATTCCTCGAGTTAAATTGCTTGGAACATTGCTGAGTTATGTAGAAATGTGCTGTTTCACAGCCTGAAGTGGCTGTTTAGCAGCTTGAGCAGGTGCTGGACGTGTCCAGTGTTTCTTCAGCTGCTCCATCGTAAAATCGTGACAACACACAGCAGTCACACTGAAGACAAATAAAACCATTGGCTTGTACACAGACACGGTAATCTGTCTGTTAACCTGTGCCATTTTATAGTGCCTCAGTCATTGGCTTGTCTGTTCTTTCAGAATAAGATTATCAGATGAGGTAGGCTGTATGTGCTAGCACTGATGAAACCAATGAGTGAAAATGCCTCAGTTTTACCCTCACCCTTGTTGCCCCCCTGAGTGCTTCAACCTGCTTCTATCCAATTGTGCCAACCTTGTGCCAATTTTCAACCTTGTGCCAAACAGTAGCTATAAGAGGAAGATTGGTCAGAGTTATTGATCCAAACTTGTTTCAAAGACTTTCTGGGATATTGGAATGGACCAGACCAAACACCCTTCAAACATATCAAAGGGATAGTCTCAACCCTAACTTTTCTCTTATTTAAAGACAAGTGTAAACCGCTGTGTTCCAATTGTAATTTGATTAGCTACTTTACTTGGCAGTAAGCAAAACACACTTTATTCTTATCCTATAGTTAAAAAAAAAGAAAAAAGAATCAGAATAGCTTTAACTCTATTGGGAAGGTTAACAGAATAATAAATTATTTAACGGCCAAATAGTTACCGTTCCAATATAGCAACATCCTATAAACACACCTTTGGCAGAGGCAAATTCAGTAAAATGGATCGCCTCACATGAAATTCTATCAGCAGGAAGAGAACGCTCAGCTTTTGGCAGTGGCAAAGAGAGGAATAACAACTTCCACTTCTAGCTTCAAGACCCCAGCAACTGCAGAAAATTAGAACTAAAAGTATTGGTTCTGTGGGAGCCTGACTCCACCCATTCAGGCTGCTTCTATTGTTCTAACTTTAAAATAAATACTAAGGCCTCACAAGCTGTTTATTTTATTGATTTGGAACAGACAGCTTTGCACCTCTATCTCAACCTCTCTTCATAAACAAAAGGACAAAATACAACTCTTAAAGCCATCATATCATCACAATGTAGATAGAATTTTTAAGTGCATTCTTTAACGGAAATACGATGTTGAAGCTACATTCAGTCAATAGAGTAATACCAAGAACTACTTCACAGAATCACAGAAACTGTATGGTGCAGAGATGGCCATTCAGCCCATCGTGTTTGCATTACTTCTATTACCTCATCCCAATCTCCTGCCTTTTACCCACCGGGGACATTTCAGAACTTGGACTGAAAACATGGCTGCCCATTAAACATTGGGGATGTGCAAGAGGGCAGAATTGGAGGAGCACAGATGTCTCAAAAGGTTGTCAGGCTGGTGGATGCTACAATGAAAGGAACGGAGAAGATATGGTGGGGTTGTGGAAATTGCAGTTGTGAAAGCAAGGGTCAATTTTATATGCATTATGTCTGTTTTTTTCTTGCCATTTTTCTTTTTGGATTAAAAGCAAAGCATTGCTTGTTGCTGGAAAACTGAAATAAGCTCAAAAGATGCTAGAAATATTCATCTAGGCAGGTACAGCACCAACAGGAAGAGGAATTTGGAAAGTTAATGCCTCAGATTGATGACTTAATCAGAGCAGTTTTGTTTGCATTCCAGTGATTCAGTGACAATCTGGTCTCTATATTGTACTGTGACTCAGCATGTTCTACTTTTGTCTTGCTAGAAGGTGTAAATTAAGTTGCCATAAGCAGAATTCAAAAGATTGTCATTTTAACAGCTTTACCCTCCAGCTGCTTGTGTTTTGTTTCCTGAAAAGGAAGAAAGGTATTTGAGAAATAAGCAAATGAAAAGAGAAAAGAACTGCAATCGAATTTTGGATCTCCTTTCATCATGTCAGGATTCCCCAATGTGCGACACGGCTTATGAAGCATGATTCAGGCATCGTCATTGCTGGAACATCAGAAAAACAGGAGCTTATTTGCATAATGTTCCTAAAGACAGGCAACACAGTAATGATGAAATAATGTGTTTCAACAATGCTGAGTGAGGAATGAATATTGGCCAGGAATTCCAAGGAGAATGCATAATGCCATGTGATCATACTCAGAGCCAGAGAATGTTTTACAGCTCATTGAAACCTGTGCAGCCAATTGATAGACTCTTAGCTGAGTCTCGATTAGAGTGGCGCTGGAAAAGCACAGCAGTTCAGGCAGCATCCAAGCAGCAGGAAAATCGATGTTTCGGGCAAAAGCCCTTCATCAGGAATACAGGATTGTGGCTGATCCAATTGATTGCCATTATGTCTAATTTCCTCCCACCAATTCTTGAATGTGTTGGAAATCCAAAATCTGTCTCACTCAGCCTTAGATACATTCAAAAATTCAACTTCCCATTAATCACATTGAGTTTTGATAACAGTCAATGATCACACTGATATTCACTATTCCTTGGAAGATTTTTCCAAGTAATAATGTCCCAAGTAATAAAGACTACTAAGACCTCTTGGCATCATGGTAGCTCACAAACCCACCAACCCACTAAAACAGTAGCTAATGAACTTGAGAGACCCTATACAGACAACAAGCAAAACTAATGTCATTTACAAAATACCTTGCAAGAACTGTAACAAACACTACATTGGAAAAACAGACAGAAAACTAGCCACCAGGATACATGAACACCAACTAGCCACTAAAAACATGATTAGAGTGGTGCTGGAAAAGCACAGCAGGTCAGGCAGCATCCGAGGAGCAGGAGAATCGATGTTTTGGGCAGGAGCCCTTCATCAGGAATGGACAAGCCAAACAGAGACATGCACGAGAATTCCTAGAAGCATGACATTCCAACTGCAA
Organism: Chiloscyllium punctatum; assembly: GCF_047496795.1. Classification (NCBI taxonomy): domain Eukaryota; kingdom Metazoa; phylum Chordata; class Chondrichthyes; order Orectolobiformes; family Hemiscylliidae; genus Chiloscyllium; species Chiloscyllium punctatum. Next base: position 79,869,014 of record NC_092763.1, read on the forward strand.
TTCTATCAACAAGTACATTGACTTAGATCCCATTTACCACCCCCTGAGAAAAAGAACAGGAAATGACGTCGGCACCGGAAATGACATCACCAACCCAAGGAAACTGAAACACATAAATAAGAAGCAGACCAAACCACCAGTATATGACCGGAGGCTCACTGATGATGTTACCTGATGTGGTGATGAAACGTTTGAAAACAAACCTTCCAGCTCAGTGAGCAAACTTACATCTAGAATAATGTCCCTTTCGGAGACAAATTTCCACCTCATCTCTGTCTTAAACATAATACCCTTTATTTTAAAAACATAGGTAACAGGAGTAGGCCATTCAGCCTTTAGAGCCTGTTCCACCATTCAGTGAGATCATGGCTGATTTATGACCTAGTTTCACCTGCCTTTGGTCAATATCCCTTAATGCCTTTACTTAAAATACGCTTATTAATCCCAGGTTTAAAATTAACACTGATCTAGTATCCTCTGTTATTTGTGGAAGAGAGTTCAAAAACCATTACCAGCCCTTGTGTGCAGAAGTGCAAGCTCGGACATCTTTTCTTTCGCGAGTAGGAGACTGAGGGAGAATCTTATAGAAGTGTATAAGATCATGAGAGGCATGGATAGGGTGAACACACACTCTTTTTCCCAAGGTTGGGGAATTGAGGATTTGAGGGGAACCAATTTAAGATTAGAGTAGACAGATTAAAAGGGGACCTGAGGGGCAACTTTTTTGCACAAGAAGGTGGTACGCAAATGGAATGAGCTGCCAGCAGAAGTGGTTCAAGCGGGTCCATTAACAAGATTCAGAAGGCATTTTGACAAATTCATGGATAGGAAAGGTTTAGAAGGACATGGGCCAAGTGCAGGGAAATGGGGTTAGCATGATGTAGATTTTGGTCAGCATGGACCAGTATGGGCCAAAGTGTCTGTCTCCGTGCTGTAGGAGTCTGTGATTTGATGACTGTAACATCTTTTATGAATAGTCTGACGCTAAGCTTTAGACTATGCTCCCTAGTTCTAGCGTCCCCAACTAGTGGAAATAGTTTATCTTTATCTGCCTTGTCTTCTCCTATTAATATCTTGAAACTGTGATCAGATCACCCCTTTGTTGCCTGTGAAAGATTCTACACAGATACTTGAACCGGTTTCTTACTGATAGACTGCATTTATCATGGTGCTCTTTCTGTTAGAGACAAGCCAGGACTGCAGTTCAAACTTAATTTTATTAAAACAGTCGCACATTAAAGAAATCACCCTTACCCAATAAATTAAGTTTGCCAGAAGCAAGGCTGACTGCCTGAAAAACACATATACTAGTTGCATTGGTGAACTTGATTGAGCTGCTGGATTTAACTCCCCTAGGAGGAGCAGGAGAATCGACGTTTCCTCGGATGCTGCCTGACCTGCTGTGCTTTTCCAGCACCACACTCTCGACTCTGATCTCCAGCAACTGCAGTCCTCACTTTCTCCTCCCCGAAAAGATCAGCCACGTTCTTATTGAATGGCGGAGCAAGCTCGAAGGGCCAGGTGACCGACTCCTGCTCCACCATTCTTATGTTAGTCTACCTTCTTGAACCCCCTCAGGATTTTATCTGATTTAATAAGATCATCTCTCACTCTTCAAAACATCAGTGAGTATCAGCTCCTCCTGCTCATTTCCTCTTCAACATAGTCCCAGGACATCTTCTGAATGCACAGAACTAGACCCTTGTTGTTTGGATGATGTTCTCATTTGAAGGATAGCTCTTCTGACAGTGTGTCCCTCGTCACTACATTGACAGGGACGGTGTTCAGATCCCTCGAGTGAAACTTGAACCATCACCTTCAGCCTGAGGTAAGAATGCTACCAACTGAACTAAAAGACACCAGGTGGAAATGTAAACAGAGGTCTGGTTATGTTTGAGGGGGGAATCCCACAGCTACACTTATACAAGGGGTCGAAATCTTCTTCCTTCTTTTCAAATCTATCCATGAACTTGCCTGTCCTTCTCTCTCTCTCTCTCTGAAAGCTCTGAGGTAAAACGCAGAACAAAATAAGACAAAGCCCTTCAGCCTACCATGTCTGTGTCAACCATGATGCTAATATAAACTAATCCCATAGGCCTGCGCATGGTCTGTATTCCTCTATTCCCTGCCTGTTCATATGTCTGTCTAATTGCCTCTTCAACACTGAAGAATGATGTATGCTTTTTTATTGTCATTTGCATTTCAGCAAAAAAAAAGTCAAATACAGTGAAAAGCTTTTCTGATGGTATGACAATCCAGTGCCATTTTGAATAGTTTTCAGAATAAGTGTCAGAGTGGGATCTCTTACCGCTGGCCCACTGTGTCAGTGTTGCTATGACACTCGTTCCGCTAATGCTTCATTGCTGTCAGTGCTGGAGCCAAGCAACGATGAAGTTGCTGATTCGCAGATGCCATCTGGGACTACCCCGTCAATGTCACCCTTTGCAAATGTAGCAGCCACCGATTCCAATATCAGGTTTTGGGCTTGTCCTAGAATAGCAAGTTGGGCCCACTCATCATCGCCACAAGGTCCACACCGGGTACATTTACCATCACCACAATGTCCACACCGGACCCACTCACCATCACCACAATGTCCACACCGGGTACATTTACCATCACCACGAGGTCCACACCGGGTACATTTACCATCACCACAATGTCCACACCGGGCCCACTCACCATCACCACAATGTCCACACCGGGTACATTTACCATCACCACGAGGTCCACACCGGGCCCACTCATCATCACCACGAGGTTCACACCGGGTACATTTACCATCACCACAATGTCCACACCGGGCCCACTCACCATCACCACAATGTCCACACCGGGTACATTTACCATCACCACGAGGTCCACACCGGGTACATTTACCATCACCACAAGGTCCACACCGGGCCCACTCACCATCACCACAAGGTCCACACCGGGTACATTTACCATCGCCACAATGTCCACACCGGGCCCACTCACCATCACCACAATGTCCACACCGGATACATTTACCATCGCCACAATGTCCACACCGGGTACATTTACCATCGCCACAATGTCCACACCGGGCCCACTCACCATCGCCACAATGTCCACATCGGGCCCACTCACCATCACCACAATGTCCACACCGGATACATTTACCATCGCCACAATGTCCACACCGGGTACATTTACCATCGCCACAATGTCCACACCGGGCCCACTCACCATCACCACAAGGTCCACACCGGGTACATTTACCATCACCACAAGGTCCACACCGGGTACATTTACCATCGCCACAATGTCCACACCGGGCCCACTCACCATCGCCACAATGTCCACACCGGGCCCACTCACCATCACCACAATGTCCACACCGGATACATTTACCATCGCCACAATGTCCACACCGGGTACATTTACCATCGCCACAAGGTCCACACCGGGCCCACTCACCATCACCATGAGGTCCACACACCAGACACACTCACCATCGTCATGATGTTCATGTTGGGCCCACCCTCCACTCCCACGGGGTCTGCACCAGGCCCACTGTCCACTTTCACATAGTCCACACTGGTCCCACTCTCCACTCCCACACAATCCGCACGGGGCCCACTCTCCACTCCCACATGTTTCACATGGGGCCCACTCTCCACTCCCACATGTTTCACATGGGGCCCACTCTCCACTTCCACACGGTTTGCTCTATGCCCACTCCCCACACCCACACAGTTTGTCCTGGGCCCACTCTCCACTCCCACACGGTCTGCACCAGATCCACTCACTACTCCCACACGGTCTGTACCAGGCCTACTCTCCACTCCTGCATGGTCTACACCAGGGCTACTCTTTACTCCCACACAGTCTGCACCGAACCCATTTTCCACTCCCACATGGTCCGCACTAGGCCCATTCTCCACTCCCACATGGTTCACACAGGGCCCACTCTCCACTCGCACACAATCCGCAATGGGCCCACTCTCCACTCCTACACAGTCTGCAGTGGGTCCACTCTCCACTCCCACATGGTCTACCACAGGACCACTCTCCACCCCCACACAATCTGCACCAGGCCTATTCTCCACTCCCACACAGTCCCCAGTGGGCCCACTCACCGCTCCCACATGGTCTGCACCAGGCCCACTCTCCATTCCCACAGTCCGCATCAGTGATACTCGCCACTCCTACAGGGTCTGCACTGTGCTCACTCTCCACTCCCACACAGTTCACCCGATATAATTTTATATACTCCTACCAGGTCGGTCATTAGCCTCCAATGTTCTTGTGAGGTTTTTATATTGCTCTAATTCTGATGTCTTTTCCCGCCCTGAGTTTGATCACTTCACCATTAGTGGCTGTAATACCATGAGGTCTATGGGCACATTGCCCAACTTTATCAAATGTAAATATTCAAGGGATGGTTCAAAGAGGACAAGCTTGCAACCTTCCTGACTCAAGCTGCAGTGATCTGAAGTCTCTAAGACACGTTACCTTTGATACGTGTTCGATATCTATACTTACGGTGAAGACACCATTAACGATTCACTCTGCACTGGCCAATCTTCCAACTGTCTCAGCGCAAACCTGTAGAATTTCCTCACCTCACCTCTTTGCCCCTCCACCCTTCTTTAGGAGACACACAACCAGAAAAATGTGGACGCTTTGGAGAGGATAACGGGGGAGGTTTACCAGGATGTGGCCTGGTTTGGTGGGTATTAGCTATGAAGGGAGATTGAACAAACCTGGTTTGTTTACACTTGTACTTTGGAGGATGAGGGACAACATTAAAACAACTATTAGAGGCATAGGCAAAACAGATAGTCAGAGTCTTTTCCCATGGTAAACATGTCAATCACTGGGAGACATAGGTTTAAGGTAGAATGGACAGGCAGGAGGCTGGAAGAACACAGTAAGCCAGGCAACATCAATAGGTGGAGAAGTCAAGGTTTCGGATAAAACCCTTCTTCAGGACTGGTTTGCTATGTTCTTCCAGCCTGCTGCTTGTCAGCTTTGGATTCCAGCATGTACAGGTTTTGTTTGCCTCGAATTAAGGTGAAATGGGGCAAGTTTAAAGGAGATTTGGGTGACAAGTTTTTTTTATATAAAGAGACTGGTAAGTGCTGCCAGAGGACATAGATACAATAGCAAAGTTTAAGAATTACTTTGACAGATATACGAATAGGAGTAGTGGGATATGTAATGTGTAGAAGCAAAAGTTTACAAAGGTATCATGTGTCAGCACAGAATCGGTGGGCTGAAGGGCCTGTTGCTGTTCTTTGTTCTTTGCTTTCAGTTTAAAACCTATCCCTTTGACCATGTTTACAGTGAACTGTCTTGGAGGTTCATTGTTATATTTTGTCTCATTGCATTGCTGCGATGGGTCATTTTACAGCAGTAAAGGTGCCTTACAGATGTAAGTTGTTTATTCTGTTTTCAGAGACAGACTGAGACACAGCTGCCTAACTATGTGCAATGAGATTAGGTTTTGTCACCTCTATTTGATCAGGGGATAGTCATTAAATCTCTATCAGCCAGGCAACAAATAATGATGGGACACCTCTTCCAGCGGCTGTGAAACACACACAGCCTTGAGGTTATCAGTAATTATGTCATTACCATCACTCTTAGAGAAATCGATGTCTGATATGCAGGTGCACAGAGCAGCTGGCAGCCCTGTTATTTTCTCAAGGCCGACTATTTCATGGATTTTCCCAACTGAAGTCAACACGCGGCAGGGGGAGAAACTGTCGTCTTCCATGTGGAAGAATGCCCGGAGTTCAGGACAATGGACACAGCCGGAGCTGCCTCCTTTCCAACCTTCATCATTAGAAAAGGGGGGGCTTTGTTCTAAAACAAAACATATACCTTGGCGACAATCTGTCTGGTAGCCTCAGCTGAAGAAACAAAGGGGAGCAAGGGGTGTTAATTAGATGGAAAGTGATAGAGATGTGGGCATTGTTCCACTTCGAACAGAGAAGATTCAGAGGCGATTGGACAGAGCTGCTGAAAGGACTGAGGAGTTTTGATGGAGTATGTGAGGAGGAACTGCTTGCTGTGGTTGGTAGGTCGTTAAGATGTTGTGAAACTTGAAAGGGTTCAGAAAAGATTTACAAACATGTTGCCAGGGTTGGAGGATTTGAGCTATCGGGAGAAGTTGAATAGGCTGGGGCTGTTTTCCCTGGAGCGTCGGAGGCTGAGGGGTGACCTCATAGAGGTTTATAAAATCATGAGGGGAATGGCTAGGATAAATAGACCAGTTATTTTTTTCCCTGGGGTGGGGGAGTCCAGAACTAGAGGGCATAGGTTTAGGGTGAGAGGGGAAAGATATAAAAGGGACCTAAGGGGCAACGTTTTCATGCAGAGGGTGTATGGATTGAGCTACCAGAGGAAGTGGTGGAGGCTGGTACAATTACAACATTTAAAAGGCATCTGGATGGGTATATGAATCGGAAGGGTTTCGAGGAAAATGGGCTGGATGCTATCAAATGGAACTAGGTTAGGATATCTGGTCGGCATGGAGGAGTTGGACCAAAGTGTTTGTTTCCGTGTTGTACATCACTGTGATTCGATGATTCTAAGTGAGCAAGAAGGGAAAAGAGGAGAATGAAGTAGGTTCAGTGACACCTTTCCAAGTGGAATTGGAAAACTCTTTGAAGTGGAAAGACCTCCGTTGCTGGTAGAGTGAGACAAATTAAAAACTTCTTTCAAAGAACAGGCATGATGGGCTTAATGGGCTCCTTCCACTTGAAAGGTTTTGGTAATTCAATCCTGGTTCCTTTACTTAACAAAATTTGCAAAAGGGAGGTGGCGGTGTAATGTTAATATCACCAGAATATCAATCCAGAGCCCTAGACTCGTGATTAAATACAGAACGTGCTGGAGAAGCTCAGCAGGTCGGGTAGTATCTGTAGAGAGAGGAACAGAATTAACGTTTCAATCCAGTACAATTGAAGAGTGCTGGAAAATGTTTTGTTTTTGTGTACTTTTGAGAGAGGCAGAGGAGGGTAAGGACTGTGTTCAGTGAAGGTCTTAGCTTTATCCCTTTAAGTCCCCTCTCCATAAATTTCGAGCACCACCTGCTGCTGAACTCTTCTTCTGCTGTTTTCGCCTCTATTCCCACTTCTTTGGACAAGAATCCTCTTGCTTCCATGAAGGTCCTTTCCCCTATCTCCATTATGCCCCCACCGTCCAAACCCTAACCCCTTGCCTTTTGCCTGCATGTGATCTCTTTATCGAATACTGCCGACATGTCCAACTTGGTTTCTCTGTTACTCTCACCCACTCGAACCTGTCTCCCTCTGAACTTGCCGCACTCCCTTCCTTCAGGTCCAACTCTGATCTTCTTGGCAAACCTGCAGATAGTAGGGAGCTGTTGTTGTCTGGTGTGTTGACCGCTACCTGGCAGAGACTGAACACAATTCTCAGATACTTCTTCCCATCTCTCCTTGGATTATGTTCCTGCCACTGAACATCAGGCTGTTGTTTCCAGGACTGTTATTAACATCAACTCTGATGGAGATCTCCATTCCACGGACCCCTGCAACCACTAGTCTCATAGAATCCCTATCGTGCAGAAACAGGCCATTTGGCCCAGCAAGTCCACACTGAACCTCTGAAGAGTAACCCACCCAGACCCATTCCCCTATTCTATTACTCTACATTTACCCTTAACTAAGCACCTAACCTACACATCCTTAAACACTATGAGTAATTTAGTATGACCAATTCACCTAACCTGCACATCTTTGGATTGTGGGAGGAAACTGTACCACCCAAAGGAAACCTACAAAGTCACAGGGAGAATATGCAAACTGCACACGAACAAGACTGGAATCGAACGTGGATCCCTGGCACTGTGAGGCAGCAGTGTTAACCACTGAGCCTATGTGTTGCTCAGCCAACCCCACAAAGCCCACTTCTATCTCCTTCCCAAAATCCACAAACAGGACTGCCCTGGCAGACACATTGTTATAGGCTGTTACTGCCCTAATAAACTGATTTCTACAATGCAGTCGTCTTTACAACAGTGACTGATGGGGTGGCACAGTGGCTCAGTGGTTAGCACTGCTGCCTCACAGCACCAGCATCCCAGGTTCGATTCCAGCCTCAGGTGACTGCCTGTGTGGAGTTTGCACATTCTCCTCCATATCTGCATGGGTTTACTCTGGGTGCTCAGGTTTCCTCCCGCAGTCCAAAGATGTGCAGGTCAGGTGAATTGGCCATTCTAAATTGTCTATAGTGCTAGGTGCATTAATCAGAGGGGTGTGGGTTGCTCTTTGGAGGGTCAGTGTGGACTGGTTAGGCTGAAGGGCCTGTTTCCACTGGAAGGAATCTAATATAATCTATTCAGACTGGTGCCTTTGCAGAACACCTCTGTTCTGTCCAGAGGAATGACTTCCCAGTTTCTTGTCTTTTCAATAAATCACCTTACCTACATGATCACCTTGCTGTTCTGCAGCTACTGCAATGTTACAATGAAGCACAATTTCCATTAAGCAAAGTTGTTAAGGGAGATGGGCCACACAGAGGTAAACCACAGATCAGCCATGATCTCATTGAGGAGCAGAACAGGCTCAAGGGGCTGAATGGCCTACTCCTGTTCCTATATTCCTCAAATGTTCAAGGAACAAAACATATTTCCCATTTGCACATTTTACATTCACACGGTATCAGCATTGAATTCCATAACTTCATAAAAAACATCATGTCGATAGTCCATTTTTTTAAAATGCTTTTGCCCCTCCTTCTGCACAGGCTTGTTTTGTTCGTACTTTGCTTAGTTTAGTCTGAGTAGAGAGAACCCATCCTTCCCACAAACCTTAATTTACACCCATTCTATGTCTCGTTTTCCCCTTTCACCACGATTTAGAACCCTGTTGTCTTTTGAACTGGTCCTGTACACCAACTGCTCTCTTGTCCCTCCTCTGGATCTGCTAAGAGCATCAACTTAACATTTTTCAGGACCTTTCCGTTCTGAAGAGCAGTCTGACAGGACTCGGAATGTTAACTATTTCTCTCTGCACAAATGCTGCCCAATCCATTTGGTTCCTTCGCATTTGTTTCAGACTTCCATCATCTGGAAGTATTTTGCTTTTATTACTGATCTGGGAACATTGGATCACATTCAGCCATGATAAATGGTGAAATTAGAAGTCAGTGAAAAGGTTATTGCAAATGAAGCTTTTTAAGAAAGGAATGCTGAGATCCAGTGAAATGTGATGGTATCAGGTTTCACGGGGGCTCAGTGGTTAGCACTGCTGCCTCATAGCACCAGGGACCTGGGTTTGATTCCACTCTCGGGCAACTGCCAGTGTGGAGTTTGCACATTCTCCCTGTGTCTGCGTGGGGTTCCTCCAGGTTGTCCAGTTACCACCCACAACCCAAAGATGTACAGGTTAGGTGGATTGGCCAGGCTAAGTTAACCATCATGTGCAGGGCTGGGTGGGTTAACTCTGAAATACAGAATTTCAGGGAGATAGGTCTGGGTTGGATGCTCTTCAGAGGGTTTGTGTGGACTCAATGGGCTGAATGGCCTTCTTCTGTGAAGGAGAAAGTGAGGACTGCAGATGCTGGAGACCAGAGTCGTGAGTGCCCTTTCCCTGAAATGTCGATGCTCCAGCTCCTGGGATGCTGGCTGACTTGCTGTGCTTTTCCAGCAACACACTCTCAACTCTGATACTTTGAATCCTAATTGCTATCTAAGCAATTAGAGATGGGGCAGACTAACAAAGCCCACATCCATGAAATAAAAGCAAAAAAAATGTTAAACACACTAAGAAAGTTTTTTTTAACACCAAGTTGCCTAATTAAGTATTTCTGCAAATAATTCCTTTTGATCTGTCAGTATCAGTATATGAACACACAAAACAACAAGAATCTGTGTTTATGTAGCGCCTTTCATGTAATAAAATATTCCCAGTCACTTTGCAGGGATGTGATAAAACAACATTTGGCACTGAAGGACATAAGTAAATATTAGATCAGATCACCAGAAGTTTATTCACAATGTAGGCTTTAAGGGATATGTTAAAGCAGAAATGTGATGGAGAAAAGGGTAAAGTTTAGGGGTGGTTATGATGAATTTTGGATCGTGGCAGCTGAAGATAAGACTCTGAAGCAAGATGAGTCAACCCAGGTTATTTAAGAACTTAGGAGGGATTTGGTTGGCTCAATTGGGTGGAAAGCAGAGTGACACCAATAGTGTATGTTTAATTCGTGCACCAGCTGAAGTTACCATGAAGAAATCTCATGGCAACCCTCCCCTCATCTGTGAAATGGTGACCCTCAGTTTAAACATACACCAACCCCCTGATGAGAGACAGCATTCCTACGGTCTGATCAGATTTTACCTTTACTCAAGGGGCCAGAATTGGAGGAGCACTGCAGAAGATGACAGAGATTGGGAGGGGTAGAGACCCATCTCCCTGTAATCCTTTATTTCAGGGTTAACCCAACCAGCCCTGCACGTGATAGTTAATTTAGTCCCAAAGGAGGGACTTAGAAGATGAGAATTTCAGAATCAAGGAATTCTTTAATTGGAATGAGTGGAGATCAGGAAGCACAGAGCTGATGGGTGAATGAAACCTGATGTAAGCTTTGACAAGGAGGAGAAGGTGAGGACAGCGAATGCTGGAGATCAGAGTCGAGAGAGTGGTATTGGAAAAACACAGCAGGTCAGGCAGCATCCGAGGAGCAGGAGAATCGATGTCTCTGGCATAAGTTGATGAAGGGCTTAGGCCTGAAACATAGACTCTCCTGCTCCTCGGATGCTCCTGACCGGCTGTGCTTTTCCAGCACCACACTCTTGACTGTGAGCTTAGACAAGGGAAACAGAGATTTGAATCACATCAAGTTTACAAAGGGAGTATGTGGGAGGTCAACGCAGACCATGCTGACATAATGAGGTTCAAAGGTTAGAAAAAAGTGCATAAGCGAATACTTCAGCTGGAGGTAAGCTTCGACTGAATCAGTGTCTGGTAACATGAGAACAGACAGTCTTAGCAATGGTTTGCAGTCCATCTTAGGAGATCATGAACTGTCCAGTTCATGCTTAGATATTTACCAGGGAGAGGGCTGAAGCGAGTGGCTATGGATCTCTGGTGCGTACTATGTGGGAGTGGAGAGTGGGCCTGGTGCGGACCGTGTGGGAGTGGAGAGTGGGCCCGGTGCGGACCGTGTGGGAGTGGAGAGTGGGCCCAGTGTGGACCGTGTGGGAGTGGAGAGTGGGCCCGGTGTGGACCGTGTGGGAGTGGAGAGTGGGCCCAGTGTGGACCGTGTGGGAGTGGAGAGTGGGCCCGGTGCGGACCGTGTGGGAGTGGAGAGTGGGCCCAGTGTGGACCGTGTGGGAGTGGAGAGTGGGCCCGGTGCGGACCGTGTGGGAGTGGAGAGTGGGTCCAGTGCGGACCGTGTGGGAGTGGAGAGTGGGTCCAGTGCGGACCGTGTGGGAGTGGAGAGTGGGCCCGGTGCTGACTGTGTGGGAGTGGAGAGTGGGCCCGGTGTGGTGCTGGAAAAGCATAGCAGTTGAGGCAGCATCCGAGGAACAGGAGAGTCGATGTTTCCCACATTCCTGATGAAGGATGTATGCCCGAAACATTGACTCTTCTGTTCCTTGGGTGCTGTCAATAGACAATAGACAATAGGTGCAGGAGTAGGCCATTCTGCCTTCGAGCCTGCATCACCATTCATTATGATCATGGCTGATCATCCTCAATCAGTATCCTGTTCCTGCCTTTACTCCATAACCCTTGATTCCACTATCCTTGTCTCACCTGCTGTGTTTTTCCAGTGTTATCCTTTCAGGCAATGGCTTCAAATTCCCACCTGCTTTTGTGTGAAAATAATCTCGTTCATCCTCCTCTTACATTTCCACCTCCTAACCCAAAGTTACGTGCCCCTTCCCCAGATATTGATTCTTCTCCTAATGTAAAAGTGCCACCCTATTTATCTTGTCCATGCCTCTCATAATCATATGCACCTTTCGCAGGCCCCCTCTCAGCATTCCCAGCTCCAAGGACCCCAATTCATCCAACCGTTCCTCATAACTCAGAATCTGAAGCTTATAGAGTGGCCTGGTACATCTCTGTTGCTCTTACTCCACTAAAATCAGATTCTTCTGATTATGTGATTACCAGAACTGCAGAGTACAGGTTGTTCTGTTATGATACACATTTTGTCAGTGCGAATTCGTTGTTAAGCAATTGATGAATAGGGGATGCAATTTCTTCAGCGCGAACTTTTAAGATTTGTGTTGACTATAACGCAATTACATTGCCAACACTTTAAGCTCTCTTTGTAAAGTGTGATTTTTCTGTTGTGTTGGGTTACACAAAAATGCAGTTATTGTGTTACAGAAGAACTGATTGTACCAAGAACAGTTGCGACCAATCTGATGTTTAGTACACTTCCAAAATGACCTCCGTGCTCCTGTATTCTATTTCTTGGCTAATAAAGGCAAGTATCTCATTTGTCTTCTTAACCAGCTTACCTACCTGTCCTGCTATCTCCAGCGATCCGCCAAAACCCAGTACTTTCTCGTGTCTTACCATTCATACAGTAATACTTTGCTTTGCTAGCCATCCCCTGCAAATGCATTACCTCACATTTTTATATGTTGAATTACATTTTCCAATGCTCTGCCCACCTGCTCAGGCTATTTCTACAGCAGGTTATGGGTATCCGCCTCACTGCTCATCACCTGATTAATGTTAATTTCATATGTGAACTCCTTGATCTTCCCCACAACACTTAGGATAGAAATTTATTGTGATGTGCACTTTTACATGAAAAATAGAGTGAAAAGTTTTATACGCCGCCCCACTGCGGTGTCCTCATCAAGGACAGAAGTTATACATACTAATTAAAAAATGTAAAATTAAGACAAGTTTGGTTAACGGCTCCTGGGCACAGGGAAAACACTGAAGACACAGCCAGGGTGAGCCCACTATTCCGGGCTGCTGGAATATTGGACAGGAAGAAGACCGCCAAGCCGGGCCGAGACCATCACTCCTGGAGGAGACCACTTGCCGGGCCATTGGAATACCTGCACATTGGGAGACCGGCACACTGGGCTGAGATGCCTCTCCCTTCCTTCAGCATAGCTGTGGACTGGAGCCACGGCCTAGCTGGTGAGACCATGTCGGGGGAGTCAGCCCAGGACCTGTACTTCACTCACCAGGAAACCCCAGGCTAGGGGCGAGCCATATCCAACTCGTCCTAGCATCGCTGCTTCTGTCTCAGGCATAAAAGGGAAGAAACGAAAAAGAAAAGAGAAATAAAAGGTGCAAAAGTAAAATAGGTAATGTCTTAAAAAAAGTTAAATAACCTTAACATACATTAGTAACAGCCCAAGCCCCAGTGCCAAGTCGTGCAGAAATCCACTGAGTCACAGTAACATTTGGCTCCCAACTACTTCCTAATTCTCAATCATTTTTGGATCCAACATGCCTTGGATCCCAAAATATCTTACTTTCTTGACTAATCTGAAAAACCTCATCAAATATCTTGCTAATATGCATGTTGACCATATCAAATGCATTGCCTTCATAACGCTCCCAGTCAACTCAAAACTTTGATCAACTTTATTAAACATGTCATTCTTTTAACAAGTCCATGCTATTGCTAATTAATTCATTTCACTCCAAGTACAGATATTTTTGGTCTCTCAAATTTTCTTCTAAGCATTACCCCACCAATATATTAGATTACCCGACCTGTCAATACTCATGTGAATATTAAATATATTAAAGATTGTAGTTGGTTAATTTTTAGACAAAAAGAGAATCAAATGACCGAGAGATAGAGTGGGAAATTGGAGTTGATGTTGAAAATATTACAGGATGGAAGAATAGGCTAGAGAAGTTCTATAATTAACTCCTGCTCCTATTTCTTATATTTATATATTTATTTTTCTTAACTACTGAGTGTATTATGCTTGGGATGAACATTTGTCAAAGGACTGATGGTTCCAATATATTTTGAGCTGCAGAGATATGTAGAAATGATGCACTCTCGGATATGCTGTAGGGGAGGGGTTCTATTCTGTTGAAGCAAAACGAAGAATTGCAGATGTTGGAAATCTGAAATTAAAAGAGAAATTACTGGAGAAACTCAGCAGGTCTGCAGCTTCTGTGGAAAGAAAGCAGAGTTAACGTTAATGTCCAGTGAACACAATTCCGAAAAGGTGCCACTGAACCCAAAACGTTAACTCTGCTTTCACTCCACACATGCTGCCAGACCTGCTGAGTTTCTTCAGCAAGTTCTCTACAATTATTAAAAATGTTTGCACCTAAGTTTCAAGCTGCTTGCAGAGTGCTTAGGTTCTGTTTCTTAGCCATCATTTTGTGACTTAACTAATCACGCATGTGTAGCCAAGAGTCAACAGGCTTACATTATCAAATACTGAACAAATAAACACAATGGTTTCCTCTTTCAGGGGATTTCCCCTCACCTCATTTCTGAGTTTATTGTGGATTTGTCAATACAGACTGATCACTGTGATTAGTCAACACTGAATTGCCATTGCATCATGTGACCAGGCAGGTTCGGAATTCGTCTTCTCCGGTCTCACACTTCATCTTTCACTCTTGAAGGAAATTCATGCGGAGCATAAAGTGGGCAATTGATCTACTGGGAACATAGCTAGCAGAGTTTTTATGGAGGGATAATTTTAGAAAGAACAGGAGAGTACTAAACTCAGACAAGAGAGAGCATACCAAGCTGAAACGGAGACTGAAAGGTTGCAGTTTAAATCAGTCCTGCTGGGTCTCTGTCAATTTTCTATCAAGGTTATGGCTACAGACCAACGGACACACACAGCAATGCAAGGCAGGAATGTTAGTGAAAGGATTAACTCCCTCATGAACAGCTTTCAGCATGAAATACAACAGCATCATCCTGTAACCTAGTGCTGAGGCTGCATAAGCAAACCAGCTCCTTATTTACTGCTGAGCTCTATATACTCGCCCAATAATTGCCAGAGCAATAACTTAGATTAATTTACATCTGAGCTAAAAATGAGCCACTCGCCCTTTGACTAATAGAGGTGTAAATCTCAATAAATGGTGGAGCAAGCTGAGTTCAGGATAATTAGAGGAGGATATGTATTACAAATACTGGCCACTTGGCCCAACCAATCTGTGCTGGTGTGATTTTAAAATCACACAATTTATTGTTGTAAACAGATTTGCAAACACAAATTCTGGTTTGGGCCATATTTAAACAAAACAATACATTAACAAACAAGATAAGCATATTTTTAAATATCATTATCAGCTTTTTTTTTCAGTCTTTCAAGGCATCACTGGCAAGCCCACTACTTATTGTCCGTTCTTAATTGGCTTCAAACTGAGTGACAACAGTTGCAGAGGGCAATTAGAATCAAACACATTGCTGTGGACCTCCTGTGGATTTTCTTCCTGAATGATGTTCACAAGCCATATGAGTTTGTATAACCATCTTTGATGGTTTCATGGCACCATTACTGAGTTAAGCTTGTAATTACAATGTTTGCCTTGGTGGAACTTGAACTTTGGTCCCAAGAACATTATCCTGAACTTCTGGATTGGTCAGCCAATGGCATTAGCACCACACCACCAACGCCCCAGATTTATTAGGATTTCTGTGGAATGGATTCATCTGATGTGGGTGTGAACCAACAATGTTTGCAGGAAGCAGTAGGAGATGGTTGACTAGAAGCTTTGAGTTTCTGCATGTCATGTTGTGCTACTTATCATCCACAATTACTATGTTGGCAGGTTTGAGCTGGTAACATAAGAACACAGCTGGAAGTTTGCTTCTAGTACAGTAAAAAAATATATTAGGGGAGGCAATGACCTCATAACTCAGTGTTGTAGTCCAGACCAAGCCCCTTCTAAATATATGAAGGAGGTAGTCTCGACCCTAACATTTAATGGCAGGTGTAAGGCACTGTGTTCCCTATGTGGTTCAATTGGTCCACTTCTAGGCTTTAAGCAAACCACTTTTTATTCTTACAACACAGTTAAAATACAAACAAAAATAAAAAAGAATTGTTCCTACTTTAGCTCCATTGAAATACTTCATAAGATAATATATTATTTAACTATTGCTCATCAAACGTTCCAATGAATCTCACAAACACATCCTTGGCAAAAGCAAATCCAGCAAAACAGATTTCCCTCACTTGCCATCTCCTTTCCAGTCCAGGAGAAAGGAACACCAAAAGAAACAATCTACAGCAGAGAGAGAGCTCAAACTTTTAGATGCAACAGAGAGAGAGCTGTGCCTATCAGCTTCAACTCAAAACCCCCAACTGAAAACAAAACTAAAACCCTGGGTCTGTGAGACTCTGACTCCGCCCACTCATGCTTCCTTTGTCTCATTTGAGAAAAAAAGTACTCAGGGAGCTCAAAGCTGTTTATCCACTGCTTCTGCATTCCATCACCACCGCTCTGCAAACAAAACAGCACAGAAGAAATCTGAATGGTCCACTATCATCACATTCGGAGACCCAAATCAATGTTCTGGAGACCTGTGTTCAAATTCTACTGTGAAATTAGCACTTAATTTTTACAAATGTCTGGAACTGAAAAATGTCAAAAATGCTATATTGAATAATACAGAGAATTAGGTGTGGAAATAAACCTTGCTGATTGCATCATCAGGATAGTGGCCTATTAATTCCATCTGCTTTACCGGCATGAACTATTGTGCAAAGACACCAGCATTTGAACAATGAATGCACCAATATCCTTAGGCCTCACCATTCAGTTGCCAAGTATGCGCCCACATCCCCAAGCATACAGCACAGTCCCATACCTACGCCCTGCATTTGTGTCTTCAGTGACAACATCCATTAGATAGAACATAAGAAGAAAAGAACTAGGAGCATCTGGCCCATCGAGCCTGCTCCGCAATTCAATAAGGTCTTGGCTGATTTTTTTGGAGCTTCGGCTGCATGTATCTACCCACTCTCTATTACCCTTAATTCATTCGCTATTCAAAAATCTATCTTCCCCTTAAAAATTGTTAACAAGTAGTCTCAACTGCTTCACTGGGCTGGGAATTCCCAATTCTTTGGATGAAGAATTTCCTACTCAGTTCAGACCTAAATCTGTTCCCCTTTATTCTGAGGTTAGTTCCAGTTTCACCCATCATTAGAAACAACCTGCCTGCTTCTCTCTTATCTATTCCCTTCATCATTTTATGTCTCTGTAAAATCCCCTCTTATTTTTTCTAAATTCCAGTGAGTATACTCCCAGTCTACTCAATCTCTCCTCATAAGCCAACCCTCTCAACTCCAGAATCAATCTAGTGGACCTCCTCTGCATCCCCTCTAGTGCCAATATATCCTTTCTCAGGATGTACCTGGTGTAGTTGGCTTCTTTCTCACTGGAAAGGTTACTCAAAGCAGCCGCCATGCCCTGCCAAAAATCCACTTGATACGGGCATGCAAGATTCAACCAACATCTTGTACCATCTGCCTAAAGAGAGTTCATTCTTACATTTGCAAGTTATTGACTCTCCCTATACATCCCTTTCTTCCAAGAATGGTGCATTCTAGCAACCTGGTATTACCAATTTTTACAGCTGACATTGTCAGCCTATTTCGGATACAAAGTTCAAAATGATGCATACTGTAACTGGCATTCTTTCTCCCTCTGCAATACTCTCCTGAAACTGCAGATGTTGGAGAGTCAGAGTAAAATGTGTGGCACTAGCGAGAGGTCATGCTTTCAAGGTGAGAGGTGGAAAGTTTAAGGGGGGTACACGCGGCAAGTACTTCACACAGAAGATGGTGGGCATTTGGAACATGCCAGCAAAGGTGGTAGAGGCAGGCATGGTAGATTCATTTAAGATGCATCCGGACAGATGCATGAGTAGATGGGGAGCAGAGGGATACAAATGCTTGGGAATTGACTGACAGGTTTAGACAGTACATTTGGATTGGCT
The DNA here is from genome assembly GCF_047496795.1 of Chiloscyllium punctatum. Lineage (NCBI taxonomy): Eukaryota > Metazoa > Chordata > Chondrichthyes > Orectolobiformes > Hemiscylliidae > Chiloscyllium > Chiloscyllium punctatum. The sequence continues at coordinate 79,886,930 of NC_092763.1, forward strand.
CAGGCTTGGAGAGCCGAAGGGCCTGTTCCTGGGCTGTAAACTTTCTTTGTACTTTGTTCTCGGAAAAAGCAAAGCTGGGGAGGTAGTATCTGAGAAGCAGGCGAGTCAACGTTTTGGGCATAAGCCCTTTATCAGGAATATTGGGGGGATGGGGGCTGAAAGATAAATGGGGGAGTAGAGGTGGGCTGAGGAGTCAAGTAGGTGGGGAGGCGATAGGTGGATGCAGGTGTGAGGTGATTGTGTGGAGGAAAAAGCGGATAGATGGGAAAGCAGATGGACAAGTCAGACAGGTCAAGAGGGCGGAGACAGGTTGGAGGGTGGGATCTGGGATGAGGTGGGAGGTGGAGAGATTTGGAAACTAATGAAGTCGATGTTGATGCCATGTGGTTGTCGGGTCCCGTGACGCTGGGAGGGTGGCTTTGATTCGGCAGTGGAGGAGGCCCAGGATTTTCATGTCCTTGATGGAGTGGGAGGAGGAGTTGAAATGGTCAGCCAAAATCTCTAGCAGCAGAAAAAACCCAAACTAGGAACATGCATCAGATTTCAAATGACCAAACGTTTGTGAGACATGACCTCCGTCGATGTTTTTATGCCTTGATTTTGTGTTATTTAGCAGAGTCGCGGAAATGGAAATGTGCTCCTTTGCACCTCCAATAAATAATTAAACCATTGTGCTTCCAACAAACCAGCTCCCCCTGCTATTTCAACAGAGGCGTATGTCAGTTTGTTTGAATGAATTAAAGCCATCATTAATCTAACACAGTCAGGAATTTGACAGAAGAGTGTGAAGTGCTTATACAATTATGTCATTTTCCAGTGATCACCCTGAGCAGCCTGTTAGCTGTGAAGTCGAGTTACCAAATATAGTGAGAGTTATTGTCAGCTTCCTCTGGGGCAATGCTGGCTTCAGATATGCATCTATTTATGTATATTTTTCTGTTTATCTGTGTATTTGAGTGTGTGCTCGTGAATCCCTGTATGCACACGCATGAGCAGTTTCCCTTACTCTATCCCTCGACTCCCTATCTCCCTTGCTTTACAAGTCTTCTATTAATGTCGCCGTTTCCCTGGAAATTCTCTGCACTTCACTCTTGTGATCTTTGCTGTAGAACAGAAGACTTGAACAGTACATCACAGGAACAGGCCCTTCGGCCCATCATGTCTGTGCTGACCATGGGGCCATTCTAAACTAAACTAAGCCTGCACATATGCGAATCCCTCTGTTCCTTGCCTGTTCATGTATCGGTCTAAATGCTTTTTAAACATTGTTATCCTGTCAGCTTCTACCACCTTCCTTGGTAATGTGTTTCAGGCACCTACAACCCTCTGTGTAAAAAACTTCCCTCAAACATCTCCTTTAAACTTTTCCCCCCTCTAATGTTGAACCTATGTCCCCTTGTATTTGATATTTTCACCCTGGGAAAAACATTCCGAGGATACTCCCTATCCATCCCTCTCACAATTTTATATATTTCTATCACATCACTCCCCTCCATCTCTGATGCTCTGGTGAAAATCTTTCCAACCTCTCCTCATAGCTAATATACTCCAATCCAGCAACGTCCTGGAAAACCTCTTTTACACCCGCTCCAAAGCCTCTACATCTTCCCTACAGTGTGACAACTAGATCTGCACATGATACTCCAAATGCAGCCTAACCAAAGTCTTATACAGCTGCAACATGGCACGTCAACTGTTAACACCCCAACTGATGAAGGCAAGCATGCACCCAAGACAGGATTAGCACTGCTCCCTCACAGCAACAGGGACCCGGGTTCAATTCTAGCCTCGGGTGACTGTGTGGAGTTTGCACATTCTCCCCGTGTCTGTGTGGTTTCCTCTGGCTGCTCCGGTTTCCTCCCACGATCCAAAGATGTTCAGGTTAAGGTGGATTGGCCATGCTAAATTGCCATAGTGTTCGAGGATGTGTTGGTTAGGTGCATTAGTCAGGCGTAAATGTAGAGTCATCGGGGAGGCGAATGGGTCTGGGTGGGTGACTGTTCGGTGGGTCAGCGTGGACTTGCTGGGCCAAATGGCCTGTCTCCACGCTGTAGGGATTCTATGATTTTCTGATCCCTCTGTACATCAATGTTCCTAAAGGTCCTGTTATTTGCTGCATTATTTCCTCTTGAATATCTGCCTATCTTTCTCACTCTCTGTCTCTGTTTCAGTCTAAAGTGACAGCTGGTATGGTGGCTCAGCAGTTAGCACTGCTGCCTCACAGCACTAGGGACCTGGGTTCAATTCCACCTTTGGGTGACTGTCTATGGGGAGTTTACAGTCCAACGATTGGGTGGAATAGACATCCTAAGCTTCCTCGTGCCCAAGGATGTGCAGACTGGGTGGATTAGCCATGGGAAGTCTAGGGTTACAGGGATAGGCTGAATCTGGTTAGGATGCTCTGTGGAGGGTTGGTTTCTATTCAATGGGCCGAAAGGCCTGCTTGTACAGTGTAGAGATTCTAGGAAGTCCATGGGTATACTGATCTGGGACTGGTCTATGTTTTATTGCAGTATCAGACTTGATTGCAGGCACTATCTGTCTCATCAGTATAAAACAAAGGTAGACATTCAGACATTAAAGCACAGAACATTCCAGCACCACTGGCAGCAACCATTCCAACAAAAGGAAACTTCACTGCACTTGGAGAGAAAAGTGCAATCACCAGATTCATCTGCAGGACATGGCATCCTTTTTTACAGGAGAACTCATGGAGACCAAAGTCATACTGGCACTTGTGAAGGCTCAATTCTCTTCAGTGCAGAAATAGTTCAGCATTTCAACTCCAAATTTATCAATGATGAGTGTGACATAGCAGTTTGTCAAGCTAAATGCGTGATTATAGTCACTCTCCATTCCTCTGATGAATTTCCATGTGATTCTCTCTGTCATTTCTCCCTCCGGCAATTTTATTAGCTTCTTCAGTTAGACTGTTGTGGTTCTGTTCGCCGAGCTGCGAATTTGTATTGCAGACATTTCGTCCCCTGTCTAGGTGACATCCTCAGTGCTTGGGACCCTCCTGTGAAGCGCTTCTGTGTTGTGTCCTCCGGCATTTACAGTGGTTTGTCTCTGCCGCTTCCGGTTGTCAGTTCCAGCTGTCCGCTGCAGTGGACGGTATATTGGGTCCAGGTCGATGTGCTTATTGATTGAATCTGTGGATGAGTGCCATGCCTCTAGAATTCCCTGGCTATTCTCTGTTTGGTTTGTCCTATAATGGTAGTGTTGTCCCAGTCGAACTCATGTTGCATGTCATCTGCGTGTGTGGCTACTAAGGATATCTGGTCGTGTCGTTTCGTGGCTTGCTGGTGTTCATGGATGCGGATCATTAGCTGTCTTCCTGTTTGTCTTATGTAGTGTTTTGTGCAGTCCTTGCATGGGATTTTGTACACTACGTTGGTTTTGCTCATGCTGGGTATCGGGTCCTTTGTCCCGGTGAGTTGTTGTCTGAGAGTGGCTGTTGGTTTGTGTGCTGTTATGAGTCCTAGTGGTCACAGTAGTCTGGCTGTCAGTTCAGAAATGCTCTTGATGTATGGTAACATGGCTAGTCCTTTGGGTTGTGGCATGTCCTCATTCCGTTGTCTTTCCCTTAGGCATCTGTTGATGAAATTGCAGGGGTATCCATTTTTGGTGAACACATTGTAGAGGTGTTCTTCTTCCTTTTTTTGCAGTTCTGGTGTGCTGCAGTGTGTTGTGGCCCTTTTGATGCAACTTCTTTTGTGTGTGTAGGGGTGGTTGCTTTCATAGTTTAGGACTTGGTCTGTGTGTGTGGCTTTCCTGTGTACCTTTGTGGTGAATTCTCCGTTCGGTGTTCTCTGTACCATCACGTCTAGGAATGGGAGTTGGTTGTCCTTTTCTTCCTTTCTAGTGAATCGGATTCCTGTGAGTGTGGCGTTGATGATCTGGTGTGTGTTTTCTATTTCTGTGTTTTTAATGATTACAAAGGTGTCATCCACATATCTGACCCAGAGTTTGAGTTGAATTTGTGGTAGGACTGTTTGTTCTAGTCTTTGCATTACAATAAGAAGCGGCAGAGACAAACCATTATAAATGCCAAAGGAAACAACACAGAAGCGCTTCACAGGAGGCTCCCAAGCACTGAGGATGTCACCTAGACAGGGGACGAAATGTCTGCAACACAAATTCCCAGCTCAGCGAACAGAACCACAACAATGAGCACCCGAGCTACAAATCTTCTCACAAACCTTGATCAGGTAGGCTTTCTGCTTTTGCATTTGCCGACGTGTCATTTATGACATGTCATGTGTGCTTGTTTGAAATGTGTATCTCTGGCTCAGTTGCTATTACCTTGCCTTGTGTGACTAGGCCTAGAACCACCTGATGTGCTTGTCCTCTCCAACTACAAACCATCCAATGTCAACTTTCAAATGAATGAGTACCCATTTAACCCAAGTGGCCTTTCTCTCCCCTGACCTATTTTCCATCCTTTTGATGACTTGATGCAGCAAAAACTGCATGAACAAGACTATTTTATGTCTAGAATCATTAGTTGGCCATTCAGCCCCTCAAACCTGCTCTATCAAATAATTCGATCATGATGGATCTCTACTGCGTCTTCGTTGATCTATACTGGCATCATCTCCTTTGATACCTTGCCTGACAAAAACATTTCGATCACTGTGCTGAAAACTCTAAATGAGTAACAGCACAAAAAGAAAGTATTAGGGACAGAGATTTTTCCAGATGACCACCAACTTTTGTTTCAGAAGATGCTTCCTAACTTCAGTCCAAATAGCTTGTTAGAATTTGAAGACTACTCCTGTTTATTTTGCCTTTTTTTTTAGATTCCCTACACTATGGAAACAGGCCCTTCGGCCCAACCAGTCCACACCGACCCTCCGCAGAGTAACCCACCCCTGACTAATGCACCTAAACACTACAGGCAATTTCCCATGGCCAATCCACCTAATCTGCACATCTTTGGACTGTGGGAGGAAACTGGAGCACTCGGAGGAAACCCACACAGACCTGGGGAGAACGTGCAAACTCCACTCCAAGGCTGGAATTGAACTTGTGGCCCTAGTGCTGAGAGGTAGCAGTGCGAACCACTGAACCACTGCGCCACCTCCTTCCAGCAGAGTGAATGGATACTCTGTTTTGATCATATTGAACCCCTTTCTCAATAGAACGACTTCAGTGAAGTCACTTGTTACCTTCGAAAGTGAAGGGAAGATGATGACAGTATTAACCATTTGTAATTTTTCGATCAAATTCCTCACTTACACATTTCACAGCAGAAACAGTTAGACACACTTCAGGGTAGAAATAGTTGGGGAAAAACAGGATGCGATGTACAAGGGGTACTATCCCCCATCTCTCAGACAGAATCAAAGTTACCGTCTGTAGCGCTATCCTTTCCCCCATTTGCATTCTTACCTCCACCATCCCAGGAGTTTGGACTGCAACAAATTTAATGCATCAAGCCCAAGCATTCCCAGAATGAAATGATCTACAGAATGAGGGCATCACTGGCTAGACAGCAGTTGTAGGTCAACCACTTTGTTGCAGGTTCGGAGTCATATGTACGCCAGAAGTCTTCCTTCCCCAAGGGACATTAGTGAACTGGACTGGCCTTTCCTGACAATGGGCAATGGATTTATGGCAGTCACTCAATTCTTAATTCCAGGTATTTATTGAATTCAGATTCCACTCTCTGCCATGGTGGGATTCGAACCTGGGTAGCCAGAACATTACCTGGCTCTCTGGACTAACAGCCCAGTGTTAACTCCACTAGGTCATCACCTCTCGTCTGTGACAAGACTCTGATGGAAAGGATTAGTTACTTATTTTTAGTATTATATTTTTGAAACTTACAACATCACAGTGCAGTTTGTACTTTCTTGGTTTTTAACATTTTAATCTTTCACTATGCAAACTTAAGGATTGTAAGCAGGAATAGATCAGTCAGTCCCAAAGGTCTGATCTGCCATTCAATAAGATCATGGCTGCTGTAATTGCTTCACATTCCCACCTATCCAAGAGAATCTTCTACTCCTTAACTTACCAAGAATTTTTCTGACTCAGAACAGGCTGATTCTTCAAGTGCAGTCCAGTAACTGATAAAATTACAAGGCTACATCAGTGAGTCAACTCATCATGTTATGTTTTGTCACTTTATCAATGCTACATCCTCCCAACCCATCTCAAGCTCAATAAATACCAATCCATTGTCTCTGCTTTTGACAGCCCTCATCAAAATTTTTAGAATCAAGAGAGAAGGAGAAAAGCCTTTATCTACTCATTCACAAAATAAAAGCCCGGTAGCTTTTATTACAGGAATAAGGACTTTAACTGGCTGAAGCTTTAAGGAAATCAAGAAAACAAAATGGTAAGGCATCTCTCATTGAACTCTTGGACATGTTGCATTGTCTTTAACTGAACAATACAATTTAGCTCATTTAAAGTTCCACATTTCCAAAACAGCAGAGTCTTCTTGACTAACATACCCAAACATTGAACGAAACAAAAAAAATGCTTTATTGTCTAAACTAAACTTTGTAAGCTTATCTGTATCCAAACACACAGTTCCCATGAACCTGAATAACTTTATGTCCAAAATATGGTTACAGGTGAGATGAGGGGAGTGCATTGTCCCTCTCTAGTCCCACTGCTCCCTGGGTGGCAACATGCTCCTCAGATGCTGCCTTACCTGCTGTGCTTTTCCAGCAACACATTCTCAACTCTGATCTCCAGAATATGCAGACCTCACTGTCTCCCACATCAATTTAATTGCAGCGAGGGCTGCCGGGAAGGGTGAGTTTTCCCACATTAAAAGGGGCTTATCTCATGGGTCGGACCTCCATTTGTCAAGAGGTGCGAGGGAGGAGCGAAAAAGTCATATATTTGTGTGGTTGCATTACCTGAAACACTACTCTAGTAGTGTCTCCCTCCCATCCTCGTCCTCTAACCAAAGAAAAAGGATCTGTGCGCCAGATTGATAAGGTAACGAGTTTTTTTATTATTCCTTATTTTTTCAACAGTCTTTTTGGGAATTTAGAACAGTGGGAATGGTGGTTAGAGAAGTTGAATGTTCCTCCTGCAGAATGTGCGAGGTACAGGTCACCGCGAGTGTCCCTGCTGACTACATCTGCGGGAAGTGCACCCAACTCCAGCTCCTTGAAAACCATGTTAGGGAACTGGAGCTGGAGCTGGATGAACTTCGGATCATTTGGGAGGCAGAGGAGGTTATTGAGAGGAGTTACAGGGAGGTAGTCACTCCGAAAGTACAAGAAAAAGGCAAATGGGTTACGGTCAGGGGATGGAAAGGGAACCGGCAGGCAGTGCAGGGATCCCCTGTGACCATTCCTCTCAACAATAAGTATACCTTTTTGGATACTGTTGGGGGGTGGGGGGGGACTTACCAGGGGAAAGCAGTGGCACAGAGTCTGTCACTACTGCTTAGAAGGGAAGGGGAAAGAGGAGCAGAGCAGTAGTCATTGGGGACTCCATAGTTAGGGGGACAGATAGGAGGTTCTGTGGGAACGAGAGAGGTTCACGGTTGGTGTGTTGCCTCCCAGGTGCCAGGGTTCGTGATGTCTCTGATCATGTTTTTGGGATCCTTAAGGGGGAGGGGGAGCAGCCCCAAATCATGGTCCACATAGGCACCAACGACATAGGTAGGAAGAGAGGTGGGATTTAAGGCAGAAATTCAAGGAGCTAGTTTGGAAGCTTAGAGCTAGGACGAACAGAGTTGTTGTCTCTGGTTTGTTGCCTGTGCCACATGCTAGTGAGGTGAGGAATAGGGAGAGAGAGGAGTTGAACGCATGGCTACAGGGATGGTGCAGGAGGGAGGGTTTTGGATTCTTGGATAATTGGGGCTCTTTCTGGGGTAGATGGGACCCCTACAAGCAGGATGGTCTTCATCTGAACCAGAGGGGTACCAGTATCCTGGGGGGGGAATTCACTAAGGCTATTGGGTTGGGTTTAAACTAATCCAGCAGGGGGATGGGAACCAAAATTGTAGTTCGAGTATAGAAAAGGTTGAGAGTAGGGAGGTCCAAAATCAAGTTTCAGGGACACAAGATGGCAAGCAAGAAGTTGGTTTGAAGTGTGTCTACTTCAACGCCAGGAGCATCCAGAATAAGGTGGATGAACTTGCAGCATGGGTTGTTACCTGGGGCTTCGATGTTGTGGCCATTTCAGAGACATGGTTAGAGGAGGGACAGGAATGGTTGTTGCAGGTTCCAGGATTTAAATGTTTCAGTAAGAATAGAGAAGATGATAAAAGAGGGGGAGGTGTGGAATTGTTGGTCAAGGACAGTATTGCAGTTGCAGAAAGGATGTTTGGGGACTCATCAACTGAGGTAGTATGGGCTGAGGTTAGAAACAGGAAAGGAGAGGTCATCCTGTTGGGAGTTTTCTATAGGCCTCCAAATAGTTCCAGCGATGTAGAGGAAAGGATGGCAAAGATGATTCTCGATTGGAGTGAGAGAGGCAGGGTAGTTGTCATGGGGACTTTCAACTTTCCAAATATTGACTGGGAACACTACAGTACAAGTACTATAGATGGGTCAGTTTTTGTCCAGTGTGTGCAGGAGGGCTTCCTGACACAGTATGTAGACAGGCCAACAAGAGGTGAAGCCACATTAGATTTGGTACTGTGTAACGAGCCCGGCCAGGTGTTAGACTTGGAAGTAGGTGAGCACTTTGGTGATAGCGATCACAATTCTGTTATGTTTACTTTCGTGATAGAAAGAGATAGGTGTATACCACTGGGCAAGAGTTACAGCTGGGGGAAAGGCAATTACAATGTGATTAGGCAAGATTTAGGAAGCATAGGATGGGAAATGAAACTGCAGGGGATGGGCACAATAGAAATATGGAAAATTCAAGAAAAAGCTCCTGAGTGTCCTAGATAAGTATGTACCTGTCAGGCAGGGAGGAAGCTGTACAGCGCGGGTGCTGTGGTTTACGAAGGAAGTGGAATCTCTGGTCAAGAGGAAGAAGCAGGCTTATGTTAAGATGAGATGTGAAGGCTCAGTTAGGGCATTTGAGGATTACAAGGTAGCCAGGAAAGACCTAAAGAGAGAGAGCTCAGAAGAACCAGGAGGAGACATGAGAAGTTGTTGGCAGATAGGATCAGGGTAAACCCTAAGGCTTTCTATAGGTATATAAGGAATAAAAGAATGATGAGAGTAAGATTAGGGCCAGTCAAGGATAGTAGTGGGAAGTTGTGTGTGGAGTCAGAGGAGATGGGGAAAGCACTAAATGAATATTTTTTGACAGTATTCAATCTAGAAAACGATAATGTTGTGGAGGAGAATACTGAGATACAGGCTACTAGACTAGGTGGGATTGAGGTTCACAAGGAAGAGGTATTAGAAATCCTGCAGAGTCTGAAAATAGATAAGTCCCCTGGGCCAGATGGGATTTATCCTAGGATCCTCTGGGAAGCCAGAGAGGAGATTGCCGAGCCTTTGACATTGATCTTTAAATTGTCTACAGGAATAGTGCCAGAAGACTGGAGGATAGCAAATATGGTTCCCCTGTTCAAGAAGGGGAGTAGAGACAACCCTGGTAATTATAGACCAGTGAGCCTTACTTCAGTTATTGGTAAAGTGTTGGAAAAAGTTATAAGATATAGGATTTATAATCAACTAGAAAAGAATAATTTGATTAGGGATAGTCAGCACAGTTATAGTGGGACATAGATAAGCTGCAGAGCTGGGCTGAGAGGTGGCAAATGGAGTTTAATCTGGACAAGTGTGAGGTGATTCACTTTGGTCGGAGTAACCGGAATGCAAAGTACTGGGCTAATGGTAAGATTCTTGGTAGTGTAGATGAGCAGAGAGATCTCAGTGTCCAGGTACACAGATCCTTGAACGTTGCCACCTAGGTTGACAGGGTTGTTAAGAAGGCATACAGTGTTTTAGCTTTTATTAATAGAGGGATCGAGTTCCGGAACCATGAGGTTATGCTACAGCTGTACAAAACTCTGGTGTGACCACACTTAGAATATTGTGTACAGTTCTGGTCACCACATTATAAGAAGGATGTGGAAGCTTTGGAAAGGGTGCAGAGGAGATTAACTAGGATGTTGCCTGGTATGGAGGGAAGGTCTTAGGAGGAAAGGCTGAGGGACTTGAGGCTATTTTCATTGGAGAGAAGAAGGTTGGGAGGTGGCTTAATAGAGACATATAAGATAATCAGAGGGTTAGATAGGGTGGACAGGGAGAGCCTTTTTCCAAGGACGGTGATGGGCGAGCACGAGGGGGCATAGCTTTAAATTGAGGGGTGATAGATATAGGACAGATGTCAGAGGTAGTTTCTTTACTCAGAGAGAAGTAAGGGTATGGAATGCTTTGCCTGCAACTGTAGTAGATTCGCCGACTTTAAGTACATTTCAGTCATCATTGGAAAGGCATATGGACGTATATGGAATAGTGTAGGTTAGGTGGGCTTCAGATTGGTATGACAGGTCGGCACAACATCGAGGGCCGAAGGGCCTGTACTGCACTATAATGTTTGATGTTCTATGTTACCTCATTCCAAATATAGCTGAAAATTTGTTGCTGGAAAAGCGCAGCAGGTCAGGCAGCATCCAAGGAACAGGAGAATCGACGTTTCGGGCATAAGCCCTTCTTCAGGAAACCCCTTCCTGAAGAAGGGCTTATGCCCGAAACGTCGATTCTCCTGTTCCTTGGATGCTGCCTGACCTGCTGCGCTTTTCCAGCAACACATTTTCAGCTCTGATCTCCAGCATCTGCAGTCCTGACTTTCTCCTCATTCCAAATATAGCCAATTGCATGTTTTCTTTACACCAGCAGTTAGAGTAAGAATATTTATTAACTAGCTTTCCTCAATGAACACAAAATTATTGATTTATTATAAAACAAAAGTTATTCAACAAAGACACAGGCTGGAATACATCTCTTAGTTCTTGAGGTGGAAAAACAAAGGGTAGGGTCTTGAATGTTCAGATGCTGTTGACCTGGTATTCTGACACACATTAGAGGTCACTAGATACATGCAGGTATCTCTGGGATCCTATCAGATATTGCTTGCTCATGAAATCGAGTTTTAAGATGTCGTAATGTTGGGCTTGAAATGGCTTCTTAAAAATAGGCCATTAATGGCTAATCATTAACGGTTAATTGGACATGACGATGAGCAACTAAAATAAAGTGGAAAAGTACGTGCAAAGCAGGCTTGTTGTAAAGGCAGCCTGTTTTGACTGGGCGGTAACCACGTGAAACTAAATTGACTTCAAGAAGTGTCTTGTTGTGCCCTCATGTGGGGTCACCTGGATTGTTTCTCAGGCTGTTTGAATGTTAGTACTGCTGTCCTTATGCAAAGGGTAGCACGGTGGCTTAGCAGTTAGCACCACTGCCTCACAGCGTCAGGGACCTGGGATCACTTCTACCCTCAGGCGACTGCCTGTGTAGGGGTTTGCATGTTCTCCCTATGTCTGCATGGATTTTCTCTGGGTGCGCTGGTTTCTTCCCACAGTTCAAAGCTGTGTAGGTTAGGGGGATTGGCCATGGAAAATGAAGCGTTATAGGGTAGGGGGTGGGTCTGGGTAGGATATTGATCAGAAGGCTAGTGTAGATCAGATGGGCAAAATGGCTTGCTTTCACATATAAGGATTCTCTGAAGCTTTATTCAATGAAATGGTGATTCAGTGTGTAATTTACAATGAACAATTTGGTACTGAAAGTGGACTCTGGGTGTTGAGTGAATTAATTTATTTGCTTCACTCTAAACCACAGGGCAGTAGGTAGCTAATTAATTGTGTGCAACTATGTGTCATAATCACAATCTTTTGGAGGGTTTTAAGTTAGCTATGCACAGCAGCTCCAAGTCTGAGAGAGGGACATCTGAGAGTGGGCCACCCACAGGCAAAACTTGATTGGAAAAGACTGGGCTAATGTGACAGACAATTAAATGAGAGGTAATCATATAGAAAACCAAATAACCAATAGATGGACAAAGTAATGTCATGAGAGTGCACAATAACTGAATCTAAATCATTAGATGTAAAACTATTGAGATATCTCACTCTCACCACATGCCAAGGAAGGAAATGTTCACAAGCTACAGGAGAGTGTTCAATCAAGGTAATAAATCCTTTCCACGTGTTCCACAGTCTCTGAAATAAATTTTGACCATTTGTGATTTGATTATTTTGTGTTTTTTGTTTGTTGCCTGCCAAAATGCCGTCTTGTAGACAGGCAGGAGGCTGGAAGAACACAGTAAGCCAGGCAGCATCAGGAGGTTTTGGGTGTAACCCTTCTTCAGGACTCAAGAAATGCTGTCTTGTGTCATCTGTGTGTTTCCTCCCGGAGCTTGAGATCTGGGAAGGCTTTAAATTGATGTCCCTTTCAGGAACTATCAGGGTTGTATAAAAATAAGAATCCTGCTGCTGAGTTTTTATGTTGGATTAGTTTTCTAAAGACTTAGTAAAAATTTACCTCTCAGAATTAATTGCAGTTGTATGAATCCAATTCATAAAGTGAAGTTAAATGTTATAATTTATTTCCTCTTTCCTTACATTGCTGTATGCTGTGTGTTGAATTTAGTTGAAGGAAAGAATTCTGTCGATGCTAAATTTTAAAGCTTTTATGATTGAATTATTGTTTGAAATTTCATATTCTGATCAGTGAACTTCCAAATATTATTATAACTTATGAATAAATCTTTAAATCCAGATGGTAAGATTTGCTCATCTAGAACATAGAAAAATACAGCGCAGTACAGGCCCTTCGGCCCTCGATGTTGCGCCGAACGAAGCCTACCTAACCTACACTAGCCCAATAACCTCCATATGCTTGTCCAATGCCCGCTTAAATGACCATAAAGAGGGAGAGTCCACCACTGCTACTGGCAGGGCATTCCATGAACTCACAACCCGCTGAGTAAAAAATCTGAAAGGTTTGTTGCTAAAATCTGAGAAAATCAAAGTCAAAGAATTTGACAAAGATGCAATCTATCAAAGGAGATAGACCTTTCCTTTGTTCAGAAAGAAAACAGAACCTATTGGTCTTATCTCTGTCCAGGAGGAAAAGGAAGGTGTTGATGAAATTACGTCTAAGGACCCTAACCGTTCAGATCAGCCTCAAACTGTCTGCATCATCTCCAAGAATTTTTTTATTCGATATACAATTTGTATCAAACAGAGATGTTTGCAATAGCTATGCCATTCTTCTTCAGGTGGGATGGTGTGCAGGTGCTGGTGTTGGACTGGGTTGGACAAGGTCAAAAGTCACATGACACCAGGTTATAGTCCAACAGGTTGATTTGAAATCACAAGCTTTCCTGCCTCTTTGTCAGGTGAAGTGAAGATAGTACCTAGCTGCAGACTTTATAATCAGAGAGATCAAAAGATTTTACAAATGGCATGAGTGGAGTGTGGACAGTCCAAATAATAGATCTCTGCAGGTGACCGAGAGTGTCAGATGGTGTGAGTAAGTGGGATGGATAGGTGATGGTTGTTTTTCAGATAACATCAGATACAGAAGTTTCTTTTTCCCCAATAGTATCGAATTTCTGAATTTGCCAGCAGATGCCTGACATTAGACCATAAGACCATGAGACATAGGAGTGGAAGTGAGGCCATTCAGCCCATCGAGTCCACTCTGCCTTTAATCACGGCTGATGGGCAATTCAACTCCACTTACAGACACTCTCCCATAGCCCTTAATTCCTTGCGAGATTAAGAATTTATCAATCTCTGCCTTGAAGACATTTAATGTCTCGGCCTCCACTGCCCTCCATGGCAATGAATTCCACAGGCCCACAACTCTCTGGTTGATGAAATGTCTCCTCATTTCCATTCTAAATTGGCCTCGTCTAATTCTAAGGCTGTGCCCACGGGTCTTAGTGTCCCCGCCCAACAGAAACAACTTCCCAGCATACACCATTTTTAAGCCAGGCATTATATTGTAAGTTTCTATTAGATCTCCCTTCAATCTTCTAAACTCTAATGAATACAATCCCAGGATTCTCGGCCAATCATCATATGTTAGGCCTACCATTCCAAGGATCATTCATGTGAATCTCCGCTGGACACGCTCCAGTGCCAGTATGTCCTTCCTGAGGTATGGGGCCCAATATTGGACACAGTATTCTAAATGGGGCCTAACCAGAGTTTTATAAAGTCTCAGAAGCACATCACTGCTTTTATATTCCAACCCTCTTGAGATAAATGACAAGATTACATTTGCTTTCTTAACCACGGACTCAACCTGCAAGTTAATCTTTAGAGAATCCTGGACTAGCACTGCCAGATCAACTTTGTACTTTAGCTTTATGAATTTTCTCATCATTTAGAAAATAGTCCATGTTGTATTATTTTTTCCAAAGCGCATTTGCTCACTTTGAATTTCATCAGCCATTTCCTGGACCACTCTCTGAAACTGCCTAAATCTTCTCCCCACCTCCTCAGTACTACCTGCCTGCCCACCTAACTTCGCATCATTGGTAAACTTTGCCAGAATGCCCCCAGTCCCTTCATCCAAATCATTAAGATATTAAGTGAACAGCTGTGACCCCAACACTGAACCCTGCAGGACACCACTTGTCACCACTGCCGTTCCGAAAGAGAACCTTTTATCCCAACTCTCTGCCTCCTGTCCAACAGCCAATCCTCAATCCATACCAGAAGCTCACTTCTAACACCATGGGCCCTCACCTTACTCAGCAGCCTCCCATGAAGCACTTTATCAAAGGCCTTATGGAAGTCTAGGTAGATAACATCCACTGGGTTTCCCTGGTCTAACCCACTTGTTACCTTTTCAAAGAATTCTAACAGGTTTGTCAGGCACGACTTCCCCTGACTAAATCCATGCTGACTTGCTCTACTCTGAACCTGTATTTCCAAGTATTTAGAAACCTCATTCTTAATGATTTTTACGAACAACCAAGGTTAGGCTAATCAGCCTATGATTTTCCATCTTTTGTCTTGATCCTTCCTTGAACAAGGGGATTACAACAGTGATTTTCCAATCATCTGAGACTTTCCCTGACTCCAGTGACTTTTGAAACATCACAATCAAAGCCTCCACTATTTCCTCAGCTGCCTCTTTCAGAATTCTAGTACGTAGCCCATGGGGGCCAGGAGGTTTATCAATGTTTAGACCATTTAGCTTTTCTAGCACTTTCTCTTTTGTAATGGATACCATACTCAACTATGCCCCTTGACTCTCCTTGATTGTTGGGATATTACTCATATCATCCACTGTGAAGACTGACACAAAGTACTTATTAAGTTCTTCAGCTGTTTCCTGATCTCCCATCACTAGCCTTCCTGCATCAATTTGGAGTGGCCCACTGTCTACTTTTGCCTCTCGTTTGTTTCTTATAGGTTGACATAAACTTTTACTATCATTTCTAATATGGCTGGCCAACCTACCTTCATATTTGATCCTCTCATTCCCTATTTCTCGCTTTGTTATCCTCTGTTTGTTTTTGTAGCCTTCCCAATCTTCTGATTTCCTAGTGTTTTGGGGCACTTTATAGGCTCTCTCTTTTTCTTTGATACATTTCCTGACTTCTTTTGTCAGCCATGGCTGTCTAATGTCCCCCCCCCACCCCCCCCCACCACCTTTCCACTACCACCCCCACCCCTCCACCCCGGATAACCTTTCTTTTCTTTGGGATGAACTGCTGTACTGTGTTCTCAATTACATCCACAAACTTCTGCCATTGTTGCTCTATTGTCTTCCCCGCTAGGCTCTGCTTCCAGTTCATTTTCACCAGTTCCTGTCTCATGCTCCTATAATTACCTTTATTTAACTGTAACACTATTACATCTGATTTTACCTTCTCTCTTTCAAACTGCAAACTGAACTCTACCATATTATGATTGATGCCTCCTCAGTGTTCCCTTACTTTAAGACCTTTTATAAAGTCTGACTCATTGCATAACACTAAGTCCAGAATAGCCGGCTCCCTTATAGGCTCCATCACAGGCTGTTCCAAAAAGCCATCCTGTAAGCATTCTATGAATTCCTTTTCTTAGGATCCACTGGCAACATTATTTATCCAGTCCACCTGCATATAAGTCCCCCATGATCACCATGACCTTGCCTTTCTGACATACACTATCTATTTTCTGGTACATCTTGCACCCCTGGTCCTGACCACTGTTGGGAAGTCTGCACGTAACTCCCATTATGTTTTTTTTTGCCTTTGTTGTTCCTCAACTTCACCCACATAGACTCCACAACTATACAGGCTGGGTGTTGAGGTTGGGGCTGATGTTGAGATAGATTTCTCCCTGGATATAGCAAAAATCAAAACACGCTTCATAGAAATTCGCCAACAGACATCAGCCGGGGCTGTTACTTTGCAAGATGAGGCAGGTAATCTTGAGAATGGATTTGGTGGTGTTTCTCTAACTGTTCCATCTCTGCGTACTGAATCAAAGATGATGTGTAATGCCATCCAGGAGCTGGAAATGGTGGGTGAAGGAATAGGTCCAATGGGATCATGTCCAATAACGACCGAGATCGATGACTGGTGAAAAGAACCTCTGTATTTAGCATCCGCAGTTCAAGGCTGCGATGGAATCCAAAATACAATTTTACAGCCTCTTTTATACACATTTTTACATACCTTAAAATTTTAGCACAATTTAGCACCATACATACAATGTTGTATCTATTGTACACAAGTTTGTGTAACATCTGTCCTGGGGAAACAGAAGAAAGTTTACGCACTTACTAAATGCTGGCTGTTACACTTGATGGGATTAGAATGTCTGTCAAGTCTGAGATTGTATATTTAAGAGGTGTTAGTCCTTTTGTCTTTAAAGTTAGTAATGTTAGTAAAAACTCTACACCTACATGATCTAAATAAGTGAGAAATTATACGTGTACTAAATGCAAATATAGAGGATATTAAACTGATTTCCCACATCTGGGTGGTGACATTTCATTTACTATTGCCAGCTTTGACAATTCTTACACAGTCATTCATGCAGTTTCATGGAAGCGGTGTTTTGGTAGTATGTTTTTTAAAGGGGGTAGTGGCCTTATTTAATACATATTTAAAAGATACATACTAGTGGCAGAAATTGTTTGATGTTCTGCAACCTATTCAGGTCCCGAGAGACGGTTAATGTTTCCATAGTTTCGAGTGAGTTATGGAGACACAATGGCAGGAGTGGCATTATTCTGAGTAGGTTACAGTATTAATACTTATTCTAGGTTAGCCTTTTATACAGAAACAGGTCTAAACACTGCTTGCCGCATGGGGCCGATAAAAATTGAAAGGTGTAAAGAAACAGTAATAAGTTGGAAGGCATATTTAATTTAGTTCATCTTGTTAGGTTACAATGTACTACAAAATGGTGGATTTCTGAATGAGTGAATGAAGCATGGTGTAGCAAACATAGTGCGCTTGTGAGTGAGTTAGTGAAGAGCTATAAATGAATGGAAGTGTGGCATCATAAACATACAGCCCTTGTGAACAGAATCATAATTCAATAAAAGTTTCTTAGGCACAGTTAAGGAAGAGATAAACAAATCCCTGCCCCCTCCCCAGTGAAGTTAAAGAAGCCGTTTTGGCTGGTATTCACAGAGAACTCCAGTGCAAGTTACATTGATAGCATTCCTTACATTTGACTGAACTCTGTACTAAAACAGCATAATATGTTCAAAACTTTGAAACTTATTTCATTGGAAAGTTTGAAAGTTTTTTAAAACTCCTATAGGAAAGATGCTGTTAGATGTCAAATAAAATGGTTTAGCTTGTTCAAAACATGCTTTCAAAACCTTTTTGGAAGGCATCCAATTTGAAATGAGAAATGGTTTGTTCATAAGCTCACATTGTTCCTTTTGAAGGTGGTCTTCAAAGAATGATCGAGAAAATGTTTTCTTTAAGACAATAGAGATTTAAAATGCCAGTTTTCAATTATCAACACATTTTATGACAGTTTTTGAACTGAGTAGGTGAATGTATGACATCCCCTGGTGACTTGGGCTCCGTCCCTTCTCAGAGTTAACTCTTCCACTGACAATTTTAAAACCTTCTCACACACCTTCTGTGAGGTGTTTGCACATCACTAACCCACTGGTTTTCTTCCAGAGCCACAGTCAATTTTGTTTTTGAACAGGTTTCAAGAATACTCAGCATGGCTAAGTTGGACTAATGGGGCTGTTTCCATGCTGTATATCTCAATGATTCTATGACACATTAATGGAGCTGGAAATCTTGCAGCTAAAGCTGGAGTCTTTGAAATCAAATGAAACCTGACTAACTGTTAACGTTGGAACCCCCAAACAACCAACTTTGGATATAACTGTTTTGGAAATTGTGAGTGATAAAATTACTTGATACAAGTTGCTGGTTCAAGTGCAAAACGGGAAATTCAATTTGATTTTGAAGACCAAATAAATTTGCATGTTTAAATTTCAATTTAAAACAAGAGCCAAATGAATCAGTCTAGGTGGTCTAAATTTGTGAAAAAAATATGGAATGCTTGTTTGGGCAAAAAACTAACTGACCACTGATGAAATCAGAATCAAAAAGTGTGGAGCTGGAAAAGCATAGGAGGTCAGGCAGCGTCAGAGGAGCAAGAGAGAATTTATCCAGAATGAAGGGCTCCATCGGGCTTATGGCTGAAAAGCTGATTCTCCTGCTCCTCAGATGCTGTCTGATCTGCTGGGCTTTTGCAGTGCCACAATTTCCGACTCTGATCTCCAGCATCTGCAGATCTCACTTTTTCCACTAGTCAGACCTGTCGACTCAGCAATAGTGCTCAAGCTGAGTCTGTTGTTATCAGTTTTGAATTTGGAATAATTGTGAAAGAAGGAAAGCTGTCTGTCCAATGCCCTTCTCTCTGTTTGGGCTTTATCTTCACTTATCATTTACTCCTTACACCCTCCCTCGAGCGTTTCCAAGACATTTTATTTCTGTTTCTGATTTCCAGCATCCACAGTTCTTTCAATTTTTAGTTTTATAATCTAGCGAATTATGTTTGAGAAAATTGTATGTACTTTTTAGTCAGGAAGACCAAACAACAAATTTGGCAATGCTTGAAACCGTACAGTTAATAATGTTTGGCTAAAAACCAAAAGAACTGCGGATAATGGAATTCAGGAACAAGAACAGAAATTGCTGGCAAAGCTTAGCAGGTCTGGCAGCATCTGTGGAGGGTAATCAGAGTTAACCAGTCCTGAGGAATGGTCACTCAGATCGAGTGGCCATTCCTCAGAGCTGATGGTAGCTAGGAAAAATCTGGTTCATATACAGAAAATAGGATGGGAGGAGCAGGTCAAGAGTAAATAGTAAATGGGGATAGAGTTCAAAGAGAGAAAACAGCAGTTGGACAGACAAAGGAGTAGGTAATGTTGTGGCTAATGAATAGTTGTTAACGGGGACTGTTACTGGCTAAGGATGGGTTCTGTGTCATAGCAGATCATGTGAGTATAAGACCCAGTGTGTGGGGGTTGAAGTAAAGACATGGGAGAGTCAAACCCTAAAGTTAATAAACTCAATATTGAGACCACAGGATTGCAGGTCTCCAGGCAGAAAATGAGATGTTGCTGTTCTTCCAGGTTGTGCTGAGCTTCACTGGAGCACTGCAGCAAGCTTGAGACAGATGTTGACCAGGGAATAGGATGGGGTGTTGATGAGGCAGGCAACTGGAAACTCAGGGTCTTTTTTGCAGACAGTAAGGTTCTGTGAAGTGGTCCCCCAGTCTACACTTTGTTTCCTCAATGCAGAGGAGACCACATTGTGAGCAGCAAATGCAGTAGAGGAAATTGGGGTAAGTGCAGGCAAAGTGCTGCTTCACCTGAAAGTTTTATTTGGGCCCTTGGATACTGAGGAGGGAAATGGGCAGGTGTTACACCTTCGGTGGTTACAGGGGAAGGTGGCGTGGGGCTATTAGAGGGTGTTGTGAGTGAAGGAAGAGTGGACCAGGATGTTCTAGAAGGAATGGTCCCTGTGGAAGGCAGACAAGGGAGGGGAAAGGAAAATGTGTCTGCAGGTGGCATCTTGCTGGAGGTGGTGGAAATGGTGGCTGATGAATGATGTTCGTTTGTCTCTTTTAAAGCTATTGTGAGTGTATTCTTTTTCTTATTTTCTCCGGACAGTAAGGTTTTCCCCAGAGTTCCTGAATCAGTTATAATGGTACTTAATGGGAGCTACACAGAAAACAAAACAATAGTGACAGAGAAAAAGTGACACAACATCAAATGGAAATGTGAATGACTCCTGTGCTGTTAAATGAAATCTATCCAATGAAATCAAATGCAGATAAAATTAGAAAATTAACAGTTTTCACTTGTAAATATGCAAAGGCAAAACATGGCAGGACACAGACGCTTAATGGTAAGGTCCTGGGGAGTGTTGCTGAACAACGAGACCTTGGAGTGCAGGTTCATAGTTCCTTGAAAGTGGAGTCATAGGTAGACAGGATAGTGAAGAAGGTGTTTGGTGCGCTTACCTTTTTTGTTCAGTATGTTGAGTATCAGAGTTGGGAAGTCATGTTGCGGCTGTACAGGACATTGGCACTTTTGGAAAACTATGTAAAATTCTGGTCATCATTCTATGTGGAAAACGGTGTTAAATTTGAAAGAGTGCTGAAAAGATTTACAAAGGAACCTCGATTATCTGAAGTTCGTATTATCCGGACAAGATCGCAAGGTCCAGATGTTTAGCTAAACTGTGTTATCCAGCATTTGATTAGCCAAACATTCGATTATCTGAACATTCAATTATCCGAACAAAATACTCCCCATCTGTGACATTCGGATAATCAAGGTTCCTCTGTACAAGGATGTTGCCAGGTTTGGAGGATTTGACCTATAGGGAGAGGCTGAATAGGCTGCGGCTAATTTCTGTACAGGGTCGGAGGCTGAGGTTTACAGTAATACTTGAACATATTACAGGAGCTGTTCCAGCAGCAGGGACCAAGGGGCTGCCAGGAAGGTACATTTCCCATTTAAATAAATGGGTTTGCACTATCCGCTGTTTTCAGTTTTCTGCGGTAGGTCTTGGAATGTATCCCCAGTGGGTATGGAGGTTGGGGGGGTTGGGGGGGGGTGCGGTGGTGCAACTGTACTTCAACGTTCAACTCAAAGATAGGTAACTACACATCTTCCAAAATAACACTGGAGCTCCCCAGAGGATGTGTTCTGAGCCCCCTACTGTACCCCTGTCTCCCCATGACTGGTTTGTCAAATTCTGAATGAACACCATCTACAAGTTCACTGACTACATCACCATAGTAGGACAGATATCTAACAACGATGAGTCAAAATGCAGAAAGGAGGAAGAGGGCTTCATGATGTGATGCAATGAGAACAACCTCTTTCTCAATGTCAGCAAAACTAGAGAACTGATCATTGATTTCAGAAAGAAAGGAGGAGAACATGCCTCCATTTACATCAACAGAGCAGAGGTTTAGAGAGTGGAGAGTGTCAATTTCCTAGGAGCAATGATAACTGACAATCTGTCTTGGATTTCCCATAAAGACGCAACAATCAAAAAGACACAACAATGCCTATAATTCCTCAGGTGACACAGGAAATTTGGCATATCTATAAGGACCCTCACCAACTTTTACAGATGCAACATGGAAAGCATACTGTCTGGGTGCATAATGGCCTGGTACGGCAATTGCTCTGCCCAAGACCGTAAGAAACTACAGAAGGTGGTGTGCACAGCCCAGACCATCACAGAAGCCAACTTCCCATCCATGGACTCCATTTACACGGCTCATTGCCATGGAAAGGCTGCCATCATCATCAAAGATTCATCACATCCCGGTAATGCTCTCCTACAAACTTCTTCTGGCAGGTGGAAGATATAGAAGCCTGAACACATGCAACAGAAGATTCAGGAACAGTTTCTTCCCAGTCATTATTAGACTGATGAATGGACCTCCCTAACTTCAAATAATGCTGACCTTGCTAACGTTGATCTCTGTGCAATGCAACCTGTATGCCTCTGTCTAAAACTTTTTGATCTGTCCATCCTTGTTTACTTTGACCTGATCATACTGCATGTAAACAAAGCTTTTCACCCTACTTCAGAACACATGGCAATAAATCACGTAATCAATCATTCAAATAAATATTGACTTTGAAACCTTCATAACACGTATACTCTTGGAGAGAATAAAATACCATTTTAAAACATTTTCAATGTAAGTTATGAATTTTGAAAATTAAGTTTGATGTACTTCACCTCTTAGATCGAACTTATTATTGATACCTTCCTGTTGCTTCGATAATTTTAAAAATCCTTGAATAATTACATTGTTTGTCCCTGGATTATGAAGGTTTTAAAATCATATGGCTATAATAGTAAACTCCACTGAAATAGCCTGACATTTTATTTTGATGTGTTCTCAAATGCTCAGGGTTAATAATAAATACATGCATTTCTAAACAGCTGTTTATGTATACTTTAAGTATTTTAAGTACAAGTAGCAATCTCAGGGTTCCTTTTCCCATCATTTTTACTGTCAAGTTAACTTTATTTCAAAAATATCCTACTGCTATCTCAATATAATAATTGTCTTTTTAGAACTGTACCTACAACCAAGTCACCAAGTCAAGTGAAATTAGGGACAGACAGCACAGGATTATTGATTAAAATTGCTTAAGCCTCTGAAAAGGTGCTTGGACCTTCCTTGATCATGTGAATGTGACTCTCATGTAGCAAATCTGCTAGAGGAGTAGGTATAAGTACTTATGTTTGTTGCAAATCCCTCATGATTTCTCTTTTAGTTGAGGGGAAGAGAATTCCAGTGAAGTTTCTACTCCTACTGTTATTGGAAGGATTTAAGATTGCTCTACTGCATACCCAAAGTTACCTGTGGTTTTACGCACTCAATCAAATTTATAAAAAAATCAGATGATTGTCATTTTATAAAGAGGGTTTTTAATTGTTTGAAGTTGTCTTTCCAAATATCGCTATCTCTCAGTACATCTTTGTATCATCTTTGGCCACAGGTAAGGTCCCAGAGAATTGGAGAATTGTCAATGTTGTCCCATTGTTTAAGAAGGGTAGCAGGGATAATCCAGGAAGTTAAAGGCCTGTGAGTCTCACATCAGTGGTAGGGAAATTATTGAAAATGATTCTCAGGGACAAGATCTATTCACATTTAGAAGCAATGGACTTATTAGCGATAGACAGTGTGGTTTTGAACCGGGAGGTCATACCTCACTAACTTGATTTGAGTCTTTTCAGGAGATCATGAAGATGATTGAGGGAAAAGCAGTTGATGTTGTCTACAAGGATTTCAGTAAAGCCTTTGACAAGGTCCCTCATAGTAGACTGCTACAAATGGTGAAGTCACATGGTTGCAGAGGTGAGCCAGAAAGGTGGATACAGAACTGACTTAGTCATAGGAGACAGAGGGTAGTGGTGGAAGGATACTTTTTGAAATGGAGGACAGTGACCAGTGGGGTTCCAGAGGGATCAATGCTGGGCCCTTCGCTGTTCGTGATCTACACAAGTGGTTTGGAGGAAAACATAGCTGGTCTAATTAGTAAATTAGCAGACAACACAAGGATTGGTAGAGTTGTGGATAGTAAGGAGGATTGTCAGAGGATACAGCAGGATATAAATCAGTTGGAGGCAAGGGCAGAAAAATGGAAGATTGAGTTTAATCTGGAAAAATGTGAGGTGATGCATTTTGGAAGGTCAATTACAGGTGGAAATTATACGGTAAATTGCAGAACCCTTAGGAGTATTGATATGCAGAGGGATCTGGGTATGTAGGTCCATGGATCACCGAAGATGGCAGCACAGGAAGGTAATGTAGTAGAAAAGGCTTATGGCATGTTTGCCTTCATTGGGAGGTGCATTGAGTTTAAGGATAGACAAGTTAAACTGCAGCTTTATAGAACTTCAGTTAGATTACACTTGGAATATTATGTACAATTCTGGAATATTATGTACAATACTACCAGAAGAATGAGGATGTTTGGGAGAGGGTACAGAAAAGGTTTACCAGGATGTTGCATGGTATGGGGGATTTACACAATGAAGAAAGGTTGGATAGACTGGGTTTGTTTTCACTGGAATGCGGGAGGTTGACAGGTGACTTGATAGATGTTTATAAGATTGTGAATGGCATGGATAAAATGGACACTATGAGGCTTTTTTCCCTGTGTGGAGGGGTCAATTACAAGGGGTGATGTTAAAAAGAGATGTGCGAGGCATGTTTTTCACACAAAGGGTGTGTCTGGAACCTACTGACAGAGGGGGTGGTGGAAGCAAACACAATAGCAGTATTCAAGAAACACCTGGATGAATACATGAATAGGAAGGGAACAGAGGGAGATGGGATCCTGTAAGTGAAGACAGTTTTAGTATGGAAAGGCAAAATGTGTTACCACAGGCTTGGAGAGCTGAAGGGCCTGTTCATGCACCACATCGCCCTTTGCTCTTTGTATCAGCAAAATAAACCATGCAAGGGGAGGCAGTGGCTTGGTTAGTATTAGCCCTGGACTGTTAATCCAGAGACCCAGGGAATGTTCTGGGGACTCAGGTTCAAATCCTGTCATGGCAGCTGTTACATTGTGAATTCGATTTTAAAATATTCTGGAAATAAGAGTCTACTGATGACCATAAAAAGTCCATTGACGATTGTAATGGGAAAAACCATCTGGTTCACTAATGTCCTTCAAGGAAGGAAATCTGCCATTTTTACCTGGTATGGCCTACATGTGACTGCAGACCCACAGCAATGTGGTTGGCTCTTAACTACTCTTTGGGCAATAAATGTTGGCATAGCAACAATGCCTTCATCCTGTGAATGAATTTTAAACAAAGTTAGAAACCCTGGCGACTAGTTGATGCAATAGTCATTGGAAAATAGCTGGAGTAATCTTTCGCTAATATGGCATTTCTTGTTTTTTTTAAAGAAACACTGATAAAGGCTAGTATCACTTCGCCATTAACTAAAGAATTTTAAGGCCATTTTCATGTTATTGCTGATATTCATGGTATCATGCCCTTATCCTTATTTGGAGGGTTTGACAGTACCTTTCTGAGGTCTGCAATCAATGGGTAATCTGCTGAGGACCTTGAGTTTTGCCCAAACTACTCATAATGTGTTCAACAAGGTTCCCCATGGGAGACTGGTAAGCAAGGTTAGATCTCACGGAATACAGGGAGAACTAGCCAGGTGGATACAGATCTGGCTAAAAGGTAGAAGA
This sequence comes from Chiloscyllium punctatum, assembly GCF_047496795.1. Classification (NCBI taxonomy): domain Eukaryota; kingdom Metazoa; phylum Chordata; class Chondrichthyes; order Orectolobiformes; family Hemiscylliidae; genus Chiloscyllium; species Chiloscyllium punctatum. The sequence goes on from NC_092763.1 coordinate 79,912,069, forward strand.
CAGAGGGTGGTGGTGGAGGGTTGTTTTTCAGACTGGAGGCCTGTGACCAGTGGACCGCCACTACTTTTCATCATTTATATAAATGATTTGGATGCGAGCATAAGAGGTATCGTTAGTAAGTTTGCAGATGACACCAAATTGGAGGTGTAGTGGACAGCAAAGATGGTTACCTCAGATTATCAACAGGATCTTAATGATGTATGGTATGCTTTCCTTTATTGGTCAGAGTATTGAATACAGGAGTGGGGAGGTCATGTTGTTGCTGTTCAGGACATTGGTTAGGTCACTTTTGGAATTTTGTGTGCAATTCTGGTCTCCTTCCTATCAGAAAGATGTTGTGAAACTTGAAAGGGCTCAGAAAAGATTTATAAGGATGTTGCCAGGATTGGAGAATTTGAGCTATAGGGAGAGGTTGAATAGGCTGGGACTGTTTTCCTTGGAGCATTGGAGGTTGAGGGATGACCTTATAGAAGTTTATAAAATCATGAGGGGCATGGATAGGGTAAATAGACGAAGTATTTTCCCTGAGGTGGGGAAGTCCAGAACTATGGGGTATAGTTTAGGGTGAGAGGGGAAAGATATAAAAAAGACCTAACGGGCAACATTTTCATGCAGAGGGTGGTACGTGTATGGAATGAGCTGCCAGAGGAAGTGGTGGAGGCTGGTACAATTGCAACATTTAAAAGGCATCTGGATGGGTATATGAATAGGAAGGGTTTAGAGGGATATGGGCCAGGTGCTGGCAGGTGGAATTAGATTGGGCTGGGATATCTGGACAAGTTGCACCGAGAGGTCTGTTTCCGTGCTGTACATCTCTATGACTCTATAGGTTCATGAAAATTTTGAGATAGAATTTGAACCATTGCTAATGTATATTGAGTGAATAAGTAGCTTAATATTTTGGAAGAAAGTGAGGACTGCAGATGCTGGAGATCAGAGCTTAAAAATGTGCTGCTGGAAAAGCGCTTTTCCTAGCTTAATATTTTGACAAGTACTTCATCAGTAATTTGTTTCAGGAGAATAGCTTTTGGGTATCAGTTACCCATATTCATAACAGTAATGTGTGACACAATCTACTGATAGCACATGAAATTGTTCCTTAAAACACTGGCTTGGAGTTAAAGGTGCTGGTTAGAGTGCAAGTTGCAGTTTTCTTACAAAGTGTCTTTCAAGACAATTTGTACAAAACTGCCCTGCATCCATGTGAACACATCCCCAGGAAAATATGTTGACTTATGAATATTTGGCTCTTCTGGATCACTGCATGTCCTGGCTATCTTTAATATTTCTGAATATTATTTGGTCTGTGCCATTATTTGGTAAATATCTTTCCACTATTCATTTATAAGTCCGTTAGACCTCCATCTTGTCAGCAAAATCCCATTTTTAATGTTATAGCTTTCCTGATATTGCTTTTCCTTAGCTTGGATTTTATCTCATTCTGCTACTTTACTTAACCCTGGATCACCTTGTTGGGCCATAATCTGTGTCAATATTTTGAACTCATCATATACTATTCACGATGTGGTCTCCTCTACATTGGGGCAACGCAGTATAGACTGGGTGAATGCTTCACAGAGTATCTACTCCTATCCGTAAAAAAGACCCTGAGCTTCCCGTTGCCTGTCACTTCAACATACACCCCTGTTTCTTGGCCAATATCTCTGCTTCGGCCTTGCTGCAGTGCTCTAGCGAAGCTCAACACAAGCTGGGAGAACAACACCTCATTTTCCATTTCGGTACTCTGCAGCACTCTATGTTCAATATCAAGTTCAACAATTTTTAAGGCTTGAGGCACCTTTACGTGTACTTACCCCAACCCCTATACACCAGGCTTTGTTATAACAAGGCCTGCTATTAATCACAACCCATGATGTGGAGGTGCTAGTGTTGAACTGGGTGAACAGGTTCAGAAGTCACAGGACACCAAGTTGTATTCCAACAGGTTTATGTGAAATCACAATCTCATGGACCCCTTCATCAGCCACTCATCATTGCCATTAGCAGCTATTCATTCTCCTGGACTGACCATTGTCCACTACTTTGTCTGTCCAACAGTTCTTAGAACCATAAAATTCCAACAGAAAGCAGGTCATTTGGGTCATAAAGTCCACACCAACTCTCTGAAGAGCATCTCACCTCAACTCATTGCCCCTACCCTATCTCTGTAACTCTGCGTTTCTGATGGCTAATCCACTTAGCCTGCACATCACTGGACACTCTGGGCAATTTGGCACAGCCAATCCACTATGGGAGAAAACCAGAAGACCCGAAGGAAACCCATACAGACATGGGGAGTCGCAGACACTCACCTGAGGGTGAAATTGAATTTGGGGTCTCTGGTGCTTTGAGGCACTAGTGCTAACCACTGAGCCACACCCACACCTGTCTCTGCTTTCTTTTAAGTCTAAATCCGCTTATCATTTACTCCTTACTCCCTTCCACCAATCCTATCATCTGCACAAAAAAAACAACTTTCTCCTAGCTACTATCAGTTCTGAAGAAGAGCCACTGAACCCAAAATGTTAACTGCTTTCTTTCCACAGATGCTACCAGACCTACTGAATTTTTCCAGCAATTTCTGTTTTGTTTCTGATTTCCGGCATCTGCAGTTGTTTTGTTTGTTTTTATTGAAAGCGTATTGAACATGTCTTTTAGACTATCCAAAAAACATAAAGAAAGTTTCAGTGAACCAAATACATGACTGTGATGCCATTTAGATTTTCAGTAATTTAGATTGTTCAGGTCTCTACGTGTGCATGGAAAAAAAACATAGATTATGGAAACAGGCCATTTGGCCCAATAGGTCCACACTGACCCTCTGAAGAGTAACCCACCCAGGCCCATTCCCCTATTTTACATTTACCCCTGACTAATGCACCTAAACTACACATCTCTTAACACTATGGGAAATGTAGCATGGCCAATTCACCGAACCTACATATCTTTGGACTATGCTGAAAAATGTGTTGCTGGAAAAGCGCAGCAGGTCAGGCAGCATCAAAGGAGAAGGAGAATCGACGTTTCGGGCATAAGCCCTGAAGAAGAAGCCCTTCTTCTTCTTCAGGGCTTATGCCCGAAACGTCGATTCTCCTTCTCCTTTGATGCTGCCTGACCTGCTGCACTTTTCCAGCAACACATTTTTCAGTTCTGATCTCCAGTATCTGCAGTCCTCACTTTCTCCTATCTTTGGACTATGGGAGGAAACCCACGCAGACACAGGGAAAATGTGCAAACTCCACATAGTCACCAGAGGCAGGAATCAAACCCAGATCCCTGGCACTATGAGGTAGAAGTGCTAACCACTGAGCCACCATGCACCCTCCGCCCCCATTTCTTCCAACTTCTCAGTAACATGTCATCACTTCTCAGTTACTTTTCCTTTCCCAATTCAAGCTGCTTTCAGTGATGACCAAACGGTGCTATCACTGGAGTGTTAATCTGGAGACCTAGGTTATGTTCTGGGGATCTGGGTTTAAAGTCTGCTCGAGTAGGTTGTGGAATTTAAATTCAATGAAAATTTTGAATTAAAATTCCAATAATGACCATAAATCGATTATTGTTTGTAAGAAAAAAACAAATATCTGGTTAATTAATGATGTCTAGGGGAAAGAAATCTGCCGCCTGTATCTTGCTTGGTCTATATGTGACTCTACAGCAATGTGGGTGACTCTTATGAGCAAGAAATGCTGGCCTAGGCAGCAATGCCCTCAACCCATGAATGAATAAAAAAAATCTAAATCTGCAACTGATTTCAAACTAATTCAATTAAATCTCCAATCAGATTACATTATCGCTTTTCCTTTATAAATGTTATACTGTTGCCTCAATCTGTTTACTTTCCTAACCTTTCTTTTTAATTCTCATATCAACTTGCTCAGCAATTCCAGTAGCATCACCTTTGTTACGCACTGAGAAAATAAATCATCCATCCTGCAAAAGGTCATAGCAACTGCCAATGCTATTTTTATTTAATATGCATAAGAAATCTGGATTTTTAAAATCATTTTTGAATTATTATTCAACGCAATGTTGCTGTTATCCAAGAAAACCACTCCCTTGTTCAGGAAAGAGACAATTAGTTTAAACTAAGTGTCACCACGCCTCCGTTATGAAGTTGAAGGCATGTGCTATACATTTAAGAGAGAGTCAATGCTGTTCTGAACTGAGAGATTATAAGCATCTGTATATATGATTAGATGGCAGTCCCAGAGTGTACTGGCAAATTGAGAATATGCAACATTTGGTTGTTAAATGGATGCCTGAGCTTTGGTTGCTGTTTTGACAACAATTTGAATTTAACCAGTTTAAATATGCCCCAGGGTACTAAAACCCAATCAAGTATGAATTTATTGCTTTGCAAACATTAAACCAGTGAGACAATCAGGTGTTGGGGGTGGAAGGGGTATAAAATGTGGACCTTTTGAAAATTCATCAGAGAGCAACTGTCATCGAAACAGAAATGCAAGTAGAGCTAACATCTTACTCTCCAAGAAATTAAGAAACAGTCTCTATCAAAGGTACCCTTTTCTTATGAAACATATTCACAGTGAAAAGAAAGAAGCTGACCTAGGGAGATCTTCAGCTGGAAGAAGAAAGACACAGAAGATGTAATTTTAATAAGTGTCTTATTGGAACAGCTTTTTGCTGGAGAGTCGGAGGCAGTTAATAAACAGTTAAGAGAAAGGGGATGATTAGGATTGTGAATAGTTGTTTAATGTTCAATTTTAGAGTTAAAAAAAGTAAATTGATGTAATTTTATTTCAATAGTGGAGTTTGGGAGTTCTCTGTCACTCATATTTTAACAGATTATGAGGCGAGGTGAGCTTTTCTGCATGTTTGGCTTAATTAACAGAAGGGTTAACCTCCTCATCGTAACACCCTCAGACAAGGTCAAAAGGCAGGACCTTCATGTTGACCTCATCTGGTGTTGGAGCTGAACCTGTGTAACACTACCCTACAGAAGGAACCAGCTGTCCTGACAACTGAGTTAATCCAGATGAGCGCAAGTAATGTAATTTCCCAAAAATGTATTTTGTTTAAAAAAAAGAGAAAATATTTCAGTACTCTTTTATTGACCCTTTTCATTTGAAATAAATAACTTCACAGAACTTAAAATAAATTTACTTTTCACATCCTTCAAAACTCAAATCCTCAAAAACAGTAAATATGAAGATTTCCTAATGATAAACATGTTCTAAAGCTAAAAGCAATGAATATATATGCACCATATTATGAGGGTGCTTTCTATTCGATTTTGCTTTGTGGATTTATGTTTTGAAGTTTGTCAGACCTGGCTTTATATTAAGATTTGAGGACATACTGTAAAGACTATTATTTTAAATGTAATTTATTTTTGATTAAGGATTGAACTGGGAAATGAACTGTCTTACCATAAAAACTGTGGAAGGTATTGCTGTACTTTTAAAAAGCAAGTTTCTGAAACTCATTGAACATCATGTTCACAGTGTTCTTTTCCAAGCAATGAGGGGTATATATAAATAAATAGCATGGTACTAGTGCATGTGTATGTTGAGAGATTTGCCTGGCAACAGGTTGCTGATTGGTTTGTGGAATTGTGGCCTGTTGTGGATGCCAAAGGTCATCAGCTTGACAAAACTCTCTGATTTGTTCCTGAGGAGTGGAACAACATGGGGGTGTGAACAACAGACGGGCACCCTGAGGTCTCTGGAAGTGGTGGGAGTAAGCCTTTTTCTCCAGTAAAATATCAGAAGCGAATGAAAGCCAGTTGTTTTCTCCAGACCATTTCCTCGAAATTGTTACTTAAGTTGATACCCGAGTAGTTCCGTCATTGACAACGTCATTAAATGTGATGACCACGACAAAGCCCATGTGAAATCTCTAATTAATTTTCCTGTGAACAGTGTAAGTTTGCTGGGTGACAGGCAATGGACTGCCCAGCTAGAACTCATCACCTGAGCCCTTTATGAGAAGGGTTCTTGACTACCTTGTGGCACAGTGGCAGTGTCCCTATCCTGGACTGGGAGGCCCAGTTTTAACTCCCACCTGCTCTAGATGCATGTAATAATATCTCTGACCAGATTAATTAGTTAGAGCAGAGCCAGGGATGGATCTGCAGAACTGTCTGCCCTGGATCGTGGTTAGCTTATGTACACCATGGATAGTGGTTCAATTTTGATGTTCAACAATAAGTGTTGTTCCTCTTCAGTCAAGCTTCCTGGGTTATTATCGTAACATATCTATATCCTTTGATACTACAGTACTTTCTCAGTGCAACTGCAGATGGTCAATGAATATGGTCATTCTGGGGTCAAAGACATCCTAAGAATAAAAACAGAGGTACCTGAGTAATATTCTGGGAACAGGGTTCAAATCCCACCATGGCAGATGGTTGAATTTGAAATCAATACAAAATTGGAATTAAGAATTTAGCAATCACCATGACACTGTTGTTGATTGTCAGAAAAACCCATTATGACTTCAGGGAAGGAAATCTGCCATCCTTACCTGGTCTGGCCTACACATGACTCCAGATCCACAGCAACGTGGTTGACTCTTAACGGATCTTTGTGCAATTAGGGATGGGCAGTAAATGATGAGCCTGTAAATGAATTAAAGAAAGCACGACATGCAGGACAAAAAGCTCATCCAGGCAAACAATCTTCAAAGGGTCTATTTCATTAATTACTGAGTAAGAAGACTTGGAGTAAATGAATTGAACTGACAACAAAAAACAAGCACATTCTACAAAACACCTTTGAATATTATCTTGTTTCTTGCAACAGACTGACTTGTGCTGGAATTTTCTCACATTGCTTTTTACATTCTCCATGGTTTGAAAGCACATGATAAAGAATGTGAAAATTTGATTGATGTTATGGAGACTTGAGCAATCCCTCATACATTGTTCATTCTAATGAGGAAGTGAGTAGCCAATACATGAATATATTTGCACCTGACTTAACCACCTGAATACAAATTTATATGGAGAGCTAGAAGGAGGTAAATTGCCAATGGTTTTTTCCATTAAATATATGTGGCATCAACATTTTCAAAATGTAACTACATTTCACGGAATCATTTATAAAGACTTGCTCAGGTTCCTCAAAGGAACTTTCCAGCTCTTGTGATTCCAATATATGATGGTGGTCTCCACTTGCTCCAAGCAAAATTGTGCAGTTTCAGAAATGATTTTCTGTGCGACAAAAAGGAACATCATTTGAGTGATATAAATTATAACTCTGGCTGGACTGAGTTATGAGTTGGACTTTGATTCCAAGGATCACTACTTATATATAATGTTCTCCATCAACGATAACTTCAGGTTTGGTGCAGTTGAAGATATTACTGTTCCTTGCCCTACACCCAGTTGTAATCCAGATTAATTCTGCACTGAAAGAGGCAATTCAGTCGATAATGTCTGTATCAGGTAGATGTATGCAAGTTCTCCTTATCTTGCGGCAATTATCTGTGCTCTCTGATTGCAGTCTCTCTTTTTGATTAAAATGGCTTCTCTCTGTCTTTCAAAAGCTCCTCAGTATAACTAATTTGAACGTGTTCTTCCTTGTCTTCACAGACACTCTCACCTCATTTATTTTCTTGATTTCATTTCCCACAGCTTTTGATTGTGAAACGATATTGAGTGTTAGAACATAGAACTTAGAACATAGAACATTACAGCGCAGTATAGGCCCTTCGGCCCTCGATGTTGCGCCGGCCTGTCATACTAATCTGAAGCCCATCGCTCCTACACTATTCCATGTACGTCCGTTTGCCTGTCCAATGACAACTTAAATGCACTTAAACTTGGCAAATCTACTATCATTGCAGGCAAAGCATTTCATACCCTTACTACTCTCTGAGTAAAGAAACTACCTCTGACATCAGTCTTATACCTATCTCCCCTCACTTTAAAGTTGTGTCCCCTCATGTTTGCCATCCCCATACTTGGAAAAAGGCTCTCCCTGTCCACCCTATCTAACACTCTGATTATCTTGTATGTCTCTATTAAGTCATCTCTCAACCTTCTTCTCTCTAACGATAACAGCCTCAAGGCCCTCAGCCTTTCCTCGTAAGACATTCCTTCCATACCAGGCAACATCCTCGTAAATCTCCTCTGCACCCTTTCCAAAGCTTCCACATCCTTCTTATAATGCGGTGACCAGAACTGTACGCAATACTCCAAGTGTGGCCCTACCAGAGCTTTGTGCAGCTGCAGCATAACCTCCTGGTTCCAGAACTCAATCCCTCTATTAATAAAAGCCAAAACACTGTATGCCTTCTTAACAACCCTGTCGATCTGTGTGGAAACTTTCAGGGATCTATGTACATGGACACCAGATCTCTCTGCTCATCTGCACTCCCAAGAATCTTACCATTAGCCCAGTACTTTGCATTCCAATTACTCCGTCCAAAGCGTATCACCTCACACTTGTCCACATTAAACTCCATTTGCCACCTCTCAGCCCAGCTCTGAATCCTATCTATGTCTCTCTGCAACCTATTACATCCTTCGTCACTATCCACAACTCCACCGACCTTAGTGTTGTCAACAAATTGACTAACCCACTCTTCTACGCCCTCATCCAGGTCATTTATAAAAATGATGAACAGCATTGGACTCAACACCGACCCTTGCGGTACGTCGCTAGTAACTGGACACCAAGATGAACATGTTCCATCAACTACAACCCTCTGTTTTCTTTCAGCAAGCCAATTACTGATCCAAACTGCTATGTCTCCCACAATCCGATTTCTCCGCATTTTGTATAATAGCCTACTGTGGGGAACCTTATGGAACGCCTTGCTGAAATCCATATACACCACATCAAACAGTTTGCTCTCATCTACCTGTTTGGTCATTTTGTCAAAAAACTCAATAAGATTCGTTAGGCACAACCTACCCTTCACAAAACCGTGCTGACTGTCCCTGATCAGATTATTATTTTCTAGATGGTGATAAATCCTATCTCTTATAACCTTTCCCACCACTTTACCAACAACTGAAGTGAGACTCACTGGTCTGTAATTACCAGGGTTGTCTCTACTACCCTTTTTGAACAAGGGAACCACATTTGCTATCCTCCAGTCCTCAGGCACTATTCCTGTAGACAATGGTGATTTGAAGATCAATGCCAAAGGCTTGGCAATCTCTTCCCTTGCTTCCCAGAGGATCCTAGGATCTCATCTGGCCCAAGGGACTTGTCTATTTTCACACTCTGCAGTATTTCTAATACCTCTTTCTTGTGAACCTCAATCTCTTCTAGTCTAAATGCAAGTATCTCTGTATCTTCCTCGCCAACGTTTTCATTTTCTATAGTGAACACTGTCGAATAATATCTATTTAGTGCTTCCCCTATCTCCTCTGACTCCCACACACAACTTCCCACTATTATCCTTGATTGGCTCTAATTTAACTCTTGTCATTCTTTTATTCCTGACATACCTATGGAAAGCCTTAGGGTTTACCCTGATCCTATCCGTCAACAACTTCTCATGTCTCTTCCTGGCTCTTCTGAGCTCTCTTTTTCGGTCTTTCCTGATTTCCTTGTAACCCTCAAGCACCCTAACTGAGTTTTCACATTTTGTCCTAACATAAGCCTTCTTCTTCTTCTTGACCAGGGATTCCACTTCCTTAGTAAACCACGGCTCTCGCGTTCTATATCTTCCTCCCTGCCTGACAGGTACATACTTATCTAGGACATACAGGAGCTTTTCCTTGAATAAGCTCCACATTTTTAATGTGCTCATCCCCTGCAGTTTCCTTCCCCATTCTACGCTTCCTAAATCTTTCCTAATTGCATCGTAATTTCCCTTCCCTCAGCTGTAACTCTTGCTCGGTGGAGTACACCTGTCCCTTTCCATCACTAAAGTAAACCTGACAGAATTGTGATCGCGGTCTCCAAAGTGCTCACCTACTTCCACATCTAATACCTGGCCAGGCTCGTTGCCTAGTACTAAATCTAAAGTGGCTTCGCCCCTTGTAGGCCTGTCTACATTCTGTGTCAGGAAGCCCTCCTGTACACACTGGACAAAAACTGACTCATCTTTCGTACTCGTACTGTAGTGATCCCAGTTCTGCTATACTGGGCAGTTTTATCATGATCTTTTGGTTGAGATCACTTAGGCCTGCAGACCAAGGATGAAGCAAATACAGAAAATTTCTGTTTGACCTACATTTGTCCAATATTCTGAATGAGCTAAGACCGTATTTAATGACTTCATGTTACCAAGATATGATGCTTTCCTTTTACTGGAAATAACAGGCAGTGATCTGCCATTGTGTTGGTTGTGTGTTTTTGCCTTCAGCAATAACTGTTTCTGTTGTGACAATACACATGCTAGCTCATGGAACATAAGATTCAGACATGGCGACTGTAAGATTTATCCAATACTTACTGCAGCTCCTGATCTTTCCATATATATTACAGTCATAGGTCATTCACTGTCTCAGCTAAGTCTAGACTATTCCATTACTAGGAACAGTACTCTTCCATTAGCATATCTCTAGAATTTAGAAGGATTTGAGAACATCTAATTGAGGTATGAAAGATGCTAAAGGAAATTGACAAAGTAGAGAGAGAGAGAGAGAGAGAGTGGATGTTACTCCATTTGGGACAATCTGGGTTGAGAGACCTCGGTTTTAGAATGAGAGCTGTCAGATTTAAGTCAGAAATGAGGAGGAATGACATCTCTCAAAGTGTCATGAATTTGTGGAATTCACTCCCCCAGAGTGTGGGGGATGCTGGGACATTGAGTAAACTTAAGGGAGAGGTGGACAGAATTTTAATCTGTTATAGGTGAATGCGAGAGCGGATAAGAAATTGGAGTTGAAGTCAAGATGAGATCAGCCACAATCACATTAAATGGTGGAGCGAGCTCGAGAGGCTGAATTGCCTATTCCTGTTCTTAGTACTGATGTTCTTGGTTCATGCTTCAAATGACACCCTCTTGGAGGGATAGTGTCCAATGGCATGGAAAGTGGCCCTTCAACCCAACCTGGTGTCCCAAACTGAACTAGTGTCACCTGCCTGCTTTTGGCCAATATCCCCCTAAACCCTTCCTATTCATATACCTCTCCAAACGCCTTTTAAATATTGTAATTGTACCAGCTTCTACCATTTCCTCTGACAGCTCATTCCATGCATGCATCACCCTCTGAGTGAAAAAGTTGCTCCTTGGGTCCCTTTTAAATATTTCCCCTCTCATCTTAAACCTAGGCCCTCTAGTTTTGGACTCCTTTTCCCCGTGAAAAAAAGACCTTGGCTACCTATACACCTCAGGATTTTATAAACCTTTCCTTTCAGTCTCCTACGATCCAGGAGCAAAATGTGCCAACCTATCGAGCATCTCTCTGTAACTTAAACCTTTCAGTTTCGAAAACATCATTGTAAATTTGTTGCATCCTTTCTGGTTTAATAACATCCTTCCGAAAGAAGGTCAACCAGAATTATACACAGTACTCCAAATGTGGCCTTGGAGAAAGCAGGGACTGCAGATGCTGGAGATTAGAGTCAAGAGTATGGTGCTTGAAAAGCACAGCAGGTCAGGCAGCATCCAAGGTCCTGGTGAATTGATGCCTCAGGCATAAGCCCTGCAACAGGAAGCCCCCCTGAAACATTGGTTCTCCTGCTTCTCGGATGTTGCCTGACCTGGTGTGCTTTTCCAGCACCACACTCTCAACTCCAAATATGGCCTTACCAATGTCTTGTACTGAAGATGGAGTCTGGAACCTTTTTTCCCTCAGTGCTATGATCTGATGATGGTGATGTTTATCAAAGGTATGCTGGTTCCTAGTTGTGAGACATAACACAACAGGCAGTCACGGATCAGTTGCACAATTTTGCATATAACCCAGCTGTCATTTCTATTCCCAATCAAAGATGTTATCTTTAAACTGAGTCCACCATCTCAACCGGCCGTAAAATATCCCACAGTTCTGTTTTGTAGAAGACAATAGGATTTTCCAACTCCCCTGGGCAAAACCCATCTCCCAAACATTGTTATTTAAAAATAAATTGCTATTTGTCTGATAATTACCGGGGACATGTTAGAGATCAGGTTTGGAAGAACATAGAAATGTTGGAGAGTTGCAGAACTGGTGGAGGCAATAGAGGTGGAGAGAAGCTGAGCCCTAGAGGGATTTGTAAACAAAACTTTGAATTTTAAAGTGAAGGCTATTTATATTTTATGACATTACAATATTAATCTTTTAGATGATGGAAAACCAAGTCCCAGGCATTTTCTGTTGACTGATAGCTCTTCCTCAACATTTACTCTTTCGACACTGTTATGTTTGTTTTCATAATCCTGTGGATTTCTGGCCTGACTGGGACCTGTTATTCTCACATCACACAATAAAATGTTGACTAAGTGTTCTGGAGCAGTTCAATGCATTGAAATAGAAGGGCAGGAAGATCCCAATAATTCAGAATTCTAACAGCCATGTGTCCAGGCATGAGGGATATTTTCAGAGCAGATGGATTAATTTGCTGTGTAAGCTAAAGTTTTGACCTATGTTTGGGATCGAAACTCTGCGTATGAATGTACCTGTTGGCTTGCCAAAGTCATGTAATCTCTACCCTGAGGCACTCCCTGAAGGTATCCATTTAATTGAATTGAGCTGAGTTAGCTTTATTGTCACATGTACTCAAATGAGTGCAGGAAATAGTTTACACATCACTACTTATGGTGCCATCTTACATACAAAGGTACAGATTCTTAAGTATAAATTCTTAGGGAAAAACAAATTAGAAACATAAAGAAATGAAAAGTCCAGCATTACAGATCACAGAAATAAATTAGAAAAATAAAGAAATTATGTGTTCAGAATAATAGCCCTTCCAACCCATTCCACACTGGCACCTAGCTCCTAGTCCATGTCAGACCTTGGCTCCAGACCAAGTCCATGCTGAGGCCAGGAAATCAGAACATCGCTGAGAAGGAAGAAGGAAAAAAAAACACAAAAGAGAAAAGAACAAACAGAAATGAAAAAAAATAGACATCTTACAGCAAGTTCAATAATGGCAAAATACAAACAAGGCTGTACTAGGAACTTGGAACAAACAACACACAGCTTATAGACATATGAGCACATACATATTCACACTGAGGCATTGTTGCGCACTCTCATATAGGTGCACACGCATACAGGCACACACTTGTACCGAGAGCCATCAGACAGTTAAGTACACACAAACACCAATACAAATTGACATTCACACACCACCCAAGTCCCATTCATACCCAAAGACACAGACTCACATGATAGTCACATTCGCTACTCATCAACCATCACTGCCCCCCACAACCCCACCCCATTCCCTGCACCCATTCCCCAAAAGCTAAATACTGGGAATTTGGAATTAATCCAATACAGATAAGTGAACAGTGTTCTCCACTCTATTTCTCTCCCTCCTTGAACAACAACTAACCCTATTTCTCTCTCTACATCTCTACATCTGTTGCCAGACCTGCCACATATTTCTGCATTTATATTTGAGATGTTTTAGTCATGGAACTAATCCTGTTATTTCAAACATTGATTAGATTGTTTTAACAAGGTCATATGTGAATTGTGGGGCTGGTTTGTTCAAAGATCGTGAATTTGCAACAAAACAAAATGCTTTGGAAAGTAATCTTTGTTTGAGATGAGCAAATATGAAAATGCTTCCAAATGACAAATATAAAATTTGGAAATTCAGCAAAGGCTAATTTTCAATTTTATTTAAATAATCTGGAACACTATTTGCAAGACAGTTTTTTCATTATTCACGAATGTGTACAACAATCCAAATCTGCAATACACTGATTAGCCATGAGTAATTGCCTGAAATTTGATTTGAGTAATTTATATCACTCATCTGTTCAAAATCTAACCCTTTTGAGGTATTGTGCTCCTCAGAAATATCATATGTCAAGAAGACTAAGGGGCAAATGTGTGATTCCACAACAATGGCCTGCATCTCACACTCTAATCCTAGGATGCTTGAGTTCTGAATTCTTACTATTTCGGCATACTAATTTTTTTTTGCTGATAGCTAAAGGAATGGATTGCTATGGAAGGCTACTATAACATTGTTTTATATGTCACAAATTCACTAACAGCACAGAGAACTAACCGCTCCACCAAAGTAAAATCTTCCTTAAAATCCTTTTTTGTAATTTTAAATAAGCTTTCTTAGTTAAAAGTTTGATTGTTCTCATTGATACAGTTTTATTTTTTGGATGCCAATATGGTAATACATAGCAGAATTCAATTATAGTTATATAATTTCTGTTTGTTAAAACAACGTACATTGGTATTGTGGCTCAGTGGTTAGCACCGCTGTCTCGGGGTGCTCTGGTTTCCTCCCACAGTCCAAAAATGTGTAGGGGAGGTAGATTAGCCATAGGAAAGGTGGGGTTACAGAGGTAGGGTGGAATGCTGTTCAGACGGTTGTGGTGGATTTGATGGTCCGAATGGTCTGCTGCCACACTGTAGGGATTCTACGAATAATAAAGTACAATGACAGTGGTATAGTGATTGATACCGCCAATCCAGTAAGCCGAAGTTAATGTTTTAAGAACGTGGATTCAAATCTCACCATGGCAACTGGTTAAAATTTGAGCTCAACTTAAAAAACTGCAGGAGAAAACAATGCTAGTCTCATTGAAGCTATGCAATCACTGTCATTCTTAGTCAAAAACCCATCTGTCCTTTAGGGAAGGAAATCTGCTATTCTTATAGGAACATGGGAATTAGCAGTGGGAGGAGGCAATTCAGCCCTTCGTGCCCACTCCAACATTTAACATGATCATGGCTGATCTTATCCTGTTCTTAATTCCACCTTCCTGCCTTTTCCCATAGCCCTTTATCCAACTCTCCATTGAAAGCATAGCTGTATCTTTCTTGAATCTGTTGATTGATTTTGGGGCAGTGAGTTCGACAGATTTACAACCCTCTGAGAGAAGTACTTTCCCCTCATCTCAGTTTTGATCCCTATCTCCTCTCACTCTATATCTATGACCTCTTGTTTGAAACTGTCCCACCAAGGGGAACATCTGTTCAAGCCCCTTAAGAAAGGAAATCTGCCATCCTTACATGGTCAGAGCTCCAGTGAAATGTGATTGTATCAGGTGGCTCAGTGATTAGCACTGCTGCCTTCCAGCGCCAGGGACCTGGGTTTGATTCCAGCCTCGGGTGACTGATGTGTGGAGTTTGCATATTCTCCCGATGTCTGCATGGGATTCCTATGGGTACTCCCACAGTCCAAAGAGTGCAGGCTAGGTGGATTGGCCATGCTATAGCTACCAGGGATGTGGATTAGCCATGGGAAATGCAGGGATAAGATGGGTCTGGGGAGATGCTCTTTGTACAGACTGGGTGGATGTGATGGGTTGAATGGCCTCCTTCCACACTATAGGGATTCTATGACTGTTGGACACAGACTTTGCATTGAAAGAGACACAAGTATTTGAGAACGACAGCCCCTGCTACAGCTCACTGCTTGGTTCTATTGTCTATTAAGCTAGAAAGGGTGTGAAAAAGATTTACAAGGATGTGACTGAGACTGGGAGGTTCGACTTACGTGGATAAACTGAGATGTTTTTGCCTGGAGCATGATTTAATTAGACTACCTACAGCTTGCCCAACAAGTCCACACCAACCCTCCGAACAGTAACCCAACCAGACTGATTCGCCTATTTACCTCTGATTAATGCATCTAACGCTATGGGCAATTTATCATAACCAATTCACCCGGCCAGCAGATCTTTCGATTGCAGGACGAAACCCACACAGACAGGGGAGAATGTGCAACTCCATATTGTCGCCCAAGGCAGAAATTAAACCCAGGTCCCTGGTGCTGTGAGGCAGCAGTGCTAACCACTGAGCCACTGTGCCATGCCCAAAGGAGGTGCCTCACAGCAAAGGAGGCTGAGGGTTGACCTATAAAATCATGAGAGACATAGATTGGGTGACTAGCCTGGGTCTTTTCCCCCTAGTATTGGAGTCTAAAACTCGACATTTCAGGTGAGAGAAGAAAGATTTGAAATGGCCCTAATGGGTAACTTTTTCACAAAGAAGATGGTACGTATACTGATGGAGCTGCCAGTGGAAGTGATAGAGGCGAGTACAGTTACAATCTTGAAAAGACATTTGAATAGGTACATGGATAGGAAAGGTTTTGAGGAATATGGCCCAAGTGCTTGGGATTTGTTCGGTTTAGGAAGGGTTGGGTCGAAGTGTCTATTTTCATGATGTATGACTCTATGACTCTATTAACAACTTGGCTAGGCCCAGGCACTGGCCCAGGAGGAGGTTCTCTACTTACTCACCCCAAGAATTCTGCTGCCCTTTTCATAAAACAAAACAACCAAATAGCCAAATCAAACCAAAGTAGTGACAAGGACACCAAACAACATGAGTGGGAACACTGAAAAAACTAATTTGAAACAGAGAAAAACATTGTAATCAAAATATCATAAGAATGCAGCTTTGTTTTAGTATAAAAACAATAACAGCCACCCACCACGGGCATATAACAAAACAAAATTTGAAATAGACCTGTTTGTATTATACTGTGACATAACTCAGATGGGATCTGAGCCCAAATTTTCTAGTCCAGAGACAGGGACACTATTAGCACAACAAAGGGCCCCTTAAAATTCCATGAATTTGTTTGCACAATCATCAAATGTGCACTCAACGAAAGTTGACCATTAGCCGCATCATGACAATTACCAAAAACCAAAATGGGGAGAGTAAACACATGCCTAAACCAAATAATATTCTCATTCCCTGTTGAAAACTTTGATTGACCTTGTGCCACCACACTGTCAGGTAACCTATTCTAGATTCTAATCACTCCTCAGCAAAACACAATCAAGCAATCTGCAGGCAGTCTTCTCCCATGAACAATTGTGCTACCATGAGTATGGAGCCAAAGCCCAAAAGAAACTATAAGCACCTCTCTCGATTACAGAGGAAGAGTTTGAGGGTAGCAGCTCCACAAGCATGAAGAAACGCAAGGACATAGACCTGGTGAATGATTACTGCATTTTTCTGCATCACAGCCCAGTCGCCGAGCCAATTGAGTTAACTAATTTCCAGATGAACTCATTGTTTCAATACACGGAAGAATAAGATGAAGTTAACTGCTGTCAACCAGCCCTACAGCTTTTCCTGGAGCAATTCTGAGGAAGGGTCACCGGACCTGAAACGTTAACTCTGATTTCTCCTCACAGATGTTGCCAGAGCTTTTGTAGCAGCTTCTGTTTTTGTTTCCGATTTATAGCATCCACAGTTCTTTAGATTAGATTAGATTACTTTACAGTGTGGAAACAGGCCCTTCGGCCCAACAAGTCCACACCAACCCGCCGAAGCGCAACCCACCCATGCCCCTACATTTACCCCTAACCTAACACTACGGGCAGTTTAGCATGGCCAATTCACCTGACCTGCACATCTTTGGACTGTGGGAGGAAACCGGAGCACCCGGAGGAAACCCACGCAGAACGTGCAAACTCCACACAGTCAGTCGTCTGAGGCAGGAATTGAACCCGGGTCTCTGGCGCTGTGAGGCAGGAGTGCTAACCACTGTGCCACTGTGCCACCGTGCTGCCCACCAGGTTCTTTAGGTTCCTTCCAGAGCTTTTCCTTTAGAGGCAGGAATGGACCTGCCTTTTGAACAGGGAAATGCAACTACACACAGGGAGGCAACGGCCTTGTGGTATTATTGCTGGACTATTAATCCAGAGATCCAGGGAATGTTATGGGAAACTGGGTTTCAATCCTGCCATGGCAGATGGTGGAATTTGCACGCAATAAACAATGAAGAGGCTGCTGAGAATGATCATGAATCCATTGTCAATTGTCAGAAAAACCCATCTGGTTGAATAATGCCCTCTAGGGAAGGAAGCTGTCATCCTTACCTGGTCTAGACAAGCAGGCGGCTAGAAGAACACAGCAAGTCAGGCAACATCAGGAGGTGGAGAAGCTGATGTTTTGGGTGTAACCTTTCTTCAGGGCTGGAGAAGGGCTGCATTCAAAATGTTGACTTCTCCACCTCCTGATGCTTCCTGGCTTGCTGCGTTTTTCCAGTCTCCTGCTTGTCTACCTTGGATTCCAGCATCTGCAATTATTTCTTTTGTCTCTAATCCTTACCTACTCTCGCATACATGTGACTCCAGACCCACAGCAATGTGGTTGCCTCTTAACTGCCCTCTTGGCAATTAGGAATGGGCAATAAATGCTGCCTGGCCAACGATGCCCTCATCCTGTGAACGAATAAAAAAATGCTCATACTACTGTCTGAGAGCTTATATAGTTGTCTGTGTGTGTTTTTTCCAAAGGAGAAATGAATGTATACAAAGATACAACACCAATAAAGAAACAAGATTGATATCAGCAGTCTCACTGGGATAGTTGTATTAAAAGTACGTCATACTGTGTAGCAGCTGGGTCTTACATTTCAACAGGTATTCCCTTCTGTTTATCATTTACAAAGTGTTTGCAATGAAAAACAAAACACTTGAGTGACTTACACGGACTCAGTAGCTAACAATATGAATGGGAGGATGTAATTTTTCATTCAAGGAAGAGTTTCTTAGATTAGGTTCTTGGATTACATAACAATGCATACAATTTCAATTACAGTCTTATTATTTCACTGAATTGTGTAATTAATTGACAACACAATTAAAGATTATTCAATTCAGCTGGTCTGTGTCAATATAGGTCTCTTCCTTAATCTAAAACACATCATCTTTTTACCTTTTAGGTTCATAGGAACAGGAGTAGGCCATTCAGCCCCTGAAGACTATTCCACCATTCAATGAGATCATGGCTAGCCTGTCGTCTAATTCCATATATCTGTCTTTGCTTAACAAAAATCCATCTATCTCAGACTGATCCAGCATCTGCTGCCATTTATTGACGAGTTCAAAACGTCTACCACCCTTTGTCTGTAGAAGTATTTCCTGACATAACTCTGAACAATCTAGCCCTAATTCTCAGAATATGTGCCCTAGTTCTAGATATCTCAACCAGTGGAAATAGTTTATCCTTATCAACCCTGTCTTTTCCTGTTAATGTTGAAGATTTTGATTGATCACCCCTTAAACTTCAGAATTCTAGAGAAAGCAAGCCTAGTTTGCGCACAGTGAAGGACGTACCCATGGACGAGAGTTTTAATCTCAGCTTCGGTTATGATATGTATTGTTTAAGTCATCCAACACAAAGACAATTCCTTAAGTTCTTCTTCATTCTTTCTATGACACGTCTAAGCCTTTTCTCTGCCTCAGTGATTATCAATATTCTTGGAAGAGGTTATAATTTTATCATTTTTGATTGGGAGTTCTAAGCCTGGTAGTGTTATTACCAGACTATTAATCCAAAGGCCCAGATAAAGTTCTGGAGTCTTGGGTTTGAAACCCACCATGGCAGATATTGACATTTGTGCTTGTCAAAAAAGCTGAAATAAAGACCATGGTAAAGTTACCATTGACCATCAGGTTGAGAGTGAGAGTTTTGAAACCTTAGGTTCAACACATTTCAAGCGAGGAGAGAAATTGAGAAGGAAGCCCTCAGCTAGTGCAGGAATTGCAGCCAGGCTGTTGGCATTGCTTGAAAAATATGGTGCTGGAAAAACACAGCAGGCCAGCCAGTATCCGAGGAGCAGGAGAATCGGATTTCGGGCATAAGCCCTTCTTCCTGAAGAAGAGCTTATGCCCGAAACGTTGATTCTCCTGCTCCTCGGATGCTGCCTGGCCTGCTGTGTTTTTCCAGCACCACAGTTTTCAACTCTGGTCTCCAGCATCTTCAGTCATCACTTTCTCCTGTTGGCATTGCTTATCACTCTTAATGAGCTGTCCAGCCAGCTAAGATAACTGTTATGAAATTGAGGGCATATACTGTACCTTTAAGACAGAGTGAAGGCTGTTTTGGCAGTGAGAGTTTGCAGGCACCTGTCATGTGATTGACTAGCTGTCACCGAGTGTAATGGAAAATTGAAAATATGTAATGTTTGGCTGCTATGTTCACAACAGTTTGAATTTAACCAATCAAATTATAGCCCAGGATACGAAAACCCAATTGAATTTGAATTTTACTGATTTGACAATATCAAACCAATGAGACGATCGATGTTTGGGGTATATAAAAACCAGCGATTTAAGAGTTAGCCAGAGAGAAAACAACCTGCCATCTAGACAGACCGCCATCCAAAACACTTTCTATCAAAGGTACCTTTTACATATGAAACAGCTTTGCAGCAAAAGAATAAAGATGACTCAGGGAGATGGTAGAGGTTGTAGAAAAACATTGCCAGGATGGGTTGGATCTTTGAGAATGCTGGGGACCTTTCTTTGACAGTTGGCCTGGTAGATGGATTCTACAGATGGGAGGTTGGCCTTTGTAATTGTCCAGGCCGAGTTCACTAGTCTCTGTAAGAGTCGACGATCTTGAATGGTACAGTTGCCGTACCAGGTAGTGATACATCCAGACAGAATACTTTCGATGGTGCACCTGTAAAGGTTGGCAAGGATATTCGCCGTCATACCAAATTTCCTCAGCTGCCTGAGGGAGAAGATACATTGTTGGGCCTTTGTATCCAGTGCATCCACATGAAGAGTCCAAGAAAGCTTGTTTTGGATGACCACTCCCAGGAGCTTGACACTCTCCACTCGTTCCATCTCTGTGCTGTTAATGTGTAGGGGAGCATGGGTAACACCAAAAGTCAATAATGGGTTCCTTAGTTTTGCTGGCATTGAGAGCTAGGTTGTTCTCAGTGCACCATTCTTCCAGGTCATCCACCTCCCCTCCGTAGTCTGTTTCGTCACTATTTGAGATTCGACCGACTATGGTCATTAGCAAACTTGTAAATGGCAATGCAGTCATGGGTATACAGTGAGTACAGTAGGAGGCTGACCACGCACCCCTGGGGAGGGCCTGTGGGTCGGGAAACTGAGGATCCAGTTGCATAGAGTGGGGCTTAGTCTGAGATCACTAAAGTTTAGTAATCACTCTCGGGATGATAATAGTGTTGAAGGTTGAACTGTAGTCAATGAGTAGAATTCTTATATAGCTGTTCTTAGTGTTAAGAAGTTCGAGGGAGGAATGAAGGACAAGTGATATGGCATCTGACATGGATCTGTTAGTCTGACAGGCAAATTGCAGTGGGTCAAGAGTAGCGGGGAGGCTGGAGTTGATTAATGCCATGACCAGCCTTTCAAAGCACTTTGTGACCACCGAAGTAAAAGATCAAAGTATCATACAACTGATGTAATGTATTAGACAAATCTAGATGGCTGCTAAGTCTTTTATCAATTAATATGGGAAGCTTGTCCTTTCGAATAAACCTGTTGGACTATAATCTGGTGTTGTGTGATTGTTTTACTTTGTCTGCAGACAGTCACATGTCTCACTGCACTGCTGCAGCTTTTAGGCAATCAGTGTCATTGTGTCCCATACCCCTGCCTGCTACTCCTGGTCCTCCCCCTGTATGTGTGTGGGTGATGTCCTTGATTCCTATCACCACAGGCTCCGCTTCTGCCTGGGACTGAGCATGCGCCTGGTCTCTGGCAGTGCCCCGAGTCCCAGCCTGCCTTGTTTTTCTTCATAACTGCTTTTCTCAGTCCTGGTAACATCTTTGTCAATCTTCATCTACCCTTTCTCATGTGGGGCTCTTGTGGTGCAGTGATAGTGTCATATCCTCTGGGTTAGACGGCCTAGGTTTAAGCGCTGCCTGTCCCACGCATGTATTGTAGCACTTCTGAAAACGTTGATTAAAAAAACATTAACCATTCTTGTGTGACTACTTCCTTTCTGATCAGAACTGCAAACAACATTCGAGCTGTGGCCTCACTAATTATTTATACAATTCCAGTGTAACCTCTCCACTTCAGCATTCTGTGCCTCAGCTCATAAAGGAAGTGATTTTATTTGCCTTAATCTTCTTGTTGACCTGTCTTGGTACCTTCAGGGATCTGTGAACATTCACTCCAAAACCCCTCAGTTCCTCCACACCTTTCGGTTCTTTTGCTTTGCTTATCTTGACCTTCCCAAATGCATCGCCTCACTCTTCTCAGGGTTAAATTCTAGTTGTCACATTTCTGCTGAGCTTACCAGAAACACAGAGGCATGTAGAATGTTGTCACATTTCTCGTTTGTTAATAACCTTCAGTTGCAGTGACCAGTGGCTAGATTAAGCCACATTCCAGCTGGCAGACTGACTTGCCAATTCTTTCAATGCCTTTAAGTTCAGTGTAAATTAGTTTACTTCAGAAATATTGTGGACCTAATGATTCCATTCCGGTCATTAATACATCTGAAAGACACACTATACAAGGGCATAGTTGCCTCTCAGAAATAGTAAGGATGGCAGATGCTGGAAGCCAGGATTGATAAAATGTTGGGCTGGAGAGGCATAGCAGGACAGACAGCATTGGAAGAGTAGGTGAGTTGACATTTCAGGTCAGGACCCTTCATCAGAGCTCAACATTGTCTAGAGTCCATGGGGGATAAGCTGGCTGCATAGACAGGCACTGCGGAAGGGGACATGGCTGGAGCAGTGGGTCTGTTTCAGGATGTGGTCAAAGAGATTCAGGGCGGGGGAGATGACCAATCACAATAACCTCCGACCAGCATCCACCTATCAGCGTTCCACCTCCCTATCCCCCAGCCCAATTCTCTATTTATCTCTGAGCTCTGAGCTCCCACTGAGTTGCAGTGGGAGAGAGACCGACTAAGATCTTTACGGAGGGAGGAGAAAAACTTCTTCAAGGTGGGCATGCTTGGAAGATGCTGCACAGAATGGTTTTCAGCGACTTTGGGATAGTCAAGACTGCAGATGTTAGAGGTCAGAGTCTATAAAATATGGAACTGGAAAGGCAGCATCGGAAGAGCAGCAGAGGCAACATTCCAGGTCAGGACCCTTCATCAGGACTGGGAGGGGTTAGGGAGCTTAGTGATAAATAGAGGAGAGTTGGGCTGGGGGATAGGGAGGTAGAATGCCGATAGGTGGATGCTGGTCGGAGGTTATTGTGATTGGTCAGTGGGAAGGGTGGAGCAGATAGGAGGGAAGGAAGATGGACAGTTATGTCAGGTCAAGAAGGATAAGGAGAAGAGGGAGGGCTGGGCATGGGATGGAGGTAGCCTCTCAATTGGATGATTCGAAGAAAATTCTCAGAGCTCCCTATGACTTCAAGTCTAAAACAATACTGTAACCAAAAACAGATTATCTCATTATTTAACTCACTGGTATTTATAGGACCATCTTCTATGAAATTAACATCCACATTTGACCTCTTTCCAACAGCGTTTACATGTAAACAAACACTTCTTTGGTTAGGAAGCATTTTAACATGTTTTGAGGATGCCAGAAAGGTACATGCAAACATGTGCTTTTCTTTATTCAGTCACGGAATGTGGGCATTGCTGGCTGGGCCCAGCATTTATTAGGTAAAAACAATGACTGCTGATGCTGGAAACCAGATTCTGGATTAGTGGTGCTGGAAGAGCACAGCAGTTCAGGAAGCATCCGAGGAGCAGTAAAATCGACGTTTCGGGCAAAAGCCCTTCATCAGGAATAAAGGCAGAGAGCCTGAAGCGTGGAGAGATAAGCTAGAGGAGGGTGGGGGTGGGGAGAGAGTAGCACAGAGTACAATAGGTGAGTGGGGGAGGGGATGAAGGTGACAGGTCATGGGGAGGGTGGAGTGGATAGGTGGAAAAGAAGATCGGCAGGTAGGACAAGTCATGGGGACAGAGCTGAGCTGGAAGTTTGGAACTAGGGTGAGGTGGAGGAAGGGGAAATGAGGAAACTGTTGAAGTCCACATTGATGCCCTAGGGTTGAAGTGTTCTGAGGCGGAAGATGAGGTGTACTTACTCCAGGCGTCTGGTGGCGAGGGAGCGGCGGTGAAGGAGGCCCAGGACCTGCATGTCCTCGGCAGAGTGGGAGGGGGAGTTGAAATGTTGGGCCACAGGGCAGTGTGGTTGATTGGTGCGGGTGTCCCGGAGATATTCCCTAAAGCGCTCAGCTAGGAGGTTTCCAGTCTACCCAATGTAGATGGAAACTTGGAGGTGGACATTGAAAGCGTGTTTCCCTACATGGAAACATAAGAAGTTGGAGTAGGATCAGGCCATTTGAGCCTGCTCAGCCATTCATTATGATCACATGTAATTATCCAACTCAACAACTTATTCCCACTTCTGTCTCATTTCCTTTATATGTTCAAAGGTCAACCATAAATGCTGTGGATCTGGAGTCGCATGTAGGCCGGACTAGGTAAAGATAATTGTTTGCATTCCTAAAAAAAGAGCATTAGTGAACACAGATAGGCTTTTTCCAACAGTGGACAATGGTTTCATAGCTATTCCAGTTGTTTATGGAATTCAAATCCCACCATTTATCATAACAGAATTAAAACCCATGGCCCGAGAATATTTCTGTGGAAAAAACATTTTGTAAAACACCACCAGCCCTTCACCTCGCCCCATGTAAATTTCTTTAGAATTTTGTTCAGACTAAGCTTTAGGTTTATGGTTAATTTCAAAAATGTGTGTTTGTAAGCAATGTTGGGTTTACTACATCAAAGTCCTAGAATTTCCTCCTGAAAGGCATTGTAGGGACATCACAGCACATGGACTGCAATGGTTCAAGAGCACATCTCACCACCACCTTCTCAAGGGTTACTAGGGATGGCAAGAAAATACTGTTAAAAATCACACAACACCAGGTTACTGTCCAACAGGTTTGTTTGGAAGTATTAGCTTTCAGAGCACTGCTCCTTCATCAGGTAACTAGTGGGGCAGGATCAAAAGTCACAGAATTTATAGCAAAAGATCACAGTGTCATGCAATTGAAACTTGGACCTTAGGTTCATGTCACAATACAGATGACCCCACTACACTGTATACACACAAACACGCACACACACTCTCACACACACACGCTTCAATACTCACATACTCACGCAGACCCTCCAACGTACACACGCTGTCTCTCAGACACACACACATACACCCCCAACACTCATACCCATGCACACATCCTCTTACAGGCTTATGCTCTGTCACAGTCAGGCATATGCTCTACCAAGCACACACAAACACACACACACGTCCATGGGGTGAATTTGCATTTGCAGAATTACATACTAAAGAGGAGGAAGTGTTGGATGTCTTGAAAAGGTGGATAAATCCCCAGGACATGATCAGATATACCCTAGAACTCTGTGGATAGCTAGAAAGGTAATTGCTGGGTCTCTTGCTGAGGTATTTGTATCATCAATAGTCACAGGTGAGGTGCCAGAAGACTGGAGGTTGGCTAACGTGGTGCCACTCTTTAACAAGGGTAGTAAGGACAAGCAGGGAACTGTAGACCCAGCCTGGCATTGGTGGTGGGCAAATTGTTGGAGGGAATCCTGAGGGACAGGAAGTACTCATATTTGGAAAGGCAAGAACTGATTAGGGATAGTCAACATGGCTTTGTGCGTGGTAAATCATGTCTCACAATCTTGATTGAGTTTTTTGAAGAAGTAACAAAGAGGATTGATGAGGGCAGAGTGGTAGATGTGACCTATGTGAACTTCAGTAAGGCGTTCGACAAGGTTCCCCATGGGAGACTGGTTCGTAAGGTTGGGTCTCACGGAATACAGGGAGAACTAGCCATTTGGATACAGAACTGGCTCAAAGGTAGAAGATAGAGAGTGGTGGTGGAGGGTTGTTTTTCAGACTGGAGGCCTGTGACCAGTGGAGAGCCACAAGGATCGGTGCTGGGTCCTCTACTTTTTGTCATTTACATAAATGATTTGGATGCGAGCATAAGAGTTGCAGTTAGTAAGTTTGCAGATGACACCAAAATTGGAGGTGTAGTGGACAGCAAAGATGGTTACCTCAAATTATTAACAGGATCTTGATCAGATGGGTCAATGGGCTGAGAAGTGGCAGATGGAGTTTAATTCAGATAAATACAAGTAGCTGCATTTGGGAAAGCAAATCTTAGCAGGACTTATACACTTAATGGTAAGGTCCTAGAGTCTTGCTGAACAAAGATACTTTGGAGTGTAGGTTCAAAGCTCCTTGAAAGTGGAGTCGCAGGTAGATAGGATAGTGAAGAAGGCGTTTGGTATGCTTTCCTTTATTGGTCAGAGTATTGAGTACAGGAGTTGGGAGGTCATGTTACAGCTGTACAGGACATTTGTTAGGCCACTGTTGGAATATTGCATGCAATACTGGTCTCCTTCCTATGGGAAACATGTTGTGGAACTTGAAAGGGTTCAGAAAAGATTTACAAGGATGTTGCCAGGGTTGGAGGATCTGAGCTATAGGGAGAGGCTGAACAGGCTGGGGCTGTTTTCCCTGGAGCGTCGGAGGCTGAGGGGTGACCTTATCGAGGTTTACAAAATTATGAGGGGCATGTATCGTATAAATAGGCAAAGTCTTTTCCCTGGGGTTGGGGAATCCAGAACTAGAGGGCATAGGTTTAGGGTGACAGGGAAAAGATATAAAAGAGACAGAAGAGGCAACTTTTTCACACAGAGCGTGGTATGTGTATGGTATGAGCTGCCAGAGGAAGTGGTGGAGGCTGGTAGAATTGCAACATTTAAGAGGCATTTGGATGGGTATATGAATAGGAAGGGTTTGGAGGGATATGGGCCAGGTGCTGGCAGGTGGGAATAGATTGAGTTGGGATATCTGGTTTGTATGGACAGTTTGGACCGAAGGGTCTGTTTTAATGCTGTACATCTCTATGACTCTACGACTCTATATTTGCAGATACATTCTATTATTGTTCAAAAAACACACAGCCTGCAGGCAGTCAATCCATATAACATTTTATAAATTCCTACTTTGGAAATAGAATCAGTCTGACTCAAGTTTGGGATACAGACAGACTCATTGTCTGAGCTGAGATGTCACCTTTTTTCATAAAACCTTAAGTTGTCTCTAGCATGTGACTTAAAAGAAGTTCTGGGATTTGCATATTAATGAACTGAAACCTGCAACCCATTCTAAAAGGTGAAAGACTTACATAGAAAAAAACATAGAAAAATACAGCGCAGTACAGGCCCTTTGGCCCTCGATGTTGCACCGATCCAAGCCCACCTAACCGACACTAGCCCACTATCCTCCATATGCCTATCCAATGCCCGTTTAAATGCCCATAAAGAGGGAGAGTCCACCACTGCTACTGGCAGGGCATTCCATGAACACACGACTCGCTGAGTAAAGAATCTGCCCCTAACATCTGTCCTATACCTACCACCCCTTAATTTAAAGCTATGCCCCCTCGTAATAGCTGACTCCATACGTGGAAAAAGGTTCTCATGGTCAACCCTATCTAAACCCCTAATCATCTTGTACACCTCTATCAAGTCACCCCTAAACCTTCTTTTCTCCAATGAAAACAGCCCCAAGTGCCTCAGCCTTTCCTCATACGATCTTAATCTATGTTTGTTCAATATATCTCTTGGATTGCATTATTAACTCTGTCCATCCCAGTCCAACACCGGCTGCTCCACACCAATAAAATACTGACCAGCCAGTGAAGCCACATCCCATGAGTCAATAAAAACTTCCAGTACATCAGTTATTTTGTACTTTTCACCAACTACATGTGGAATGACTTTACATTTTACACATTTGATTCTCAGTGGTTCCTACATTAATAATAAATGCTTTAATTTAATAAAGACCTGGAGTTTTTTTGCAGGTAGTCATAGAATTAACTTTCTGAAAATCTGATACCCTAAGCATTATTTATTAGGTTTGTCAGGTGGTGCAAGCTTTATTGTTGACATGGTACAAAAGCTATGGACATGACTGTGTGAAATTTACTACACACACTGATTAAAAATACATATTCATCCAGGGTAATTAATTAAGTGCTAAACAGCTAGGATGTCGCCGTCAATGTTTAATGTCGTCAGATTTCAAAAGGATAGTCATCAGGTTTCTTAATGTATAACAGAGGCACAACAAGAGTTAATATTTAAAACTGATTGTAATTAATGCTGAGTGGGTGTGGCCTATGACAAAATGATTCCAAGTAGTCCCCCTTTTCAGAAATCACCAAAGTTAGAATCAACAGCAAAAGGTAAACCTTCTGTCCAGCATGCCCTTTGCTGGTTGAGAGGTTTACCCAATTTGTCCCAATCTCCAGCTCTTTCCCTCATGTCCTTGTAATTGTTTCCTTTTCAAGCTAAGACCTAATTTTCTTTTGGAAGTTACCATTCAATTTGCCCTCACTGCCCTTCAGGCAGAGCATTCCAGATCACCAGATCACAGGTGTTTGTGAATGACATCCATGGGTGAAGCTTTAAGAATTTAAGCATCCTGACAACTGACCTAATACCAGATATTAAAAACTAATCTCACTAACCACTTGCATTCACATACTGTGAGCCATAAAAGAAGATTAACTATACCTCAGACTCAGGTCAAGGAGAGACTGAAAAGGGGGGTTTCAAGTTTTTTTTATTTATTCACAGAATGTGAGCATCTTTAGCCAGGACAGCATTTATTGCCCATCCCTAATTGCCCAGAGGGTGGTTAAGAGTCAACCACATTGCTGTGGCTCTAGAGTCACATGTTGGCCAGACTGGGTAAGGACAAGTTTCCCTCTTGAAAGGACATGGGTGAACCAGATGGGCTTTCCTCACAATTGACAATGGTTTAATGATCATCTCACTAAACTCAAATACGTTGTTTGCCAGATTAGGATTTCAACCCTTGTCCCCAGAACATCACCAATGTTCCTGGATTAATAGTCGAGCAATAATACCACTGGACTATTGTCTTCCCTTAAACTGTGCCAGACATTACTATACCATTGAACATACAATAAAACTGAATCGAATCATAGAGCTGTACAGCATGGAAATAGACCCTTCGGTCCAATTAGTCCATGCTAACCAGGTATCCTAAATTAATCCAGTTCCAATTGCCAGCATTTGGCCCATATCCCTCTAAACCCTTTCTATTCATATACTCATCCAGATGCCTTTTAAGTGTTGTAATTGTACCAGCCTCCACCACTTCCTCTGGCAGCTCATGCCATACACACACCACCCTCTGTGTGAAAACGTTGCCCCTTAAGTTCCTTTTAAATCTTTCCCCTCTCCCCCTAAATCTATGCTGTCTAGTTTTGCTCTTCGCTACCCTGGGAAAAAGACCTTGGCTATTTACCCTATCCATGCCCCTCATGATTTTATAAACCTCTTTCAGGTCACCACTCAGCCTCCGACACTCCATGGAAAATAGCCCCAATCTATTGAGGTTTCCCTATAACTCAACCCTGGCAACATCCTTGTAAATCTTTTTTGAGCTGTTTTAAGTTTCAAAAGATCCTTCCGATAGCAGGGAGACCAGATTTGCATGCAATATTCCAAAAGCAGCCTAACCTTTTAAGTGTTGTAACTGTACCAGCCTCTAAAAAAGACTCCTGAAGAAGGGCTTATGCCCGAAACGTCGATTCTCCTGCTTCTTGGATGCTGCCTGACCTGCTGCGCTTTTCCAGCAACACATTTTCAGCTCTAACCAATGTCATGTACAGCTGTAACATGACCTACCAACTCCTATACTAAATGCCAGAAACATGTACATTTCTGAGGGGTCTCACAGTGTGGATATCGAAAGGATTACCTCTTCTGGGAGAATTTTGAGCAAATATTCTTGTTTAAATATCAGGTTGTCTATTTGAAGGTCAAGTCACCAGGGTCTTACCAGATCAAAGAGTTTAGATTGGAGTGGTGCTGGAAAAGCACAGCAGTTCAGGCAGCATCCGAGGAGCAGGAAAATTGACGTTTCAGGCAAAAGCCCTTCATCAGGAATGGAGGCAGGGAGCCTCCTGGGTGGAGAGATAAATGGGCTGGGGAGGGAGGCTGGGGAGAAGGTAGCAAAGAGTGCAGTAGGTGAATGGGGGTGGGGATGAAGGTGATAGGTCAGAGAGGAGGGTGGGGGGGTGGGGAACAGGACAACCAGATCAAAGATTGTTGTGCCATCAGAGACAGTGTGAGGTGACTGGGGGACGGTGAGGTGATTAAAACCTGAGGTCATAATCCCTCAGGTGAGGGGAGTGAATGAAAAGGTGAGCCCTTCATTTTAACCTTGAGGATTTGAAGAATTGAACCCACATTGTTGGCTTTGCTCTGCTTTGCCAATTATCTAGCCAATCAATTGAGCTATCTGAACCCAACAGAAACAAGGGGATTTTGTTTACAGTCTTTCAGATTTCCCTGAGACTTTGGAATGTTTTTCCTGAAAAGGTGATCAAACAGACATGTGGAACTTCTTTAAAAGGAGAGTTGGATAGACAGGGGTAAAAGGGGGAGAAGTTTATTAGCAGAGATAAGAATGCGGATTTGAGGTCAACTCTCAAAGCAGGCTCTCCGGCCCATTTGAAGCCCGCTCCTAATTCATACATTTGTATTCAAACTCAGTGAAGAGATTAACAAAACTGTGGAACAAAACTTCTCTTAAATTGAACAAAAATAAGACAAAAGAACTATTGATAGAATTTATAGCAAAAAGCCAAAATTCACTATATGCTTATTGAAATGATACCAACTCCAAGAATCTAGGTAGTCATTTCCTTGATAGAAGTTGAATTAGGAGGAGTAATGTAGGGATATGGTGGCCAAGGGCAGGTTGGTGAGGATGACATCAAATATGTTTTTCCTCTCTTATTAGTTCTCTCAACCCTTGCTGTAGATTAAGTTTAGCAACAATGGCCTTTGACATTCAACCAGTTCAATCAGGAGTGATATTGCTGAGCCAATCTTGGTCGTGCACATTGAAATTTCCCTCCCCTACATAGAAATATAGAAAATAAGAGCAGGATTAGGCCATTTGAGCCTACTTAGCCATTTATTATGATCATGTCTGATCATCCAGCTCAACAGCATCTTCCTGCTTCTTTCTCATATCTGTCAACTGTAAGTGCTCTGGGTCTGGAGTCACATTTAGACCAGAACATGTAAGGACAGCAATTGTCTTCCATAAAAAGGACATACGTGAATCAGATTGGGTTTTTTCAACATGATTCTAAATATGATTATGCTACTGAAGAAAGTTTGAATCCTTTCTAGTAGATCTCACAAACATGAAGACATTCCATCTGGCTGTTGTTCAAAAAGCCATACTTTTAGCGAGTTTTGAGAAGATTTATAGCTCAGGTTGAGATTCTGGGTATGGGTTTGCTTGCTGAGCTGCTAACAACTAGGTAACATCTTCAGTGAGCTTCTGGATGAAGTACAGCTCGTGTTCACGCTTTCTATTTATATGTTACTATTTATATGACCCAAGGAAACCCAAACCTATAAATATAAAGCAGGAAACACAAGCAGTGCTTCATCCAGAGGCTCACTGAAGATGTTACCTAGTATGGTGACGAAACGTCTGAAAATGAGACTTTCAGGTCAGCGAGCTACCTACACCAAGCCATACTTTTAGCTATCTCTTCTTTTGCTTGGGTAAGTAAATGATTTAAGTGCATGGAGATAACAACCAGGCAGGAGAATATTCAATGAGCAGTTCTTGAGAACTAGAGGGCATAGGTTTAGGGTGAGAGGGGAAAGATGTAAAAAAGACCTAAGGGGCAACTTTTTCACACAGAGGGTGGTACGCGTATGGAATAAGCTACCAGAGGATGTGGTGGAGGCTGGTACAATTGCAACATTTAAGAGTCATTTGGATGAGTTTATGAATAGGAAGGGTTTGGAGGGATATGGGCCGGGTGCTGGCA
Source organism: Chiloscyllium punctatum (assembly GCF_047496795.1). Lineage (NCBI taxonomy): Eukaryota > Metazoa > Chordata > Chondrichthyes > Orectolobiformes > Hemiscylliidae > Chiloscyllium > Chiloscyllium punctatum. Next base: position 79,943,776 of record NC_092763.1, read on the forward strand.
GGTGGGACTAGATTGGGTTGAGATATCTGGTCGGCATGGACAGGTTGGACTGAAGGGTCTGTTTCCATGCTGTACATCTCTGTGACTCTAAAAACTTACTTTGAAGAACAGTGACAAAAATGTACAATATTATGAGGTGTGATCCCTTGATTTCTGCTACCTTATATCTCCTAGAAGATATTTAATATAACTTGAATGGCCAAGCTAATGATGTCATCAGTATATGATGCTATGTGATGTAATGGTCGAAAGCTCTGAGTCCCCATCTCACAGAGCTCCGCCCTTTTGCAACATGACACTCTTAGGGGAATATGTTCCAATTAATCCACATTGGTTAGATTGAGCCAAGGGACATAGGTACCAAAGTCATTGTGATGTAATTACCATGTGCTAGAACAAAGTGTAATTGAATAATTGGTCCCCTTTTTAAAGGAAATCTATCATCTCATTGGAGGCAGTTCAGAAAAGGTTCACGAGGATGATCCCTGGTAAGGAGGGATTGTCTTAGGAGCAAAGGCTAAACAGGTTGGGATTTGACTTAAGAAGGATGAGAGGTGATGTCATCTGATCGCCTTGTTGGGCATGACAGGGTAAATACTGAGATACTTTTCACTCCATGGGAGTGTTTAGGACCAGAAGGCATGGTCTCAGAATAAAGGGTTGCCAACTTAAAACTGAGATCAAGATGAATTTCTTCTGTCAGGTTGTTGTGAGTCTTTGGAACACCTGACACAGAGAGCTGTAGGGGTGGGTGGGTGGGGGTGTAGGGGGGGGGTCACAGTGGCCTTGTGTATCTTAAAGACTGAGATACTGATTATTGATCAGTCAGCCAATTAGGGTTACATGGAAAATGTAGGAAAGTGCATGTGAGAAGTGTTGGATCAGCCAAGGTCTATAATGAATGGCAGAGTAGGGTCAAGGGGCTGAATGGCCTCCTGCTGTTCCTAATTCTCATGTTGGCTCACCCATGACCCGTTTAACTGGCTGCAGGCTTTTGGGGATGTATAATTTGGGGAGACATCATTTTTGATATTTCCAGACAGTGGTCAGCTCCAACAAGAGAGAATCTAACTGGAATCAGTGGGCTTCAAAGTCAAAATCTCCAGTGATTGGTGTCATCCATGGCCATAATTGCACGATGTTCAACACAATTCACGACACGTTATGTTCTAAAGCAGCCCATTAACAAGGTGACAAGGTCTGGACAATATCCAGGCTTAGGGTGACAAATAGAGTTCAAAAATATGTTGCTGGAAAAGCGCAGCAGGTCAGGCAGCATCAAAGGAGAAGGAGAATCAATGTTTTGGGCATAAGCCCTTCCTCAGGAATGAGGAGGGTGTGCCAAGCAGGCTAAGATAAAAGGTAGGGAGGAGGGATTTGGGGGAGGGGTGTCGGGAATGCGATAGTTGGAAGGAGGTTAAGGTGAGGGTGATAGGCCGGAGAGGGGGTGGGGGCGGAGAGGTCGGGATGAAGATTGCAGGTCAAGAAGGCGGTGCTGACTCTGAGGGCTGAGACTGAGAAAAGGTGGGGGGAGGGGAAATGAGGAAGCTGGAGAAATCCGCATTCATCCCCTGTGGCTGGAGGGTTCCTAGGCGGAAGATGAGTTGCTTTTCCTCCAGGTATCGTGTTGCCATGGTCTGGTGATGGAGGAGGCCAAGGACCCGCATGTCCTTGGCTTAGTGAGAGGGGGAGTTAAAGTGTTCAGCCACGGGGCGGTTGGGTTGGTTGGTGCGGGTGTCCCAGAGGTGTTCTCTGAAACGGTCCGCAAGTAGGCGACCTGTCTCCCCAATGTATAGGAGGCCACATCGGGTGCAGCGGATGCAGTAAATGATGTGTGTGGAGGTGCAGGTGAATTTCTGATGGATATTGAAGGATCCCTTGGGGCCTTGGAGGGAAGTGAGGGGGGAGGTGTGGTGCAAGTTTTGCGGTTGCAGGGGAAGGTGCCGGGAGTGGAGGTTGGGTTGGTGGGGGGTGTGGATCTGACAAGGGAGTCACGGAGGGAGTGGTCTTTCTGGAACACTGATAGGGGTGGGGATGGAAATATATCCTTGGTGGTGGGGTCCATTTGCAGGTGGCGGAAATGACGAAGGATGATCCAATGTATCTGGAGGTTGGTGGGATGGTAGGTGAGGACTAGTGGGGTTCTGTCCTGGTGGTGATTGGAGGGGCAGGGTTCAAGGGCAGAGGAGTGGGAAGTGGAGGAGAAGTGGTGGAGAGCATCATCAACCACATCTGAGGGGAAATTGCGGTCTTTGAAGAAAGAGGTCATCTGGGTTGTTCGGTATTGGAATTGGTCCTCCTGGGAGTAGATGCGGCGAAGGCGAAGGAATTGGGAATATGGGCTGGCGTTTTCTCAGGGGGCAGGGTGGGAAGAGGTGAAATCTAGGTAGCTGTGGGAGTCAGTTGGTTTATAATATAGGTCCGTGTTGAGTCGGTCGTCTGAGATAGAGATGGTGAGGTCTAGGAAGGGGACGGAGGAGTCTGAGACAGTCCAGGAAAATTTGAGGTCGGGGTGGAAGGTGTTAGTAAAGTGGATGAACTGTTCAACCTCCTCGTGGGAGCACGAGGTAGTGCTGATACAGTCATCGATGTAGCGGAGGAAAAGATTGGGGGTGGTGCCAGTGTAGCTGCGGAGGATGGACTGTTCCACATATCCTATGAAGAGGCAGGCATAGCTGGGACCCATGCAGGTGCCCATGGCTACTCCTTTGGTTTGGAGGAAGTGGGAGGATTGGAAAGAGACGTTGTTCAGAGTGAGGACCAGTTCAGTCAGTCGAAGGAGGGTGTCAGTGGAAGGTTGGTTGGTTCAGCGGGAAAGGAAGAAGTGGAGGGCTTTGAGGCCTTCGTGATGGGGGATGGAGGTGTATAGGGACTGGATGTCCATGGTGAAGATAAGGCTTTGGGGCCGGGAAAGCGAAAATCATGGAGGAAGTGGGGGGGGCATGGGTGGTGTCCCGAATGTAGGTGGGGAGTTCTTGGACTAAGGGGGACAGGACCGTGTCAAGGTATGCAGAAATGAGTTCGGTGGGGCAGGAGCAGGCTGAGACAATGGGTCGGCCGGGGCAGTCAGGTTTGTGGATTTTGGGTAGGAGGTAGAAACGGGCAGTACAGGGTTGAGGGACTATGTGGTTGGAGGCGGTGGATGGGAGATCCCCTGAGGTGATGAGGTTATGGATGGTCTGGGAGATGATGGTTTGGTGGTGGGAGGTGGGTTCATGGTAAAGGGGGCAGTAGGAGGAGGTGTCCGCGAGCTGGCGTTTAGCCTCAGCAATATAAAGATCGGTGCGTCAAACTACCACCGCACCTCCCTTGTCTGCCGGTTTGATGGTGAGGTTGGGGTTGGAGCGGAGTGAGTGGGGGGCTGCATGTTCCGAGGGTGAGAGGTTGGAGTGGGTGAGAGGGGTGGACAGGTTGAGGCGGTCAATGTCACTGCGGCAGTTGGCTATGAAGAGATCGAGGGCGGGTAAGAGGCTGGCACGGGGTGTCCAGGTGGATGGGGTGTGTTGGAGGCGGGAGAAGGGGTCGTTTCCAAGGGTGAGAGGTTGGAGTGGGTGAGAGGGGTGGATAGTTTGAGGTGGTCAATGTCATGGTGGCAGTTGGCTATGAAGAGATCGAGGGCAGGTAAGAGGCCAGCACGGGGTGTCCAGGTGGATGGGGTAACAAATAGCAAATTACATATGTGCCGCACAAATGTCTTTCAACAGTTATCTGCAATAAGAGAGAATTTTACTGCAGCCCTTTCAATGGTGTTTCTATCACTGAATTCCCCATTATCAACATTCTTGAGGTCACCATTGACCAGAAATTCAACTGGACATGCCACATAAATACAGTGTTGCAAGGAGCTGATCAGGGGTGAGGAAAACTGCAGCAAATAACTCATGTTCTGACTCCCCAAAGCCTGTCCATCCAATGCACAAGCTAGGAGTGTGATGGAATACTCCCCATTTGCCTGAATGGGTGCAGCTCCAACAACACTGAACAAGGATGACACCATCTAGGACAAAGCGATCTGCTTCATTGTCAGCACATCCACTCCCTTCACTACCCAACGCTCAGTAGCAGCAGAGTGTATTATCTACAGGGCACACTTCACCAAAGATTATTAGAGAGCACTTTTTGAGCCACGACCACTTCCATCCTGAAGAATGAGAGCAGCAGATATTTAAGTTGATTATTGTCACATGCACTGAGAGACAGTGAAAAGTATTGTTTTGTTTCCTGACCAGACAAATCATACCTTACATAAGTATCTCTGAGTAATAGAACAGAATGCAGAATATAGTGTTTACAGCTACAGAGAAGGTGCAGAGAAAGATCAACTCTAATATATGAGAGGCAGTTCATAAGTCTGATATCAGCAGGGAAGAAGTTGTTCTTGAATCTGTTGGTACGTGTTTTCAAGCTTTTCAAAAATGGCAATACGACCACCTGCAAGTTTCCCTCCAAGCCACTCGCCATCCTGACTTGGAATTATAGCACCATTCTTCATGTTGCTGGGTCAAAATTCTGGAATTCCTTTCATAAAGATATTATTGGTCAACCCACAGCATATGGACTGCAGCGGTTCAAGAAGGCATGTCACCACTACCATCTCAAGGGCAACTAAGGTGGGCAAAAATATTGGCCAGTCAGCAATGCTCACATCCTATGAGTGAAGATTAAGAAATTGCTCCTTAATATTCAATGGCATAGCTATTGCTGAACTCCCCCACTTATCAACATTCTTGGGGTCACCATTCACCACAAACTGAAGTGGACTAGCCATATAAATGCTTTTGATGCAAGGCCAGGTCAGAACCTAGGAATTCTGCAGTGATCAATTCACTTTTTGTCTCTTCAAATCTCATCTACCATCTACATGTCATGAGTGTAATGGAATATTCTCCACTTATCAGGACGAGTGCAGCTGCAACAATGCTCAAAATGTTCAATGTCTTTGAGGACAAAGTATCCCACTTGCCTGCCAGTCCATGCACCATCTTCAGTATTCAATTCCTTCATCACCAAACACAGTAGCAGCAGCGTTTCATACCATCTACAAAGGCACTTTAGTAGAGTCGTAGAGGTGTACAGCACAGAAACAGACCCTTCGGTCCAACTCGTCCATGCTGACCAGATATCCCAACCCAATCTAGTCCCACCTGCCAGCACCTGGCCCATATCCCTCCAAACCCTTCCTATTCATATACCCATCCAAATGCTTTTTCAATGTTGCAATTCTACTAGCCTCCACCATGTCCTCTGGGAGCTCATTCCATACAAGTACAACCCTGTGCATGAAAAGGTTGCCACTTAGGTCTCTTCTATATCTTTCCCCTAAGCCTATGCCCTCTAGTTCTGGGGTCCCCGACCTCAGGGAAAAGACTTTGTTTATTTATCCTATCCATGCCCCTCATGATTTTATAAACTTTTGTAAACCTCAGCCTCCGACACTTCAGGGAAAACAGCCCTAATCTATTCAACCTCTCCCTATAACTCAAATCCTTCAACCCTGACAACATCCAATAAATCTTTTCTGAGCCCTTTCAAGTTTCACAATAGTTTTCCGATAGGAAGGAGACCAGAATTACATGCAATATTCTAACAGTGGCCCAGCCAATGTCCTGTATAGCCCCAACATGACCTCCCAACTCCTGTACAATACTCTGACCAATAAAGGAAAGCATACCAAACACCTTCTTCACTATCCTATCTACGTGCCACTCCACTTGCTAAGTCCTGCTATGATTTGCTTTCCCGAAATGCAGCACCGCACATTTATCTAAACATGATTTCCCATGCACAAAGCCATATTGACCAACCCTAATCAGTCCTTGCCTTTTCAAATACATTTAAATCCTGTCCCCCAGGAATACTTCCAACAACTGTCAGCCTCACTAGTCCATAGTTCCCTGGCTTGTCCTTAGCACCCTTTTTTAACAGTGGCACCACGTTAGCCAACCTGCAGTCTTCTGGCATCTCATCTGTGACTATCGATGATACAAATATCTCAGCAAGAGGCTCAGCAATCACTTCCCTAGCTTCTCACAAAGTTCTATCGTATACATGATCAGGACCTGGCGATTTATCAACTTTTATGTGTTTCAAGACATCCACCACTTCATCCACTTTTGTCAAGATGTCACCATCTATTTCCCTACAGTCTATATGTTCCATATCCTTTTCCACAGTAATTACCGATGCAAAATACTCGTTTAGTATCTCCCCCATTTCTGCAGCTCCACACAAAGGCCGCTTTGTTGATCTTTGAGGGGACCTATTCTCACCCTAGTTACCTTTTTGCCCTTAATGTCCTTGTAAAAATCCTTTGGATTCTCCTTAATTCTATTTGCCAAAGCTATCTCATATCCCCTTTTTGCCCTCCTGATTTCCCTCTTAAATATACTCCTACTGCCTTTATACTCTTCTAAGGATTCACTTGATCTATCCTGTCTATAAATTACATATGCTTCCCTGTTTTTCTTAACCAAACCCTCAATTTCTTTAGTCATTCAGCATTCCCTACACCTACCAGTCTTCCCTTTCACCCTGACAGGAATATACTTTCTCTGTATTCTCATTATCTCATTTCTGAAGGCTTCCCATTTTCTATCCATCCTTTTCCCTGCGAACATCTGCGCACAAACAGCTTTCAAAGGTTCTTGCCTACTACCATCAAAATTGGCCTTTCTCCAATTTAGAACTTCAACTTTTAGATCTGGTCTATCCTTTTCCATCACTATTTTAAATCTAATGGAAAAATGGTCGCTTGCCCCAAAGTGCTCCCCCACTGACACCTCAGTCACCTGCCTTGCCTTATTTCACAAGAGTAGATCAAGTTTTGCACCTTGTCTAGTAGGTACATCCACACACTGAATCAGAAAATTTTCTTGTACACACTTAACAAATTCCTCTCCATCTAAACCCTTAACAGTCCTAGTCTATGTTTGGAAATTTAAAATCCTCTACAACCACAACCCTATTATTCTTACAGATAGGAGAAAGTGAGGACTGCAGATGCTGGAGATCAGAGCTGAAAATGTGTTGCTGGAAAAAGCGCAGCAGGTCAGGCAGCATCCAAGGAGCAGGAGAATCGACGTTTCGGGCATAAGCCCTTCTTCAGGAATGAGAAAACTGTGCCAAGCGGGCTGAGATAAAAGGTTCTTACAGATAGCTGAGATCTCCTTACAAGTTTGTTTCTCAATTTCCCTCTGACAATTAGGGGGTCTATAATACAATCCCAATAAGGTGATCATCCCTTTCGTATTTCTCAGTTCCACCCAAATAACTGCCCTGGATGTACTTCCAGGAATATCCTCCCTCAGCACAGCTGTAATGCTATCCCTGATCAAACTTGCCTCTCCCCCTCCTGTCTTGCCTCCCTTTCTATCCTTCCTGTAGCATTTGTATCCTGGAACATTAAGCTGCCAGTCCTGCCCATCCCTGAGCCATGTTTCCCTAATTGCTATGATATCCCAGTCCCATGTTCCTAGCCATGCCCTGAGTTCATCTGCCTTCCCTGTTAGGCCCCTTGCATTGAAATAAATGCAGTTTAATTTATTAGTCCTACCTTGTCCCTGACTGTTTGACTCACTTCTATTCTCAACTGCACCAGTCTCAGATTGATCTCTTTCCTCACTATCTCCCTGGGTCCCACCCTCCCACCTTACTAGTTTAAATCCTCCCATCAGTTCTAGCAAATCTCCCTGCCAGTATATTAGTCCCCTTCCAATTTAGGTGCAATTCGTCCTTCTTGTATAGGTCACTTCTACCCCAAAAGAGATTCCAATGATCCAAAAATGTGAATCCTTCTCCTATACATCGGCTCCTCAGCCATGCATTCATCTACTCTATCCTCCTATTCTTGCCCTCACTAGCTCGTAGCACTGGAAGTATTCCAGATGTTACTACTCTCGAGGACGTCCTTTTTAAATTCCTGCCTAATTCCCTGGAATCTCCTTTCAGAATCTCAACCTTTTCCCTTCCTATGTCGTTGATTCCAATGTGGACAATGACCTCTTGCTGGCCCCCTCTCCCCTTTAAGAACATTCTGCACCCTCTCTGAGACATCCTTGATCCTGGCACCAGGGAAGCAACACATCATTCTGATTTTTCACTGCTGGCCTCAGAAACATCTGTCTGTACCTCGGACTACAGAATCCCCTAACACAATTGATCTCTTGGAACCCGACGTACCCCTCATTGCATTAGAGACAGCCTCAATATCAGAAACTTGGCTGTTCATGCTACATTCCCCTGAGAATCCATCACCCCTACACTTTCCAAAACAGAATACTTGTTTAAAATGAGTATAGCCACAGAAGACTCCTACACTAGCTGCCTATCTCTCTTACCTTTCCTGGAGTTAACCCATCTATGTGACTGTATCTGAGACTTTCCCCCCACCTCCCTTCCTATAACTGCCATCCATCACATACTGTTGCTGCTGCAATTTCCTCATTGCATCTAACTGTCTCTCCAACTGATCCATGCGATCTGATAAGATTCGCAACCAACATCATTTATTGCAGATATAATCCTCAGTCACCCTTAAACTCTCTTTAAACTCCCACATCTGACAAGAAGCACATATAGGCCATTTTTGCTCCTTCACAATCTACAAACCATCTTATTCCTCTACAAAACACTGCCCCAGGTTAAATTAATTGCTGTGACTTATATTTTAAGTTTAATCAAGAGACCTATCTCAAAAAACATGCAATCAAGAAATAATCCATTCTACTCACTACTGCAGACTTTCTGTAGGCCACACTTAAACTGTTCACTTATCTGCTTCTGTGCTGTGACCTCTCCAAGACAAGTTCTTCCAAGATTAGTTGTGAATTTCACTGTTTGTTCATTTTCCCAGATGCACTCCGATGTCCAACGATACATGAATTCAAACAGCAAAGGCAGTAACTGTGTAGGTTCACTGTGGTGTCAGTTTCTTTCTCTCTCTCTGTCCTGCACTGACCTCACTATGTGCTTCCTTTGTCTACTCTTCTCCTTTTTAAAACTGCTGTTGTTTTGATTTTTTTTCCAAAGTTCCAAAACAATGCAACAGCATATAAAATAGTAATTGCTGCTCCTGGAATTTGAGGAAATCTCCTCCAACACCTAAAATATCTCAAAAAAGGAGCAGTTGTTACAGCCAGAAATTTTTCCTGTCCTCCATCTTGGATTACTCAGAATTTCTGAAGGCTTCCCATTTTCCAGCCATCCCTGTACCTGCGAACATCTGCCCCCAATCAGCTTTTGAAAGTTCTTGCCCAATTCCATCAAAATTGGCCTTTCTCCAATTTAGAGGTTCAACTTTTAGATCTGGTCTATCCTTTTGCATCACTATTTTAAAATGAATAGAATTATGGTTGCTGGCCCCAAAGTGCTCCCCCACTGACACCTCAGTCACCTGCCCTGCCTTATTTCCCAAGAGAAGGTCAAGTTTTGCATCTTCTCTAGTAGGTACATTTACATACTGAATCAGAAAATTATCTTGTACACACTTAAGAAATTCCTCTCCATCTAAACCTTTAACACCAGGACAGTCCCAGTCTATGCTTGGAAAGTTAAAATCCCATACCATAACCACCCTATTATTCTTACAGATAGCTGAGATCTCCTTACAAATTTGTTTCTCAATTTCTCGCTGACTATTAGGGGGTCTATTATACAATCCCAATAAGGTGATAGTCTCTGTCTTATTTCTCAGTTCCACCAAAATAACTTCCCTGGATGTATTTCCGGGAATATCCTCCCTCAGCACAGCTGTAATGCTATCCCTTATCAAAACCGCCACTCCCCTCCTCTCTTGCTTCCCTTTCTATCCTTCCTTATAGCATTTGTATCCTGGAACATTAAGCTGCCAGTCCTGCCCACCCCTGACCATGTTTCTGTAATATCCCAGTCCTATGTTCCAACCTGAGTTCATCTGCCTTCTCTGTTTGGCCTCTTGCACTGAAATAAATGCAGTTTAATTTAAGTAACTGAGCTTCCTCCAATAGCGCCTTCCAAACCCTGGATCTCTACCACCTTGAAGGATTGGGGCAACAAATGCATGGGAACACCCACCATTGCAAACTCCTCTCCCCACCATATGCCATGCTGATTTGGAAATGTATCACAATTCCTTCACTGTCTCTCGGTCAAAATCCTGCAATTTCCTCCCTACCAGCAGTGAGGGTGTCCTCACACTCTGAGGACTGCAGGGTTTAATAAGACAGCGCACCTTCTCTAGAACAATTCGCAATGAGCAGTAAATGTTGGCCTAGTCCTCAAGGCCCACATCCTGTGAAGGTGTAAGAGAAACAATTGATTGTTAGCATTGAAATCCCTACCTGTCGCCTCACTGAGAAGACACTTGACTTAACAAACCAAACAGTAGAACAAAGCAAACTGTTGCAATTTCCTAATTGAGCGATATATTGTTTTTATATGAGTTCAGCAATTAAATCCATTTGACCTTTATTCAAATGTACAGGAATCTTATAAACTTCACCCATGATGCCTTGGAAGTCTCCAATCAAATACTGACTCCAACTTTGAAAGTGCCTGTCGGGTTTTGTTCATTCAGAGGAGATCACAATGGAATGACAAGTGCAATGGTGAAGGAAGTATCATTTCACACTGTTGGGAAAAGTTCTCATTATCTGAGACAGTGGTGACCTCCTACATTGCCATCTGCTGCAGAATGGTAGACAAGAATAACAATTGCATGGCAGTACAAGTGTTTTCATTATAACTCTGTGTAACAGCTTTCTGTCGAAGTCAAGACCAGTAATTCTTTCACAAAGATGCTCTGAGAGATTTCAGCTTGGTCTATCTGCGAATAGAATCCTTACAGTGTTAAAGCAGGCCATTCAGCCCCTCGATGTCCTTACTCATCCCCCAAAGAGCATCCCATCCAGACCCACCATCTTAACCTATCCCTGTATTTCCCATGGCTAATCTACCCAGTCAACACATCCTTGGACACTATGGGCAATGTAGCATGGCCAATCCACTTTGCCTGCACATTGTTGAACTATGGGAGGAAACTGGAGTACCAGAGGAAATCCACACAGACACGGGGAGAATGTGCAAACTCCACACAGACAATTGCCCGAGGGTGGAATCGAACCTGGGTCCCTAGTGTTGTGAGGCACTGAGCCACCGTGCTGCCCTTTCAGTCTTCAGATGTACATATTCAAAAATGGAAAAAAAAAGAGCATTAATCACAGCTGGAGAGTGTGCTTTAATAAATATGTTGAGTACATTATGCATAATATTTCACTGTTTTCTTGCTGGGGAGTGATTGCATATCATTTTTTTATGACAACAAGTGCAGCTTCAAGGCAATGCTCAAGAGAGAGTTATGAATAGCTGTTGAAAAGCTAAAAAATATTATTTCAATTTTGTCTAATGTGAATGAATCCACATTCCTTTCATGACTTCAGGACATCACAAAATACTTTGCAGGCAAAGGAATAGTTCTTAAAGTTGAGATACTGTCATATGACTGGAAATGCAATACATAAATCAAATAGTAATGATGTTGGGATAAACAATTTTTGTGATTGTGCGTATGGCACAATTATTGATCAGCAGTGGTGCCAAAGAGTTTTTTTACAACCACCTGAATGTAGAGACAGGGCCTCGGTTTAGAATCCGTGAATAGTAAGACAATGTGTTGGTGTTTGCTTTTAAAACATGAAGCAGAACTGGACAAAAGGTCATCACACAGAAAATCTTCCGGCTTCACACCATCACTGGCTCAGATAGAGCCAGAGAGAGATCTACAGCACGGAAACCCTTCGGTCCAATTCATCCATGCCGACCAGATATCCTAAATTAATCTAGTCCTATTTGCCAGTACTTGGCCCATATCCCTCTAAACCATTCCTATTCATGTAACCATCTAGATGTCTTCTAAATGTTGTAATTGTACTAGCCTCCATCACTTCATCTTGCAGCTCATTCCATACACTCACCACCCTTTGCATGAAAAAGTTGCCCCTTAGGTCCTTTTTAAATCTTTCCCCTCTCACCCTAAACTTATGCCTTCTAGTTTTGGACTCCTCCAACCCAGGGAAAAGCCCTTGTCTATTTATCCCATCAATGCCCTTCATGATTTTATAAACCTCTATAAGGTTACCACATGCTCCAGGGAAAACAGCCCCAGCCTGTCAACCATGGAAAGTCCTACTTACCAATGTCTGGGGGCCAGTGCCGAAATTGGGAGAGCTGTCTCACAGACTAGTTATGCAACTACCTGACACAGTCATTCTTGCTGAATCATACCTTACAGATAACACCCCAGACACCACCATTGCCATTCTGGAATATGTCCTGTCCCACTGACAGAACAGACCCAGTAGAGGTGGCAGTACAGTGGCATGCACTCAGGAGGGAGTTGCTGTTAGAGTCCTTGACATCGACTCCAGACCCCATGAAGTCTTATAGCTTCATGTTAAACAAGGGCGAGGAAACCTCTCACTGCTTACTGTGTACCGTCCTCCTTCGGCTGATGAATCAGTACTCCTCCGTGTTGGAGGAAGCTCTGAGGGTGGCAAGAGCACAAAATGTACTCAGGATGGGGGATTTCAATGTCCGCCACCAAGAGTGGCTTGGCAGCAGCATTACTGATCTAGCTAGTCAGGTCCTAAAGGATATAATTGCTAGACTAGGTCTGCGACAGGTGGTGAAAGAATCAACAAGAGAGAAAAAAACATACTTGACCTCATCCATACTAATCTGCCAGTTGCAGAAGCATCTGTCCATGACAGTATGGGTAAAAGTGACCACTGTAGTGTTCTTGTGGAGATGAAGTGCCGCCTTCACATTGGAAACAACCTCCATTGTGTTGTGTGGTACAATCACCTTGCTAAATTGGGCAGACTTCAAACCAATCCAGCTGCTAAAGACTGGACATCCATGAGATGCTGTGGGCCTTCAACAGCAGCAGAACAGTACTCCAGCACAATTTGCATCTTCATGGTGCAGCATATGCCCCACTCAAGCATGACCATCAAGCCAGGGGATCAACCCTGGTTCAATGGAGAGTGCAGGAGGGCATGCCAGGAGCAGCATCAGGCAGAGCTAAAAACGAAGTGTCAACCAGGTGAAGCTACCAGACAGGACTACTTGCATGTCAAACAGCATAAACAGCTAGTGATAGAGCTAAGCGATCTCACAACCAAAAGATCAGATCTAAGCTCTGCAGTCCTTCCACATCCAGTAGTGAATGGTGGTGGACAATTAAACACCTCACTAGAGGAGGAGGCTCCACAAATATCTCCATCCTCAATGATGGAGGAGCCCAGCACATCGGTGCAAAAGATAAGGCTGATGCACTCACAACAATCTTCAGTCAGAAGTGCCGAGTGGATGATCCATCTCGGGCTCCTCCAGTGGTCCCCAGCATCACAGATACCAGTCTCCAGCCAATTCCATTCACTCCATGTGATATCAAGAAATGGCTGGAGGCACTGGATACTGCAAAGGCAATAGGCCTGAGAACATTCCGGCAATTGTACTGAAGATGCGTGCTCTCAAACTTGCTGCTCCCCTTGCCAAGCTCTTCCAATACAGTTACAACACTGGTAGCTACCCAACAAGGTGGAAAATTGCCCAGGTCTGCTCTGCACACAAAAAGCAGGAAAAATTAAAACCCGGACATTTCCTCCCAATCAGTCTACTCTCATACGTCAGTAAAGTGATGGAAGGGGTTATTATCAGTGCTATCAAACAACACCTTAGAGAAAGTGAGGACTGCAGATGCTGGAGATCAGAGTTGAGAGTGTGGTGCTAGAAAAGCACAGTCTGACCTGCTGTGCTTTTCCAGCACACACTCTCAATTATCAAGCAGCACCTGCTCAGCAACAACCTACTCATTGATGCCCAGGTTGGGTTCTGCCAGGGCCACTCAGCCCCTCACATCATTAGAGTCTTGGTTCAAACATGGACAAAAAAGCTGAATTCCAGAGGGGAGGTGAGAATGACAGGCCTTGACATCAAGGTCACATTTGACCGAGCATGACATCAAGGAGCCCTGGCAAAACTGGAATCAATGGTTATCAGGAGATTCACAGTCTGCTAGTTAGAGTCATACCTGGCACAAAGGAAGATGGTTGTATTTGTGGAGGGTCAGTCATCTCAGATCCAGGACACCTCTGCAGGAGTCCCTCAGGGTAGCTTCCTAGGCCTAACAATCTTCATTTGCTTCATTAATGACCCTCCCTCTATCATAAGGTCAGAAGTGGGAATGTTTGCTGATGATTGTATAGTGTTCAGCACCATTCGTGACTCCCCACTGGACTCACCACATAAACACAGTGGCTACAACAGCAGGTCAGATATGAGGGATACTGCGGCAAGTAGCTCACCTCCTGATACGCCAAAGTCTATCCACCATCTACAAGGCACAAGTCTGGAGTGTGATGGAATACTTCCTGGATGGATGCAGTTCCAACAAAACTCAAGATATTTGACACCATCCAGGACAAAGCAACCTGCTTGATTGGCACCACATCTGCAAATATTCAAATCCTCCACCACGCTCAGCAGCACAAGGGTGTACTACTGACAAGATGCACTGCAGAAATTCACCAAAGATCCTGAGACAGCACTTTCCAAACCCACAATAACTTCCATTTAGAAGGATAAGGACAGCAGGCACTTGGGAACACCACCATCTGCAAGTTCCCCTCCGAGCCACTCACCACCCTGACTTGGAAATATACTGCCGTTCCTTCACAGTCGTTGGGTCAAAATCCTGGAATTCCTTCCCTACCGGTATTGTGGGTCAATCTACAGCAAGTGGACTGCAGCAATTCAAGAAGACAGCTCACCACCACCTTCACAAGCGCTAATAGGGATAGGCTATCAATGCTGGCCAGTCAGGCAGCATCAGGAGGCGCAGAAGCCAACATTTCAGGTGTAACTCTTTATCAGTCCTGAAGAAGGGTTACACCTGAAACATCGACTTCTTCACCTCCTGACACTGTGTTCTTTCAGCCTCCTGTCAGTCGACTTTGGATTCCAGCATCTGCAGTTCTTTTGTCTCTAACCATGCTGGCCACCCTGCGACACCCAAGTCCCACAAATCAATTTAAAAGAAGTCTACTCAACCTCTCCCAAAGCTCAAACCCTCCAATCCTTGCAACATCCTTGTTAATCTTTGCTGAACCCTTTCAAGTTTCACAACATCCTTCCTATAGAAGGGAGACCACGATTGCACGCAACATTCCAAAAGTGGCCTAACAAATGTCCTGTACAGCTATAGCATGACCTCCCAACTCCAATATTTAATACTCTGACCAATAAAGGAAAACATAACAAACACCTTCTTCACTATCATATCTACCTGCAAATCCACTTTCCATCTGCACTCCAAGGTCTCTTTGTTCAGCAACACTCCCAGGACTTTACCATTATGTGTATAAGTCCTGCCCTGATTTACCTTTCCAAAATGCAGCACCTTACATTTATCTAAATTAAACTCTATCTGCCACTCCTCAGCCCATTGACCCATCTGATCAATGTCGTATTGCACTCTGAGGTAACCTTCTATGCTGTCCACTACACCATTGATATTGGTGTCATCTGCAAACTTACTAACTATACTTTCTATTTTCAGATCCAAATCATATATATAAATGACTATAAGTAATGGACTCAGCACTGATCCTTGTGGCACACCACTGGTTACAGGCTTCCAGTCTGAAAAGCAACCTTCCACGGCCACCTTCTGTCTCCTACCTTTGAACCAGTTCTATATCCAAATGGCTACTTCTCCTGCGTTCCATGTGATCTAACCTTATAAAACAGTCTACCCTGAAGAGCCTTGTCAAATGCCTTACTGAAGTCCATATATATCACGTCCACTGCTCTGCCCTCATCAATCCTCTTTGTTACTTCTTCAAAAAACTCAATCAAGTTTGTAAGACCTGATGTCCCACGGACAAAGCTTTGTTGACTATCCATAAAATCCTGAATCTTGCACCTGAATAGAATTAATGGTAGTGTGACATCAGATCCTGAAGGCTGCTAACAATCCAAAGATGGAAAGTGGGTTTCTTTTTGTCGATCAGAGCAGACTGAGGGACACAGTTTGAAAATTAAGGGTCACACTTGAAGGACAGAGAGAAATTACTTTTCTTTACTTCAAGGGTTACAAAGCTTTAGAATTTGCTCATTCAGAAGGCAGTTTTCGAATATTTTTAAGGTTGACGCAAATAGATTACTTTTAGATCAGGAGATCAGGGAATCAAATGTTATCGGAGGTTAATGGGAATGCGGAATTCAAAAATAGATCCTCCATGATCCTCCTGAATGATGGAGATGGCTCATAGTTCAGAATAGCCTAATCCTACTCTTGCCTCTTATGTTTTTATGTCACGAGAATGGGAATTCAGAAGCCCAAGCTAGTACCCTGGGGTAGACAGGCAGGAGGCTGGAAGAACACAGCAAGCCAAGCAGCATCAGGAGGTGGCAAAGTCAACGTTTCAGGTGTAACCCTTCGTCAGGACTGGGGATGGGTGTAGGGGGAGTTGCAGATAAAGGAGGAGGCGTGGACAGGGTGGTGAGATGGGAATAGGTAAGAACAGGCAGAGGATAAGACCTGGTTGGTCGATGGGAAGGATGAATCCAGTTGGTAGCTGGAAGGAAGGGTCGATGGAAGGGTGGAAAGGAGGGGGAGGGGCTGGGACAGAGTCGGGGATGGGAAGGGAAGTTATTGAAATTGGAGAACTCAATGTAGTGACAATCTGGGGTGACAGGCTCAAATTCCATCATGACAGCGAGTGGAACTTTAGATCCATTAAATATACCTGGATCAGAAAACCATTGACGATCATTGTACAAAGCAATCTGGTTAGCAAATGTCTTTAAGGGGAGAGAATCTGGCAAGCTTACCTGGTCTAGTCTACCAGGAACTCTCCTCTCACATCAATGTGATTGATCATTCACTTCCTATCTGAAATGGCCTAGCAATCCACTCAGTTCAAGGGCAAGTAGGTACAGGCAATAAATCCTGGCCTTGTCAATGAGACCGATATCCCAAGAATAATGTTTCAAAGTAATGTGCCCATTTGACAATTTTCCCTGAGCTTTAACATGAGTAGCAAGCACTCTGTGGCAGATGGCATCCATAACACCCCTGGCTATTTTAAGTAACAGAAGATCCATAATGTCAAAAAACCTAATTTTTGTTGCCAATTAACGTTTCACCAAAAAATGAATTTTGCTTGAAATCTATTCTTGATTTCTTCTAAAATCTTAATTTCATCCTGAGGGGGTACAACTGTAGACATTCTTGGGGGGTCTACTGACAGATTGTAGAGGACCACATGCCTCTTATTCTCGAATAGATTCAGATTAAACAGTGTGAAAATGATTGTAAACATGATTGTTAATTTTGGTATCTGTAACTTATGGGGTCATGAGACTGTGGAACAGGAGCATGCAAGATGAAATCAACGGAATGCCTCAGGGAAATATACCTCTGTCAAAAAATACAAAATAAAATTAAATATTGTACAGTTCCTACTAGTTCACGTGCCAATTCAATGTTCTTCACACAAACAAAACAATAATGCTGTGCACTGTGACAGTCTCTCAATAAGCCACAGGATACAGAATGTTGGTGAAACTGGTTTACTCCAGTGGCAGCATTCCAGGGAAGATACCTCAGTCTTTTTGGGATCTGCCATTTTGGAATTTTCCTCATCCACTTGAAGGGGTATCAGCTTAAAATCTCATGTGATGAATCACAACTCAGTGAATTCAGCTCTGGAGCATTAACCCACTGATGTGTGATTAAATCTGGAAGGGCTTTTAAGTCTCTCACATCAAAACAGTAGGAAAGGTTCTGACCTCTGAAACAAGACAGCCTTTGCAAATCACCCCTTAAACTCCAGGTGTTAAAGTCATTAGCTATGCAAATAGAGCCTTAACTCATATTTCCAAGGCCTTTTGTGAAATGAGTTAGTGACTGACTTCTCCAGACAACAGATGGTTCAGTTATTTGAACCAGAAACAGGGGGCTCATTAAAGGCTATCACCTGAGACTAGCAGTCTTCCATTTCAGGAGACAATGGTCTGTGCTCAGGGTGTCTATCCCTTCTAGACTGGATGTAATCTGGTGTGGCTTTCAAGTCTGAGTCAATGCTGGCATAGCAGAACAGCAATGGCCCAAGGTTAAATGATATATTTCTTTCCTTCCAGTGGTCCCTTCTTCCTGCCAGTTGGTCATTTATTACTTCCTTCCCCTTTATTTCAACAGTCTTCTGATGATTTGCCTACCGGCACTCCAATCCGATGCAAAGATTTGCCGTGCATAGACTCTGATCATGGCCATCTTGAGATCTTGCTTATGGATGTCTTTGTATTACAGTGCTGGGCAATCTAGTCTAGCAAGCTCCTCATTGAGGGTGTCTTTTTGGATGCAGCCACCATCCATGTAGCTCATGTGAGCCAGCCAATGGAGTCACCAGCAACTCGAAAGGGCAAACATGCCGAGGTTTCTGCATAAGCACAGAGAATGCTGAAGAGACTCAGCAGGTCTGACGGCATCTCTGGTGAGAGAAAAACAGAGCTAACATTTTGAGTACTGATATGATAGAGACGGAAAACAATTCTTCTTTATACTTTTGAGAGAGGTAGATGCGGAGGAA
Source organism: Chiloscyllium punctatum (assembly GCF_047496795.1). Lineage (NCBI taxonomy): Eukaryota > Metazoa > Chordata > Chondrichthyes > Orectolobiformes > Hemiscylliidae > Chiloscyllium > Chiloscyllium punctatum. The sequence goes on from NC_092763.1 coordinate 79,962,408, forward strand.
CAAGGGGGCAGATAGTGAAGCGGACCAGTGCAAAAGACAAAGGAGCTATTAATGATGGAGTAAAGGAAAAGAGAGATGTAAAACAGAATGTAAATTAGGGTGCGAAAGGGAGAGAATTGATCTCTACTATAAAATGCAAAGAAAACAAGACACAAACATTATATAATTACAAAAATCCAAGATGGCAGTAGCGGAGTAGGCTTGTCCACTCCATCTGCTTTTCTTTTTTTTCCTTTTTATTCTTCTTTTCCCATTTTGCATTTATTTTAGTCTTTTAGTGCATTTCTTTCTACTTATTTGGTTTCTGGAGACAGCTGGGTCGTGCAGGACGTGGCAGAGACAGCATCGTGGCTTTGACAGGTCCAGAGGGAGCGACTGGGGACCTGGATCAGGACTTTGATGGTCAGAGATCAAGCCCAACGTGGGAAGAGCAGGCCCAACACGCTGGTGAGGGAGATCCCCGGAATCTGCAGCAGCAGTGAGAGCCTGAGGCCTCCCGGAGGGTGGAGGAGATCCGTATAGGGAGTGCAAGTCCAGCTTGGTTAATAACTTAAGACTAACTATTGAACATTTAACTTTATTTCTTTATTATTCTACTTTATACAGAGAAGAACTATCATATTTGTTTATTTATACACCTAAGATTTTGTTCCCAGGTACCTTAGTACCTAAGATGCCACCAGGAAGTGCCATCACCAGAGAAGCTTAATACCATCCAGGTCAAAGCAGCGCTCTTGATTGGCACCAAATCGATAAACATCAACTCCCTCCATCACTGACACTCAGTAGCAGCAGTGGTTACTATCTTCAAGATGCACTGCAGAACTTCACCACATATCCCCATACAGCACCTTCCAAACCCAAAACCGCTTCCATCGGGAAGGACAAGGGCAGCAGATACATGGGAACATCACCACCTTCAAGTTCCCCACCATCCTGACTTGGAAATATATCATCGTTCCTTCAGTGTCGCTGGGTCAAAACCCAAGAATTCCCTTCCTAATGGCATTGTGGGTCAACTCACAGCATGTAGACTGCAACAGTTCAAGAAGGCAGCTCACCACCACCTTCTCAAGGGCAACTAGGAACGGAAAATAAATGCTAGCTCAGCCAGTGATGCCCACATCCCACAACTAACTAAAAAAATTGTACAGCTTTCACTGTACTCCTGTACCCCAGTGGGTGAATGCACATGGCAATAAAATGCTATTCTAATTCTAATAGGGGGGAAGTGAGGGGCTGGTTGAAATAGCGTAATGAAAATGAAGAACAGACATAAATCAGCCAGTTTCTGAAGCTGTTGAATTCAACATTGAGACCGCAAGGCTGTCGAGCTCCAAAATGGAAATTAACCTGATGTGAGGAACAAATCAGTCCTTTCCTCAGAGCCACAACAGTCCATGGAGATGCTGCAGCAAGACTCACACTCACTGATTTCAGATGGAATGCTATGGTCTCCAAGTGAATCCTGACCAGGAGAAGGTCAGTGGTTTTGCTGAGTTCTTCTCTGTTAGGTTTTCTGTCCAGCTGCTCCATGACCGTGAGGTCAGACATGGTGTCGAGTTTACAAGAGGTCTCCTTTCCAGCTACTGCTCATTTTAATGAGTGCCATGCTGTCTTTGTCCAAAAGGAGACTGATTTGACTGCTACTGGACTTGTCACTTCTCTGATCCCGTTGTGTACCATCTCAATGACCGCACCCCCCCTTACTCACTGTGCTCTGGGATGATTGAATTACTTTTCTTAATATTTCAAGCCCATATGATTCTTCTTCAGAAGAGTCTCCAGAGGTGCTGGTAGACCTCCTGTGTTCATCCAGTCCTTTTTAGGTCCACTAGATTAAATCCAGAGATGTTAGGTTCATCTTTTCAGAATAGATCGAGCAGTTTAAACCTGCACTTGCGAGAAAGTGAGGACTGCAGATGCTGGAGATCAGAGTCGAGAGTGTGGTGCTGGAAAAGCATAGCATTTCAGGCAGCATCCGAGGAGCAGGAGAATCGATTATTCAGCCTCTAAATTCATTGTCCATAAACCCCGCACTGCCCAATTCTACCTCCTTCCTAAGATTAACAAACCTGACTGCCCCGGTCGATCCATTGTCTCAGCCTGCGCCTGTCCCACCGAACTTATCCCTTCCTACCTCAACACTGTCCTGTCCCCCTCAGTCCAGGAACTCCACACCTGTGTTCATGACACCATCCACATCCTTCTCCCTCCTCCAAGATTTTTGTTTCCCCGGCCCCCAACGCCCCATCTTCACCATGGACATCCAGTCCCTGAACACATCGATCCTCCATGACAAAGGCCTCCAAGCCCTCCGTTTCTTCCTCTCACACTGTCCCAACCAGGACCCTTCCACCGACACCCTCATCTGCCTGGCTGAACTGGTCCTCACCCTCAACAACTTCTCCTTCCAATCCTCCCACTTCCTCCAAACCAAAGTGGTAACTATGGACACCCGCATAGGACCCAGCTATGCCTGCCTCTTCGTCGGATTTGTGGAACTGTCCACCTTCTGCAGTTACACCGGCACCAATCCCACCTGTTCCTCCGCTACATCGATGACTGTATCGGCACTGCCTCGTGCTCCCGAGAGGAGGTTGAACAGTTCATTAACTTTACCAACACATTCCACCCTGACCTTACATTCACCTGGACCACCTCGGAAACTACCTCCCCATCCTGGACCTCTCCATCACCGACTCTGATGACCGAATAACCACAGATATATACTATAAGCCCACTGACTCCCACAGCTACCTAGACTAGATCTCCTCCCCCCTACCTCCTGTAAAAATGCCATCCCTTATTCCCAATTCCTCCGCCTCCACCACATCTGTTCCCAGGATGACCATTTCCACCTCAGGAAGTCCAGATGGCCTCCTTCTTCCACGATCGCAACTTCTCTTCCCACGTGGTTGACGATGCCCTCCAACGCATCTCCTCCACTTCCCGCACCACTGCCCTTGAACCCTACCCCTCCCAACACAACAAGGACTGAACCCTCCTGGTCCTCATCTTCCACCCCACCAACCTCCGCGTACAACGCATCATCCTCCGCCACTTCCGCCACCTCCAAATGTACCCCACCACCAGAGATATATTTCCCTCCCCTCCCCTATCAACATTCCAAATAGACCATTCCCTTTGTGACTCCCTCGTCAGGTCCACAGCCCCCACCAGTCCACAGCTCACTCCTGGCAGGAAGTGCAAAATCTGAGCCAACACCACTCCCCTCATCTCCATCTAAGGCCCAAGGAATCCTTCCACATCTGTCAGAAATTTACCTGTACCTCTCCCAATGTCATCTACTGAATCCATTGCACCTGGCGTGGTCAGAATGCCCTCTTGCGGACCATTTCAGAGAACATCTTTGGGACACCCGCACCCACCAACCCCATCACCTCATGGTTGAACACTTCAAATTCCCCTCCCTCTCCATCAAGGCTCCTCCACCACCAAACTGTTACCAGCCGACACCTGGAGGAAGAACGCCTCATATTCTGCCTTGGATTTCAACAGCTTCCTCATTTCCCCTGCTCCCACATTATCCAAACTCCCAAGCCTTTCACTTGGCACCACCCTCCGGACCTGTCCATCACTCCCTCCTCTGACCTATCACCCTCTCCCTCACCTTCGTCCACCTATCTCTTTCCCAGCTACCTTCCCACCATCCCACCCTCCTCCTATTTATCTCTCAGCCCTGACCCACCAGCCTCATTCCTGATGAAGGGCTTATGCCTGAATCATTGATTCTCCTGCTCCTCAGACACTGCCTGACCTGCAGTTAGCCCAAGACAGGAATGTTGACCAAGGAACACAGTGACATGTTGAAGTGCTGAGCAACCAGAAGCTCAGGGTTCTCTTTATGGACAGAATGTTGGTGTTCTCCAAACCAGATGCCCAGTCTGTGTCCAGGAGACAGCATTGTGATCAGGAAATACAGGAGATCAGATTGAGTGAATTGCAGGTAAGGAAAAAGTGAGGACTGCAGATGCTTGAGATTAGAGTCGAGAGTATGGTGCTGGAAAAACACAGCAGGTCAGGTAGAATCGGAGGAGCAGGAAAATTGATGTTTCAGGCAAAAGCCCTTCATTAGGAATGAGGTAAGTGGGCCAGGGAGGCTGAGAAATTAATGGGGGAGGGGGATGGGGATGGGGGGAAGGTAGCTGGGAATGTTATAGGTAGATTAAGGTGTGAGTGGATGTGATAGATCAGAGGGGAGGGTGGAGTGGATGGGTGGGAAGGAGGAAAGATGGACAGGTAGGACCAGTCATGGGGCATTGCCTTGGAGTTGGAGGCTTGGGACTGGGATAAGATAGGGGAGGGAAATGAGGAAACTGATGAAGTGCAAGTAGATCAGTGCTTCATCTGGAAGGTAGGTTTGGGGCCTTGGATAGTCAGGAGAGGGGAAAAAAGTATTCCATCTTCTGTGGATTGGGAAGGTGCTGTGGTTGAGTGAGGAAGTTTTGGGAGTGGAGGACCAAGGTGTCATGGAGGGAACAGTCCCTCTGGAAGGCTGACAAGGAAGGAGAAGTGAATATGTGTCTGGTGATGGCATCCTACTGGGGATAATAGAAATGGTACCTTGCTATCTTTTGGATGTGGATGCTGGTGGGGTGCTGAGTGAGGACTGGGGGAGCTTAACGCTGCTGTGGGAGGGAGAAGAGGGGGTGAGGGCTGAAGTGCAAGAGATGGTTTGGATTGGGCCTGAAGAAGTTATTTGAATTCAAAACATTCTGATTCCGCGATGATTTAATAATGTCACGATAGAAGTCTAATGACTTTATAACTAATTGTAAGTGATTCATGCAACAATCTGAAAGATTAATCCTGTGTGAATGGACCTATTTCCCCCAAAGGGAGACAGTGAGGTCTGCAGATGCTGGGGATCAGAGTTGAGAGTGTGTTGCTGGAAAAGCACAGCAGGTCAGGCAGCATCTGAGGAGCAGGAGAATCGACGTTTCGGGCAGGAGCCCTTCAACAGGAATGAGACCTGATTCCTGAAGAAGGGCTCTGGCCCCAAACATCGATTCTCCTGCTCCTCGGATACTGCCTGACCTGCTATGCTTTTCCAGCAACACACTCTCAACACTATTTCCCCCAAAATCCACAAATACCTTAATACTTTCCAGCATTTTGTCCCCATCCCCCTTCATTACATTTTGCAGGTTTCATGAGTCATGGGGTCATCCTGTGTGAAATGTTTCCTTCTAAATTTAGAAGCTCCCATAGTTTCTGGCCTTCAACAAAATATTCCTCTGAGATTGACTTACATTGGAATATTCCTTGATTCTGCAGAAAAAATGCATCCACTGGGAATTTATTTTTTTCATCTTGTTCAGGAAGCAGAGAGAGATCACTGAAATAAATCAGCTTAACAGATATCAGGTCGGAAATGAGAAGTTCTTGCGAATTCCCTAAATGCATAACTGTGAGGAAATGAAAAAATGTTTGCACTGTACAGTACACATTTAGTTATCAGAGCCCAAAGATCTGCATTTCCCTCCTAAGAGCTCTCCACCTTTCTGCCTCACTTCCTATCCCCCAACGACACTCTCTAAACGGTCCCGTTTTGATCTCCTTGGGTCATTGCTTACTTTTAAAGATGCTCTCTCAATGCAAGTTATTGTTGTTGTGTTTTATGCTAAATGCAGAGAATCATATGTTGGGCAAGGGTTTTATTCTTGTGTGTCACCCAGCTCTCCAAAAAGGTGAATCACAATGGACAACAACCCTGTGTTAAAAACTAGAAAGAACTACAGATGCTGGAAATCAGAGAGAAAACCAAAAACAGAAATTGCTTGAATGACTGCTGCAGGTCTAGCAGTATCTTGAGAAGGAAATCATGGTTAACATTTCTGGTCCAGTGACCCTTCTTCAGAACTCATGGTGGCTGGATTAAGATTGGTATTTATAAAGAAGATGGGTATGGGGGAGAGTAAATGGTTGGCGGACACAGAGTTCAAAGAGAGAGAACATAGTAATGATTAAAGGTATGAGAGAATGAATAACAGTTAATGGGTACTAATGGTAGCTGACAGTGAGCTGGGTGTGTTAGCAGCCCATGTGATGACAAGGCCTGATGTATGGAAATTGGGGGTAAGGACACGTGAGAATGCGCCTTGACTCCTAAAATTGATGAACATGATATTAAGTCCAGAAGGACACAGAATTCCCAAGTGGAAAATGAGGTGCTATTCATCCAGCCTGTGCTGAACTTTGCTGGAGCACTGCAGCAAGCCGCAGACAGAGATGTTGGCCACACGGTGGGATGTTAAAGTGTTAGACAACGGGAAGCTCAGGGTCATTTTTGCAGAGAGAATGTAAGTGTTCTGTGAAGCAGTCATCCAGTCTACGCTTCATTTCCTTAATCTAGAGGAGATCTCTCCAATCCTTTATAAGTTGCTCTGCATCTTCTGGCTCAGTTTCAGTCGTTAAACCATTCTCACTTGCACTGAATATCCATCCAAATATCAGTGATAAGCATTTCATCAAATCCCTGGAGCATGGAAACAGGCCATTTGGCCCATCCAGTTTACACTAATGTTAAGGATCAGGCCAGACCCCCTCAAAACATTTCAATAAAGTAGCCCAGTCCCTATCCTTTCTGGTTGTTTTGAGCAGGTGTCCAGGAGGGATGCAACTGGCCCAACCACTCCGTTTTAAACAAAACAGAATTTATTTATCAAATAGAAAAGAAGTGAATTTAAAATAACTTAACCTTTCTGGACACTAAGAAATTGTTTCTGTTAGGCAGGGCAACTAGGACCTGTGGGCACAGCCTTAAAATTAGAGGGGGTCAATTCAGAACAGAAATGCGGAGACATTTCTTCAGCCAGAGAGTGGTGGGCCTGTGGAATTCATTGCCGCAGTGTGCAGTGGAGGCTGGGACGCTAAATGTCTTCAAGGCAGAGATTGATAAATTCCTGATGTCACAAGGAATTAAGGGCTATGGGGAGAATGTGGGTAAGCGGAGTTGAAATGCTCATCAGCCATGATTAAATGGCAGAGTGGGCTCGATGGGCCGAATGGCCTTACTTCCACTCCTATGTCTTATGGTCCTATGATCTTATCTGCAAAATCAATCGACTACATTGCAACTTAATAATGCTGTTCCAAATACCCACAACACCCCCATGGCAACGAAAAGGTCAAATCAAATGCAGGTTCATACAGGAGAGAGATGTCAGAGAGAGAGGCAGCCAGAAAACCTAAATTGAATCTGAGAACCTTTCTCCCCCAGGAGTGTTTATGACCAGCAGCATCAAACAGACTGCTTGCTAAAACCTGACCTGGGAGAACTGGCAAGTGTTTTCTTAAAAAAAGCCTTAAATGCCTTTTGCCTGAGGCAGTATCTGTTAGTCATAATCAAAGGGTCAAACCCAGCCAAATCAGAACCTCTACCATTTATAACCCCTTTTATAAAAAAGCCAAGCTCACATAACCTTGTTAAATGAGCAACATCGCCACACTATACTACTGCTAATTTGGCAGAACTATAGGTGCCAATGTTACTTGGTCTGCATTAAAATCCTCCCCTCATCCTGTCACTACCTCTTGTTATTCTATCTTCTGTTGATTAAAACTTTCTGCTGATTTTAAGCAGATTTGAGTCATTAGGCAGTGGATCTCACAGTTAATCATTGTGAGAGGCAGACAGCAAATAGGAAGCTCCCCAGGTAGAATAAACCAGTTTCATTGGCAGGAGAGCAGGTATCAAAGATCAGACTTAAATCTCATTGTCAAAAGAAGTGGATTAAAAGAGTTTTTCTTTAAACTTACAACAGTGTGTAATCAGGAATGTGTTGCCTAAAAAGCATTGGAAACAAATTGAATGATAACTTTTAAATGGAAATCGGGTAAGTATTTGGAAAGGTGAAGTAAGCTGTAGAATAGAGGCAGGATCAGGGGAGTGGGACAAATTGTATGGCCATTTGCGAAGAGCTAGCACTGATACAATGGACTAACTCGTCTCCACTTTCAAAGTCCAATTCAATGATTACAAGTTAGCATATTCTAGTTTCCTTCTGTAATTCTTAACACCTGATTGATGCTGGTTGAAGTCTTTGTAGGCCATTCTTTCATTATTGCCATGCTAAATTACTGGACCTCTCCTCTTTCACCATAGGGGTGCGGTGGTTCAGTGGTTAGCACTGCTGCCTCCCAGCGCCAGAGACCCAGGTTTAATTCAAGCCTTGGGCAACTATGGTGAGTTTGCACATTGTCCCCATTACTGTGTGAGTTTCCTCCCCAAGGCCAGTAATGTGCAGGTTAGGTGGATCAGCCATGCTAAATTTCCCCATAGCAGACCAGGTGGATTAGCCATTATAAATATGCGGATAGGTTTGGAGTTAAGGATGGGTTGGTGTGGACACAATGGGCTGAATGGCCTCATTCCAAACTATGGAGTTTCAATGAACTTTGCTAAGATGACAAAGAAAAGAATTTAGGAAGGGTATTTGCACAGCTTTGTGGACCATTTGTTCTCATCCTTCAACTTAAAATATTTTAGCTGCAAGGCTTGAAAGAACAAAATAACTCTTGGTTAAAAATATTATGTCATCAATAAAAAATACTGTAGAAAGAAAATTCTTCATGATTCCACATCCATACAGATCAAAGAGGGAGCAGAAAAGCATTTGCACTAGTGTAGCACCTTTCATGTCTTCAAGACTTACCAGTGCACTTCATAGCTCATTGAGATGATGGCCAGGAACCCCTATACATCAAAGGCAAAAATAAGCTGCAGAACAGGATAATGCAACACTCTTGTAATCCATCAATGAGCTATATCCATTAAGGGCACATAAAACAGCTAATTTACCTTTCCTTTTTAACATAACCACTTGCATCAAAATTCTCTAGAAGGATATAAACTGCATTTTTACATACTGAAAGCAAAGTACCATGGATTCTGGGAAAAAAGGTAGAAATTGCTGCAGAAACACAGCAGTCTGGCAGCATCGATGGAGAGAGAGAAACAGAATTAACATTGAATTTGATTTGACTTTTTTTCTGAACTGAAGGAAGTTGGAAAGGTCATGCTTTTTGTTCTGTTAAAATGTAAGTATTTTTAATCAAGCTGCCCAGTCATGTTATGGCATGTCTCTGGAACAGATGGGGCTTGAATCTGGACCTTTCAGCCCACTGCACCACAAGTGCTCCACTGCTAACGTTTCTACTGTACTTTCTAACCAGATTAAAACTCATGCAATCCACATTCAAGCAGAATTGATTTATTATAGCTTTGAGGACTGTGAATGCAGAAATAAAATTTGCAGCCATTTTGATCTCACAAACGGCAGTAAGACACATGGGAAGAAAAGGAGGTCAAGTGGCGTTTTCAAAATCGTGATGGTTTATGTAAAGAGATGGGTATACTGAGGTCGTGGAGCTGAAATAATTCACAAGTGAACTCAAAGGAAAGTTAGGAGAATGTTTCTTTTACACAGAAGGTTGTTCAGATCTGAAAGTTATGTCGTCAAAGATTGATGGAGTTAGGTCTCATTAGAAAGTCAGCAAGGGGTGCACATGACGAGAACTAATTTGCAGGATTGTGGGAAATAAATGCAAGGTCATAATAGATTTAAATGCACTTGTAAGGAGAGTTTACTTTTAAGGGCTCCATGAACTGCATGTATGCAATGCTGTGATTCTGCCTGGAGATTAGTCTGCTGTAGGTATGGGAGCTGGTTTGATTTAATAGAACTATTGAGTCACAGTGATAGACAGCATAGAAAAAGGCTCTTCTGTACACCATGTCCACTCTGGTCAAAAACAGCCAACTAACTATTGGAAACCCATTTCCCACTGGGCCCACAACCTGCTTCATCATTTGTAAAGTGGTGTGTTTTGTTGTTTTACATTAACTCATGTCATAATTCATAGAATGTAATCTCTACAATATGGAAACAAGCCAATTGACCCAACAAATCCACAACCCTCCAAAGAGTAACCCACCCAATATTTTACCCCAACAAATTCACACATTCCTGAACAAGATGCACAATTTAGCATAGCCAATTCACATAACCTGCACATCTTTGGACTGTGGGATGAAACAAGAGCACCCAGAGGCAACCCACACAGACATGAAGAGAACATGCAAACTCCACACTGACAGTCACCCAAGGCTAGAATCAAACTTGGGCCCCTGGTGCTGTGAAGCAGCAGTGCTAGCCACTGAGCCACTGTGCCACTCCTAGTGAGCCAAGTGAGCCGTGAGTAATTCCTAGTGAGCAATTGATCATCAACAAGACACAGTGATGGAAAACATTATTGTTATGGAGCCTGTTGTATTTGAGCCGACAGCAAGCAAGTCAATATACAGCTGAAAACATGGTCAATGGTTCGAGAGCATGCCAAAGTGCAGGAGATAATACTTTATGGTTTTGTACTCGGTAGCATTAGAATGTTGGATACACAGCTAGTCAGCAAACCAATCCTGGAGTGAGGAAGAAAACTCTGATGATGATGATGATGATGATTGGGCAAAATGCTGATGAACTTTCACTAATGGCAAGACACCCAAAAGGAAACAAGAACAACTCTCCAGATGGGCAAATGATCACCAGATTAGGTTGGGTCGTCAAACTTCCAAACCAGTATTTTGAGGTTTGACTTGCCAATCTTGTTAACTCTGTTTTACCTGTTGCATAGTTATTGATTTGACAATATGTGAGAATGTTCAACTTTGTTCACCTTTTTGGGGTTTTTTTTTGGAAAAAGGGGGATGATGTGTTATATCTCCATAATCTCCATATACCTTTAAGATACATGCTTATGTCATCATCACCTTTTCACATCATGTGACCTGGTGGTAATAAGATCTCAGCCTCTAGCTTAATGGAGCCACTTCCACTAAGGAAAGCTTACTGTTACTTGGAATGAAATTACTCGGTACTATCCCAGATACAACATTTTCTGTCATTGCAATATATAGAGAAACCAGGACCTGCAATCAACATTGACTGAAGTTGAACAGGACCTAATGCCTGCTGGCTGGAATAAGGTGCACCGAACAAAAGTAGGATGCAGTGAATCCATACAAAACTGCAAAACTCTGACACATGTTGAAGTTTGATAGTTGTTTCAGTTTTACCCCAACCAAATTGTTTTTCCTTCTTTCATTGTCAGGATGAGGGCATCGCTGGCCAGGCAGCATTTATTGCCCATCCCTAATTGCTCAGAGGGCAGTTATGAGTCCACCATATTGCTGTGGGCCTGGAGTCGCATGTAGGCCAGACCAGGTAAGGGTGGCAGTTTGCTTCTCTAAAGGACATGAATAAATCAGATAGATTTTTCCAACAATTGACGATGGATTCATGGTCATTATTAGACTCTTAATTCCGGATTTTTGTTGAATTCAAACTCCACCATCTGACATGGTGGGAATCGTACTCAGGCCCCCAGAACATTATCGGGTCTCTGGGTTAAACAAGATTAGAGTGGTGCTGAAAATGCACAGCAGGTCAGGCTACGTCCAAGGTGAAGGAAAATTGATGTTTCGGGCAGGAGCCTTTCATCAGGAATAATTCCTGATGAAGGGGTCCTGCCCAAAATGTCGATTTTCCTGCTCCTCGGATGCTGCCTGACCTACAGTGCATTTCCAGCACCACTCTAATCTTGATTCTAATCTCCAGCATCTGTAGCCCTCACTTTCTCCCTCTGGGTTAAACAGTCCAGCAATAATGTCACTGGACCATTACCTCTCCCTTGTTCGATGTTAAGCAATTCAGGCTTGTTTTCTGCTTGGCCAAACCTCTACTGCCATTCAGTAACAACGTCGCGCATTCTCTGCAGAGGAATCTTCAGAAACCACGAGCTGTGACCATGTGATATTTTTCTCATTTACAGACAAACCATGTGGCAAAAGTTAAAGCAACAATAATGTGGATTTAAATTTGAAGAGAAGACTATAAATTATGTTCACAATCAAACACAGAGTTGCTTTTACTTATTGCTGATTACCAACAGACTAAAGAGTTTGTGATTAATATGTACTATTGAGGCGAGTTGTGGTCAACTGTAGTTTAAGATATGACCCCTAAAAGGTCAATGCAAGTCATATTGCAACATAGAACAGTACAGACCTTCAGCCTTCGATGTTGTGCTAGTCTTTTATCCAACTCTAAAATCAGACTAACCTAAATGCCCTGCATTGTACTATCATCCATAGACCTATTCAAGTGTTGGTTAAACATCCCTAATGTATCTGACTTTACTACCACCGCTGGCAATGCATTCCACACACCCACCATTCTCTGTAGAAAAAAACCTACTTCTGACTCCCCCCCTAAACCTTCCACCAATCACCTTAAAATTGTGTCCCCCTGTGATAAATAATTCCGCCCTGGGAAAAAGTCTTTGGCTAACTACTCTATCTGTACCTCTCATCACCTAGTACACCTCTCCCATCCATCTTCAGTTCAATAAGAAAAGCCCTAGCTTCCTCAAGCCTTCTTCATTAGACCGTACCCTGCCCACCCCCTACCATCCAGTCCAGGCAGCATCCTGGTAAATCTCCCCTCAACCCTCTCTAAACCTTTCACATCTTTCGTGGAATGAAGTGACTAGAACTGAACATAACATTCCAAATGTGATCTAACCAGGGCTCTATAGAGCTGCAGCATTACCTCACAGCTCTTAAACCCAATCCCGCTGCTAATGATAGCCAACTCATGATGGGGCGGCACAGTAAAGATGGGGTGGCACGGTGGCTCAGTGGCTAGCACTGCTGCCTCACAGTACCAGGGTCCCAGATTTGATTCCAGCCTCGGGTGACTGTTTGTGTGGAGCTTGTGATGGATTGCACCTGACCTGGAGGGGCACAAATGTCCTGGGTGGGAGATTTGCTCGTGTGATTCGGGAGGGTTTAAACTAGTTTGGCAGGGAGTTGGGAATCAGACCCACATGTCTGAGAGGGGGTCAGTTGCAGACGGGACAGTGACAGGATATTTTGAATCTATGAGGAAGGTTTCTCACGCGATGAAACAAAGGGATCGGTTAAAGTGTGTCTGCTTTAATGCAAGGAGTGTCCGAAATAAGAGTGACGAACTTCGAGCATGGATCAGTACTTGGGACTATGATGTTGTGGCCGTAACGGAGACATGGGCTTCACAGGGGCAGGAATGGTTGCTTGATATTCCAGGGTTTAGAATGTTTAAAAAGAACAGGGAGGGTGGAAAAAGAGGAGAGGTGTAGCATTGCTAATCAGAGAGTGCATCACAGCTACAGAAATGAAGGTTGTCGAGGAAGGTTTGTCTACTGAATCAGTATGGGTGAAGAAAAAGAAATTATGACACAATGAGACAGGAGTTGGGAAGTACAGACTGGGAGCAATTGTCCACAGAAAGGGCACAGCAGACATGTGGAGACTATTTAAGGAGCAGTTGTTGCGAGTGATGCATAAATTGATTCCTCTGAGTCAGGTAAGAAGAGGTAAGATTAAGGAACATTGGATGAAGAGAACAGAGGAACTTATCGTCAAAAGGAAGGAGGCAGCTTACGTAAGGTGGAGGAAGCAAGGATCTAGCACAGCCTTGGAGGATTACAGGCTCGCTAGAAACGAGCTCAGAAATGGACTGAGGAGAGTCAGGAGGGGGCATGAAAAAGGCTTGGCAATAAGGATTAGGGAGAACCCCAAAGGCGTTTTACTCATACATGAGAACTAAGAGAATGATCAGGGAGAAGGTAGGGCCGATCAGGGATAGCGGAGGGAACTTGTGTGTGGAGTCTGAGCAGATTGGGGAAGCCCTAAATGAGTTTTTTGCTTTGGTTTTCAGTAAGGAAAGGGAGCTTGTTATAAAGGAAAACTTAGAGGAGCTGGGATACAGTCTTGACCAGATCAAGATTAATGAAGTTGTTGAGCTAGAAAATTTGGAAAACATTAAGATTGATAAGTCCCCAGGGCCAGACCAGATTTATCCTAGGCTGCTCCGGGAAGCGAGAAAGAAGGTTGCTAAGCTGCTGGTGAGGATATTTGCCTCCTCACTCTCCACAGGAGTCATACCGGAGGATTGGAAGGAGACGAATGTTGTTCCTCTTTTCAAAAAGGGCAATTACAGACCAGTCAGTCTTATGTCTGTGGTCAGCAAAGTTTTGGAAAGAATTCTGAGGGATAGGATTTATGACTATTTGGAAAAGCATAGAGTGATTAAGGACAGTCAGCATGGCTTTGTGAGGGGCAGGTCATGCCTCACAAATCTTATTGAGTTCTTTGAGGAGGTGACAAGACAGTTCAATGAAGATCGAGCAGTGGATGTGGTGTATATGGACTTCAGCAAGGCATTTGATAGGGTTCCCCATGGTAGGGTCATTCATAAAGTCAGGAAGTATGGAATACAGGGAGAGTTGGCTATCTGGATTCAGAATTGGCTGGCTGACAGAAGGCAGAGAGTGATTGTAGATGGAAAGTATTCTGACTGGAGGTCAGTGTTGAGTGGGGTCCTGCAGGGCTCTGTTCTTGGGCCTCTGCTCTTTATAGTTTTTGTAAATGACTTGGATGAGGAGGTTGAGCGGTGAGTTAGTAAATTTGCAGATGACACTAAGGTTGGAGGTGTCATTGATAGTATTGAGGGCTACTGCAGGCTGCAGCGTGACGTAGACAGGATGCAGAGCTGGGCTGAGAAATGGCAGATGAAGTGATACATTTTGGAAGGTCAAACTTGAATGCTGAATATAGGATTAAAGATAGGATTCTTGGCAGTGTAGAGGAACAGAGGGATCTGTGTGTGCAGGTACATAGATCCCTCAAAGTTGCCACGCAAGTGGATAGAGTTGTTAATAAAGCATGTGGTGTTTTGGCTTTCATTAACAGGGGGATAGAGTTTAAGAGGCGTAAGGTTTTGCTGCAGCTCTACAAGTCCCTGGTAAGACCACACTTGGAATATTGTGTCCAGTTCTGGTCGCTCTACTATAGGAAAGATACAGAGGCTTTGGAGAGGGTGCAAAGAAGGTTTACCAAGATGCTGCCTGGACTGGAGGGCTTGTCTTATGAAGAAAGGTTGAATAAGCTCGGACATTTCTCACTGGAGAGAAGGAGGAAGAGATGAGACCTGACCAAGGTGTACAAAATAATGAGAGGAAAAGTCAATAACCAGAGACTTTTCCCCAGGACAGGATTGACTGGTGCGAGAAGTCATAGTTTGAAGATATTAGGAGGAATGTATAAAGGAGATGACAGAGGTAGGTTCTTTATGCAGAGAGTTGTGAATACATGGAATGCATTGCCAGCGGTGGTGGTGGAAGCAGAGACATTAGGGACATTTAAGCGACTGCTGGACATGCACATGGATCGCAGTGAGTTTAGGGGTGCATAGGTTAAGTGACTATATTTTACATTAGGATTAAATCTCGGCACAACATCGTGGGCCAAAGGGCCTGTTCTGTGCTGTACTTTTCCATGTTCTATGTTCTACACCACACACCTTCTTAACAACCCTCTCCACTTGGGTGGCAACTTTGAGGCATCTGTGGACATGGCCCCCAAAATCCCTCTGTTCCTACACACTGCCAAGAATCCTGCCTTTAATCCTGTAATCTGCATTAAAATCTGACCTTCCAAAGTGAATGACTTCACACATTTCTAGCTTGAACTCCATCTGCCACTTCTCAGTGCTGTTCTGCATCCTGTCAATGTCACGTTGCAGCTTCTAACAGCCCTCCACACTATCCACAACTCCACCAACCTTTGTGTCATTGGCAAATTTACTAACCCACCGATCCACTTCCTCATGTAAGTCATTTATAAAATCAGTGGAGGTGAAATTGATTGCTCCTTTAGGGAGTTAGTGCAACATAACAAGGCAGAAAGTCTCTTTCTGTACTGAAATATTCAATGATTCTATGATTGATTAATCTGTTTTGAATAGACAGAGATGTGTTAATCAAGCTACTGAGACCTGCCACCAACTTTGCAAAGACGATTGAACCCAAACTTTGGTAAGTTTTATCCACCTGAGATACAGTACTAGTGAAGTGCCAGTGAACTCAAAATAGACACAGTACATTAAATGTTTTATTATCCAGCACCTATGGGACCAGGAGTGTGCTGATTGATTAATATTCTGGTTGATGAACAGTCCCATTTAATCAATATAAAAACACACATTAAGTAATAAAAACATAATGCATGGGGTATACATAACCCAATGCCCCATGGCCAATCAGAGGCAGAGGTCTACTCGGATATCTTCAACTCCCCCTCCCACTCTGCCGAGGACATGTAAATCCTGGGCCTCCCCATCACCAAATTCATGCCACTTGATGCCTAGAGGAAGAGCGCCTCATCTTCCTCCTTGGAACCTTCCAAACCACACGGCATCAATGTGGACTTCACCAGTTTCCTCATTTCCCCTCCCCCCACCTCATCCCAGATCCAACCCTCCAACTTGGCACTGCCCTCTTGAACTGTCCTACCTGTCCATCTTCCTTCCCACCTATCCGCTCCACCGTTCCCTCCGACCCTCATCACCTTCACCTCCACCTGCACCTGTGTATCGCCTTCCCAGGTACCTTCTCTCCACGCCCACCCTCTTATTTATCTCTCAACCCTCTTCCCCCCACCCCCGACATTCCTGAAGATGGACTCATGCCTGAAACGTCGATTCTCCTGCTCCTCGGATGCTGCCTGACCTGCTGTGCATTTCCAGCAAAACACTCTCAACTCTGATCTCCAGCATCAGCAGTCCTCACTTTCTCCATATACACATCACTGTCATACTTTATTTACATCATAAATCATATAAATAAGAATGCATATTTGTCTTAAATAAAACTTACAAGCAGAGAGTCTTCTCACTCCCACCCTGAACTGACTACTCAGATAGTGCAGTAGATCGTGATAGTTTTGTAGAAATTATCTCAAAACTGAATCAACTATTGATATTTCATGTGGCCATTCAATTTAACAGCAGGTACACTTACAGTGAGATCAATAAATTAAAATCTATAGTAATTGGACAGAGTAATGCAGTAAGCTTTGCAGTATTTGAGGTGCATAAATTTTTCAGTTAATAAAGAGTGTCGGTTAAAGCAAAGTTTGCTGTATCAACACCAGACATCAGTGGACTAAATTTTCCAGGGTATTCCCATCTCGAGCTAATTGTCACTCCCCCCCTTACAGTGTCAGTGTGAAGGGTATATAAGATGATAGCTGCTGGGAAGGAAGGGGGGGTGGGAAAGAGGGTGACTGGTACATTGGTGCCAGGTAAGTATGATGCCAGGTGGAATGCAGTAGCATAACATCTGTGCAGATTGCCAGCTGTCTGTGAGGGTACAATGCTAGCCAGGCAAGGTGCCAGAGTACAAATGCAAGACAGCAGGCAATGACATATCCCTCCCAGACCGTCTCAGCGCCTTCAATGCTTGCTTTGAATAGAATTTCAGTGGAGAGGTAACACCTATTCAACAAGTCGTGACGAATGTATCCCAACAGTCACTGCATCAGAGGTCAGATCAGTTTTCCTTTGTGTGAATCCAAGGAAAGTGATGGGTCCAGATGGAGTACCAGGCCGTGCACTCAGAGCATGTGTAGATCAACTGGCAGAGGTCTTCTCGGATATCTTCAACCTCTCCCTGCAGCAGGCCACTGTCCCTGCCTGTTTCAAGAGGTCTAATATCATCCCTGTGTCTAAGAAGGCTCATGCAGTATGTCTCAATGACTACCGCCCAGTGGCCCTAACTTCAGTGGTCATGAAGTGCTCTGAAATGCTGGTCATGGCATTAATCAACTCCAGCCTCTCCACTACTCTTGATCCATTCGAATTTGCCTATCAGACCAACAGATCCACATCAGATGCCATATCACTTGCCCTTCACTTCTCCCTAGAACATCTTGACACCAAGAACAACTTTGTAAGAATTGTACTCATTGACTACAGTTCAGCCTTCCACACTAAGATACCCTCGAGACTGATTACTAAACTTTGTGATCTCGGACTAAGCCACACTTTCTGCAACTGGATCTCAGTTTCCTGACCCACAGGCCACAATCAGTGAAGATCAGGGACAATATTTCATCCTCACTAACACTCGACAGTGGAAGCCCCCAGTGGTGCATACTCAGCCCCCTGCTGTACTGACTGTATACCCATGACTGCGTCACCAAATATCTGAATAATGCCATTTACAAGTTCGTTGATGACACCATCATAGTCGGTCAAATCTCAGATGGCAACGAAACAGACTACAGACAGAAGGTGGAAGACCTGGAAAAATGGTGCACTGAGAACAACCGAGCTCTCAATACAGGCAAAACCAAGGAACTCACTATTGACTTTCAGCGGGATGTTGCTCATGCCCCCTTACACATTAACAGCACAGGGTGGAATGAGTGAAGAGTGTCAAGCTCCTGGGAGTGGTCATCCACAACAAGCTTTCTTGGACTCTTGATATGGACGCCCTGGTTACAAAGGTCAAATAATGGCTCTTCTTCCTCAGGCAGCTGAAGAAATTTGGCATGACGGCGAATACCCTTGCCAACTTTTATAGTTGCGCCATTGAGAGCTTGCTGTTTGGATATATCACTCCCTGGCATGGCAACTGTACCATTCAAGATTGGAGATGGTTACAGAGAGTGATGAACTCGGCCCGGACAATCACAAAGGCCAACCTCCCATCTATAGAATCCATCTACCAGGCCTGCTGTCAAGGAAAGGTCGCCCGCATTCTCAAAGATCCATCCCACCCTGGCAATACCTTTATACAACCTCTACCATCAGGGAGAAGGTACAGGAGTCTGAACACAGACATCAGCCGGTTTTGAAACAGTTTCTACTCGACTGTTGTTAGAATACTGAATGGGCTCACAAACTCTTAACATTCGCCTCTATCTGTGTTTTTGTTTTGGCCGCTGTTTACCTATTATTTACCTATCTACGCTACCTAATCACAGAGCTTCCTGAGGAAGGCTGTACATGTGCCCTTCACACAACAATCAGCTGCAGTGACCTGTAAAGATCCTGACAGTCACTGTCAAACCATAGGGAAATGAGTAAGTTCAATGTTCCAGTACTGAGAGAGTAGGTGGCCAGATGGGTAAAGGCTGCCAGGTGGATAGGGTGTCAGTGTGTAGGGTATATAAGATGATATCTGATGGGGGTGGAAGTGGGGGTGGAGAGGGTGAAGTTACGTTGGTGCCAGGTAAGTATGATGCCAGCTGGAATGCAGTAGGGTAACAGCTGTGCAGATTGCCAGCTGTCTGTGGGGGCACAATGTGACATCAGGGACAGATAAGTGTTCAGTGGAAGTCAGAATAGGCTGGAAAAGTATTGACAGCAGGGCAGTTGGGAAGAGTGGTTGTTGAGCCTAAGGGGTTAGTGTTCAGGTTTGGAGGAGGGAGGGGGTCAGGTTTTGGGGGGGCTGTGGGCATTGAAGCTGGGTCATGTCTAGTGACAGTGGCAGATTGGTGACGTCAGTGGTGAAGTTTGGGCTTGGTTTTGGGGTTTTGGGAGTTCAATATTGAGGGTCCCAAGAGGGGGGCAGGTGTCAAGGAATTGCTAAGAGCAAAATTTAATTTCTTAGGTAATTCCTTCGGAATCTGCTTCTAACAAGAATTTTTTAGGGTCACCACACACATTCCCTATCTACATTGGAATAACAACTGGTCATTGGAAAAGCTGCCCCCAACATTTTGAAAGGAGTGGCTTTCATGGAATAGTCAAAACATTCATCTGTTTTCAGTTAGTGGCCTCTTGATCATGGGGATCACAGAATCATACAGCATAGAAACAGGCCCTTCTGCCCACCATTCCTTGCTGGCCAACAGACACCAAAAATACACTATGATTTATAAGTGTGAGGGTGATGCATTTTGGGAGGTCTAATAAGGAAAGGACATACACAAGGTCCTGAGGAAAGTACTGAGGAACAAAGGGACCTTGATGTACAAGCCCACAGATCCCTGAAGGTACCAGCATACATAGACAGGGTGGGGAAGAAGGTATACAGGATGCTTGCTTCATTAGCCAAGGCATGGAATATCACATCAAGGAAATCTTGTTACATCTTTATAAAATGTTGGTTAGGCCACAGATGAAATGTCATGTGCAGTTTTGGACACCACACTATCAAAAGGATGTGATTGCACTGGAGAGAGGCAAAGGAGATTCACCAGGATGTTGTCTGGGTGGAGCATCTCAATTTTGAGGGGAGACTGGATAGGCTGGGTTTGTTTTCCCTGGAGCAGGGAAGACTGAGGAGAGTGGGGGACATGATTTTTGTTTTTGTCATGGACTCTCTGTGGTCTTTTCATGGCAAGGGATGAAGCTACAGGGCATCTAAACATTGCGATGCCCCTGAACTGTGTGACCAAACAAATAACTACAAGTCTCCTTCACAAATTAGATTAAAAGAACTGATATTTACTAGAGAGGTTGAGACAGTTCTTCTTGAAGAGAAGAAGATGAGAAGAGATCTGATCAAGGTTCTTCAAATGAAGAGTGGCCTGGATAGAGTAGATTGGGTGAAACTGTTTCCACTAGTAAAGCAAATCAAAACAAGAGGGGCATATATTTAAATGGAGGGGTGCAAACAAAGCAAGAGTGATGTCAGAAAAAAGCATCTTCACAGACTAGCAGTTAGGGTATGGAATGCAATGCCTGGAAATATGGTAGAGGTATGTTCAGTTGAGGCTTTCAAAGGAATGTTGGATGATGAATTGATGGATTGTTGTCATATGCACTGAGAAACAGTGAAAAGTATTGTTTTGTGTGTTGTACAGACAGATCATACCAAATAAGGTGCATCAGGGTCACAGAACAGAGTGCAGAATACAATGTTACAGCTGCACAAAAAGTGCAGAGAGAGAGATCAGAAGTAACATTTGAGAGGTCTATTCAAAAGTTTATTCAGAAGCGGGCAAGAAGCTGTTTTTGAATTTATTCATACATATATGCAAACTTTCTGTCCAACAGAAGAGGGTGGAAGAGAGTGTACCAGAGTGAGAATGGTCTTTGGTCACTTTCACCTGGGCTAATGCTGACTCCTTCCTTCCCTTCCTCACCATCTCTATTTCCATTTCTTGGAATGGAATGGCCACTAATATTCGCTACAAACCCATAGACGCCCACAGCTATCTGGATTGTACATCCTCATACCCTGTCTCCTGTAAAGATTCCGTTCCATTCTCCCAGTTCCTCTGTCTCCATGGCGTATGTTCAGATGAGACCAACTTCAACAAGGAGGCCTCTGAAATCTCCACCTGCTTCCTCAACTGAGGATTCCCCAGCACTGTTCTTGACAGGCCCCTCAACCATGTCCAACCTATCTCCTGCACTTCCACTCTCACCCCCTCTCTTCGCTCCCACAACAGAGATAGAGTTCTTCATGTCCTTGCCTACCATCCCACCAGCATCCACATCCAGAAGAGCATCAGCCTCCTTTCCACCACCTCCAGTGAGATGCTACCCCCCCAGACACATATTCACCTCCACTCCCTTGTCTGTCGTCTGCAGGGACTGTTCCCTCTAGGGCACCCTGGTTCACTCATTCCCAACCCAATCCCCCACAACCACACCCCCACCCACCCCACAGCCCCACAGCACCTTCCACTGCAACCGCTGAACCCGTGACATCTGCCCATTTCCCTCCTCCCTTCTCACTATCGAAGGGCCCAAACATACCTTCAGGTGAAGCAGCACTTTACCTGCACTTCATTCAATCCAGTCGACCTAAATCGCTGCTCACAATGTAGTCCTCATGCGTTACATTGGGGAAACAAAGTGTAGACTGGGTGACTCCTTCACAGAACATCCACCTTCTGTCCGCAGAAAAGACCCTGAGCTTCCAGTTGCCTGCCACTTCAACACCCCACCCTCTTCCCTGTCCCAGGCTTGCTGCAGTGCTCCAGTGAAGCTCAGCATAAGCTGAAAGAACCTCACCTCATTTTCTGCATGGGGACCCTGCAGCTGTCTGGACTTAATGTCAAGTTTAATAACGTTAGGGACTAAGCTCCCCCATATCCTAACTCCTTACCCCAGACACCAGGCCTTGTTATCATATGGTCTGCCATTACACACAGCCCATTGTTAGCCATTAACAGTCTCCGTTAGCAGTTATTCACCCTCGCAGCCAGTTCATTATCGATTCCATTGTCAGTCCATCTGTTCTTCTCTCTCTTTGGGCTATATCCCCACCTATCATTTACTCCTTGACCACCCCCCCCCCATCCTATTTTCAGCATATAACCCAACAGTTTGCTGGCTACCATCAGTTCTGAGGAAGGGTCATCGGACACAAAACGTTAACTTTGACTTCCCTTCACAGATGCTGCCAGACCAGCTGAGATTTTTCGGCAATTTCTGTTTTTTTTTCTGATTTCCAGCATCCGCAGTTGTTTCGGTTTTTATTTGATGATGTTGGTTGCTTTCCCAAGGCAGAGGGAATTGTAGATGGAATTAATGGAAGGAACCAAAAGAGAAAATGCTGGAAAATCTCAGCAGGTCTGGCAGCATCTGTAAGGAGAGAAAAGAGCTTTGACAAAAGGTCAGTTAGACTCGAAACGTCAGCTCTTTTCTCTCCTTACAGATGCTGCCAGACCTGCTGAGATTTTTCAGCATTTTCTCTTTTGGTTTCAGATTCCAGCATCTGCGGTAATTTGCTTTTATCCAGGTGTTTAACCCACTGCCCCCTCTCTTCCAGGAATGCCTACCCTGAAGAAGTACTGCTCTTCTCTCTGATAGGATTTTCGTTTGTCTCTCTCCTCCTGTCCACCTTCACTGCTTTCACCTTCTCTCAGCCTAGTATAAATACCTCCCTATTTCTCCCGTTTTTTTAGCTTTGACAAAGGATCAGTTAGACTCGAAACATCAGCTCTTTTCTCTCCTTACAGATGCGGTCAATGGAAGGAAAGCTGGTTAACATGATGGATTGGTCTGTTTTCACGACCCTCTGTAGTTTAGGGTGTAGGTTTGCTTGCTGAGCTGTAGGTTTGATATCCAGATGTTTCATTACCTGGCTAGGTAACATCATCAGTGGCGACCTCCAAGTGAAGCGAAGCTGTTGTCTCCTGCTTTCTATTTATATCTTTCTCCTGGATGGGGTTCCTGGGGTTTTTGGTGATGTCATTTCCTGTTTGTTTTCTGACAGGTTGATAGATGGCATCAAGATCTATGTGCTTGTTTATGGAGTTGTGGTTGGAGTGTCAGGCCTCTAGGAATTCCCAGGATAGATATGTTGTCCCAGTCAAAATGATGTTTTTTTTCCTCCATGTGTGCGACTATGAGAGAGAGAGAGGGTCGTGTCTTTTTGTGGCTAGCTGCTGTTCGTGTACCCTGGTGGCTAACTTTCTTCCTGTTTGTCCTACGTAGTGTTTGTGGCATATCTATCCTGGGACAGGTTAAGCAAATACATGCCAGAGAATTCCTAGAGGCCTGGCACTCCAACCACAACGCCATAAATAAACACATAGATCTAGATGCCATCTATCAACCCCTCAGAAAACGAACAGGAAATGACATCACTACAAGCCCCAGGAACCCTATCCAGGAGAAAGATATAAATAGAAAGCAGGAGACAACAGCTTTGCTTCACTTGGAGGTCGGCACTGATGATGTTACCTAGCCAGGTAATGAAAGTCTGGATATCAAACCTACAGCTCAGAGAGCAAACCTACACCCTAAACCTCAAGCTGAGCGACAAACCTTCACAAACCTTGCAAACAACTCTCTGTAGTTTCTTGTGGTATTGGGAGGAGCAGTTGCCATACCACACTGTGATGCATCCAGACAGGATGCTTTCTGTAGTGTGTCCATAAAAATTGGTAAGAGTCCTTGTGGACATGCCAAATTTCCTTAGCCTCCTGAGGAAGGTGATTTTGATTGTGATGGTATGCACGGATATGGTAAAAACGTAAAAATATGTAAAATAGCTGCCTTGAGGGGAGGTCATATTGGATTTGGTGCTTGGCAATGAACCATGTCAGGTGTCAAATCTCTTGGTGGGAGAGCATTTTGGTGATAGTAATCGCAACTCCCTGACCTTTACTATAGTCATGGAGGGGGATAGGAGCAGACAGTACGAGAAAATATTTAATTGGGGGAGAGGGAATTACAATGCTATTAGATAGGAACTGTGGAGCATAAATTGGGCTATTATCAGAGAAATGCATGACAGAAATGTGGAAGTTGTTTAGGGAACATTTGCTGCAAGTGCTGGATAGGTTTGTCCCACTAAGGCAAGGAAGGGATGGTAGGGTGAAGGAACTTTGGATGACAAGTGACGTGGAACATCTAGTTAAGAGGGAGAAGGAAGCTTACTTAAAGTTGAGGAAGCAAGGATCAGACAGGACTCTAGAGGGTTACAAGGTAGCCAGGAAGGAACTGAAGAATGGACTTAGGAGAGCTAGAAGGGGGCACGAAAAAGCATAGGCAA
Source organism: Chiloscyllium punctatum (assembly GCF_047496795.1). Taxonomy (NCBI): domain Eukaryota; kingdom Metazoa; phylum Chordata; class Chondrichthyes; order Orectolobiformes; family Hemiscylliidae; genus Chiloscyllium; species Chiloscyllium punctatum. Next base: position 79,986,783 of record NC_092763.1, read on the forward strand.
GCAGGATTAATGAAAACCCCAAGGAGTTCTACACTTAGGAACAAGAGGATGGACAGAGTGAAGGTAGAGCTGATCAAGGATTGTGGAGGGAATTTGTGCCTGGAGTCGGCAGAGGCAGGGTAGGTCCATAATGGGCCAGATAGAATATACCCAGGGTTACTACAGGAAGCAAAGGAAGAGATTGCTGAACCTTTGGCAATGATCTTTGCATCCTCACTGTCCACTGGAGTAGTGCCAGATGATTGGAGGATAGAAAAGTTATTCCCTTGTTCAAGACAGGGAATAGGGATAATCCGAAGAATTACAGACCAATCAGTCTTACACCCGTGGTGGGTAAAGTATTGGAGAAGATGCTGAGAAACAGGATTTATGATTACTTGAAAAACCATAGTCTGATTAAAGATAGTCAGCATGGCTTTGTGTGGAAAAGGTCAGGCCTTACAAACCTTATTGAATTCTTTGAGGATGTGACAAAACTCATTGACGAAGGTAGAGCAGTGAATGTGGTTTACATGGATTTTAGCAAAGTGTTTGGGAAGGTTCCTCATAGTAGGCTCATTAAGGAAGTAAGGAGGCATGGGATACAGTGAAATTTGACTGAATACAGAATTGGCTGGCTCATAGAAGACAAAGGGCAGTGGTAGATGGAAACTATTCAGCCTGGAGCTTGGTGACCAATGATGTTCCACAGGGATTGGTTCTGGGACCTATGCTCTTTGTGATTTTTATAAACAATTTGTCTGAGGAAGTGGAAAGGTGGGTTTGGCAATGACACGACTGTTGGTGGAGTTCTGGATAGTGTTGAGGGCTGTTGTAGGTTGCAATGGGATATTGACAGGATGCAGAACTGGGCTGAGAAGTGGCAGATGGAGTTCAACCTGGAAATGTGTGAAATGATTCACTTTGGAAGATCAAATTTTAATGCAGAATACAGAGTTAAAAGCAGGATTTTTGGCAGTGTGGAGGAGCAGGGATCTTGGGGTCCACATCCATAGATCCCTCAAAGTTGCCACCCAAGTTGAGAAAGTTGTTAAGAAGGTGTAAGGTGTCATTACCAGGGGAATTGAGTTTAAGAGCTGAGACGTTATGTTGCGGTTCTTTAGAGCCCTGGTTAGACTACACTTGGAATATTGTGTCCAGTCCTGTTCACCTCATTATAGAAAAGATGTGGAAGCTTTAAAGAGGGTGCAGAGAAGATGTACCGGGATGCTGCCTGGACTGGAGGGCATGTCTTATAAAGGGAGGTTGAGGGAACCACGGCTTTTCTCATTGGAGCAAAGAAGGATGAGAGGTGACTTGATAGAGGTGTACAAGATGATGAGAAGTATCGACAGAATTGATAGCCAGAGACTTTTTGCCAGGGTTATTACAAAGGGACATAATTTTAAGGTAATTGGAGGAAGATTTAGTGGAGATGTCAGAGATCGGTTCTTTACTCAGAGAGTGGTGGGTGCGTGGAATGCACTGCCAGTAGTGGAAGTGCAGTCATATGCATTAGGGACATTTAAGCAACTCTTGTAGGATAAAAGGTTGGCCTAATATCGCAGGCTGAGGGGCCTGTACTGTGCTGTACTGGTTCTGTGTTCTATGTTCTAAAAATGTGCCAGCTCTTCATCCAGATATTGCCATAGGATCAGTTCAGATGTAAAATAGGACCTCAGTTTAAATTTGTAATGAGGTGACAGAACAAAGAGTATTACAATAGCCATTCAACTTCAGAGGTAACTAATTGGCTTTGAACATTCCTGAGGTTATGGATGGTGCCCTTCAAACACAAATTATTTCCTTTCCTTCCTTAACTTGTGTGTAATTTTTCATGTAAAATAATACTTAAACTTCGGAGCCTGAGAGGTTGGTCAGTTTTGAATCAGAATAGGTTGTGGATAAGTATTTGGACAGTTACCTGAGAGTTGTTTTCTTATTGACAGCATTATTCCTGTTCTTGTTGGTTGCGTCGGTGTTTATATTGAAAATGCAATGGGCACTTGCTGTTGGTGTTTCTGGAGTTGCTGGCATTGCTTTGTTGAGGGATCAATTGGCGGGATGTTCAGTTTGGGGTGCAGAGTGTTGAAAGAGCAGTGCTGTACTGTGGTAAGATTATGGCAATGTTAACTGTATTGATTTGTTATTGGTGTAGTTAGCATTTTGGTGTTGGAGCAATAATTGAAGTTGCTTGCACAGTTATTGGAATCGGTATTGTTGGATCTCTGGTGGTGTTGTTCCATCTCTCGAGCTGCCTGCTCTTCCTGTTGCTTTGATTTAATACCAGTTAACATGCTGAAGAAAGAATCATAAGGCAGGTATGGTAAAGGAAAATAAATTCAGTTGCAAGCATTCATTCCTGACATGGCGTTGAACAGTAATATCACGCACTATAGCAAAACATCAATTAGAATTTTGTGGCTCTCATTTTTACAATTTCAAATCAATATAATCTATGTAATAAAAGTTAAATAAGATTAAATTGGATCAAGCAGGAACAGTTGCCTTAGAAACATAAAGCCAATTAAACTTCCATTAAAGGACCACGTGATTTTTGGAGTGAGCTTGTGTATAAACATGACAGCACTTCTATGTTCCACAGTCTCCAAGAGGTTGGTGATACCACATTAGCTGCAACAAAACATAAAAAATAAACACTGCTTAAATTAAGCCAAAAACAAATGTTTCAAATTAAGAAAACCAAAATTGACATAAAATGAGTGAGAATAGAATTAAAATGCTGTTCCTCAGAGGACTTTTTGAATGTGGAATAAATTGCTTGAGAAGTAACTGAGGCAGAATCAATTGCACATTTTAAGAGAGAGAGAGTATGTGTGTGTGTGTAAAATCTGTATATTTACATAAACACTATTTATGTTAGAGTTTGGATTTTGACCTAGTGCAATATGGGTTTTGTTCTATATGTAGGAAGTCTGAGGTGTCAGTTCAGGGTCACCCAGCCATGTCACACAGATGGACATGAACAAAAACTCTCACATTGGACATGGAAAGCTGAAGCAATATCAATGACTCGGGTTTGTTTAAGCAGAGATTGGTGATCAGGATGTTTGTGTAGACTCCAACTTGCAACAGGATATTGATCTTGAAGATCTTCTTAGCTTTCTTGGCCACATATTCTTGGGAATTAGGTCAATCGATATAAAAAGAAATCTTGTTTTTTGCAGGGCGAAACATTTCACAATGTTTTACTAACAGCAAAAGAAGCAAATGTTAGAAATGGGAAGCTGCAGAAATTAAATAACTGCATTTATGAAATGAAGGTATGGTATTTCTTGTTTAGGTCTGTCTTTCTGAAGATTGGCTGTACTTAGCTGATAATTTACTGATTACACAATAAGAAAGTCACATACATTTTATGATCCACATTGAAAATATTCTGTCAAACACTTCTCTGGATTTTGAGGAATTTGTTATAGTTCCAATAAAAGGAGAATTTGTAAGTAGAAGTCGCTTGGACCCTTTAAAGACATAGGATTACACATTCATTATAATAGGCAGTCAGTAACCTTGTATCACATCTAGAAAGTATTAACTAACTCCTCATAATTTAGCTGTATCCTCACAGTACAGTGAATTTTCATCGAATGACAAACAGGGCAGTTAAACTGCTTATTTGGGACTTTAAATTAATGTAATCATTTAGCAGCGATCCTGAGGTTGTGAATGATGATGTACAAACATGAATTACTTCCTTTTATTCCTTAATTGCACAAATGGCAAGATTTCCAAGTTGGTTGTGGTGGGGTAGGCAGTGTCTACCCTAGACCTGTCCACTCCATCCAGGTTTTTCTTTGTTTTTTCTATTCTCGTTCTTCTGCCTTTTTCCAACAAATTTTTGTTGGTTTTATTTTGGAAAAAAATGACCTTGGAGCAGCGGTGACATTATCAGACTCTGAGATGGGAGAGCAGAGCAGGTTGGAGGCCTGAGTGAGGTGGGGACAGTCAGCGCACCTGGAGCACACTTGTTGGACTGGGGTCTTGTGCAGATAGTCAGTAGCTTGCGAACTTGGTCAGACCTCGGGCTGGAAGCCCCCTGTATTGATCTACAGGTAGTTCTTCTCTGACGCGATGGTTGCCTTCTTGTGCAACCCCACATTATGGAAAAAGTGCACTTTAGAAACAATGTTTAAAGTGTTGGCGATGCAACTGCGTTATAGCCAACAAATAATTTAAAAGTTTGCACTTTCGACAAAGTGTCCCCAGTTCGTCAATCACATTACAGCAAATTCATATAAATGCAAGGCATGTTATAGCATAGCAGTCTGTACTTCAGGCCCTTTATAGAAAGAATGCAACATAATGTTATACCTAGGTGCTTTGTACCAAAGATGGAGCCATGTGGGGCGACATTGTAGACTTTTCACTGTACTCCTGTACCTCAGTATTTGAGTACACATGGCAATAAAATCTCATTCTAATTCTAATTGTTTTGCAATTTTTTGATGTCAAATAAAATTCAAACTTTTGAGCACGGGAGGTTGGTCAGGTTTTAATCAGGTTTAGTCATTCACAGCATGCAGGTGTCAGTAGCTAGGCCAGAGTTTATTGCCCATCTCTACTTGCCCAAAGGGGAGTAGGAAGTGAGCCACATTGCTGTGGTTCTGGAGTCACATGTAGGCCAGATCACGAAAGGATGGCCATTTTTGTTTCCTAGAGATTGTTAGTGAACCAAATTTTTTTTTACACAAAGAGCACATGACTAATCGGGTTAGCCTTGCATCCAGTTCAAAGTTTAACATTTGCCACAGTGGGATTCATTTTATGTCACCAAAGCATTAAATTGGAGTTGAGGACTACTCGTGTCAATGCCTCAATATTACCACTTCCCCAAGGCACACAGAAATAATTCACATTAATGTTCTGGACGCGTGGGTTCAATTCCCATTGCTGCAGCTAATGGAAATTGTATTAAACTAATAAATCTGGAATATAAAGTTGATCTCAGAAATAGTGCTGTGAAACTAGCATGAGTTGTTGTAAAAAGTTCACTCAACCATATCGTTCACTCAAGCTCTTTTAGGGAGGGAAATCTGAAATCTTTACCTGGTCTGGCCTACATGTTGTGGAGGACTGGGTTGGACAAGGTAAAAAAAAATCACAACACTAGGTTATAGTCCAAGGGGTTTATTTGAAAATACAAGCATTCGACGCTGCTTCTTCATAGCGGTTGGCGAAGGGGCAGTGCACCGAAAGCTAGTGGTTTCAAGTAAACCTATTGAACTATAACCCGGTGTTGTGTGATTTTTGACCTTGGCCTACATGTGACTTCAGACATGCACCAACGTGATTGATGCTTAACTGCCCTCTGAAATTGTCCTGGCATGCCTTTCAGGTCAAAGGATGGGCAAAAAAGCAGTGTTGCCAATGTCAACCACCCTCCATGAATTAAAACAATAATTGGTGATGTGCTCACAGATTCTGATATCAGTAATGATGTATGTGAGCTTCATACTAAGAAGAAAGCACTTTACAACTGAGGAGCTTTGAGGTCAAGCAAAACATTAAAGAACTTAGATTTGGAGTAACCCACACTTCCAGCATTAAGTGGTCCTAAATCTGTCCTTTTTAAGTGATGTTTCCAGTCTTCCAGACAGGGATTTGAATACAGCTAGCTACATTCCTAAAAAAAAACCTTGCAATCGTTGGAGAAACTCAGCAGGTCTGGCAGAATCTGTGGAGAGAAAGCAGAGTTCATGTTTTGAGTCTAGTGACCCTTTTTCTTAACTTTGGAATATTCTTGGTAGGCAAGAGTAAAAAGCCATATCCTTTGACCTAAGAAACAAAGAAAATCAAAAATTGATTTTTAAAAATTATGTCATTATGCACTGGACGAGCATTCGTTGACAAGTCTTAGCTGTTCTGGAGAGTTGGTGAGTTGCTTTGTTGACGTGCTGCAGTCCATGTGCTGTAGGTTGACCCACAATACTCTTCAGGAGAGAATTCCAGGATTCTGATCCAGTAACATTGAAGGAATAGCAATGTATTTCCAAATCAGGGTGGTCAGTGGCTTGAAGGGGAACTTACAGATTGTGATGTTCCCATATATTCGCTGCCATTTCCCATCTAGATGGAAGTGATTGTGGGTTTGGAAGGTGCCATGGTGAATTTCTGCAGTGCATGTTATAGATGTACAGACTGCTGCTACTGAACATTGGCGGTGGATGGGGTAATCGTTTCCGAATGTGGTGCCATTAAGCAGGCTGCTTTGTCCTGGATGGTGTCAAGTTTCTTGAGTGTTGTTGGAGCTGCACTCATCCAGAAAAGTGGAGAGTATTCCGTCACACTCCTGACTTGTACCTTGTATATTGTGGACAAACTTTCGGGAGGCAGGAAGATTCACTGCAGGATTCCTCGTCTCAGACCTGTTGTTGTGGCCATAGTGTTTACATGGCTAATCCAGTTGCGTTTCTGGTCAATGATAACCTCAGGGTGTTGATAGTGGGGAATTCAGTGACAGTAATGTTAATGATGGTCAACTGGCAAGCGTTACATTCCTTCCTGTTGGAAATGGTCATTCCCTGCTGTTAGTGTTGGTATGAATGTTGTGTGATGATGCTGCTCCTTTAACAAGGTTATGTTGTCCTTGTTTTTTTTTCAGATAAGTCATAAAAGACAAAGACTCCAAAATGTCTAACTTTGAAAGCTTTTAGGACCAGCTTGATTATAGCTAACAGGCAAAAGGCTTTTAAGTTTAATTAAAAAACACTTGTACAACGAAAGGGGAGTGGCCAGTTCTCTCAAATCAGCTTTTCTCTGGTTTGATTTGTTTTTAGCAGTAGTATTATGAAGTTGCTGGACAAAAAGAAACAGGTCGAGGCTGGTACTCTCTCTGACTTCTCTCCTGTAAGAACTTGTGTTTGATTTTAACTTCTGTGTCAAGGGGTGTTTATGGGGATTGTTGTGAGTATTGGGAACAGCATAATTAATTTGGGATGATCTTTTGGGTTTTCGGACAGGTTAAGTTATTCTGTATTCTATTCTTGTCTGTTTGTGTTTCATTTGTTAATCTTGTAAATACATTCCATTTTGTTTTAAACTAAGTGGATTGACCAACTGCATTGCTCCTGGAATTTCCACATTTTACCTGCTTAAAACAACTAGCAAAGTTAGGTCCAGGCCACTCTCTTGAAATGTTTTGAGGGGGTCTGGCATGGTCCATTAAAGTTGCTTGCCACTTATCAATCCAAACTTGGATAATGTTTGGATCTTGCTGCATTCGGATCTGGACTGCTCCAGTATCTGAGGAACCATAGATGATGCTGAACATTATGCAGTCATCAGTGATTACCCACCCCCCCCCTCAACTTCTAACCTTATAATTGAGGGAAGATCACTGATGAAGGAGCTAAAGATAGTTGGGCAGAGAGCAGTACTCTGAAAAAATCCTGCAGAGATTTCTTGATTGAAACGCGGGAAGTTAGCTGCTGAAGCAAATGAAATAGGACTTTATTTCTCAAATATTTTGAAGGAAATTCTAGATGGAGGGCATTCAGGTAAAATTGTGCCTATTGAATATTATGTAGGTAATTAATTCTTGTGTGATGCATATTGGATGAAAAGTGCAATGGAAAAAAGTGATGTATTGATCTCGCCTGTTTAAAGAGTAATGAAAGGGAAGATAGATCTCAAAGATAAATGAGTTAATGCACGTTATTTATTATTTGATTGTTTTACAAAGAAGAATGCTTGCATTAAGTGGTCTAGAAGAAGGACCTCTTACATCATGATGTATCATCTGTACTTCCTGCTGCCTCAGAAAACTAGCTGACGTTATTCAAGAACCTTCCCACCTCAGTAATACCCTCTTCCACTCTCTTCCATCAGGCAGAAGATAAAAAAGTTTGTATACATGTAAGAACAGATTCAAGGACAGTTTCTTCCCTGCTGTTAACAGACTTTTGAATGGATCTCTTTAACGTTAACTTTGATCCCTCTCTGCACCTTCTTGGCAGCTGTAACACTGTAAGCTGCACCCTGTTCTGTTACTCTGATGCCCGTGTATTGTATGAACTGACTGTAAAGGATGTGAGACAACATGTTTCACTGCAACTTGGTACACGTGACAGTAATAAATCAAATCAAATCAAATCAAAATGTGGTACTTAGAACTGAAAATAATTAAATTCTTCAATTAGTTTTGAAAAATTGTTTAGGTTTTATATCATGTGAGTTTAAGGAACAGAAGAGAACTGTCATGCTCTTTACATTATTTAGGTTAAGGAGGAACAAGTGGTGGATATTCACCTCATTCCTGATGAAGAGCTTTTGCACGAAACATTGACTCTCCTGCTCCTCGGATGCTGCCTGACCCACTTTTCCAGCGCCATACTTTTGGCTCTGATCTCCAGCATCTGCAGTGCTCACTTTCACCTGGTGGATATCAGGTATCTTGAGCACATATAAAAAGAGACTGTTAGGATGAGGAAGTTAGAAAGCCACAAAGAGATCAGTTCCGTGTTTTACTTCTCTTTCAAGACATACTGGGGACTCAAGGGTTAAACATTCCACTACCAAAGAGACTCACTGCAGTATCAATTGCATGGCTGTCTTCTTACAGAACAGACAGAACATCTCAGTCGGAAGGAGGCTGGCTGAATCTTAGAAAAGGAATCCATTGGAGCCACACATGTGGATTCTGCTGCAGCATCAGGCAATGGTATTTGTCTACTTCAAACAGGACTGATAGCCTTGGCCACAACCCTGTTAAACTGCCTCCTGCTCTCATTATCTTGCTTCCCTTCTGTATTAGCATAGGTATGTGAATCCTCCATTGAGAACAGGCAAATCCCTTCTGTTTTAAGCTTTTCCCATCAATTCATGATCATGAAGAATACGATAATCAGTCCCTGTAATCCATTCACTCATTATCAGAGGACAGTGACATTCACCAGGCCTTGTAAATTATAATTATCCATCTTAAACAATGTAATGACAATCGACCATATGACTTCTAGACCTTTTGTACTATTCCTATAAAAAGTACTGCCTTTGTGTGTACAGCAGAGATTCGAAGAAAAGTGTCACCACAAGTAGATGCACGACGACTTTTGGCGACATTGAGAATCTCTCGCTGGTTGTCCAATAATAAAGCATCTACCGTTGTACTGAAACTTGTGTTGTCTGGATTAATGGAAGAAAAATATACATCAAAACAAATTGGTTTGGTTCACACATGGGATGCAGAAATGTGTGATGCTGCATTCGATAAATAAGCAAACTATCCAGAAAGGAAAAGTAAAATGAAGAACTGTTGATGCTGGAAATCTGAAACAAAAAAATACAGAAATTATTGGAATAACTCAATGCTACTGATCATATTGAGTTTCTCCAGTAATTTCAGTTTTGTGATTATTTCATACTTCAACATCTTGTTCAGTTTCATTTAACAGAGGAGGTCATATCTGGGTAGAGGGCTAAGCTTGTGAAGAGAACTTAAAATGATAATCAGAATTTGAACATCAAGGAATTTTAAATCAGTGCTACACTTTGATGCTGGCAAACTAGATGAATCATGTTAGGAGCAAATTACTGCAGATGCTGGAATCTGAACAGAAAACAACAAATGCTGGAGATCACAGCCAGTCATAGACAAAGAGCAAGCTAATGTTTCGAGTCCGGATGACTCTTTATCAGAGCTGAAGTGAAGTGTGGAATATGCAATTTGCAATAGTTGGGGCTGGGGTGTGGGCATGTGATGAGCTATGAGAGTCAGTGAATTTCTAGTGGATGACAGTGGACAGTTTATTATCCAAAATGGAGACAGAAAGGTCAAGGAAAGGAAGGGAAGTGTTGGAAATGGATAATGTGAAAGTTATTGGGGATGGAAATTGGAGGCAAAATGAACAGATTTTTCAAGGCCTTGGTGGGAGCATGAAGTGGCACCGAAGCTGTCGTTGATTTACCAAGAAAAGAGTTGAGGGAGAGGGCCCAGTATAGATTTGGAACAAGGATGGTTCCACACACCCCATAAAAAGGCAGGTATAACTGGCAACAATGAAGGAAGCCCAAAACCACTCCTTTGATGTGGCAGAAATCAGATGAATTAAAGGAGAAATTGTTCAATGTGAGAACAAGTTCAGTCAAGCGGAGGAGAGTGATGGTGGATGGGAAGCATTTAGGCCTTTGTCAAGGAAGAATCCAAGAGCAATCAGGCCAGCCTGATGGGGGATAGAGGTATAGTGGGATTTGAAATCAGTGGTGAACAGGAGGCAGTTAGGGCCAGGGAGCTGGAAACTGTCAATATGGTGGAGGATGTCAGAGGAATCGCGGATGTAGGTGAGCAGCTTCTGGGCCAGTGGGGAGACGATGGAGTCAAGGTTGGAGGAAATAAGCTTGTTTGGGAGGGAACAGGCTGATACTGATGGTTCTTAGAACCCAAGATGAATCTTTGGTCTTTTTTCATTCAGCAGAACTTGTGCTTTATAAGGGAGAAACCCGGGCCAGAAGAACACATGTATATACTGCTCTTCAGCTGATTATATGGGACCTGCTTGTAGCCTGAGCTTGAACCCAATAGATCACCTGTCCAATAGTTTATTGCCTTCCAAGTGGAAAGGGCAGTCAGGACTGAGTCAACTCTAAAGTTAGCATGAAGAACTAAACCTGATAGATACGTAATAAATGCAGCTTTCATCCCTTCTGACATACAAAAATGTTGGCTCTGTTTCAGAATTGCTAATTAAGCAGATCATTAAAAAAGGCTAATACAGCATTCTTACTTTCCTGCTAATATAATCATTTTGAAACAATTCTGTTGCTGATAACTTTCTACCAAGAAGAAGAGGATTATTTAATGGCAAATCTGCATGCGGTAAGATTAAATCCAACATGACTTGGGTACGGACTCATTTTAATTCTTTCAATTACACAGGCTAGGAAATCCCTTGACCATCTTTGGAATATAGCTATACCTTTAAGAAATATGCAATCAAGCCAAAGCTAATCCGTTCAGTATTGCTCATGTTTCTGGAATATATGAGGTAGCATACAAGCTCTTGTGAACAGCACTGAGATCTCAAATTCTGTAGATGAAAGTCATATGTTTAAAAGTAAAATATGCAAAAGAGAATTGTTTTAGAGAATGGATGTTCTTTGGTGCTAAACTGGAGCTATCAAGCCCTGTTCTTCAGTAAGTCTTCCAAAAAGTTAGCAGCCTGAAGTCATAAGACAATTTTGTAATAAAAATATTACTTCAGCACAATACCATTTCAGAAACCTTTGTTCTAGTATTGTAGAGACACCCACTACTTTTCTAGCATTCTCATGAGCTTATGGAAGTGTGAGCTGAGTTTAAAGTGAGTTCAACTTTGAGCAGCCATGTGTTTTAAAAAGAGTGGAGAATAGTTATGGATATTTGCAGTTGGTGTCTGGCCTGGAGGATAGTGTAAATTAATTGCTAATATAGGGAACTTTGTTATTAATGCTTTAACACCATTAGTGGCAGCTTTTTGGAAGGGAGTTGATTCATTAAGCAAGGACCAATGTTAACCAACCAATGATGTAGAATATTGATTAACAAAACAAAAATCTGTTCTGACTGGTTTTGGTGGGTTCAGGGTGGTTTTAAAAAACTTTGGGACTGCTGTTTTTGCTTATTCTCTCTAGTTCTCTATTTTGGTCATCACCGAGAAAAAAAGCCTGTAAGAAATAAGTAAATAATTTCGGAATTCTACAGAAATTGCTTGTATTCACTGGTGACATTGAGATTAGATGTACAGTTGTGCCTATAAACATGACACTCGGATTGCATGACTGATCGGCATTCATTTGAAACTGCTTAATTGAATTAGAAAATTATGGTGTTTTTATTTTCCTTCTAATTTATCGCTTAACTGTGTCTGTCTGTCTCTGTGTGTGGAGGTTATGATCAAAGAAGATTGGGTTTAAATTATGTTGATTAAATAGTGCTTTTGTTTAGCTTTGTCCTGATAAAGTTACAGTGTTAATAATAAATTGCTAATTTTTTTTAAAGTTATAAACTTGGTGCCCATGATCTATCATTTGTAAAAGTCTAGTGAGAAATATTTGGGCAATTTTGAGAATTATTGAATGTTGCAATTTTGCTGTGTTGCAAATCCAGTGATAGTAAGGCTGATTTGGTTTGGCTTGCTATGACTGGTCATAACAGGATCAACAATGATTTATTTTGTTAAATAAAAGCTGTGATGTCCTCTCAATTGAAGATATCTTGGTTGTTTAAATGAATTTCAGATGAAGAGCTTGACTTTGGGATGGCCCAAATGAAGAAAAGCAATCAACCCCTGAAGGAACTTCCAATAATATCAGGTGGTCTTTTATAAATCCTATTTATGTTTCTAAGGGAGAAGCTGAGTGATTGACTTGAAGAGGGAGGCCAGGTTAATTAGCTAGATATGAGAAGTTTTCTTCACTAACATTTATCCAATAATGTTGGAGGAAGAGCTCATCATTCTCAGTTATGACTTTGCCAGGCAGAATCACAAGACTGTAAACACACAGCATCTTTTGACCGCAAATTGTTTTAATAGCAGTATTATAGAAGCACTCGTGAGTTTAGAAGTTGTAAACAATATGGCTGAAGAAGATTTCCGGAAATAAGTTGACAATATTCCAAGCCACTGACCAGAACTGCCTCCATTCTTTTAGTTGAAAACCTACACGCAGCCCACAAAACAAATTGGAGCAACTATAAAATATTTCTGTTAATAAATAATGTATTGCACTGTGGGAATGTTTACTAGATTTTTTTAATTTAGTGAAGAACCTTAAATTAATAAATAGTTGGACTGTATTTTAATAATGATATGGCCCAATGTGAAATTATCCATTTCACTTTTCTTCCATGTTAAACAATTTTGCACAGTAATAACCATTTGATGAATTATGCATTGTGTAGGTATAGAGTTGAGAGTGTGGTGCTGGAAATGCACAGCAGGTCAGGCAGCATCCATGGCACAGGAGAATCGATGTTTCAAGTGTAAGCCTTTCATCAAGAATCCTGATGAAGGACTTTTGCCCGAAACATCAATTCTCCTGCTCCTTGGATGCTGCCTGACCTGCTGTGCTTTTCCAGCACCACATTCTCAACTCTGATGTCCAACATCTGCAGTCTTCACTTTCTCCTATTATGTAGATATATTTGTGATTAATAAATCAGCTGAGCATTCCTGTATGGTCAAGGAAGCAAGGTCATTCCGACCTGACTGCTGATGTCTTTGGAGATTCTCAAATAAAAAGTACATTCAACCTGTCAACACGGCAAAAGCTATAGGTAAGGTTTAACCAAACTGTAATGACTAATAAATGTGCTTTAAACTGTGTAAGCTGTTCTGTGCATCAGAAAAATTAAGGCATTAAATGATGTAAACTTATCCTTCAAAAATAGAGTTGTTGAATTCTCCCCTTGGCAAGTGGGTGGGACCAGTTTTCGGTTCGTTACACAAAACAGACTAGTTCAAATTCATTAAGCTATTTTTTCAGATTCATTCCTTCATAGAACGTGCAAGGTCAGCATTTTATACACATCTGTAATTATCATAGAACATAGAACATAGAACATTACAGCGCAGTACAGACCCTTCAGCCCTCGATGTTGCGCCGACCTGTCATACCAACCTGAAGCCCATCTAACCTACACTATTCCATGTACGTCCATTTGCCTGTCCAATGACAACTTAAATGCACTTAAACTTGGTGAATCTACTACCATTGCAGGCAAAGCATTCCATACCCTTACTACTCTGAGTAAAGAAATTACCTCTGACATCTGTCTTATACCTATCTCCCCTCACTTTAAAGTTGTGTCCCCTCATGTTTGCCGTCTCCATACTTGGAAAAAGGCTCTCCCTGTTCACCCTATCCAACCCTCTGATTATCTTGTATGTCTCTATTAAGTCACCTCTCAACCTTCTTCTCTCTAACGAGAACAGCCTTAAGGCCCTCAGCCTTTGCTCATAAGACATTCTTTCCAGACCAGGCAACATCCTCGTAAATCTCCTCTGCACCTTTTCCAAAGCTTCTACATCCTTCTTACAATGCGATGACCAGAACTGTGCACAATACTCCAAGTGTGGCCGTACCAGAGCTTTGTACAGCTGCAGCATAACCTCCTGGTTCCAGAACTCAATCCCTCTATTAATAAAGGCCAAAACACTGTATGCCTTCTTAACAATACTGTCAATCTGGGTGGCAACTTTCAGGGATCTGTGTACATGGACACCAGATCTCTCTGCTCATCTGCATTCCCAAGAATCCTACCATTAGCCCAGTACTTTGCATTCTGATTACTCCAGCCAAAGTGCATCACCTCACATTTATCCACATTAAACTCCATTTGCCACCTCTCAGCCAACTCTGCATACTATCTATGTCTCTCTGCAACCTATTACATCCTTCGTCACTATCCACAACTCCACCGATCTTAGTGTTGTCCGCAAATTTACTAACCCACCCTTCTACGCCCTCATCCAGGTCATTTATAAAAATGATGAACAGCAGTGGACTCAACACCGACCCTTGCGGTACGCCACTAGTAACTGGACACCAAGATGAACATGTTCCATCAACTACAACCCTCTGTTTTCTTTCAGCAAGCCAATTACTGATCCAAACTGCTATGTCTCCCACAATCCCATTTCTCCGCATTTTGTATAATAGCCTACTGTGGGGAACCTTATCGAATGCCTTGCTGAAATCCATATACACCACATCAACCGGTTTACTCTCATCTACCTGTTTGGTCATCTTCTCAAAGAACTCAATAAGGTTTGTGAGGCGCAATCTACCCTTCACAAAACCGTGCTGACTGTCCCTGATCAGATTATTCTTTTCTAGATGGTTATAAATCCTATCTCTTATAACCTTTTCCAACACTTTACCAACAACTGAAGTGAGACTCACTGGTCTGTAATTACCAGGGTTGTCTCGACTACCCTTTTTGAACAAGGGAATCGCATTTGCTATCCCCCAGTCCTTAGGCACTATTCCTGTAGACAATGATGATTTGAAGATCAATGCCAAAGGCTCGGCAATCTCTTCCCTTGCTTCCTGGATAGATCCCATCTGGCCCAGGGGTCTTGTCTATTTTCACACTCTGCCGTATTTCTAATACCTCTTCCTTGTGAACCTTAATCTCTTCTAGTCTAGGTGCAAGTATCTCTGTATCTTCCTCACCAACATTTTCATTTTCTATAGTGAACACTATCAAAAAATATTCATTTAGTTCTTCCCCTATCTCCTCTGACTCCACACACAACTTCCCACTATTATCCTTGATTGGCCCTAATTTAACTCTCGTCATTCTTTTATCCCTGACATACCTATGGAAAGCCTTAGGGTTAATCCTGATCTTATCCGCTAACAACTTCTCATGTCCCCTCTTGACTCTTCTGAGCTCTCTTTTTAGGTCCTTCCTGACTTCCTTGTAACCCTCAAGTGCCCTGAGTTTTCACATTTTGTCCTAGCATAAGCCTTCTTCTTCTTGACCAGGGATTCCACTTCCTTAGTAAACCATGGCTCACGCGTTCTATATCTTCCTCCCTGCCTGACAGGTACATACTTATCTAGGACACACAGGAGCTTTTCCTTGAATAAGCTCCACATTTTTAATGTGCTCATCCCCTGCAGTTTCCTTGCCCATTCTACGCTTCCTAAATCTTTCCTAATTGCATTGTAATTTCCCTTCCCCCAGCTGTAACTTTTGCTCGGTGGAGTACACCTGTCCCTTTCCATCACTAAAGTAAACCTGACAGAATTGTGATCACTGTCTCCAAAGTGCTCACCTACTTCCAAATCTAACACCTGGCCAGGCTCATTACCCAAATCTAAAGTGGCTTCTCCCCTTGTAGGCCTGTCTACATACTGTGTCAGGAAGCCCTCCTGCACACACTGGACAAAAACTGACCCATCTATAGTACTGTAGTGATCCCAGTCAATATTTGGATAGTTAAAGACCCCATGACAACTACCCTTCCTCTCTCACTCCTATGAAGAATCATCTTTGCTATCCTTTCCTCTTCATCTCTGGGACTATTTGGAGGCCTACAGAAAACTCCCAGCATGGTGACATCTCCTTTCCTGTTTCTAATCTCAGCCCATACTACCTCAGTTAACGAGTCCCCAAACATCCTTTCTACAACTGTAATATTGTCCCTGATCAACAATGCCACACCTCCCCCTCTTTTACCATCTTCTGTGTTCTTACTGAAACATCTGAATCCCGGAACCTGCAACAACCATTCCTGTCCTTGCTCTATCCATGTCTCCGTAATGGCCTTGAGGCGAAAGTGAATACTACAGATGCTGAATATTAGAGTCGAGAGTGTGGTGCTGGAAAAGCACAATAGATCAGGCAGCATCCGAGGAGCAGGAGAATCGACGATTCAGGCAAAAACACTTCATCTGGAAGGCCCATCCTGATGCTGCCTGACCTGCTGTGCTTTTTCAGCACCACACACTCGACTGTAATTATCCTTGAACCGAGTGGCTTCCTAGGCCATTTCAGAGTGTGGCTAAGTCCCAAACGTTGTTACTCTGCGTGTAGAATCATGTGAAATCCAACAAATTACCTCCCCTAAAGGACATCAGTGAATAAGAGGGGCTTTTTCAGGTTTTGGTGGTAATTGCCTTGGTTCCTATTTTACTGACACTGTGACTCGAATGTGCATCAAGGGATTTGAAAATGTGTCTCAGGCTGTTGGTCTAGATCACTAGTTCAATGACACAATCAAAGAACAAAAGACAATACAGTGCAGGAACAGGTTCTTTAGCCCAACAAGACTGTGCCAATACATGATGCCTTTGCAGGCTAAGAATCTTTTTACCTCCATGCTGTCTACATCCCTCTATTTCCTGCTTATTCATGTTTCTGTCAAGATGCTTCTTAAACACTGCAATGTATCCACTTCCTCTGACAGTGCACACCAGACACTTACTACCCTCTATGTAAAGCACTTTCCTCTCAAATCTCTTTCAGACATACCCACTTTTACCTTAAACCTATGTCACCAGTAGCTGATATTTCTACCCTGGGAAAAAGACTCCAACTATCTATTCCTCTCATCATTCCCTCAAGTTGCCCTCCATCCTTCGATGTTCAAGAGAAAACAAACCAAACTTGTTCAATCTCTCCTCATAGCTAATACCCTCCAAACCAGGCCATATCCAAAAAACATTTCTGCTCCCCCTCTAAAGCCATCTTATTGTGTCGAGCCCAGAGCTGTACATAATAAACCAGAACTGTACACAATGACCAGAACTCTAAACAGTAATTATTATGTCATCACATTCATAATTGAATAGCTGCAGGTGGTGCTTCACTCTTTGTACTATGGGATAATGTGAACGTAAAAACATGTAAGTCTGCTCCACTATTCAATATGATTGTGACTGATCTATAATTCCACAATACTCAATAACCTTTCACCTTCCTTGCTTATCAAGAATCTATCTTGGGGCAGCATGGTGGTTCAGTGGTTAGTACTGTTGCCTTACAGCTCCAGGAGCCTGGGTTCAATTCTACCCTTGGGTGACTGTCAGTCTGGAATTTGCATATTCTCCTCGTGTCTGTTTGGGTTTGCTCCAGGTTCTGCATTTTCCTCCCACTATCCAAAGATGTGCAGTTTAGGTGAATTAGCAATGCTAAATTGCCCACAGCATGCAGGGATATGCAGATTAGGTGGGTTAACTTTGGGAAATGCAGGGCTATGGAGATGTGTTGAGCCTGGGTAGGATTCTCTTCAGAAGGTTGATGTGGATGTGATGGACTGAATGGCCTGCTTCCACACTATAGAGATTTTATGATTTCATAAATCTACACCTTCCCCAAAATGTCCAAAGGCTACTTTTACTGCCCTTTGAGGAAGACCACTCCAAAGAGGCACACAAAGAAAATAAATTTACCTCACATCTGTATTGAATAGATAATCCCTTATTTTTCAATAGTGCTGTGCAAGATGAAACAAGACCATTCACAATTTTAACTGTCAGCGAACCAATCTTATATACACAGTAATATGCTATCCCCGACACCATTATATATTTATTTTCTGCAAAAGCTTTGATGCAGTTTCTTACCAAATGCCTTCTGGAAATCTAAATATGTTACATTCACTGCTTCCCCTTTGTCCGCAACATCTGTTACCTCATCAAAGAATATCAAAAAATTGTCAATAAAACATGATTTGCCTTTCATAAAACAATGCGGGCTTTAGTTGAATGCCTTGATTATTTTTCTAAGTGCTTTAATGTAGCATCTTTAATGATTGCTTCCAGCATTTTCATTTTGACAGATGTTAAGCTGGCTGGCCTACCAGTTTTTCAATGTACTGTCTCTCTTCCTGTTTCAATAGAAGAGTTGCATTCATGATTTCTAAGCTAATGGAGCCTTTCTGAATATAAGAAACTTTGGAAAAGTAAAGTCAAGACATCAATTTAAAGATTGTAAAAGTTGTTTTTAGAGATGGAAAAATTAAAAGAAAGAAAGGGCTTTGGAGCACTGGAAAATGAGACTGGAGAAATAATAATGGGGAACAAAGGAATGGTGGAGGAACTGAAGAGGTACTATGCCTCAGTTTTCACAGTGGGAGACACCAGTAACATATAACAACTTCAAGAGAGTTGACAGGCAGAGTTGAGTCCATCACTAAGGTGAAGGTGTTGGGGAAGCTGAAAGATTTGAAGGTGGATAAATTACCCAGGTCAGATGGGCAACACCCCAGAATTCTGAAGGAGATACCTGAGGAAATTATGGAAGCATTGGTGATGAGCTTTCCGGAATTACTGAAATCAAGGTGGGTCCCAAAGGACCAGTATATGGAGAATGTTTAAGAAAGGAGGGAGGCGGAAGACAGGAAACTATAGGCTGATTAGCCTGACCTTAGTCATTGGTAAAGTTTAGAGTCCATTGCAGAGGAATTGGTGTGCATAGTAAAATAGGGCTGAGTCAGCACAGCTTCACCAAGGAGGCTATGCCTGAGAAATCTGTTTGAATTCTTTGAAGAGGTAATGAGCAAGTTAGACAAAGGAAAGCCAGTGGACATATCTACTTGAATGTCCAGAAGGAATCCCGTAGGGCAGTATGATGGCTTAATGGTTAGCACTGCTATCTCATAGTGCCAGGGACCCGGGTTTGATTCCAGCCTTGGGCAACTGTCTGTGTAGAGTTTGCACATTCTCCTTGTGTTTGCACGGGTTACTGCTGGGTGCTCCGGTTTCCTCCCATAGTCCAAGAATGTACAAGTCAGGTAGGTTGACCATGCTTAATTGCCTGTTGCGTCTTATGATGTGCAGGCGAGGATGAAATAGCAATGGCAAATGGGAGTTTACAAGGGTGGAGTTGGGTCTGATTGGGATGTTCTTTGGAGAGTCAGTACAGATTCAAAGGGCTAAATGGTTTCTTTCTGCACTGTAAGGATTCTATATTTCTATGACTTTGACAAGGTTCTGCACAGGAGGCTTCTAAATAAGAAAAGAGTCCTTGATGTTGGGGGCAAGGTACTGGCATGGATAATGGATTGCCTGAATGGCAGAAGGCAGAGAGTGTGGATAAAGGGGTCTTTTTCAGGTTGGCAGCCAGTGATTACTGGAGTCCTGCAGCGATCAGTGTTGAGATCACACTTTATGCATGAACGATCAGGATGCAGAAACTGAGAGTATCGTTGCCAAGATTGCAAATGAAGGGAAGATATGTGGAGGGAAGCAGGAAGACTGCAGAAGGACTAGAACAGGCTAGGAGAGTGGGCAAAGAAGTGCCAGATGGAGAAAGTGTGATGTTATTTAATTTGCTAAGAAGAATAGGGGTATAGGCTATTTTCTAAATGGGGCCCATAGGCATTTTAGAGTCCCAGGTAAAAACAATGACTGCAGATGCTGGAAACCAGATTTTGGATTAGTGGTGCTGGATGAGCACAGCAGTTCAGGCAGCATCCGAGGAGTTCCTCGGATGCTGCCTGAACTGCTGTGCTCTTCCAGCACCACTAATCCAAAGTTTTAGAGTCCCAGTTCAGGATTCTCTTAATTGATTGATTTACTGTTGTCACATGTACCGAGATACAGTGAAAAGTGTTGTTTTGCATGCTATGCAAGCAGATTGTACATACAAAGTGCATCAGGGGAGAACAGAGTGCAGAATACAATGTTACAGGTGCAGAGAGAGAGAGATCAGAATTAACATTTGAAACGTCTGTTCAAAAGTCTGATTACCTCAAGGGAGAAGTGGTTTGTGAATATATTCATGCAAGTATCCAACTGTTCTATTTTCGTTCGGACGGAAAAGGGTGGAAGAGTGTATAACTGGAGTGGGAAGGGTCTTTCATTATGTTGCTTTCCCGAGGCAGTGGGGAGGATAGACGGAGACAGTGGATGGAAGGCCGGCATGTGTGATGGACTGGGCTGTGTTCATGACTCACTGTAGTTTCCTGTGGTCTTGGGAACAACAGTTGCCACACCATACTGTGATGCATCCAAATAGGATGCTTTAAGGTTAACTTGCAGGTTCAGTCGGCAGTTAGAGAGGTAACTGCAATGTTGGCATTAATTTCAAGAGAAGAAAGTGAGGACTGCAGATGCTGGAGATCAGAGCTGAAAATGCGTTGCTGGAAAAGCGCAGCAGGTCAGGCAGCATCCAAGGAGCAGGAGAATCGACGTTTCGGCATTAATTTCTCGAGGACTAGAATACAAGACAGAGGTACACTGCTGAGGCTGTATAAGTCTCTGGCCAATCTGTGTTTGGAATATCGTGAGCACTTTTGGGCCCTTTATCTGAGGAAAGATGTGCTTGCATTGGAGGGACTCCAGAGGATATTTCCAGAATGATCCTGGAGATGAAGGGCTTATCACACGTGGACCAGTTGAGGACTTTGGGTTTCTACTCAATGGAGTTTATGAGAATGAGGGGGATCTAATTGAAACTTACAGAATACTGAGAGACCTGGATGTTTCCAAGAGTAGGAAAGACTTGGACCTGAGGGCACAGCCTAAATGGGGAACGATCCTTTAGAATGCCAATAGCTCTAATAACTTGCTCAGTACCACTGCCCTAGTGATTTCAATTTTCCTGAGTTCCTCGCTCTTTTCCATTTCTTGAATTATCGCTATTTATATGATGTTACTTTAATCCTTTTTAGTGAAGACTCTTCAATTCATGGGCGATTCTCCTTGTTTTGCATCATTCATTTCCAAATTTCGAGAGGACCAATTTTCACTTTGCTCATACCTTTCTTTTATAACTATCTATTGAACCTAATGACTGTCTTTATATTTCTAGCTAGTTGGCTGTATGTTCTAATTGTTCCTTCATTATTAATCACTTTCTTGTCCTTTCCTGTTCTTTCCTATTTTGTCTTAACTTCTGACTTGACCTGTCAACAATAAGATAGCGGACTTTTCTGACCAGCACTGGAGAAATTATAGAATCTTACAGCCCATTAGGTGTCATTCAGCCCTTCATGCCAAAGAGCTATGCCTGTTCTCCATATCCTGTTAGTCATTTCCAAAAAAATTGCATCTTTTTTTTCATTGACCTATCCAGTTCATTCAGGGACTAGGTGAAGCGGAGCTGTTTTGTTTACAGCGTAAAGTACTTAGTGAGGGAATTTTTTCTGGGCGTGAAGCCAAGTTGCTGAAAGCACAGCTTCAATAATGAAGTGAATGGGAAGATAATGCAATTGGGGGCTTTGTCCCACCAAGTAATGGAAATTTTAGAATGCACTTGTATTCCTGGAGGGGTGAAGAAACAGAGAAGATTTTTGGTACAGGGTTTGAGGGTCTCTGGCTGCTTCAGGGATGTAATCTATACAAATATTCCCACATGTAAGAATGTCAGTTTGCATGCCAAAAAGATGCATGAACTATTTTAGTCAATCATTATTTGTTCAAAAATTCAGAAGCATGCACTTATTTGCTTGACAAATGTTAAATCAGCTAGGCATTAAAACTGAATGTTTTTGCTGTGCCTTATGACAAGGATAGACATCATTCAATGTCCAATTATCTTCAGTGCCAGTCACTGAAGCATGATTCCCATTCATACAATTAACAGGAAGCAGTCAGCTTCTGCAATCAAGATCACAATCTCATGAAATGGTTTAATAACTTTGTTGTTGCCCTGTGATTTACTAGAGACAACTGTAATTTTAGAATAAGACCTTCAGAGGTCATTGCTAGACAGTTATCTTCAGAGTAATATCATTTCACCTTTGCATTGTTTCCAACACAGCTTTCTATTTAAATTGTCAAGATTATGAATTTAAGCCTTCACACCTTTGAGAAGGATAATGTCTCATGCCTAATTGCCCCATTCACAAAGATTGTAATTGAAGAATGCTGCGAAGGTCATCTCAGTGCTGTGGATGGATGGGAAACATCACTGATGAGATTAGGACAAAAGAATTGAGTAAGTGCTCCTGTCTAGGATTGTGAATGAAGGATATTTCCAGAACTTTAGAGATGAAGGGGATGTCTGAAGAACCTGAGTTGTAGGGTCACATGTAAAAAGAGAAGTTGCTGAAGAAACTCTGAAGAAAGGTCCCTGGACTCAAAGCGTTGATGCTGTTTTCGCTCCACAGATGCTGCCAGACCGATTGAGATTCTCCAGCAATGTCTATCTATGTTTCAGATCTTCAACATCATCAGTTCTTTGTTCTATTTGAGCAGGAACATATGCTGTCTCCTGTTAGATGATAGCACACCAGCCTCAGAATTAAGAATCGTGTGACTTCAAAACCAATTCTGACCAAAAAATATGCACGTTGATTTCTTAGTCCTGTTGGAATGCTGCAATGTTGGTAAAAAATGACGTATGAAACTAAGACCTTGTCTGTCTTCTTGAGAGTACATAAAAAAAACTCATAGCACAAATGTAAAGAAAAAAGCCAGAGTTGTCCTCGTGTTTTGTCTAATGTTTATTGCTCGTCACTAAACAAGAACAGATTGTCCTGTTGTTATTACAATGCTGTCTTGCTGCACAGTATATCCCTGGTTCCATGAAGGTAGATCAGATGTCCTGTGCATTCTCATCTCTCGGATTGTCGGTGATGGGTCATCAACCGTGGCAACTAGCTGCCAAGAAGTGATGGGTAGCCAGTTTGGATATTTGTGGGCACACCGAGATGCCACCTAGATCTTTGTGGCCCTCCTGAGGGCAAGTTTCTAGACAACATGTGGAGGCAGCATGCTGGCTGGGGAGAGGTTGCTGGAGATGTGGCGCAAAAGCCTCCTGCTTATCCTGTATATCCCCCTCCACCTCTACTGGAAACAGCATTGGCAGTGGGCAATGGCAGTGGTTACAGGTCATCCATTGTAAGGACTCCAATAAACAAAGGTTGATTTGGCAACTGTAGCCACAAATATCTGCAGACAACACCTCAAGATGCTCTTCCGTGCCTGCTTCACCTTAGCAAGTCTTGGTAGAGGCAGTTGTCCTTCTGAGACTGCAAGCTTCCTTGCAGGGTCTCCATCCCTAGAGACCATTCTATTGTCTTTAGATTGGGGAGCAACTGGAGACGACCTTTTAATTGGTCACCAATTGTATTCTGGTCTAGATGGGCACACTGCCATTGAGAACATGGGCAGTATGCAGAAATGGGTCCAACCCCAGTTATTTACATAGAACATAGAAAAGTACAGCACAGAACAGGCCCTTTGGCCCACGATGGTGTGCCAAGATTTAATCCTAATGTAAAATATAGTAACAACCTACGCCCCCCTCAACTCACTGCTATCTATGTGCATGTCCAGCAGTCACTTAAATGTCCCCAATGACTCTGCTTCCACCACCACTGCTGGTAACGCATGTCATGCATTCACAACTCTCTGTGTAAAGAACCTACCTCTGATGTCTCCTTTATACCTTCCTCCTAATATCTTCAAACTATTACTTCTCGCACCAGTCAATCCTGCCCTGGGGAAAGGTCTCTGGCTATTGACTCTATCTATTCCTCTCATTATTTTGTACACCTCTATCAGGTCTCCTCTCTTCCTCCTTCTCTCCAGAGAGAAAAGTCCGAGCTTATTCAACCTTTCTTCATAAGGCAAGCCCTCCAGTCCAGGCAGCATCCTGGTAAAGCTTCTTTGCACTCTCTCCAAAGCCTCTGTATCTTTCCTATAGTAGGTTGACCAGAATTGGACACAATATTCCAAGTGTGGCCTCACCAGGGACTTCTACAGCTGCAGCAAAACCTCATGGCTCTTAAACTCTATCCCCCTGTTGATGAAAGCCAAAACACCATAAGCTTTCTTAATGACCCTATCCACTTGGGTGGCAACTTTGAGGGATCTATGTACTTGCACACCCAGATCCCTCTGTTCTTCCACACTGGCAGGAATCCTGTCTTCAATCCTATATTCAGCATTCGAGTTTGACCTTCCAAAATGCATCACTTCACATTTATCCAGGTTGAACTCCATCTGCTATTTCTCAGCCTAGCTCTGCATCCTGTATATGTCACTCTGCAACCTGCAGTAGCCCTCAATTCTATCGACGACACCTCCAACCTTTGTGTCATCTGCAAATTTACTAACCCACCCCTCAACCTCCTCATCTAAGTCATTTATAAAAACTATAAAGAGCAGAGGCCCAAGAACAGAGCCCTGCAGGACCCCACTCAACACTGATTGCCAGCCAGAATACTTTCCATCTACAATCACTCTCTGCCTTCTGTCAGCCAGCCAATTCTGAATCCAGATAGCCAAATCTCCCTGTATCCCATACTTCCTGACTTTATGAATGAGCCTACCATGGGGAACCCTATCAAATGCCTTGCTGAAGTCCATATACACCACATCCACTGCTCGACCTGTCTTAACATCTCCTCAAAGAACTCAATAAGATTTGTGGGGTATGACTTGCCCCTCACAAAGCCATGCTGACTGCCTTTGATCACACTATGCTTTGCCAAATAGTCATAAATTCTTTCTCTCGGAATTCTTTCCAAGATTTTGCTGACCACAGACGTAAGACTGACTAGTCTGTAATTGCCAGGGATTTTCCTATTCCCCTTCTTGAAAAGAGGAACAACATTCACCTCCTTCCAATCCTCCGGTACGACTACTGTGGAGAGTGAAGAGGTAAATATCCTCACCAACGGCTTAGCAACCTCCTTTCTCACTTCCCGGAGCAGCCTAGGATAAATCTGGTCTGGCCCTGGGGACTTATCAATCTTAATGTTTTCCAAACTTTCTAGCACATCAACTTCATTAATCTTGATCTGGTCAAGACTGTATCCCAGCTCCTCTAAGTTTTCATTTATAACAAGCTCCCTTTCCTTACTGAAAACCAAAGCAAAAAACTCATTTAAAGCTTCCCCTATCTGCTCAGACTCCACGCACAAGTTCCCTCCGCTATTCTTGATCGGCACTACCTTCTCCCTGATCATTCCATTATTCCTCACGTATGAGTAAAACACCTTTGGGTTCTCCCTAATCCTTCTTGCCAAGCTTTTTTCGTGCCCCCTCCTGGCTCTCCTCAGTCCATTTCAGAGCTCCTTTCTAGCAAGCCTATAAGCCTCCAAAGCTGTGCTAGATCCTTGCTTCCTCCACCTTACATACGCTGCCTTTTTCCTTTTGACGAGAAGTTCCTCTGTTCTTGTCATCCAAGGCTCCTTAATCTTACCTCTTCTTACCCACCTCAAAGAAACAAATTTGTGCATCACTCACAACAACTGCTCCTTAAAAAGTCTCCACATGTCTGCTGTGCCCTTTCTGTGGAACAATTGCTCCCAGTCTGTACTTCCCAACTCCTGTCTGATAGCGTCATAATTTCCTTTTCCCCAATTAAATATCTTTCCTTGGTAATTGCTCCTTTCACTTTCCAAGGCTATGCTAAATGTGAGGCAGTTGTGATCACTTTCACCAAAATGCTCTCACACTGTGAGATCTGACACCTGTCCTGGCTCATTGCCAAGCACCAAATCCAAAATGGCTTCTCCCCTCGTCGGTCTCTCGACATACTGAGTAAGGAAACCCTCCTGAACACACCTGACAAAATTGGCTCCATCCAAACCATCTACACTTCGGAGGTTCCAGTTGATATTGGGAAAGCTGAAATCACCCATAACAACCCTGCTACTTTTGCATTTTTCCAGAATCTGTCCACCTACAACATCTTCAATCTCTCTACTGCCATTAGGTGGTCTGTAGAAAACTCCCAATGTGGTAGCTGTTCCCTTGCTGTTCTTAACTCCCACCATACTGACTCAGTCGACAAACCTTCCTCAACAACCTTCGTTTCTGTACAATCAGGCTTTAAGAGGTGTATTTTGTCCTTTTTTTTGATGAGAGGTTTTGGAGCCATAGCTGTAGTGTTATCTCTTCCAAGCCATTGAAGTAAACAACTTGCGAGACCCTGGATTTTGTTTTAATGTTATAACAATAGAAGCAGCATGAATGAGTGGAATCAGGCTCCCTCAAAACCAGGATTTTAGTTTAACTCTCAGCAGTTGTTGAAGTCTTGAAATTGATTGTGGAAGCTGCCATATCTCTCTCTCGCTACCTGACTTTTCTCTTGATATTCTTTCTGCCTGGACTGGAAAAACATCACATTTGAAACAATCTCGATACTGAATTTGCCTTTACCAAGGGTGTATTAATGGGATGTAATTGAACTGGAAGAGTTAGTGTTTAGTAATAAAGTAATCTATTATCCCGTTAAGAGAATTAAAGTAATACTAATTCATCTTTCTTTTGTTTACATTTTAACTGTAGAGTCATAGATAGAATCATAGAATCACATTACATGGAAACAGACCCTTCAGTCCAACTAGTCAAGGACAACTAATTTTCCCAAAGTAAACTAATCCCATTTGCCTGCATTTGGCCCAAATCCCTGTAAACCTTTCCTATTCATGTACCTATCCAAATACCTTTTAAATTATGTAATAGTACCTGCATGTACCACTTACTCTGGCAGTTCATTCCACATATCACATTTTCACCTTCTGTGTGAAAAAGTTGCCCCTCAGGTCCCTTGTCAATCTATTGCCTCTCACCGTAAAGTATGCCCCTAGTTTTGAACTTCCCCACCCATGGGCAAAGACCTTCGCTATTCATCTTATCTGTTGTCCTCATGATTTTATAAAACTCTAAAAGGCCACCTCTCAAACTCTTTCACTCCGGTGAATGCAGTCTCAGCTTATCTTCATAACTCAAACCCTCCAGATCCGGTAAAATCCTGATAAATCTTTTTCTGAACCCTTTCGAATTTAATAATATCCTCCCTATAGCAGGGCAACCAGAACTGTACACAATGCTCCAAAAGTGGCCTCCAATGTCCTGTAGAACCTGAACATGACATCCCAACTTCTGTACTCAATCGTCTGAGCAATACAGGCAAGTATGCTAAACACCTTGTTAACCACCCTGTCTACCTGTGATGCAAGTTTCAAACAACTATGGACTAAAACCCCAAGGTCTCTCTGTTTGACAACACTACTCAGAGCCCTACTGTATAAGTCCTGCCCTTGTTGGTTTTACCAAAATGCAATATCTCAGATTTATCCAAATGAAACTTCATCTGCCACTCTTCAGCCCATTGGCCCAATTAACCAAGATCTATTTGTAATCTTAGATAACCTTCTTCACTGTCCACTACACCACCTAATTTTGGTGTCATCAGCAAACTTACAAACCATGACTCTGAAATTCTCATCAATTTTTAAAAAATAAATGACAAAGAGTAGTGGACCCAGCATGGATCCCTGCGGAACATTGCTGGTAACAGGCCTCCAGTCCAAAAACAACCCCTCTCCCACTACCCTCTGTCTTCTACCATCAAGCCAATTTTGTATCCAATTGACAAGCTCACCCTGAATCCGATGTGTTCTAACTTTACTGATTAGTCTATCATGTAGAACCTTGACAAAGGCTTTACTAAAATCCATGTCGACAATGTCTACTGGTCTGCCATCAACAGTCTTTTTGGTTATCTTCTCGGAAAAAAAATCAATCAAGTCTATGAGACACAATGCAGTGTAAAAATAAAGTTTGTTTTGTTTAAAGCCGAGTCGTGTGATCAATCTAAGTATCGTAGGAATGCAGCACTCCACACTTGCCATTAAATAAGATAAAAGTAAGGCTCAAGGCTATCTTCTAGGGTTGGCTAGGTTAGGCTATGGTGAACTCGGCCTGGACAATAACAAAGGCCGACCTCCCATCTATAAAATCCATCTACCAGGCCTGTTGTCAAGGGAAGGCCACCAGCATTCTCAAAGATCCATCCCACCCTGGCAATGATTTTCTACAACCTCTACTGTCGGGCAGAAGATACAGAAGCCTGAACATATGCATCAGCCTGTTGCAAAACAGTTTCTACCCCACTGTTGTTAGAATACTGAACGGACTCATAAACTCTGAACATTCGCCTGTACTTATGTTTTTGTTTTTGCCGCTGTTTACTTATTATTTACTTATTAATGCTACTTAATTATGTGATCTGCTTGCAAGACAAAGTTTTGACTGTGCCTCAGTACACGTGACAATAAATTCAATTCAATTCAATTCATCTTCTTGATATTATTTGAGGGCATTTTATCTGATCCATAACATAACACTTTAAAAGTACTTCATTAACTGTTGGGTGCTTTAGATCTTGAGGTCATTAAAAACGTAAGCGTAAGTTTTCTATTTTTATTTCCTGACTGTTAGGCCCAGCCAAGAAGGTAGAGTTAAGAGCTGAGTTGGAAGGTGGTGGGAAATAAATAAATCATGAATTAGGTCTCAGAGAGGTGGAAAGTGTGCTAAGGTTGAAGATAGGACTGAAGCTATAGTTCAGAGCATGATTAGGACTGAAGGAGGAGAATAGAGATTTAGGACATTGAGAATGATGAATGGACAATCTCAGTTTCTGGGAAGGCATATTCGTCGGTCTCCTGAACCTTAAGTTAGTGCAAATATAGAGAAAGCAAATAAACAAGCCTGTAGCAGACGGTTTCCAATGTTCACTATGAACTTCAAGACAATGATGGATCTGACGGTTAGTTGCCAATAAATGATCAAAACTGACAGTGATGGTATAAGCCTGCTGTGTGTCATGAACTTCCCCACTCCGAATTGTGAAGATTGAAAACTCATCAAAAATTGGAAAGTGGATTTAGGTATGACATTGAAAAGACCAAAAGCTTCTGTCTGTACACTGCAGAATTACTCCTGATTTCACAGACACTGCTGACTACAGTAAAAGATAAAGATAGAAGAGATAGCGACTGCTAATGCGAGTAATGTAAAATAACTTATATCTCATTGGACATTGTAGCAGCCAAATTCTTACTCAGGATTAGTAACCTGTAATACCTGTATCACAAAAGAAAGGTGCAATTGAATTTAAAGCTCAGAATGTTAGCAAATTGTCTTCATGAGGAGATATTGGCTAAGCACACTTTCAGAATCAAACATACAACATGAGTGTTTGGAATATATATTCAACTGTGTCCATCATCGTTTGTAGTTCAAATTCTGATTGGAATTCTGACTAGTGGTTACTGTCTCTGCAGCGGTTTCTATTTTTATTTCGCATTTTTAACTTTTGTGTTATTTTGCCTTTATATGAGTCAGACTAAAGTCCATTGAGTCAAATGTTCATGTACAAGGATTCCATTCCCCACCTGCATTCCTATTGTGTTGAAGACAGAGCTAAATTGTAAATGGTTGTGATGCGAACATTGACTGCACACATTGCAAAAAAAATCTTCTGTTTTTGATTTTCCTCCACCCAGGTTCA
This sequence comes from Chiloscyllium punctatum, assembly GCF_047496795.1. Classification (NCBI taxonomy): domain Eukaryota; kingdom Metazoa; phylum Chordata; class Chondrichthyes; order Orectolobiformes; family Hemiscylliidae; genus Chiloscyllium; species Chiloscyllium punctatum. The sequence continues at coordinate 80,016,472 of NC_092763.1, forward strand.
TCAGAACTGTTACTAATGGATCCAGCCACAGCAGAGTTTATTGTCATCAAGGCCTCAGAGAAAGTGAGGAGAAACAAACGCACCAACAAAATGAGGGCCAGCAGTAACCTCGAAGAGCTGCTGGATTAGTGGTGCTGGAAGAGCACAGCAGTTCAGGCAGCATCCAAGTAGCTTCGAAATTAACGTTTCAGGCAAAAGCCCTTCATCAGGAATAAAGGCAGTGAGCCTGAAGCATGGAGAGATAAGCTAGAGGAGGGTGGGGGTGGGGAGAAAGTAGCATAGAGTACAATGGGTGAGTGGGGGAGGGGATGAAGGTGATAGGTCAAGGAGGAGAGGGTGGAGTGGATAGGTGGAAAAGGAGATAGGCAGGTCGGACAAGTCCGGACAAGTCATGGGGACAGTTACTGTGCTGGAAGTTTGGAACTAGGGTGAGGTGGGGGAAGGGGAAATGAGGAAACTGTTGAAGTCCACATTGATGCCCTGGGGTTGAAGTGCTCCGAGGCGGAAGGTGAGGCATTCTTCCTCCAGGCGTCTGGTGGTGAGGGAGCGGCGGTGAAGGAGGCCCAGGATCACCATGTCCTCAGCAGAGTGGGAGGGGGAGTTGAAATGTTGGGCCACAGGGCGGTGTGGTTGATTGGTGCGGGTGTCCCGGAGATGTTCCCTAAAGCGCTCTGCTAGGAGGCGCCCAGTCTCCCCAGTGTAGAGGAGACCGCATCGGGAGCAACGGATACAATAAATGATATTAGTGGATGTGCAAGTAAAACTTTGATGGATGTGGAAGGCTCCTTTAGGGCCTTGGATAGAGGTGAGGGAGGAGGTGTGGGCGCAGGTTTTACAGTTCCTGTGGTGGCAGGGGAAAGTGCCAGGATTGGAGGGTGGGTTGTTTGGGGGCGTGGACCTGACCAGGTAGTCGTGGAGGGAACAGTCTTTGCGAAGGGCGGAAAGGGGTGGGAAGGGAAATATATCCCTGGTGGTGGGGTCTGTTTGGAGGTGGCGGAAATGTCGGCGGATGATTTGGTTTATGCGAAGATTGGTAGGGTGGAAGGTGAGCACCAGGGGCGTTCTGTCCTTGTTACGGTTGGAGGGGTGGGGTCTGAGGGTGGAGGTGCGGTATGTAGACGAGATGCGTTGGAGGGCATCTTTAACCATGTGGGAAGGGAAATTGCGGTCTCTAAAGAAGGAGGCCATCTGGTGTGTTCTGTGGTGGAACTGGTCCTCCTGGGAGCAGATCCGGCGGAGGCGGAGGAATTGGGAATACGGGATGGCATTTTTGCAAGAGGTAGGGTGGGAAGAGGTGTAATCCAGGTAGCTGTGGGAGTCGGTGGGTTTGTAAAAAATTTCAGTGTCAAGTCGGTCGTCATTAATGAAGATGGAGAGGTCCAGGAAGGGGAGGGAGGTGTCAGAGATGGTCCATGTAAATTTCAGGTCAGGGTGGAATGTGTTGGTGAAGTTGATGAATTGCTCAACCTCCTCGCGGGAGCACGAGGTGGCGCCAATGCAGTCATCAATGTAGTAGAAGAAGAGGTGGGGAGTGGTGCCGGTGTAATTACGGAAGATCAACTGCTCTACGTAGCCAACAAAGAGACAGGCTTAGGTGGGGCCCATACGTGTGCCCATGGCTCCCCTTTGGTCTGGAGGAAGTGGGAGGATTCAAAGGAGAAATTGTTAAGGGTGAGGACCAGTTCGGCCAAACGAATGAGAGTGTTGGTGGAAGGGTACTGTTGGGGACGTCTGGAGAGGAAGAAATGGAGGGCTTGGAGGCCCTGGTCATGGCGGATGGAGGTGTAGAGGGATTGGATATCCATGGTGAAGATGAGGCGTTGGCCAGGGAAACGGAAGTCTTGGAGGTGGTGGAGGGCGTGGGTGGTGTCTCGAACGTATGTGGGAAGTTCCTGGACTAGGGGGGATAGGACAATGTCGAGATAGGTAGAGATGAGTTCAGTGGGGCAGGAGCATGCTGAGACAATGGGTCGGCCAGGGTGGTCAGGCTTGTGGATCTTGGGAAGGAGGTAACAGCTGCTGAACAGCCTTCCATGGGAATTCATCAGAGCTGATCACCCCCTCAGGAAAGTGGAGGAGTGACAGGAAGTCCACATTCTTCTAAATCTTCCCTGGGAGCCTATCCTCCCTCAGGATGAGCACGATACATTACCAGTGCAGACTGAGGATTCTGGGAAGCTATCACAGGTTATGAGGCAGCATGGTAGCTCATTGGTTAGCACTGCTACCTCACAGCGCCAGGGACCCGGGAACAATTCCACCTTCGGGCGACTGTCTGTGTGGAGTTTGCACATTCTCCCCGTGTGTGCGGGGGTTTCCTTTGGGTGCTCTGGTTTCCTTCCACATTCCAAAGATGTGCAGGCTAGGGGAATTGGCCATGCTAAATTCCCCATTGTGCTCAGGGATGTGTAGGCTACATGACAAGGGAAATGTAAGATAGGGGAATGGATCTGGGTGGGATACTCATTGAAGCATCACTGTGGACTTGTTAGGTCAGTTAGCCTCTTTCCACACTGTAGTGATTCTATGAATGTTTCATCTGCTGAAGCAGAATTTCAGACCTGAAGAGATGTATGGGTATCAAGGGCACACGTGTGCTACACTTGTGTTCAATTGGCTTCATTTGTACCTAAGATGGTGCTAAAAGGAGCAAGTTGTAATCTTTTCACTGTACTCATGTGAGTACAAATGACACTAAAGCTAATTCTAATTCTAATATGCTAGAATTTTGAAAAGTTCATTCTTGTTGTAACAGCTGGCCAATGATTAGTTCCAACGGTAAATAGTTGGAAACTTTAGTTTTTAGGAAACTCCAAAAGTCACCAGGAGCAGAAATGATAGGAAGAAAGAATGTGCTGAATCATAGCGGATAATTCTGATCAATCAGCTGATTTTTTCCAACACATCAGTTTGGTATATTCCTTTATATCTCTTTTGTCGAGATTTCATGCGTGTAGATTTTGGCAAGTAACAGGGCATATTGAGAGAGTGATCAATAAACTGTATCTGCTCCATAATTAGAGATGTTGAGTATAATAGCAGGAGGATGAGCAGCCACAATGTTGTGTGTATTACAGAGCTGTGGCTACCAGGTGATCAACTTTGGGATCGAAATATCCAAGGATAAGCATCCTATTGAAAGGACAGGCAGATGAGCAGAGGGGGTGGGTTTGCCTTGTTAGTAAGAAGTTAATTTAAATCTATATCAAGAAGTGATAGAGAGTTTTAAGGAGTAGAATCTGTGTGCGTAGAGTTGCGAACTGCAAAGAAGAAAAGATCCTGTGTAGACTTCCTGGCAGTTTTCAAGATAGAGGATACAAAACAAAACAGAGACAGAAAAGACATGTAAGAAAGGCATTATTATTGTATTAATGGGAGACTTCAATATGCAGGTGGATTGAGAACATCAGGTTGATAGTGGATCCCAAGAAGAGGAATTTTTGGAATGTCTCCAAGATTTTTTTTTAATTCGCCAGTGACAGGGAACAGGTATTTCTGGATTTGGTGATGTGCAATGAGACAGACTTGATTAGAGAGTGTAATGTGAAGGAGCCCGTATAAGGGGCAGTCTCTAGATTCTGGATTAACAAAGGAAAGTCTACCTCCCCCCCCTACCCCGTCTTCACCACATTCTACAGAGGGATCATTGAGAGCACCCTGAGCTGCTGCATCATTTCCTGATTCAGGAATTGCACTGTCTCAGACCTTACAACAGATTGTGAAGACAGCTAAGAGGATCATCAGGGTCTCTCTTCCCTCCATTACACACATTTATACCACACGCTGTATCCAAAAGGCTAAGAGCATTATGGAAGACCCCACACACCCCTCACTTAAACTCTTCTCCCTCCTGCCATCTGGCAGAAGATACCGAAACATTTGGTCTCTCGTGGCCAGACTGTGCAACAGTTTCTTCCCCGGGCCATCAGACTGCTTAACACAGTATGACTGGACTCTTTGTCCATCTGAAATTCTTTGCACGACTTCGTGTTGCTGCTGAAAAATGTCTATTAATTGTCATTCTTTTAAATACACTTTATTTTGCACTTCTTATGCATTTTATGCTGCCCTGTGTGTGATTGTGTAGCTTGTGCTGTCCATGTAGCACCTTGGTCCTGGAAGGCTGCTGTCTCATTTTTTACTGTGTTAGTTGTATATGGTAGAAATTACAAAAAAAAACTTCTTTATTCTACTCTACTCCATAATGTGAGAGAATTCACCCTGCAGTTTGAGAGGGAGAAGTTTGAATCAGATGTAAATATATTAGAATTTAATAAAAGTAATTAAAAGACTTGAGGGAGGAGCTGGTCCGAGTTGACGAGAAGGAGAGCCTAGCAGGGAGGATGGTGGTGTGGCAATGACCATAGTTTCTGTTGGTAATTTGATGGTGCAACATAAATACATTCCAAGGAAGAAGAAACATACTAAGGGGAGGATGAGGTTGACAAGGGAAGTCAGGGACAGCATAAAAGCAAAAGAAAAAGCATTCAATGTGGTCAAGATTAGCAGGAAGCTAGTGGATTGAGAAGCCAATGAAAACTAAAAAAGCACAACTGAAAAAAGCAGTAGAGGGAGAAGATAAAACATGAAGGTGCACTGGTTCTTAATACAAAAGAAAATGGCAGAAGCATTTTTTGATATACAAAAGGTACAAGAGTGGCAAGAGTGGACATTAGAGCATTGAAAATGAGGCTGGAGAAGTAGTAATGGGGAACAAAGAAATGGAAGAGGAGCTGAATAGTCTTCATAGTGGAAGACACCAGCAGCAAACCAGAGCTTCAATAAAATCAGGGACAGAGGTGGATGTAGTGGCCATTACTAAGGAGAAGGTGCCGGGAATCTGAAAGTGCGAAAGGCCGATACATCACCTGGATTACATCCCAAAGGTCTGAAGACGACAGCTGAGGAGATTGTAGAGGCATTGGTGGTGAACTTTCAGGAATCACTGAAGTCAGGGGAGATCCAAGAGGACTAGAAAATGGCTAACGTAACACCCCTGTTTAAGAAGGGAGGGAAGCAGAAGGCAGAAAAGTTCAGGCTGCTGACCTTGGCCTTAGTCATTGGTAAGGCTTTGAAAGTGAATTATTAAGGATGAGATTGTTGAGTACTTGGAAGTGCACAGTAAAATGGGGCTGATCAGCACTGCTTCATCCTGAAAAATCTGTTAGAGTTTTTTTACGGAGGTATTGAGCACTTTAGACAAAGGAACACCAGTGGGCTTTCGAATTTGCAGAAGGCCTTTGACAAGGTGCTGCATCAGAGGCAGCTAAATAAGATAAGAGCCCATGGTGTGAGAGGCAAGGTACTCATGATGTGGAGGTGCCAGTGTTAGATTGGGATGGACAAGGTCAGAAATCAGATGGCAACAGTCTAACAGGTTTATTTGAAATCACAAGCTTTTGGAGCATTGCTGCTTCATCAGGTGAAGTGACTGGCATGAATAGAGAATTGGCTGACTAGCAGAAGGCAGAGAATGGTGATAAAGGGGCTTTTTTTTTAAGCATGGGAGCTGGTAACTAGTGGAGTTCTATCAGGGCTGTGGTGGAATCGCAACTTTTCCCGTTTTACATTAATGATCTGGACAAAGGAGCTGAGGGCACTGTTTCTAAATTTGCAGATGGCCCAAAGATAGGTGGAGGGAGAGGTAGTGTTGAGGAAGTGGGGAGGCTGCAGAAAGACAAGTTAAGACAGTGAGCAAAGAAGTGTCAGATGAAGTATAATGTGGGAAAGTGGAAGGTTATGCACTTTGGTAGGAAGAATAGAGAAGCAGATTTACTAAACAGGGAAAGGCTTGGGAAATCAGAAGCACAAAGGGACTTAAGAGCCATAGTTCAGGGTTCCCTTAAGATTAACATGCAGGTTCAGCTGGCAGTCGGGAAGGCAATTGTAACGTTCGCACTCATTTCAAGAAGATAAGAACATAGTAGCAAGGATGTACTTCTAAGGCTGTATAAGGATGTGGTCAGACCACATTTGGAATATTGTGAGCAGTTTTGGGACCTGTATCTGAGGAAGGATGTGCTGTTCTTGGAATGGTCCAGAGAAGAGAAAATTCACAAGAATGATCCTGGTGATGAAAGGCTTTTCATCTGAGGAGCAGCTAAGGGCTCTGGGTCTGTACTCAGTGGAGTTTGGAATGATGAGCAGGGAACTGATTGAGACTTACAGAATATTAAGAGGCTGGAATAGTGGAGAAAATGTTTCCACCAGTAGAAAAGACTAGAACCCGAGAGCATAGCCTCAGAGTGAACAGACGATCCTTTAGGACTCAGATGAGGAGGACTTTCTTCAGCTGGAGGGTGATGAACCTGTGGAGCTCACTGCTGCAGAGGATAATGGAGGCCAAGTCATTGAATGTATTTAAGACAGAGATAGATAGACTCTTCATCAGTCAGGGGATCATGGGTTATGGACGGAAGGCAGGAGAATTGGCCTGAGAAACATATCAGCCATGATCAAATGTTGGAGAAGACACAATGGACTGAATGGCCTAAATATGTGCCAGTAGCTTATGGTCATATGATCTATTTATAAAGTTCCAGGCGGATCACAGCTAGAATGTCATACCTTGTCCTGGTTACCACACTTTGGTATGGATGTTAGGGTCCTTACGATAGTGCAGAAGAGTTCTACACTCTCCCATGTTCGAAATGGCCTGCACTTGTTGCATGTGTCAGACCTTGCACATTATATTCGAGGTGATCGAAACATTCCCTCCCTCAGTTCAAGATCTCATACCATGCCACTCAATAACAAACCTTCCATGTCAACAGTTTCTTTCAGAACTGGAAGATGGGACCAAGGAACAAAGAAAGGGAAAGGCTGAGACACACAAAAACCAGGGTTTGGAGTAGAATGACCTGTGACCTGTCAAGGAGAAGAAGAAGCAAAGCGATAAATGAAAGCAATTAGTGAAGGCAGTGAGATATTCCCGCCCATCGGATCACTGGACCCTCAGATATTGTCTACTTTGGCAATGTCTCTGCTTCTCCTCTTACCTATTTATCAGGTTTTTATCTTTCCATGCCCTCACTGCCTTTCCAACTGCTGCTTATTACTGTGTGTGCAATCTGCTGTTGCTCTGTCTCCTGCCCCACTCTCAATTTATTCCTTCCTAAATACTATTTATTTCTAATATTGAAGCTTATAGCACTGCAGACACATAAGTGGTCATTCTCCTCTTCATGTCTCTATGAACACTCTTAAAGAATTATGTTTATTAATCTTACTGGCTTTCTCTTTACCACAGTCCACAATTTTTCAGTCCATTTCAAGTTTATTTCCAATTGTCTGGAAAATTATTATTCATTCTGCTTCCTCAATACCTTCAGGCACTGCTTTCCAGATCATAGCTGTGTGTAAGGGTGCAAGGGTTAATTGTGAGGAGTGTTTTAAGCACCACCCACCATAACTATGTTATTCAGACTTTGGATCAGAATTTTTTAGGATCTCAAGAGTTTCAGATCTAACATGCACTTCTTCCTCATAGTCTCAGTGTAGATTTCTGTCATTTTTGCATGTTTTGTACCAGTTTGTTAACACTCAATAAACTACACCTTGTTTAGGACAAATCCTCTTCATATTATGTTGTAAAGTGGTTTTCCTCTCCCATAGGAGACCACGTGGTGACAAACACAGAAAATGTTGGAGAACTTCAGCTGGTCTGGAAGCATCTGTACATCCCTCTACAGAGTTAGCATTTCACCTTCAGAATGAGTTCATGACGTTACAGCTTACTGAGGGTTGAAGATAGCAAAAATACTTTTGAAAACCTTGACAATTATATCAAGCTCATAACAAATAAAATAATTTAGGACAAAGATTGAACAGAAGAGCTGGGGTTCCAGGGGAATCCATTAGATATGACCATGGGGGTTTAAAGTCAGAACTCATTCAGAATTGTTGTTGGAATTGCCGATGAGCCTTTGTTAAATTTATTCCAGTCAGAAGAAGATTTAATGTGAGAAAAAAGCATTCGGATTGTGAGTGAAGTACATCCAGAGGAACACAGATCAATCCTGAGAGCAGAAATTCAACTTTATCAAAGGAGGTTGGCAGAATCCTGTCAGTTCCACCACCAGGTTAGTGAGCAGCTGGCAAGTCGCCTGGTTACTGTAAGTCTTGTTCTGAAAAAAATATCTTATTATTTACTTGCCACTATGTAAAGCTTCACATTATTGAATCTCACAATGTAGAAAATCGCTATATTGAGAAAGGAGGAGATTGCAAAACCAAAACAGCTGCTCAGAAGATGTCCTAGGATTCCCTTGAGGCATGGCAGATTTTGGGCAGTACGGTGGCACAGTGGTTAGCAGCGCCAGAGACCCGGGTTCAATTCCCGCCTCAGGCAACTGACTGTGTGGAGTTTGCACATTCTCCCCGTGTCTGCGTGGGTTTCCTCTGAGTGCTCCGGTTTCCTCCCACAGTCCAAAGATGTGCAGGTTAGGTGAATTGGCCATGTTAAATTGCCCATAGTGTTAAATGAAGGGGTACATGTAGGGGAATGGGTCTGGGTGGGTTGCTCCTCGGAGGGTTGGTGTAGACTTGTTGAGTTGAAGGGCCTGTTTCCACACTGTAAGTAATCTATTCTCCAACAGCAGAAAGAAACAGAGAGTAGTTACTTTGGTATGAGTCATTTGTTTCATATTGTAGGCAGGATGGAACTCTGTGACAATACTGGACTGACTGAAATGCTTTCCATCATTATCAAAACAGAAGAGAGTTCAGATTGTAAGAATTAGAAAAGCTTGTGAGAAAATACAAGCAACCCAGATAGCCAAGAGCACATAATCCACTTGAACTTTTTGACACAATTCCAACAGGTATAACTCAGAGGGCAACACATCTCGGTGAACAAAAGTGAGGACAAATTCAAGTTTTGCATTAAATAATGATGAGGTGCAAGATCAACAGAACATTTCATTTCCTTATCCTGCTGGGAAGTACCAGTGGAAGAGATCGGTCAAGCAAGAAGCAATCCTTTTGAGGAATGACTGTGGGAATACACATTGTGTTTTCATCTAATTTGTAACCACGATTGAAGCCACAAGTTTAAGTAAAATGTAAGTAAAAACCTTTAGCATTTACCAACACATAAAAATAAAACCTGCTCACACAAGATTGAAGATGTGGTGCATGTAACTTCATGGAAGTCACTTCTGCGATGAGATAACCACAGATTTAGGATTCAGTGTAAAAGGGGAAATTGCCTGGTTTGTTGATCCAGGTTACTGCAAATTGGAAAGTGCCTATTTTATTCCCCCAGCCATTCTCAATGCAGGGATGTTTTGAGATTACATTTCCTCCAGACATTGCAATGCAGCAATGTGTTTCAACAGGAAAAGCATCCTCAGTGAAGGGAGTTAAAAAAAAAGGTCTTCCAGTTTAAAGGTACCTTCAGCTCTATCGCTGTCAATCACAGAATCAAACTCTCAACAGGTTTCAAGCCAGAGAGTCACCAATCCTCCAAATTGAAGAGAATAATGAAATCTGCAGGACTCCTGGATTTGTGAAGTCAGACACTTGAGGGTTATGGAGCTTTGATAAAATAATATATAAATATTCATAATGGACAAGAACGTTTGGGGGGAAATGTTGCATGAATAACAATTCTTTCATTACTCATGCATTCTTCCCAGCCCTGATCCACTGCTGCACCTCTGCTGTGTGATTCAACCAAATTTCAATGCTTTTTTTCTCTTTTATTTATTCGTGTGATGTGTGCATCACTGGCTAGGCTAGAAAGTATTGGCGGTTCTGAAATGACCAGGTGGGAAGTTATGAGTCATCCTCATTGCTGCGGGTCCGGGTCACATGTGGACCAGACCAGGTAAGAACAGTAGATTTCCCCTTCCCCCGAAGATGTGAGTGAATCACTTGGGGTTTTTACAACAATCAGTAATTGTTGTATGGCTGCTATTAAGCAAGTTTCTATTAAAATTCCAAACTTTGTTTTCACTGAATTCAAATCTCACCATCTGTTGGCCCTGTGGGTTTGAAAACCATAGCCCAACAATATTTGAAGCAAGAACTGAAAGTTCTCGAGAAACTGAGCAGGTTTGGAGAGAAAAGCAAGGTTAACATTTCAAGTTAGTGACCCTTTGTCAGAAAGTGTCCCAGAACATTTGCCTGAGATTCTGGATTATTAGTCCAGTGATATTAGCATAAGGCCACTCTGCCTTGTTAAACTACAGCTAAAATATCAATTGAATTGTATTCACTCAACAGATATTACCTGATCAACTGGATGTCTTTCATCTGCTTGTTCCTTCTGTCAAATAAGAGAGAATGTTCATTCATTGAGAGCATTTCCCAACAACAGGACATCCCAAATTGCACCAGGTTTAGTGATTTATTTTTCAATGCAGTTATTACTGGAGTGGACAAGTTACAAACGGTTCTCAATACTCTATTGAGATTATAAAGTTAAAAATCACACAACACTAGGTTATAGTCCAAGAGGTTTATTTGCAAGTTGTGTGATTTTTAACTTTGTCCACCCCAGTCCAATACCAGCACCGCCTTATCATTGAAATGATAAACCATTTGACCTGTATGGATCTTGGTCAATGTGATTTAAATGTTGGCTAGAACTCTAGGAGAATGCAAGACTATTTTTCAGTTAATACCATGGGATTTCTTACATCTATGTAAACAGGCGGTCTGCATCATTCTCTGTTCAGTCCAATGAGAGGGTATGTGATAATGCAACCTGTGATTAATACAGCATGTCTTCATGACATCCATCCCTCTAGGCAGACGGTTTCAGTTCAAGTCCCATCTCAATACTTGATGACCATTGAAGATGCTATAATTGGATCAAGTAGTTGAATTGTTAATAATAAATAATTGTTCACAAGAAGGTGGGGAAATGAGGAGGGTAGCCTTCGATTACAGTAGGATATAGATGGGATGGAGTGATGGTCTAATCATTTACAAATAGAATTCAATCTGAATGAACATGAGGTGATTCAGGACAAACAAGGCAAGGGAACGCACGATGGACAGTAGGATCCTGGGAAGCACCAATGATCAGAGGGGGATAAAATGAAAGAACCATAAATGCTGGAAATCATAAACACAAAAGAAATTATTGGAAAAACTCAGCAGGTCTGGCAATATCTGTGCAGAGAGAAACAGAGTTAATGTTTTGGGTCCAGTGATCCTTCTTCAAGATCAGAGGGACCTTGGTATTTATGTACACCCATCCCTTAATTTACCAGGACAGATAGATAAAGTGGTAAGAAGGCATATGGGATTCCTTGCCGTTTTTATGATTAGGGAAGATATGCTAGAACTGTATAAAATGTTGGTTAGGTCACAGGTAGAGTATTACATGCAGTTCTGAAATTGACATTGTAAGAGTGATGTGATAGCACTGGAGAAGGTGCAGAGGAGATTTACCAGAATCTTGCTTGAATTGGAGAGTTTAAATTTTGAAGAGCAATTGGACAGACTGGGGTAGTTTTCCTCAGAGATCAGAGGGGATTCAGAGAGGACATTTCTGAAGAAAGGTTACAGTACTCAAAGCATTAATGCTGTTTTCTCTCCACAGATGTTGCCTGACCTGCTGAGCTTCTCCAGCAGTTTTTCTTTTACCAAGCTGAGTTGGTGCTTAATTTCATTTATAGCTGGTGAGTAATCTGATAACGTTGGTGCCTGCCTGATCTCCATTATGTGGGGATGGGAGAGAGGGAGGTGAGCCGTTCTTCCACTCTGTTTTAGAAGCTCCCTTTCTGACCAAAAACACATCAACCCCCAGATCATGTTGAGTAAATTAGCCTTGATTATGCAATCAATTCATATGGCAAGGTTCAAGTCTACAAGCTTCTAACCTCCAACGTAAGAGTGCTATCCACTGAGGGAAGAAATATTATCACTTAGGCTGATTATGAACAATGCTTGCCAGTTCACACCTATGAAATTTGATTCAATAGAGTGCTGCTTCATTTTAATCCAATTTTTTTTTGTGTTGGGTTCAATAAGAATGAGTGAACTTTGAACAACATGAGGCATCACATTTGGAGACAATTCAACATCTGTAATATAGATTTTTGGAATTATTAACAATGTTGACATCTTGGCATAATCGATCTTATCATGCATGTATTTAATTCAATCATAGTCAATTCATTTCAATGGATGTGATAAACTGGGCTTACAGAGAGAATGAGATATGAGCACACTGTGTGTTCTTATAATATCATTGTCAGCAGTTATTTGTAGTCTTCTATTTTCAATCTAAAGCCTTCATTTATGTTACTCGTAAATATTATTTATCCACTCTCTCAAACCAATTCAATCTGACAGCAGCTAAACAGCATGCAGTTGCAGTTTTTTGCAGATTGACTGACAAATGACCATGCACCAAGAAGGTCGCTGATAGTCTTCCTAAATGTCGGTTACATGTCAATGTCAGCTGAAAAGACAATGTTTTCACATGCACACTGACCCAGCTCTCCTTTATCACCCCCCACCTCTGACCTTTCCAGTGTCTCCAGATGCAGCATTGCATGAACAGAAATTACCTCATAACTGGCACCATTAATGCCATTGTCTTCAGTCCCCATTTTAAAGTTGCTTCCTTCGTGAGATGCTCAATTCTTCTATTCTGATGAACTTCTCAATACATGTCCATGCCATGACAAAGGTCAACTATTTCTTCAACTTTTACTTTATTCACTTGTGGATGTGGGCATTACCATCCTGAGCAGGTCTTAAAATGAATGGCTTGCTCAGTCATTTCAAAAGGCAGTTGAGAGTCAAACACATTTCTGTGGCTCAGGACTCACAGGTAGGCCAGATCAGGTTGGGATAGCAGATTTCGTTCCCTGAAGGGCAGGGAATCAAATTGTTTTTTTCTGACAATTGGCAATGGATTTGTGATCATCAGTCGATTCTTAATTCCAGATTTTTAAAAATTGAATTCTAATTCCATCTTTGTTTTTCTTTATTCATTGAATGAAGGCATTGCTGGCTGGGCCAGCATTTATTGCCCATCCCTAATTGTCCAGAGGGCAGCTGAGGGTTAGCTGTACGGCTGTGGGTCCGGATACACATGTAGATCAGACCAGGTACAGAGGGCAGATTTCCTTCCTGAAGGACATTAACAAACCAGATGGGCTTTTCCAACAAGTAGTAGTCAATAGATTCTTAATTCCAGATATTTAGATTAGATTAGATTAGATTACTTACAGTGTGGAAACAGGCCCTTCGGCCCAACAAATCCACACCGCCCCGCCGAAGCACAACCCACCCATACCCCTACATCTACATCTACATCTACACCTTACCTAACACTACGGGCAATTTAGCATGGCCAATTCACCTGACCTGCACATCTTTGGACTGTGGGAGGAAACCAGAGCACCCGGAGGAAACCCATGCAGACACGGGGAGAATGTGCAAACTCCACACAGTCAGTCGCCTGAGGCGGGAATTGAACCCGGGTCTCTGGCGCTGTGAGGCAGCAGTGCTAACCACTGTGCCACCCACAATATATTTTATTGAATTCAAATTCCACTATCTGCCATAGCAGGATTCAAACTTGGGCTCCCATAACAATATCTGGGTCTCTGGATTAACAATCCAGCAATAATTCCATTAGGCCATTACCTCCCCTACTCTGTGATATTGCCTGCTTCAGATTCTCTCCTGACCGAGCCCAAATTTATAGCAGCCTTGTCTCAATCTGATGCAGCTAGTGTTACTCTCTTGTTTCTGTTTGCTTTGTCCTTCAAAGTAACAGAGGTTGGAGGATTGGAAGATGCTACAGAAGGAGCCTGGACTGGTCTTTTTTCGCACATTTTCTATCTAGTGCACGCTGCTGCAAATGTGTGCTGATGGATGAGGAAGTGAATGTTGAAGATGTTTGATGGACTGCTCATCAAGCAGTCGGCTGTACAGTCTTCAATTTCTTCAGTGTGGCAGCATCGATCCATATACATGAACAGTAGACAAGGCTGGCCCCTGGAATAAAGCAATTGCCCTAAGAGGAGAGATTCTGTTGAAAAGATCTGTATTTGCTTCAGAATAAATGAACAAATATGATTGAATTGAAACCTGTAAAATTCTCGGCCGTTTGACCCAGGTAAGTGCTGGGAGAATGTTTCCCTTGAGATTAAGAGAATGGTGCTATTGTCGAAGAATGAGTGGTTGGCCATTTAGGACTGAGATGAGGAGAAATCTCTTCAATCTAACGATTGTGAATCGCTTGAACCCAGAGAACTGCCAAAGCTCAGTCAATTAATATATTCAAGATGGAAATCATGGAGATTTAAAGATAATTGGACAGTTAATGACATGGGGTTAGAGGTGAAGTTGAGTGAGAAGATCAGCCATGGTTTTGTTGAATGGTAAAGCAGAGGTGAAAGTCAAATGTTCTCTGCTCCTCTGGTTTCTATGGTTCTTATTTTGTTAACAGTATGTTTTTTCAATTATTCACTCAAGGGATGTGGGCGTCACTAGCTAAGTTCGCATTTATCGCCCATCCCTCATTACCCTTTCTCAAATGCCTGCAATCAGTGTGCTGTGGGTCGACCCACAATGCTGTTAGGGAGGGAGTTACAGGATTTTTTTTACCCAGCAGCGGTGAAGAAACAGCGATGTATTTCCAAGTCAGGCTGGTGAGTGGCTTGGAGGGGAATGTACAGTTGTTGCCCTGTCTTTCAAAGGTTAGTACTTGGGTTGGAAAGGTGTTGTCTAAGGTGCTGACCTGGTGAATTTCCACTGCGAGGGAACAAACTCCTAATTAACTTATGCAGAGACACAAACCAGCTGTGCATTACCAAAGATGTTCACTCCATAGATTAGATCATGTTAAACTCAGTAAATGATGAGGCAATCACTTGACTCCAGAAAAGTGCTTGTTGCGTATTGAAATGATATGAAAATATCAAAAAGCCAATGTCATGGAGATGCTAATGACTGCTAATTAGATGCTGAAGAAATCAGAATATAGGGACATAGTAAAGACCACCAGATAGTCATAGAGTCATATAGCATGGAAACAGTTTGCTCGGTCCCACCAGTCCATGCTGACCATAATGCCAAACTAAACTAGTCCCACCTGCCTGCACTTGGCCCATAACCCTCCAAACATTTCTTACTCATGTGCTTGTTGAAATGCCTTTGAAATCTTGTAACTTTACCCACATCCACCACTTCTGGAAGTTCATTCCTCACATGATTCGATAGTTCGGGGCACAGATAGGTGGTTTTGTGGGGGCGAGAGAGACTCATGTTTGATATGTTGCCTCCCAGGTGCAAGGGTACGTGACGTCTCTGATCGTGTTTTCTGGGTCCTTAAGGGGGACGGCGAGCAGCCCGAAGTCGTGGTCCATATTGGCACCAATGACATAGGTAGGAGGAGTGCTGAGGATGTTAGGCAGGCTTTTAGGGAGCTAGGTTGGAAGCTCAGAGTTAGAACAAACAGAGTTGTTGTCTCTGGTTTGTTACCCGTGCCATGTGATAGAGAGTCGAGGAATAGGGAGAGAGAACAGTTAAATGCGTGGCTACAGGGATGGTGCAGGAGGGAGGGATTCCAGTTTCTGGATAACTGGGGTTCTTTCTGGGGAAGGTGGGACCTCTATAAACAGGATGGTCTACACCTGAACCTGAGGGGCACCAGCAACCTTGGGGGGAGGTTTGCTAGTGCTCTTGGGGGGGGGTTTAAACTAACTCTGCAGGGGCATGGGAACCTAGACTGTAGCTTTAGGGTGCAGGACCTGGAGTGTAGGGAGGTTAAGAACATGGCATCAATCTCAAAGGAGGGTGCCTGTAAACAGGAAAGTGGCTTTAAGTGTGTATACTTCAATGCAAGAAGTATACGAAATAAGGTAGGTGAACTTGCAGCGTGGGATGGTACCTGGGATTTCGATGTTGTGGCTATTACGGAGACATGTGCAGAACAGGGACAGGTTTGGCTGTTGCAGGTTCCAGGGTCTAAATGTTTTAGAAGGGTCAGAGGTGGGGGTAAAAGAGGGGGAGGTGTGGCATTGCTTGTCAAAGATAGTATTACAGCGGTGGAAAGGACGATGGATGAAGACTCGCCATCTGAGGTAGTTTGGGCTGAGATTAGGAATAGGAAAGGTGAGGTCACTCTGTCAGGAGTTTTCTACAGGCCTCCTAATAGTCCGAGAGATGTAGAAGAAAGGATTGCAAGGATGATTCAGGAGAAGAGTGAAAGTAACAGGGTGGTTGTTATGGGGGACTTTAACTTTCCTGATATTGACTGGGAAAGCTATAGCTCGAGTTCGTTAGATGGGTCGGTGTTTGTCCAATGTGTGCAGGAGGGTTTCCTGACACAATATGTAGACAGGCCAACAAGAGGTGAGGCGATACTGGATTTGGTTCTGGGTAATGAACCAGGCCAGATGTTAGAATTGGAGGTAGGTGAGCACTTTGGGGACAGTGACCACAATTTGGTGACTTTTACTCTAGTGATGGAGAGGGATAAGTGTGCACTTCAGGGCAAGAGTTATAGCTGGGTGCAGGGAAATTATGATGCAGTGAGACACGACTTAGGATGCGTGGCTTGGAAACGTAGGCTTCAAGGCAAGGGCGCAATTGATCTGTGGAGATGTTCAAGAAGCAACTATTGAGTGTCCTTGATAAGTATGTACCTGTCAGGCAGGGAGGAAAGTCCGTGTGAGGGAGCTGTGGTTTAATAAGGAATTGGAATCCCTTGTTAAAGGGAAGAGGGCGACCTATGTAAAGATGAGGCGTGAAGGTTCAATTGGGGTGATTGAAAGTTATAAGGTAGCCAGGAAGGATCTGAAGAGAGAGCTAAGAGCAGCAAGGAGGGGACATGAAAAGTCCTTAGCTGGTAGGATTAGGGAAAATCCAAAGGCTTTCTATAGGTATGTCAGGAATAAAAGAATGACGAGGGTAGGAATAGGTCCAGTCAAGGATAGTAGCGGGAAGTTGCGTGTGGAGGCTGAAGAGATTGGGGAGACACTGAATGAATACTTTTCGTCAGTATTCACTCAGGAACAGGACATTGTTGCCGATGAGAATACTGAGTCACAATTAATTAGAATGGACGGCTTTCAGGTATGTAGGGAAGAGGTGTTGGAAATTCTGGAAAGGGTGAAAATGGATAAGTCCCCTGGGCCTGATGGCATTTAGCCTAGGATTCTCTGGGAAGCAAGGGAGGAGATTGCAGAACCATTGGCCTTGATTTTTATATCCTCGTTGTCTACAGGAATAGTGCCAGAAGACTGGAGGATAGCAAATGTGGTTCCCTTGTTCAAGAAGGGGAGTAGGGATAACCCTAGTAACTATAGGCCGGTGAGTCTCACTTCTGTTGTGGGCAAAGTCTTGGAGAGAATTGTAAGGGATAGGATTTATGAACATCTGGAGAGGAATAATGTGATCAAGGATAGTCAGCATGGTTTTGTGAAGGGCAGATCGTGGCTCACAAACCTTATTGAATTCTTTGAGAAGGTGACCAAGGAGGTGGACGAGGGGAAAGCGGTAGATGTGGTGTATATGGATTTTAGTAAGGCATTTGATAAGGTTCCCCATGGTAGGCTACTGAAAACAAAACGGAGGTATGGCATTGAGGGTGAGTTGGAGGTTTGGATTAAGAATTGGCTGGCTAGAAGAAGACAGAGGGTAGTAGTTGATGGTAAAGGTTCATCTTGGAGTGCAGTTACTAGCGGTGTTCCACAAGGATCTGTTTTGGGACCATTGCTGTTTGTCATTTTTATAAATGACCTGGAGGAGGGGCTAGAAGGTTGGGTGAGCAAGTTTGCGGATGATACAAAAATTGGTGGAGTTGTTGACAGTGAGGAAGGATGTGGCAGGTTACAGCGGGATATAGATAAGCTGCAGAGCTGGGCAGAAAGGTGGCAAATGGAGTTCAATGTGGGTAAGTGTGAGGTGATTCACTTTGGTATGAGTAACAAAGAGATGGGGTACTGGGCTAATGGTTGGATACTTGGTAGTGTGGATGAGCAGAGGGATCTTGGTGTCCATGTACACAGATCTCTGAAAGTTGCTACCCAGGTAAATAGTGCAGTGAAGAAGGCATATGGCGTACTGGCTTTTATTGGTAGAGGAAGTGAGTTCCGGAGTCCTGAGGTCATGTTGCAGTTGTATAAGACTCTGGTGTGGCCGCATCTGGAGTATTGTGTGCAGTTTTGGTCGCCATACTATAGGAAGGACGTGGAGGCACTGAATCAGGTACAGAGGAGGTTTACCAGGATGTTGCCTGGTATGGTAGGAAAATCGTATGAGGAAAGGCTGAGGCACTTGGGGCTGTTTTCATTGGAGAAAAGAAGGTTTAGGGGTGACTTGATAGAGGTGTACAAGATGATTAGGGGTTTAGATAGGCTTGACCATGAGAACCTTTTTCCACGTATGGAGTCAGTTATTACGAGGGGGCATAGCTTTAAATTAAGGGGTGGTAGGTATAGGACAGATGTTAGGGGCAGATTCTTTACTCAGCGAGTCTTGAGTTCATGGAATGCCCTGCCAGTAGCAGTGGTGAACTCTCCCTCTTTATGGGCATTTAAACGGGCATTGGATAGGCATACGGAGGATAGTGGGCTAGTGTAGGTTAGGTGGGCTTGGATCGGCGCAACATCGAGGGCCAAAGGGCCTGTACTGCGCTGTATTTTTCTAATTCTAATCTAATGACCCACTTTGTTAAATAAAAATGGCCCTCATGTCTTTTTTTTAATCTTTCTCCTACTACCTTAAAATGGTATGCCCCCAGTGTTGAAATCCCCCACCCTAGGGAAAATACACCAGCCATTCACCTCATGTATATCCCTCTTAATTATATAAAACTCCACAAGATAACCCCTCAACCTCTTATGCTCCAGTGAAAAAAGTTCCGGCCTATCCAGCCTTTCTTTCGAACCCACACTGTTCATTCCTGGAAACATTTGGTAAATCTCTTCAGAATCCTCTCCAGCTTAATGATATCCTTTCTATAACAAGGACACCAGACCCGAACACAGTACTCCAGAAGAGCCTTACTAATATACAACATAATGTTGCTACTTTTATATTCAAAGGCCTGTGCAATGAAGGCAACCAAGCTAAACACCTTTTTAACCACCCTGTCAATATGTGATACAAACTTCATAAAATTATGTACCTGAATCCCTGGGCCTCTCTGTTGTACAACACTACGCAAGGCTCAACTCGTATTAGTACAAGTCTTGCCTTTGTTTGCTTTACCATATTGCAACACCTTGTATTTATCAAAATGAAACTCTTATCTGCCACTCTTCAGCTCATTGACCAAATTAATCAAGATCAATTAATCAAGAGGATTAATGAGGGCAGAGCAATGAACGTAATCTATATAGATTTCACTAAGGAGTTCGACCAGGTTCCCCATGGGACATTGGTTAGCAAGGTTGGATCTCATGGAATACAGGGAGAACTAGCCAATTGGATACAGATCTGGCTCAAAGGTAGAAGACGAGGGTGTCGGTGGAGGTTTGTTTTTCAGACTGGAGGCCTGTGATCAGTGGTGTACCACAAGGATTGGTGCTGGGTCCACTGCTTTTCATCATTTATATAAATGATTTGGATGTAAGCATAAGAGGAATAGTTAGTAAGTTTGCAGATGACACCAAAATTGGAGGTGTAGTGGACAAGCAAGAAGGCTACCTCAGATTACAACAGGATCTTGACCAGATGGGCCAATGGGCTGAGAAGTGGCAGATGGAATTTAATTTAGATAAATGTGAGGTGCTGCATTTTGGGAAAGCAAATCTTAGCAGCACTTATACACTTAATGGTCCTAGGGAATGTTGCTGAATAACAAGACATTGGAGTGTAGGTTTATAGCTCCTTAAAATAGAGTTACAGGTAGATAGGATAGTGAAGAAGGCGTTTGGTATGCTTTCCTTTATTGGTCAGACTATTGAGTACAGGAGTTGGGAGGTCATGTTGCAGCTGTGCATGACATTGCTTAGGGCACTTTTGGAATACTGCATGCAATTCTGATCTCCTTCCTATTGGAAGGATGTTGTGAAACTTGAAGGGTTCAGAAAAAATTTACAAGGATGTTGCCAGGGTTGGAGGATTTGAGCTATAGGGAGACGTTGAATAGGCTGGGGTTGTTTTTCTTGGAGTGTCAGAGGCTGAGGGGTAACCTTATAGAAGTTTATGAAATCATGAGGGGCATGGATAGGATAAATAGACAAAGTATTTTCTCTGGGGTGGGGGAGTCCAGGACTAGAGGGCATGGGTTTAGGGAGAGAGGGAAAAAATATAAAGGAGACCTAAGGCACAACTTTTTCACGCAGAGGGTGGCACGTGTATGGAATGAGCTGCCAGAGGAAGTGGTGGAGGCTGGTACAATTGCAATATTTAAAAGGCATCTGGATGGGTATATGAATAGGAAGGGTTTGGAGGAATATGGACCGGCTTCTGGCAGGTGGGACTAGATTGGATTGGGATATCTGTATGGCATGGAAGAGTTGGACCGAAGGGTCTGTTTCCATGCTGTACATCTCTGTGACGCCATGACGCTATCTCTTTGTAATCTTAGATAACCTTATTCATTGTCCACTGTCCCTCTAATTTTGGTGTT
The DNA here is from genome assembly GCF_047496795.1 of Chiloscyllium punctatum. Classification (NCBI taxonomy): domain Eukaryota; kingdom Metazoa; phylum Chordata; class Chondrichthyes; order Orectolobiformes; family Hemiscylliidae; genus Chiloscyllium; species Chiloscyllium punctatum. The sequence goes on from NC_092763.1 coordinate 80,037,029, forward strand.
GTTCGCAGACTTACAAACCATGCTTTCTACTCTGCCATTTTCTTCTGTATGAAAAACGTAACACTTCAGTTTCTTTTTTCATTCCCAATTATTTTGTCCTTTCTTTTCATAATTACTTCAGTGTCTTCCTTGCCCCAGTAAGGATCAACCTTCGTTATTTTTAGATTTCTTTCAATCACTCCTATCATTTTAAAACAAAATACTGCTGGTGTTTGAAATCTGAAATAACAACAGAAAATACTGGAAATATTCAGCAGGTCTGGCAGCATGTGTGAAACAAAAAACAGAGTCAATATGTCAGCTCTTTGACCCCAGACAAACCTGAAACATTAACGATTTTTTCTCTGCACTGGTGATGTCAGACTTACTGCATTTTTTGAGTATTTCCAGTTTTGATTGTCATTTTTACTGCTTTGTGGCATAAATTGCTGTGTTTTCTTTCTCTTTATTTCCCTTCCTGTTCCAACTCAAGGGTTTCTCTTTAAGCCACTTGTCATTTGAGCTAGCCCGTAACCTACTTTTGAGACAAAGTCTGCACCTTTCTTCAGTCAGCTGCTTGGTGGAGTATTTTTACAGAGATCCTAATCATCTCACACTCCGGTCTCCCATCCTAAAGTTGGAAGCTTGCCTTTGTTCAGCAATGATACCTTCCTGACATCTGTGCCAAGAGGCAAATCTACTTAAGCAGTAATTGCAACTGGAAACCCATTGTCAACATTGTGCTCCATCATGGAGTCGTAGTAACAGCAGCTAACATTTGCAATGTGGAAATGCTCTGTTCGAAATGTACCTATCCACAGGCTTTGGACAATTGATACTGGTTTGAACCAAACTGAGGTTAAATGAGTGACACAAACTGGCTGAGATTTTTTTCATAAGCCAAAGCCTGGCCAAACTAAGAGCGTGAGAATGATCCCTTGTTATCTTCACAGATACTTTAAACCATCAAACACCTCTTCTTTAGAACATAGAACAGTACAGCACAGAACAGGCCCTTCAGCCCAATGGTTGTGCTGACCATTGATCCTCATGTGAGGTAAACCTAAAGTATGCACCCTCAAATGTCTGTGACCATATGCATGTCCAGCAGTCTCAAATATCCCCAATGACCTCGCTTCCACAACTGCTGTTGGCAACGCATTCCATGCTCTCACAACTCTCTGTGTAAAGAACCCGTCTCTGACATCCCCTCTATACTTTCCGCCAAACAGCTTAAAACTATGACCCCTCGTGTTAACAATTTCTGCCCTGGGAAAAAGTTTCTGGCTATCAACCCTATCTATGCCTCTCATTATCTTGTACACCTCAATTAGGTCCCCTCTCTTCCTTCTTTTTTCCAATGAAAAAAGTCCGAGCTCAGTCAACCTCTCTTCGTAAGATAAGCCCTCCATTCCAGGCAGCATCCTGATAAATCTCCTCTGAACCCTCTCCAAAGCATCCAATAGGATGACCAGAACTGGACACAGTATTCCAAGTGCAGTCTAATCAAAGTTTTCTAGAGCTGCAACAAGATCTTATGGGTCTTAAACTCAATCCCCCTGTTAATGAAAGCCAACAGTCTTTTACTTTTAACCTTTTCATCCTTACATCTTCTAAGTTCCAGTAAAGCTCAAGGAACAGCATGCCATCTTTTGATTGACACTTGCTGATAACCTTCTAGCAGGACTGTTGCAATACTTCTCTGTCCTCATCACTTAAACTTTGCTTGTCCATTACCAGCGACTATTGCCTTGTGTAATCCTCCATGATCCCAGGGATGGAGGGATTGTCTTATAAAGAGTGTTTGAAGACATTGAGTTTGTACTCTTTGGAATATAGGCAATGAAAGGATTCTTCAGATATTTGACAGGTCAGATGTGCAAAGGTTGTGGGAGAGTCTGGGACCAGAAGGCATAATCTCAGAATAAAGGGTTGCACATTTAAGACAGGACTGAGGAGTAATTTCATTTCTCTGGAACTCTTCACCGCAAATTGACATCAAGGCTGAGAGAGATGGTTTTTAATCAGTGAGGGAATCAAGGGCTGTGGGGAAAAGGCAGAAAAATTGAGAATTATCAAGTGAGTCATGATCCAATTGATGGTGGAGCAGACTCAATGGGCTGACTGGCCTACTTCTGCTTACAGGTCTCATGGTCTTCAGCTCTTCATCTGAATTGGTAATATGTGTGGTGGTGTGCAAATTGATGAATTTTGCATCTACTTACTGAGCAACGGGATAAAGACAGATCACATCAGATTAGATTAGATTACTTACAGTGTGGAAACAGGCCCTTCGGCCCAACAAGTCCACACCGCCCCGCTGAAGCGCAACCCACCCATACCCCTACATTTACCCCATACCTAACACTATGGGCAATTTAGAATGGCCAATTCACCTGACCTGCACATCTTTGGACTGTGGGAGGAAACCGGAGCACCCAGAGGAAACCCATGCAGACACGGGGAGAACATGCAAACTCCACACAGACAGTCACCTGAGGTGGGAATTGAACCCAGGTCTCTGGTGCTGTGAGGCAGCAGTGCTAACCACTGTGCCACTGTGCCGCCAGAATGTAGCAGGTGGGATAACTAAAACTAAATCTGTAAATACTTTGACCCACCGCTGGACCCAGAAAGCTCATCTTGCTGTATATACCTGATCAAAACCAAAACAGACGTTTATGCTGAATATTTATACTGAATACTGAAAATCCTCGTCGTATTTAAAGATTTGTCAGTCAATTTGTTTCTGAATAAGCATAGATAAGAACATATGAATTAGGCCAAGATTAAGCCAACGTAGCTCTTCAGTCTGCTCCAACATTTAATAAGATCACAGCTGATCTGATTGCTCTATATTCCAAACTACCTCTGATAAATTTTCATGCCCTTGCCTACCAATAGTCTATTTACCTCTGCCTTAAAAATATACAAAGACTCTTTGACTGCCTTTAAAGGTAGATAGTTCTGAAGATTCACAACCCTCCATGCAAAAAAAAACCCTATATCTGTCTAAAATGGTCAAGGCCTTTTATAAACAGTGACACCTGGTTCTAGTCTTTCCCATGAGAGAAAATATTTTCCACATCATGCTGCCAAGGCTCTAGTAGATTTTGTCTGTTTCAATCAGATAATAAAAGGGCAGAGAACAGTCCAGCACAGGAACAGGCCCTTCAGTCCACCAACACATGATGGCTTTCCAAACTAAAAACCTTTTGACTCTATGCTGTCCATATCCCTCTATTCCCTGCCTATTCATGTATCTGTCAAAATGCATCTTAAACGTTGTTATTTTATCCTCTGCCACCAGCTCCTCTGGCAGTGCCTTCCAGACACTTCCCACCCTCTGAGTAAAAAATTTTGCTTCTCACATGCCCTTCAAACTTACCCCCTTTTACCTTACACTTGTGTCCCTTGAGCAATTGACATTTCTACCCTGGGAAAAATAGACTTTGATTATCCATTCTATCCATGCCTCTCATAATTTTGTAAACTTCTATCAGGTCACTCCTTAATGTTCTCGTAAAAATGAACCAGTTTTGTCCAATATCTACTCATAGCTAATACCCTCCATACCAGGCAATGTTTTGGTAAACCATTTCTGTATCCTCTCCAAAGCCTCCATATACTTCTGGTACAGTGGCAATCAGAACTGTAGATGATATTTCAAATGTAGCCTCACTAAAATTCCATAAAACTGCAACATGACTTACCAGTTCTTATACTCTCTGCCAATGACCAGTGAAGGCAAACGTGCTACATGCTTTCATGACCATCTTATCCACTTGCGTTACCACTTTCAGGGAACTGTAGTCCTGTATGCCTCTGTATATTGATGCTACTAAGGGTTCTAGCATTTATTGTAAACTTTCTTCTTGTATTAGATTTCCCAAAATGCATCACATTGCATTTGCCTGGTTTAAACCCCATCTGACATTTCTCTTCCCAAGTCTCCAGCCTGTCTATATCCTGCTGTAACCTCTGTCAATCCTCCTTGCTATCCATTACTCCCCCAATCTTGGTGTCATCTGCAAGCTTACAAATCAGGCCACCTACACTCTCTTCCAAATAATTTATACATAGTCCAAACAACAGGGCTCCCAGCACTGATCCCAGGCCTGCTGATTTTCTTCCAGCAATTTCTCATTTTGGTTTCTGATTTCCAGCATCCACAGACCTTTGTTTTGTTTTTGTTGAGAGTTAGAAGTAGCTGTGTTGAGCAGATTTTGAAAATATCCCATTATGAAAGGTGACGTATTCGAGAAGTAGATCCTTCTTGTTGCATGCATTATATTACAAACCTCCCTAATGAGGCCATAGTAAATGCAAGTGGACATTAATAAGCAATCAAATCAGCTGAAAAAAAGTGAGTGCGCTGTGGATTGTTTGTCTTACTGAAGTCTGCCGTGTTACTGAAAAGACTGGAACTACTGCACAAGACTATTAATCCAATCCTGTCCCAACTCTCTATTTTTAAAAACCAATTTCTTTCTTTTCTTTATTCTTTCCACTTGCCTTATTCCTTCTCCAAACTTATCCCCACTGGAATACTGAGCTGCAGCTGTCAACCGTATTGCTGGAAAAGTTGATGGCTACTTGAAATGGCTTCTTTGGCTGTTCCCTTGCCTCTGTGAACTGGCTCAGTGTGTCCATTGTTTGATCTTCTAACCTAATGCTAGTCTTTTCTTCCATTGTTCCTATCATTATTACATTGAGAATACTTCAGCTGATTAAGCAGTTCAGCTCAGTACTTAACATTCTCTTGTGTTTTTAATTGATACGTGCCAAATTACAACAGCAACAGCACTTCAGAATAGCTGCATGAGCTGGAAAGCACTTCAGAATGGCTTGAAGCAATGCAATGAAGCATTTTCTCTGTTAAGATTTGCATTTCAGGACATCATCAAGCACATTAAAGACAATAAAGTATTTTTCAAGAGTTATCACTGATACAGTGTAAAAAAATGCAGCAGCCAACTTGTGCTCTGCAAGTTCCCACAATCCGTAACATGGTAAGGTTGACACTTTGGTTGAGACTCAACTTGGCTAGTACATAAGAGAGAACTCCTCACCCTTCATTGTTAAAATATTGGGGTCTCTCCTCTGGTTAGACAATGGACATACCCAAGGACTGCTCAGAAGACCAGACACACACAGACTGTGTGATAATTGCACAGGATGCACACAAGACCTTTCATAATGGTGGGTGGCATGGTGGCACAGTGGTTAGCACTGCTGCTTCACAGCGCCAGAGACCCGGGTTCAATTCCTGCCTCAGGCATCTGATTGTGTGGAGTTTGCACGTTCTCCCCGTGTCTGCGTGGGTTTCCTCCGGGTGCTCCGGTTTCCTCCCACAGTCCAAAAATGTGCAGGTTAGGTGAATTGGCCATGCTAAATTGCCCATAGTGTTAGGTAAAGGGGTAAATGTTGAGGAATGGGTGGGTTGCGCTTCGGCAGGGCGTTGTGGACTTGTTGGGCCGAAGGGTCTGTTTCCACACTGTAAGTAATCTAATCTAGCCCAAATTGGGTAATTACTCAGAGTCCAGAGCCATCCAAACACTCCCACAAATCAGAGCTAGAGTCAGTGACTTCAGAGGGGTCAGAGTGATTGATAATTAATTGGTGTACTGGAGAAGTTAAAGGATAGAAATACAGCTCCACATTCTGTGAAAATACAAAATTCACAACCAAATCACACACACTGACCAGAAACCACTTATATTAACTCCCACTCACTCCACCCACTCACACTCGCTCCACTCATTCACACTCACACTTACCTCCAATCAATTACACTCACTCCAATCACTCGCATGTACCTCCAATCACTCCAACTCACCCAATCATTCTCACTCACTCCAATCACTCACACTTGTTCCAATTCCTCACAATCACCCCAATCAGTCACACTCATCCCAGTCACTCACACTTACCTCTCATCACTCACACTCATCCCAAATATTCACACTCACCCCAATCACTCACAATTACCTCCAATCACACATACTCACCCCAATTACTCACACTTACTCCAATCACTCACACTCACTCCAATCACTCGCACACACTCCAATCATTCACACTCACCCCAATCATTCACAATTACCTTCATTCACTCCAACTCACCCAATCACTCACACTCACCTCTAATTTCTCACACTTATTCCAATCGTTCACACTCACTCAATAACTCACACTTATCCCAATCACTCATACTCACCCCAATCACTCACACTCGCTCCACTCATTCACACTCACCCCAATCATTCACAGACACTCCAATCACTCACACTCACTCCAATCACTCATAGTTACCTCCAATCACTCCAACTTACTCAATCACTCACACTCACCCCAATCACTCACACTCACTCCACTCATTCACACTCACCCCAATCATTCACAGACACTCCAATCACTCACACTCACTCCAATCACTCACAGTTACCTCCAATCACTCCAACTTACCCAATCACTCACACTCACCCCAATCACTCACACTCACTCCACTCATTCGCACTTACCCCAATCATTCACAGACACTCCAATCACTCACACTTACCTCTAATCACTCACACTCATCCCAATCAGTCACACTCACCCTAATCACTCACAATTATCTCCAATTACTGACACTCACTCTGATCACTCACACTCACTCCAATTGCTCACCCTCACCCCAAACACTCACACTCATCCCAGTCACTCACACTTACCTTGAATCATTCACACTCACCCCAATCACTCACAATTACCTCCAATCACTGATACTCCCTCTGATCAGTCACACTCATTCCAATCAATCACACTCACCCCAATCACTCACACTTACCTCCGATCACTCACACTCACTCCAATTACTCGCATGTACCTCCAATCACTCACACTCAAACTTACTCCAATTGCTCACACTCACTCCAGTCACTCACACACACTGCAATCGCTCACACTTACCTCCAATCAATCACATTCACTCCAATTACTCACACTTACCTCCAATCACTCACACTCACCCCAATCACTCACTTACTCCAATCACTCACACTTACATCCAATCACTCACACTTACCTCCAATCGCTCACATTCACTCCAATCACTCACACTTATCCCAATCACTCACACTCATTCCAATCAGTCGCACACACCTCCAACCACTCACACTCACCCCAATCACTCACACTTACTCTAATCACTCACACTTACTCCAATCACTCACCCATTCACTCACACTTACCTCCAATCAATCACACTCACTCCAATCACTCACATTCACTCCAATCACTCACACTTATCCCAATCACTCACACTCATCCCAGTCACTCACACTCACCTCCAATCAATCATACTCACCCCATTGCTCAGACTTATCCCAATCACTCACAATTACCTTCAATCACTCACACTCACCCCAATCACTCACACTTATCCCAATTGCTCACACTCACTGCAATCACATGAACCCCAATCACTCACACTTGTCCATAATCACTCACACAAGTCCCCAATCACTCACACAAGTCCCCAATCACTCACACTTATCCCAATCACTCACACTTGTCCCCAATCACTCACACAAGTCCCCAAACACTCACACCTATCCCAATCACTCACACTCACCCAAATCACTCACACTCACCTCAATCACTCACACTCATTCCAATCACTCACACTTACCTCTAATCGCTCACACTCACTCCAATCACTCACATGTCCCTCCAATCACTCACACTCACCTCAATCATTCGCACGTACGTCCAATCACTCACACACACTCCAATCACTCACACACACTCCAATCACTTACACACACCCCAATCACTCACACTTATCCCAATCAATCACACTCATTCCAATCACTCGCACGTACCTCCACTCACACTCACCCCCATCACTCACACTTACTCCAATCACTCACCCATTCAGTCACACTTACCTCCAATCAATCACACTCACTCCAATTGCTCAGACTTATCCCAATCGCTCACACTTATCCCAATTGCTCACACTCACTGCAATCACTTGTACTCACTCTAATCACTTGCACTCTTCCCAATCACTCACGCAAGTCCCCAATCAGTTACACTCACCCCAATCACTCACACGTACCTCCAAAATACTCACACACGCTCCTATTACTTACACTCACTCCAATCACTCACACTCATTCGAATCACTCACTCACTCCAATCACTCGCACATACATCCAATCACTCACACTCACCTCAATCACTCGCACATGCCTCCAATCACTCACACTCACACTCACCCCAATCACTCGCACATACCTCCAATCACTCACACTCACCTCAATCACTTGCACGTACCTCCAATCACTCACACTCACACTCACCCCTATCACTCGCACGTGCCTCCAATCACTCACACACACGCCAATCACTCACACTTATCCGAATCACTCACACTCATCCCAGTCACTCACACTCACCTCCAATCAATCATACTCACTCCATTGCTCACACTTATCCCAATCACTCACAATTACCTCCAATCACTCACACTCACCCCAATCGCTCACACTTATCCCAATTGCTCACACTCACTGCAATCATCATACTCACTCTAATCACTTGCACTCTTCCCAATCGCTCACACTCACCCCAATCACATGAACCCCAATCACTCACACTTGACCCTAATCACTAACACAAGTCCCTAATCACTCACACAAGTACCCAATCACTCACACTTGTCCCCAATCACTCACACAAGTCCCCAATCACTCACACTTATCCCAATCACTCACACTCACCCAAATCACTCACACTCACCTCAATCACTCACACATACCTCCAAAATACTCACACACACTCCTATCACTCACACTCACACCAATCACTCGCACGTCCCTCCAATCACTCACACTCACCTCAATCATTCGCACGTACGTCCAATCACTCACACACACTCCAATCACTCACACACACTCCAATTACTCACACACACCCCAATCACTCACACTTATCCCAATCATTCACACTCATTCCAATCACTCGCACGTACCTCTACTCACACTCACCCCAATCACTCACACTTACTCCAAACACTCACCCATTCAGTCACATTTACCTCCAATCAGTCACACTCATTCCAATTGCTCACATTCACTCCAATCACTCACACTCATTTCAGTCACTCACACTTACCTCCAATCAATCACACTCACTCCAATTGCTCACACTTATCCCAATCGCTCATACTTATCCCAATTGCTCACACTCACTGCAATCACTTGTACTCACTCTAATCACTTGCACTCTTCCCAATCACTCACACAAGTCCCCAATCAGTCACACTCACCCCAATCACTCACACGTACCTCCAAAGTACTCACACACACTCCTATCACTTACACTCACTCCAATCACTCACACTCATTCCAATCACTCACTCACTCCAATCACTTGCACATACCTCCAATCACTCACACTCACCTCAATCACTCGCAAATGCCTCCAATCACTCACACTCACACTCACCCCAATCACTCGCACGTACCTCCAATCACTCAAACTCACCTCAATCACTTGCACATACCTCCAATCACTCACACTCACACTCACCCCCATCACTCGCACGTGCCTCCAATCTCTCACACACACCCCAATCACTCACACTGATCCAATCACTCACACACACTCTATCACTCACACTCACATTCACCCCAATCACTCACACTTACTCCAATCATTCACACTCACTCCAATCGCTCATGTTCACTCCAATCACTCACACTTACCCCAATCAGTCACACTCATCCCAGTCATTCACACTTACCTCTAATCGCTCACACTCATCCCAATCACTCACACTCACCCCAATCACTCACAATTACCTCCAATCACTGACACTCACTCTGATCACTCAGACTCACCCCAATCGTTCACACTCACCTCAATCACTCGCACATGCCTCCAATCACTCACACTCACACTCACCCCAATCACTCGCACATACCTCCAATCACTCACACTCACCTCAATCACTTGCACGTACCTCCAATCACTCACACTCACACTCACCCCCATCACTCGCACGTGCCTCCAATCACTCACACACACGCCAATCACTCACACTTATCCGAATCACTCACACTCATCCCAGTCACTCACACTCACCTCCAATCAATCATACTCACTCCATTGCTCACACTTATCCCAATCACTCACAATTACCTCCAATCACTCACACTCACCCCAATCGCTCACACTTATCCCAATTGCTCACACTCACTGCAATCATCATACTCACTCTAATCACTTGCACTCTTCCCAATCGCTCACACTCACCCCAATCACATGAACCCCAATCACTCACACTTGACCCTAATCACTAACACAAGTCCCTAATCACTCACACAAGTACCCAATCACTCACACTTGTCCCCAATCACTCACACAAGTCCCCAATCACTCACACTTATCCCAATCACTCACACTCACCCAAATCACTCACACTCACCTCAATCACTCACACATACCTCCAAAATACTCACACACACTCCTATCACTCACACTCACACCAATCACTCGCACGTCCCTCCAATCACTCACACTCACCTCAATCATTCGCACGTACGTCCAATCACTCACACACACTCCAATCACTCACACACACTCCAATTACTCACACACACCCCAATCACTCACACTTATCCCAATCATTCACACTCATTCCAATCACTCGCACGTACCTCTACTCACACTCACCCCAATCACTCACACTTACTCCAAACACTCACCCATTCAGTCACATTTACCTCCAATCAGTCACACTCATTCCAATTGCTCACATTCACTCCAATCACTCACACTCATTTCAGTCACTCACACTTACCTCCAATCAATCACACTCACTCCAATTGCTCACACTTATCCCAATCGCTCATACTTATCCCAATTGCTCACACTCACTGCAATCACTTGTACTCACTCTAATCACTTGCACTCTTCCCAATCACTCACACAAGTCCCCAATCAGTCACACTCACCCCAATCACTCACACGTACCTCCAAAGTACTCACACACACTCCTATCACTTACACTCACTCCAATCACTCACACTCATTCCAATCACTCACTCACTCCAATCACTTGCACATACCTCCAATCACTCACACTCACCTCAATCACTCGCAAATGCCTCCAATCACTCACACTCACACTCACCCCAATCACTCGCACGTACCTCCAATCACTCAAACTCACCTCAATCACTTGCACATACCTCCAATCACTCACACTCACACTCACCCCCATCACTCGCACGTGCCTCCAATCTCTCACACACACCCCAATCACTCACACTGATCCAATCACTCACACACACTCTATCACTCACACTCACATTCACCCCAATCACTCACACTTACTCCAATCATTCACACTCACTCCAATCGCTCATGTTCACTCCAATCACTCACACTTACCCCAATCAGTCACACTCATCCCAGTCATTCACACTTACCTCTAATCGCTCACACTCATCCCAATCACTCACACTCACCCCAATCACTCACAATTACCTCCAATCACTGACACTCACTCTGATCACTCAGACTCACCCCAATCGTTCACACTCACCTCAATCACTCATACTCAGTCTAATCACTTGCACTCATTCCAATTGCTCACACTCACCCCAATCACTCACATGCACCTCAATCACTCACACTCATCCCCAATCACTCACACTCACTCCAGTCACTCACACTCATCCCCAATCACTCACACTTATGCTAATCACTCACACACACACACAATCACTCACACTCACCACCAATCACACACCCTCATCACACACACTCACCCCAAACTCACATTCATCACCAAACACCCACTCACTCCAATCAGTCACACTTATTCTAATCAATCACACTCACATTCCAATCACTCATTCACTCCAATCATTCACAATTGACCCCAAATGCTCACACTTGCCCCAATTCACTCACACTCATCCCCAATCATTCACCGACCCTCATGTACTATCATAGAGTAGTTGGCCAACAGGAAACAAAGAATATGAACAAATTGGCATTCTTCCGATTGGCAGGCAGTGACTGCCAGGGTATCGCAGGTATCAGTGCTTGGACCCCAGTTATTCATATTATATATATCAATGATTTAGAATTGGGAACCAGATGTCAATATCCATGTTTACAGACAACAAAGAGCTAGCTGGGAGGGTATAGTGTGAGGAGGATGCAGAGATGCTTGCATGTGATTTGGATAAATTCAGTAAGTTGGCAGAAACTGGGCCGGATGGGATTTATCCTAGGATACTCTGGGAAGCCAGGGAGGAGATTGCCGAGCCTTTGGCACTGATCTTTAAATCGTCATTGTCTACAGGAATAGTGCCTGAGGACTGGAGGACAGCAAATGTGGTTCCCCTGTTCAAGATGGGGAGTAGAGACAATCCTGGTAATTATAGACCAGTGAGCCTTACTTCAATTGTTGGTAAAGTGTTGGAAAAGGTTATCAGAGATAGGATTTATAATCATCTAGAAAATAATAATTTGATTAGGGATAGTCAGCATGGTTTTGTGAAGGGTAGGTCGTGCCTCACAAACCTTATTGAGTTCTTTGAGAAGATGATCAAAGAGGTAGATGAGAGTAAACCTGTTGATGTGGTATATATGGATTTCAGCAAGGCATTTGATAAGGTTCCCCACAGTAGGCTATTGTACAAAATGCGGAGGAATGGGATTGTGGGAGATATAGCAGTTTGGATCAGTAATTGGTTTGCTGAAAGAAAACAGAGGGTGGTGGTTGATGGGAAATGTTCATCCTGGAATCCAGTTACCAGTGGTGTACTGCAAGGGTCGGTGTTGGGTCCACTGCTGTTCGTCATTTTTATAAACGACCTGGATGAGGGCGTAGAAGAGTGAGTTAGTAAATTTGCGGATGACACTAAGATCGGTGGAGTTGTGGATAGTGATGAAGGATGTTGTGGGTTACAGAGAGACATGGATAAGCTGCAGAGCTGGGCTGAGAGGTGGCAAATGGAGATTAATGCGGACAAGTGTGAGGTGATTCACTTTGGTCTCGGAATAACCGGAATGCAAAGTACTGGGCTAATGGTAAGATTCTTGGTAGTGTAGATGAGCAGAGAAATCTCGGTGTCCAGGTACACAGATCCTTGAACGTTGCCATCCAGATTGACAGGGTTGTTAAGAAGGCATACAGTGTTTTAGCTTTTATTAATAGAGGGATCGAGTTCCGGAACCATGAGGTTATGCTACAGCTGTACAAATATCTGGTGCAGCCACACTTGGAGTATTGTGTACAGTTCTGGTCACCGCATTACAACAAGGATGTGAAAGCTTTGGAAAGGATGCAGAGGAGATTTATTAGTATGTTGCCTGGTATGGAGGGAAGGTCTTATGAGGAAAGGCTGAGGGACTTGAGGCTGTTTTTGTGAGAGAGAAGGAGGTTGGGAGGTGGCTTGATAGAGAGATATAAGATAATCAGAGGGTTAGATAGGGTAGACAGGGAGACCCTTTTTCCAAGAATGGTGACAGCGAGCACGAGGGGACATAGCTTTAAATTGAGGGGTGATAGATATAGGACAGATGTCAGAGGTAGTTTCTTTGCTCAGAGAGTAGTAAGGGTATGGAATGCTTTGCCTGCAACAGTAGTAGCTTCGCCAACATTAAGCACATTTAAGTCATCATTGGACAAGCATATGGACGTACATGGAATAGTGTCGGTTAGATGGGCTTCAGATTGGTATGACAGGACAGCACAATATCGAGGGCCGAAGGGCCTGTATTACGCTGTAATGTTCCATGTTCCATGTAAATATAGTATAGTGCAGAGGTTAACCATTTCAGTAGCAAAAACAGGCAGACAGATTACTATCTGAATAGCACCAGGTTAGGAAAGGGCAAGGGAAATGAGACTTGAGTGTCCTTGTACACCAGTTGCTGAAAGTAAGCATGTAAGTGCAGCAAGGGCTGAAGAAGGCCAATGGTATGTTATAGTGAGAGGGTTTTGAGTACTGGAGCAGGGATGTCTTGCTGTAATTGTGGTGGGAAACTCATCAACATAATCAAAGAGCCCTCCCAGCCCGGTTATATGCTCTTCCACCCTCTTCCATCAGGCAGAAGACATAAAAGTTTGAATGCACATATGAACAGTTGAAGAACAGCTGAATGGTCATAGAGTCCTACAGCACAGAAACAGGTCCTTCTGTCCAAACTGGTCCATGCCGACCAAAATGTCCATCTACTAACCCCATTTCCCTGCACTTGGCCCATACCGTTCTAATCCTTTCCTATCCATGTATTTGTTGAAATGCCCTTTTATTGCTATTAATGTACCCACCTTAACCACTTCCGCTGACAGCTCATTCCATATGCGTGCCATCTTCTTTATAAAAATGTTGCCCCTCAGGCTTCCTTTTATTCTTTCCCCTCTATCCTTAAACTGATGCCCTCTAGTCATTGATTCCCCAACCCTGGGGAAAAGACTGAGTGTATTAATTCTATCCATGTCTCTCATGATTTTATACACTTCTCTAAGACACCCCCTCAGTCTCCTCAGCTCGAAAGAAAAAAGTCCTAGCATTCACCATGAAACTCCTACCTTGATTTGACTTTCTAAAATGCAAGACCTCACACTTATCTATATTGAACTTTATTTTCCATTTCTCAGTCCACTTCCCCAGCCGATCACCGTCCTGCTACCATTTCTGACAACCTTCCTCATTGTCCACGATACCTCCTATTTCAGTATCATCTGCAAACTTATTAATCATGCCTTGTACATTCTCATCCAAATCATTGACATAGATAACAAAGAGCAATAGGCCCAGCACTGACCCCTAAGGCACTCCACTAGTCACAGCCCCTCCAGTCTGACAAACATCCTTCTACTATTACCTCTGCTTCCTGCCCTCAAGCCAATTGTGTGTCCAATTTGCCAGCTTGTCCTGGATTCCATGCGACCTAGCCTTCCAGTGCAGCCTACCATGTGGAACCTTATCAAAGGCCTAACTGAAATCTATATGCATTACATCTACCGCCCTGCCCTCATCAACACTTCTGGTCACTTCATCAAAGAAATCTAACAAATTTGTGGGGCATGATCTCCAACTCACAAATCAAACCCTGTCTTTCCAAATGCATGCCTATCTTATCTCTCAGAATCTTCTCAAGTAACTTACCCACCACAGACGTTAGGCTTAGTGGTCTATAGTTTCCAGGATTTTCTTTGCAGCCCTTTTTGAATAAGGGCACAATATTCGCTACTCTCCAGTCTTCCGGGACCTCACCCGTGGCTAACGATGATGCAAAAATATCAACTAGGGACCCTGCAATTTCTTCACTAGCCTCTTGCAGTGTTCTTGGATATATCAGGACTAGGAGATGTGTCTACTTTCATACATTCTACTATGTCCAACACCTCCTCTGCTGTGATATGGACTGTCCCCAAGATATCACCACCAACTCTCCCAAGTTCGCAAGTCTTCAGGTCTTTCTCCACAGTAAACATAGTGGAGACATATTCATTGAGAACCTTGTCCATCTCCTGTGGTTCCACACATATGTGTCCACTTTGGTCCTTGAGGGGGCCTATTCTCCCTCTCTAGTTATTCTTTTGTCGTTAACATACTGAAAGATCCTCTTTGGATTCACCCTATTCTTCTCAGCCAAGATTATCTCCTGCCCCCTTTTCACCCTCTTGCTTTCCTTTTTCAGCAAACTCCTGAATTCCCAATATTCTTGCAGGGATTCTCTTGATCCCAGCTGCCTGCACCTGAGCCATTTCTCCTTCATTTTTTTCTGGTCAAAGCCTCAATATTGCTTATCATCCACAGTTCCCTATTCCTGCCAATCTGGCCTTTCACACTCACAGGAACATATAGACATTGAACTCTAACTATCTCACTTTTAAAAGACTCCCACTTGCCAGAGGTCCCTTTGCCTGTAAACAAACCACTCCAATCAATCCCTGCAAGCTCCTATCTCAATCCATTAAAATTTGCCTTGCCCCAATTTAGAACTTGGACCCATGGACCAGTTTTATTCCTCTATATGACTATTTTAAAATTAACAGAACAATGTTTCTTCCCTGCTGTTATCAGACTTCTGAATGGACTTCTCAAATGTTAACTCTGATCTCTCTCTCTGCAGTGGCTGTAACATTGCATTCTGCACTCTGTTCCGTGAGCCTAATACACTCTGTGTACTACAATCTGCCTGTATGGCATGCAAAACCACACTTTTCACAATATCACAGTACATATGACAACAACGAATCAATCAATCAAAGGAAGTCCTGCACTAAAATAGGTGACATCTTTTGGATAAGATCTTTATCTGAGGTCCCATTCACTTTGATTGTCTGCATATAGCAGGTCTCATGGCACAATGGCAAATAAGAACCATTATCCTGGCCAATATACATCACTTAATCAAGGTTAAAAATCACACAACACCGGGTTTTAGTCCAGGTTATAGATTATGTGCCACAACCACCTGATGAAGGAGCGGCGCTCCGAAAGCTAGTGTGCTTCCAACTAAACCTGTTGGACTATAACCTGGTGTTGTATGATTTTTAACTTTGTCCACCCCAGTCCAACACCAGCACATCCAAATCATTCAATCAAGGGCACAGAAACTGTTTATCTGGGTCTGATCACATTTCTATCTTTGTGGCTGGCTGCACACAAATTTGCTCATCCATTTATCACCAAATGAGAAAGATGATTTGGCTCCCCTCTTTTCAACTTCATCAGCTGCAAACAAAATGAGACCTTTTTTTTTAAACGAGCAGTTATATCACACTTCAATTCAAACACAGATCACACGTTCAATGTTAAAAAGCTAATTACAAGATTTTCTTGAGTGGAAGAAATAAGATTGTCATTAATTACTCATCACAAAAAAGAAACAATGAAATGCAGCATCTATCACAAGTAGAAAGTTCAAAAATGTACAAACAGGAAAATAAAAGAATATTGGGTTTAAAAAGCCTTATAGCCTGTGGTGTGATATCTTTGAACCCAAGACAACGGTTATCCAATTGATGTCTTGTATCCTCAGCAGAAGCATAATTGGGAGATTTATTTTGAGTACACAATGCATGGATGTTTTTTTCCAGTTTGTTTTGTCAACAGGAGTTGTCTTTCAAGAGGCTGAGAAACAGAGAGAGGAAAGTCTTCCAGTTCTGTTGTTGCAAGTCTATTATTACCCTTTTCAGATCTGTTTAAAAACAGTTGCCTGAAATGCTCTGCATTTGTCTATTCCCATGTCTGGCTACATTGTTTCATTTTCCCAGTTGCAAACTCTGCAGGTGGTTTTCATCTCCAGTATGTGAAAGTTATCCTGAAAAGTATGTAGCACACAGACTGGAATCTTAATGATTTTTATAACAATGAGAG
Organism: Chiloscyllium punctatum; assembly: GCF_047496795.1. NCBI lineage: Eukaryota > Metazoa > Chordata > Chondrichthyes > Orectolobiformes > Hemiscylliidae > Chiloscyllium > Chiloscyllium punctatum. Next base: position 80,054,416 of record NC_092763.1, read on the forward strand.
CTTTGCATCAGACTGATCCTTTTTTTTGACAGTTTCAAGAGCTGGTTTAACCTCTGGAAAGGCGATCCATGTGGCCATCTATCTTATCCCTTTTTTCTTAAAAGGTCTCAGGCATTAAAAACCACACAATGGCTGTCAACAACTGAGAGTTCACTTTTACCCCTCTCAATGACACAGATGAGACTTCAAAGGGTCTTCATTTCAAAGGTTTGATTCCACCCTGAGGTGACAGTCTGGGTGGAGTTTGCACATTCTCCCCGTGTCTGGGTTTTGTCCAGGTGCTCTGGTTACCTCCTACAATCCAAAAATGTGTAGATTAGGTGAATTGGCCATGCTAAATTGTCCAGGGATGTGCAGGCTAAATGAGTTAGTCTGGGAAATGCAAAGTAATAGGATAGGGCTCTAGGTTTGGATGGAATGCTCTTCTGAGGGTTAGTTTGGACTCGATGGGCCAAATGGCCTGCTTCCATACAGTAAGGATTCTATCGTTTATTAGCTGTAAAGCATCTAGAGATGATGAATGATATTGTATAAATGCAAGTCATTCTTTCTTTTTGAACCATGTGGCATAAATTTACAATACGTTCTCTGATAACCATATGCACTTCAAAAAAGTTGATAAACAAAACATGCAATTTTTCATTTAAAAGAAACTTGCATCACAGAAGGAGGGCATTCACCAGCGGTACCCTTGTTGGTTTTTATCATAGGTGCATCCAGTTAGTCACAGTTCTGAGCTAGGGTCAATGGACACTAAACATTAACTCTGATTTCTCTCCAGAGATGCTGCCAGACCTGATGAGCTTCTCCAGTAATTTTTGCTTTTGTTTCAGATTTTCAGCATCCACAGTTCTTTGTTTCAATTTAGTCATGGTGTCTTGTCCTCTGCTTGTGATGTTATAAGTTTCCTAGTTCCAAGGTTATTGAATAAAATCCGGAAGAACTGCAGATACTGTCCTGAGGAAGGGTCACTGGATCCAAAACATTTTCTTTCCACAGTTGCTGCCAGACTTGCTGGGCTTTTCCAGCAATTGCTGTTTTTGTGTCCAAGGTTATTACATCTGTTTCTGCCATCCTTTGAGACAGTACATTCTGGATTATAAAAAGAAAGATATTGCCTGGGGCAGCACGATGGCTCATTGGTTAGCACTGCTGCCTCACAGCACCAGGGTCCCAGGTTCAATTCCAGCCTCGGGCGACTGTCTGTGTGGAGTTTGTACATTCTCCCTGTGTCTGTGTGGGTTTCCTCCGGGTGCTCCGGTTTCCTCCCACAGTCACAACGATGTGCAGGTCAGGTGGATTGGCCATGCTAAATTGCCCATAGTGATAGGTGCATTAGTCAGAGGGAAATGAGTTTGGGTGGGTTACTCGTTGTTGGGCTGAAGGGCCTGTTTCCACACTATAGGGAGTCTAACCTAAAATAAAAGAAATCTCTTCCACCCTCCACCCCTCACCCCCACCTCTTTTGACTATGACCTTAAACCAGTCCCCTTGACTCCACAAGTAGAAACATTATCTTTTTATTTGCTTATTCATTAGTGAGATGTGGGTGTCACTGGCTGGCCAAGTATTTATTGACCATCACTAGTTGTTCCTTCAGAAGGTGTGGAGAGCTGCTTTCCTGAGCAGTTGCCATCCCAAGTGCTGTGCGTTGACCAACAATGTCATTAGGGAGGGAATTCCAGGACTTTGACCCAGCTACAGTGAAGGGATGGTGATATATTCCTAAGTCAGGATGGTGAGTGGCTTACCATCTCCTTTATCCTTGATCATTTTAAACACTTTTGATGAATCTCTCCTCCAGCTGGGCTGGAAAGAACAAAAAAAGGATGTCGGTTTGCTCGCTGAGCTGGAAGGTTCATTTTCAGACGTTTCGTCACCATACTAGGTAACACCTTCAATGAGCCTCTGAACGAAGCCTTTGCCCGGAGGCCCACTGAAGATGTTACCTAGTATGGTGACAGAACATCTGGAAATGAACCTCCCAGCACAGCGAGCAAACCTACATCCAGAACCTCAACCTGAGCGACAAATCTTCTCAAAACTCGCTAATAAAAAACTCCCAGTTTCCCCAGCCAGCTGAATTCCCTCAGTTATAATTAATCTGTTTGACCAGACTGGTGAGGAATAAGATTGCGACTGCACCTTTAGTGGCATCTTTTTTTCAGAGAGCAATTTGCTTTCATATATGTATGTACACATATGTATACATAATGTGTACATTATGTATATAACTTGCAGTCATCTTTGCCTGGCACTAGATGTCTCTATGGCGCTTCTCAAACATCTTGCAGAGTTTAACAGCAGCCTTTGGAAGTCAAGTCTCCAGATGTCCGCATGGGACTATGTTGCTCGTTGCTCTGGAGTGACGGGGGTGAGCAGATTTACCGCTTGTTTCGCGATCCGGTGGCACACCGCATTACCCTGGAGCAGGGAATGAAGTGGGTAGCCAGGCAGGAGTCTGAACGCCAGTTTGTGACAAGAGATAGCGGTAACTAGGCAAAAAAAAAGGGGGTGGCGGGGGGGGGTTGGATTTACTCAAAGATGGGGCCGGTGGTGTTGGTCGAATAAGCATGGACAGAATTGTGACACAGACCAAAAATTCTCTCGGTTGCGCGAAGGATAAATATTACCGGGCAAGAGAGCCCGCTTGAAAATTAAATATGGGGCATATTGCAAAAAGAGTGAGACGCTGAAGGAGAGTGGGAGCTGTGCTGTGCTCTGGATGTAACTTCAGAGGAAAGCTGCCGCATTTTCCTTCCTGTTGAACGTGCCGCTCAATGATGATCCTCTCTGCACCTGTAGAGACAAGTAGGGGGAGCAGGACCACACGGGAAATTCCGGGCGACCCTTCTACCATGTGCTGCTGAAATGACAGCATTGATGCAATGATTGATGCTGTTTCATGGCGTGTTTTTTTCCCCCCCTCTCTGTCTCCCTTCTCTCTCTCTCTCTTCTCTGTTGGATGCTGGACGTACAGTGCGTGAGAGAGAAATCAGCGTTACTCTGGTCTGCATCCCTTTGAATTATTCAGCTTTCTTTTCAAAAACCTTTATACGTTTAAGGCATCAGATGAGCTTGGATGGTTGTTAAGCTGTGGACTGCGGGCACGTTTTGAACATTGGAGGAAAGAGCAAGGCGCCTATCAGACAAATGCAAACTGCAGATCCAACATTCACGGTGTTCCTACATATACTTTGCAGGTAGGTACAGTTAGAAACGTTATACTAGAGCGACAGATAATGTGTTCCTGATCACGTTAAGAGATTGCTTAGAGATATTATGAAAAATGATGGGGAAGGAGGGGTGGGGGAGGGAGATTTGAAGAGTAATTATTAATTAGCAGTTGGGAATCAGATGCATGATCTCAGTCGATCTTGAACGATCTTGCATTTGGGAATATTCCTCTCACTTGGAGCAGAATTCAGGCGAAAAACAAAATAATATCCAGTTGAGAAGGCAGAGCCCAGAGGATGTTCTGGTGTCAGCCTTGGGATTAACCCTTCGCTGGGTGTGAGCAGAGTCCGGCCGCTCGCTGCTGCTGGCCATCATTTCAGCCCCCCTGGGTCTGAGATGGTATCGCTGCATTGCACGGTCCAGCTTTGATGCCGCCGATGCGCTTGTTTTAGAAACTCGGCTGCTCAGAGGGACAGGGAGAGAAGGTAACGGAACTTTGAGGATGCTGTTCTCGGGCAGGAACCCGGGCGCTGTACATCTCTGTGACTCGATGACTCTTGCAGCCTTGGTCGCTGGGATCTCTCTCACCGCACTCCCACCCAAGCAGACCTTTCATTCGCGTTTGCTGACCGTTCACACTCATTCCGGGTTTGGACAACTATAGCCTTCGTCTCTTGCCTTGCTCTTTATTCCGGTCACTCTGCATTGCTCCCCCCCTCCCCCCCCCCCAACCCATTTCCATTCCACTGTTTTTCTCTCCCTCTCTCTCTCTTCAACACTCCCCCCTTCCCCTTTCGTTCCCCGCACTCCCTCTCTCTTCAATTCTTAAAAGCTTCCTCCTTCCCCTCTCTGTTTCCCCGTCTCCCGTTCCCCCACTCTTTAAATACTCCCCTTCACCCTCGTTCTCCTTCTCCCACTTTTGAACACTCCCCACTTGCCCTCTTCCTATCGCTCCCTCTCACACAAACAACCCTTCCCCTCTTTCTCTCCCATTCTGTCTTTAACACCCCCTTTCTTCCTCTTTCCCATTCCAACACCTCACCTTCCCCTCTCTCGTTCTACCCCACTCTCTCTCCCACTCTTTAACACCCCCTTCCCCCTCTCCCGCACTCTCTCCCACTCCAACACTCCTTCCTCCTCTCTCTCCCCCTCACTCTATCTCTCTCCCACTCCAACACTCCTTCCCCCTCTCTCTCCCACTCCAACACTCCTTCCCCTCACTCTATCTCTCTCCCACTCTTCAACACTCCTCTCTTCCTCATCTCTGCTGCTCCACCCTCCCCCCACTCCCTCTTGCTGTATCTTTACAATTCCCTCCTCTTTTCTCTCTCTCTCTCTGTCTTATGCACATCACTAAAGATTGCCACTATTCTGCCCCCTCTCTCCCTCCCCCAGGTGGATGGTACCAAGATGTTCCTCCTGGTCTGGTTGGCTCTCTCAGTGCTGGGCACCTCTCCATCCTCCGGGCCGGATACCAAGGCGATCTGCTCGGTGTGTTCGTGTGCGGCAGTCGAACACATTTTGTATATTTCCTGTGACAAAGACATCAGCTTGTACAGACCGAGCCAGCTCCGACCCCCGACTGCCAGCATGTACCACCTCAACTTGCAGAACAACCGATTGGGCACCCTGTACCCACACAGCTTCACCAACTTCACCAACGCCATCTCGCTACAGCTCGGCAATAACAAACTGCAGGAGATCCAGGCGGGAGCGTTCCGGGGTCTGACTCACCTCAAACAGCTACACCTGAACAACAATGAGTTACAGCTCCTGCGGGCTGACATGTTCCTAGGGTTGGAGAACCTGGAGTATCTCCAGGCCGACTATAACCTCATCAGGGTCATTGAGAAGGGCACCTTCAACAAGATGCACCGTCTCAAGGTGCTGATCCTCAATGACAACCTGATCTCATCGCTGCCAGACAATATCTTCCGCTTCGCCTCCCTCACCCACCTGGACCTGAGGGGTAATAGACTGCAGAACATCCCTTACATCGGCGTGCTGGAACATATAGGCAGGATTGTGCAGTTTCAGCTGGAGGACAACCCCTGGAATTGTTCGTGCCAGCTCTTGGCACTGGCTAGCTGGTTGGAGAACATGCCTTACCATCTTTACATTGGGGATCCGGCCTGTGAGACCCCAGCGCAGCTCAATGGTAGGCGGCTGAAGGAGATGACCCAACGGGAGCTGTGTCCCGAGGAAGCAGAGGGTCTCCCGGACCCCAGCCAGCCCCCACCTTTCCAGCTGAGCCCCCGAGTGACCCGCCGGCCCCAACTTGCCCCCAGGGCCCCCACCGGCTCGCCCCCCAGGAGGTCCCAGTCCGGGATCGTCTCGGGCAAATTCCTCTCCAGCAACCGCACCTACAGCCAAATCGCCTCTTTCCAAACCCGAGCCCCGCCTCTGCTCCAGTGCCCGGCCCGGTGCGAGTGCCAAAGCGACCCGTCAGACCTGGCGCTGAGTGTCAACTGTCAAGGGAGAGGGATTGAGAGTGTCAGGGAGCTGCTGCCCACTCCGCCCAGTGCCAGCAAGCTGCTGCTCAGCGGCAACCACATCAGGGAGATGGAGAGCTCGGAGTTCCGGGGTTACGAGGGCTTGGATCTCCTGGATCTGGGCAACAACAAGATCTCCGCCATCCAGAGGGGGGTCCTGGGTAACCTGACCAACCTACGGAGGCTGTTCCTGAACGGCAACCAGATTGAGAGACTCTGCCAGGACATGTTCCTGGGGCTGCACAACCTGCAGTACCTTTACCTGGAGTTCAACCTCATCCAGGAAGTCCTGGCGGGGACCTTCGACCCCCTGGGCAACCTGCAGCTGCTCTATCTCAACAACAACCTGCTGAAAGGGCTGCCGGCCTATGCCTTCTCGGTGGTGCCCCTGGCCCGGCTCAACCTGAGGAACAACCACTTCATGTACTTGCCGGTCAGCGGCGTGCTGGACCAGCTCAGGTCCTTGAGCCAAATCGACCTGGAGGGGAACCCCTGGGACTGCACCTGCGACCTGGTGGCCCTGAAGCTGTGGGTGGAGAAGCTGAGCGGCGCCACCACAGTGAAGGACCTGAGGTGCGAGACCCCGGTCGAGTTTGCCGGCCTGGAGCTGAGGGAGCTGAGGAGCGAGGTGTTGTGTCCCAGGCTCCTGACCAAAGCCGGGGCAGTCAGCCCGAGCCCTGAAGCCAGTCTCGCTCCTGAAGTGCCCCCTCTGAACCTGAGCAAAGCCAGCACTGGGGGTCCTGTCCCCCTCTCCATCCTCATCCTCAGTATCCTGGTGGTGTTAATCCTCACGGTGTTCGTGGCGTTCTGCCTCCTGGTGTTCGTCTTGCAGAGGCACAAGAAAGGAGCAGCCAAGCACGAAGGGATGGCGAGCCAGGAGTGCACCTCCATGCAGCTTCAACTCAAGGAAGGGGAGCAGCCAGCCGCCCGGGGAGAGGGCTCCCAGCCGGGCACCGCTGGCAAGTTCATGCCGCAGACCATCGAGCAGCTCAGGAAGACTTACCCCGAGCAAGGCAGCCCGTTCGCCGACCCCCAGGGCCAGACCATCTTCCTCAGGAACGTCAGTGACAAGGACAAGAAGCGGCTGAGCACCATCGACGAGTTGGACGAGTTGATCCCCAGCAGAGATCCCCACCAGCTCTACCGCAATCTGGTCGAGGGCAAACAGGAGGTCAACAGCATCGGCTTCGGCGGCTTCGAGTTGCAGCAGCCCGAGAAACAGGGCGAGGGCAAAAAACTGAGGAAGTCTCTGCTGGGCTCCGGTCATTCCAAAATGCTGATGGAACAGCGCAAGGGCGAGTATTCGGAGCTGAAAGCCAAACTCCACGGGACCCCAGATTACTTGCAAGTTCTGGAGGAACAAACAGCTTTGAGTCAGTTGTAGGACAGCTGCAAATGGGTGTTCTTTTTTAAAAAAGAAATATATATATATATAATATATGAAAAAGTGCCTTTCATTTATTTCAATTGCAGATATTGACCGGAGCCTGGAGCGATTCCTTCTCTTCTCCCCCCTCCCACCCCCCCATCGCAACGACGCAACGTGCTCCTCAGAGACTTTTATAAACTGCAGGATTTTCAATACGTTTGAAAAATAAACAAAAAAAATCACAGACTCCCAACATGCCAAGCACTGGGAAAGTCCAACTGCGGACGAACAACACAATCAATGGTAACAGGATTCCTTTTTTTAAAAGAAAATTGTATTCCGTGACTCAGTTCCAAAGTGTCCCACTGTCGAAAAGGCTCTGCTCTGGTCTTTTTAAGATATTCACAAGGTGCGATAGGTTGTCCTTTGTTACTGTGCTAAAACCTCCTCCTCGCCCTTCCCCAAAATCTTCTCCACCTCCACCCCCCCCCCTCCCCCCTCCATTTGCTTTTCTGTGCATTCGCCTGAAACAGCCAGTGTTCTGATACATTTGATGCAACTTTCTAACTTTTTTTGCATGATGGACTTGTGCAGTTTCTAAATGGGACTTGGACTGGAAGGGGGTTGGGATAGCATGGGACAGAGAGATGTCAACTCAGTGTCCAAGGTGACTTTTGCTTAAATTATTATTCCTTATGATAAATTACCAAAACTGTAGTCCCAGAGAATACCCCGTAGGGAGAATTGGGAAAAGCAAAAAGAATTTTGCCTATCTCATTGTACTCAGGTTGTCAGGGTCAATGAGACTTACAGCCAGTGGAGAACTGTGACCATTCTGGTAAAAAAAAATCATTTTTTTTCCTCTTGTTTCCTATAAGACAGCTTTAAAAACATTAGATTTTGACTTTTTAATGTTTCAGTAAATGAATCCAAGGTACATAGTCAAGATTGTATGTTCCCACCCCAGGATATAAGATTGCTTACTGTGTAAGCTTGTTAAATATCGTCATAGCCATTACTTGATCTCACTGCAGCATTTAAAATACTTTGAGTTAAAGATTGGCAAATATATATTCATATGTTTACTCCAGTTACCAAAATGTTTACTTGCTAACATATTTATTGATCATTTGGTGTGTTTTGTATTTTCATATTTAATTCACAGTGAACTGTGTTTAATATTAATGCATTATTTTAGAAGCCTCAAACCCAGCTTCGTTATCTATCCACTCATTTCATATTTCTTTTTCTACTGAGCATTTGAGATTAATGTGTAGGTTCTGACAGATTTTACAGCATTCCTTTTTAAAGCACCACTTTGTTGGAACATGGAGCAATGGGAAAGATAATCAGAAAGGGGGCCATGCCTGTAAAAAAACAATTGGTCATCTATTGCAATTCAAAGGAATTTATGTTCAATCCTGCAGACTGCAATCTGAAAAAAAAATAGGAATTTAACTTTATGTTTTGAATTCTTACGCTACTGTAAGAAAACATGTTGAAAGGGAAGTGCTGTGGATGCTGGAAATCTGATCAAAAGCAGTCTGGACTAGATAACACTCCCTGTGAAGACAGGAAAGCAAAGTTAATCTGTCAGCCCCATGCCTTTTCATCTAATTGAGATGTTTTGGATGATTAAATGAACTGATATAATAAGTTGAGAGTAACTATTTCCTCTTGAGTAGAATTGTATAGTTGACACTAAATTTGGAAGGGTTACAAATGGTGAGGAGGATTGTATGGAACTCAGAGAAAACATTGGCAAGTTAGTGGAATGGGCAGACAGGTAGCAGAGAAGGCGTGACTCAGTGGTTAGCACTGCTGCCTCACAGCACCAAGTACCTGGGTTCAATTCCAGCCTCAGGTGACTGTCTGCCTGAAGTATGCACATTCTCCATGTTGTGCTCTGGTTTTCTCCCACAGTTCAAAGATGTGCAGATTCGATGAATTGGCCAAGCTAAGTTGTCCAAAGTGTCCAGGGGATGTGCAAGCTAGGTAGTTTGGCCATGGAAAGTGTGGGGTTACAGGGACAGTGTAGGGGCATGGATCTGGATAGGATGCTCTTCAGAGGATCGTTGTGGACTTGATGTGCCAACCCCTACTTCCACTCTGCCAGGGGTCTATGAAGTTTCAGTGATGTGGAGGCATCAGTTTTGGACTGGCGTGGACAAAGTTAAAAATCATGCAACACCAGGTTATAGTCCACAGGATTGTTTGGAAGTATTAGCTTCCAGAGCACTGCTCCTTCATTAGGTAACCAGTGGGCAGGATCATACGACACAGAATTTAGCAGAAGATCATAGTGTTATGCAATTAAAACAATGCATTGAACAAACCACTAGTTACCTGATGAAGGAACAGCACTTTGAAATCTAATACTTCCAAATAAACCTGTTGGACTCGAACCTAGTGTTGTGTGATTTTTAACTATGAATTTAAAATGCAGAGAAGTGTAAGGTAATGCACTTTGGTCAGAAGAACATTGAAAGATAATATGAAATAGAGGATACAGTCCGAAAAGTGGTGCAGGAGCAGAGTGACCTGGGTATATATGTGCACACATCATCGAAGGTAGCAGGATAAGTGGAGAGAGTGGTTAATAAAGCATACGGTGTCCTCTTTTTTATTAATGGAGCGCAGCAGACACAAGCAAGGAGGCGATATTGAACTTGCACCTGAGCTGGTGTATTGCGTACAGTTATGGGCACCACATTTTACGAAAGATTCAAATGCATTGAAGAGAGTGCCGAAGTGATTCACCATCACTGACAAATTTCAGTGATAAGGATAGATTGAAGGATTTGGGACTGTTCTCCTTGGAGAGGATGCTGAGAGGAAATTTGATACAGGTTTTCAAAATTATGAGTGGGTGGAGAGAGTAGATAGGGAGAAGATGTTCCCACTCGTAAAAGAAACAAGAATATGTGGACATAGATTTTAAATGATGTGCAAATAAAGAACAGGTGATGTGAAAAAAAAATGTATTTTTCAACAGCGAGTAGTTAGGCTGTGGAATGTGGAACTGTGATGGAGGCAGGTTCAATGAGGGCCATTAGATGGTTATTTCAGGAGAAATGGTGTGCAGGGTATGAAGATAAAGCAGGAGATTGCCACTCGGTCTTAGAATCAGTGTAGTGGCCAAGTGGTCTCCTTCTATGCCATAATAATTCTGTGATTCTGATTCAATGATTCTCTGACTGAAGAGGTGAGGAGTCAGAACAAGGGGCATGAATTAACTTTCAAATTAGAATAAGAGTGTTTAGGCATGATAGTAGGAACTGCTGTTTCACACAGGTGGTGGTACAAGTGCAAATGCTCTCAATACAATAAAAGCTGTTGTGGGTGGGGCTTGATGGATTTTTCATGACTGACATGAACAGATTTTTGCTTGTTTTAAGTGATTTGTTTCCAGCTGTTCAGGTACAATCAAAATTCGTGTCAGCTATGATGTAATTGATGGTGAAACAGGGCCGAGGGGTTGAATAACATCCTCATGTTTCTATGTACTTAATGTGAATTTAGTAAAAACAAATGAAGGATGAATTCTTATACTCTACAGCATTTTCAAAGGGCATGCTTAGGGTTTTCTGATAAGGTGTAGAGTTGAGTCCATGACCTGTGACATGTATGAGGCTGACTTCTCCTGTGGGCCCCATTCATCACTTGCTGTTACTGGTCAAAATTAATTTCCAAATGCAGGTCCTCATTTATCATAAGAACAAATCCCTTTGTCACATGTCCTGTGCTCAGTGGCCTAAATTGCCCCACAATGTCTCAATTTTAAATTTCAATTCCCTGGCAACTCTACATTCTTGTCATTTCTGCTTTGTGTGTATCTGCAGTGGCTCAGTGTTTAATTCTGCTCATGTAAAGTGCTGTTTTACTATATTATAGATGCCATAATAGTAGAAACTGGCATTGACAACTCTCACACCAGTGCAGTTTGGCAAATCAATATCCATGGCAGTTTGAACTATCACTTGGAAAGGTTGGCAGTGATTTTTGGGACCTGTGAATACTTAGAAAGCTAAGCAGTTATCTGTTAGGTTTGAAGTCTAGAAGCATGCCAGAGGATTAAGGGTGGTAAGAGTTGTCTCTGGAATTGGAAAGCCTGTTGCTGGCTGTTGTCTGGTTTATAGCCAAAAAGTGTACAGGTTAAATGTTTCTACCAGTCAGATAGCAAGGCAGGTCAACTTTAACCATTCAAAAACACTAGGTGCATGTATTTCACAGACAGAGTGAGAAAGAATATTCTTCACATAGAAGACTTGCTGCTGTTGTGCTAATGTCACTCAGATTAGTAATCCAGGAGCTCAGGCTAATGCTTAGGTGGTATGCATTCACGTACCATTGTGGAATCTGGTGGAATTTGAATTTAGTTAACAAATCTGGAGTTGTAGAATTGGGCTGAGTGATATTTGTGGCCAAAATGACTAGAGTTAGTTGAAAACCTACTTGGTTCATTAATGTCCATTGGGGAGGTAGGCCTGGTACACACTACATCATGACTCCTGACCCAATCATGTGGTTCACACTTAACTGCCTTCTGAATTGCTAATTTCAAGGCCATTTAGAGATGGGAAACAAACCTCACCAGGATATCCACATCCCGTGAAAAAATAAAAGAAGGAAAATCCGTAGGCATCCCATTCATTATCTTACTATCTGCCTGTAATGCAGAATGGAAAATGACCAGGGGATTTGAGCTTATACATGATATACAGGAAATTTACTCTAATGGATCCAAACCTCATAATATATGCAAAAACTGGTCTGTTTTCTAACCAGCTGTCAGCAGGCCCAGGGAGATTCTCAATATCCAACAATGACAATAAGTGGCTGGCAGTAACAGAATAAAAACAATCTGGCTTTTATTTGAGGTGTAAGAATAGAATTTTAAGGCTACTTTATGATATATTTTATAACATCCACTACTTATTTGCTTTAGTTGATGAGAGAGACTTGGTTTGTAATTAAAATATTCCAATTTCAAATCAAAATAACAGAGTGAGCAGGGAGTGCATTCCTTGTTGATTGATTATCATATCAGCAACACTGTCCTTTCTTAATTTTGGATGAAAGGGATGAAAACTGGCCTTTGCTATATTGCATGCTTTCAATTAGCAGAAATGCTGTGGTTGTGCTGAACATTAAGATATTCACCTACACATGCTTTTGACAGGATTACCAATTTTGCAAGCAGAGATTAGAGAGAAGATGTTTCATTGCCAGGTGGATCAATAATGAGGTATAGACTTAAGAGAAGTCAGAATAGAATCAGATGGGAGATAAGAAGTTTCTGTTTACTTAATGAGTTGCTGGGATCTGGAATGCATGAAAAGAAGAGAATGAAGATTTGCAGGGCTATGGGGAAAGAGCGGGAGAGAAAGGAGCAGTATCGATTAGTCAGTTCTACAAGATTATACCTTCCTTCAGCAATACTAATATTATCCTCAACTGCTATGATTAAGTCAGTCCTCGCTCTTCACTTATGTTAGTAGCTACTGGACTAGTTTCTTCTAATGAATTTTCTTAATCTGTCATTCTTTAGCATACTGACAACTGATGCAACAAAATTTCAAGCAAGGAAATTTGTATTGAATGAAAATATGTCCTCTAACATACTATAAATAATGTCAATGGATATGCTTAGATCTAATGTAATAGATGGGTGGTAGTGCTGGAAGCAAAAGCTTTGATTATGTCATAAATGACATCGAGTATCATTGAAGTCCAAGAGTAAATTATGACCTTACATCTGCCAGCACTTGTTTAATCATTGTAACATCTGCCATTTAGTATTTTTAGTTGATTGGAGATAGGTTGGGCTTAAAATGCTGCGTCAGTTTTGAGTTCCTTACTGATGTCTTCAACTTAGGCTTGGACATGACATGCTCAACGCAGTACAGGAGAATTATTTAAACTCTAAATATGTTGGATGCTGGAGATCTGAAATAAAGACAGATATTCAGCAGGTCTGAAAGCACCTGTGGAGAGAGAAATAGATCTAACATTTTGAATTCAGTGACTTCTTCAGAGCAGTATAGTCAGACTGGGCTCGAAACACTAACTCAGTTTCTCCCTCCATAGATGCTGAAAGGCCAGAGGAATTATTTTCTCACATTAAGTTGTTAGGTTGGTTGACTATCTCATCCACTTATTCTTATGATAACCTTTCATCTCTCCCTGCCTTGCCCATTAGGAATTGATCTGTTCCAGTCTTAATTGTATAAAATGCAAATCTTTCTGTAGTTTTACGTCAGACAAAACATTGGAACAGAGTTTCTCAGAGAGTTATTATATGGATGGTTCTACATTTCTGATGTGTACCCAGAAAGAATTGGCAGTGTCACTCAGAAATTCAGTTCGGAAGTGAAACTGCAAATTGTGTGTCCACCTTGCCTGCAGATTTAGCTTTTGAAAGTGCACACATAGCATTTTGATGCCCTTGCATTCCTGGAGCAAAATTAAATTGGACTCAAATTTACAAATGGATAGCTTCCCCGACTGATGTTAGCAAGCAGCCTTTCCTTGATTAATAGTTTGCAAAGCTGAGCATGTGCACGGAATTAAAATTCCAGCATAGAAGTGGTTCATTGTGCATTACAAAATAAAAGGAGAAATTATCATCTTGCTTTTTCTCTGAAGGTTGGCAGATTAAAAAAAGGAAAAATGACAGAGGAAAAGGTAACTTTCTGAATTACCTTTCTTCATTTGAAGCCATTTGATAAGCTGCTACATAAAAAGGTTGCTACACGAGATAAAAAAAAGCTTGTGATGCTGAGGGTAACAGACAGACAATTGGCTAATGAATAGGAAATAGAGAGCTGGGATAATGGGCAATTTGTAGCTTGGTGAACTGTGAATTGTGGAGTGCTACAGGGATCCTCCTAGAGCCACAATTATTTAGGATTCGTATTAATGATTTGGATGAAGGTATTGAATGTATTGTGGTCAGCTTTACTGTGATATAAAGATCGGCAGAAAACAAGTTGTAACGGCACAAAGACTCTGAAAAGGGATGTAACTTTGTTAAGGGAACTGGCAAATATTTGGCAGATATGTGGGTAAATGTGTGTTTGTCCACTTTGGCAGGAAGAATAGAAAAGCAGAACACTATTTAAATGGAGAGAGACTACAGAATCCTGTGGCCTTTTGTATAGGAATATGTTTGTAGCCAGCAAATTAAAGTTACGCTGTTGACAATGACTCTCTGCAAATGAACAAAGACACTTTGTGTTATAAAAGCAAAATATTGCAGATTCTGGAAATCTAAAAAAAAACCCGAGAATGCTAGAGAAACTCAGCAGGTCTGGCAGCATCTATGGAGAGAGAAACAGAGTAAACTTCTCGTATGGCTCTTCCTCAGAACTGAAAGAAATAGGAAACATTCCAACATCCTTCAGTGCTGAAAGAAGGTCATACCCAATTTTCTGGATTTTCACATGACATGAACTTAAAATGTCAATTCTGCTTCTCTCCCCACACATGCTACCAGTCTTGCTGAGTTTCTCTCACATTTATTGTGTTTGTTAAAGGCGTTTTGTGTACTTGCACTTTCATTGCATGGGTTCACAAAGGTCTCTTCCCAGTTGTAATGAAAAGTTACGTATCGATTGCCTTGAAGGCTTATTAACATGTGAACATATTAGTCTGGAGCAGGCTGACCAATCATCCCCACAACCTTGCTTTGCCATTTACTCAGATTTTGACTGATCTGACTATAACATCAACTCCATATTCTTACCTACCTCTGATAACGTTTCATCTCTCCCTGCCTTGCCCATTAGTAATTGATCTGTTCCGGTCTTAAAAATATTTAAATACTCTGTTTTCTTCACTTTTTAAAGAACAAAATTGGAAAGAAACATGACTCTGTATGCGAATATTGTCTCCACATCTCTGCCTTATGTGGGCAATTTTTAACATGAACCCTGATTTCTAGATTTTCCCAAAAATCGAAACATCCTCTTCATATCCACATTGTCAAGTCGACTCAGGATCTTAGTTGGGATCTTGCAAAAAGTTGTGCATTGACCTTTAACTATACCAGTCAGACCATGAACTTTAAGGGTATATTTATTCATTGACTTCAGCTGCTCAGCAAAGGTCATTCTGCAATGAAGCTGAAATTGATGAATGATATAGAGAGAAATCAGTAACTCCTCACTGAATTACCAACTCAAAAGTGTACCCTTCTGTCTCCCACCCCACACAACCTGCCAAAGATATTGGCGTCCAAAACCTAAATCATTATTAGTTGCAAGGTCGAAGTTGACCACATATCTTTCATTTGCAATCATGACTTCAGTGCATTATTCAGAAAAAAGACGCTAATAGGTTGATAATGTATGTAGACTTCCAAAAGGCATTTGGCAAGTACCATGTAAATAGAATAAAAATGACAGAGGCAATATGGGCAAGAAAATGGTTGAACAACAGAAAAAAAGAGCATGGGTGAGTGACCAATTAGTTTTCCAGCTAGAGGAAGATATCCAATAGGTCCTCCAGGATTCATTATTAGCACCATTGCTATTCATAACTTATGCTCAAGTATGCAGAGTAGAATTTCTGAATTTTCGCATGACAAAAATTCTGAAATATAGTGAACTGTAGCAGTGATGGTGTGAGACCGCATGAAGACAAAGATATTCTGATAGAATGGGTGGGAAAATGGTAGATGCATCTTAATGCAGAGCTGTGTGAAAGGATGCATTTTTTGTCAGAAGGTCAAGGAAAGCAAAGATGAACTAAATGCTCCAGTTGGAAAGTGGATCCTGAAGTAGAGAAATCCAGGGGTTTATCTACACAAATTGTTGAATGCAGCAGAGAAGGCTGAGAAAGTATTTACTGAAACAAATGGAATCCGAGTCTTTATAACTCAGGGCAGAGAGAAATAGTTGTGATAAACCTTTATAAAACACTGGTCTGGCCTCAAATCGAGCATTTTGAGCAATCCTGGGAATGTTAATTTAGCGAGTTTGTGAAGACGTTTGAAAAGGTAAAGATTTGCAAGAACAGTTCCAGAAATGAGGGACTTCAGTTCAGTGGACAGATTTGAGAAGCTGGGATGGTTCTTTCTGGAGAGAAGATGGAGGAGGTTTGACAGAGGTGTTAAGCTATCTGTGATATATGTGCTGATTTGTTTTTTTGGCTCTTAGATGCAGGAAAACCTAATTTTAATCTTGGAAGGATTAGAACTCATTTTCTTTTATCTAATTTACTATGCTGTCTAGTTGACAGATGAGTTTAGCCAATCTATACACATAACCTTCATCACAGTCATTTATATGGTCCCTCAGAACATTTGCACATACATTCTAGATTAGTGGTGCTGGAAGAGCACAGCAGTTCAGGCAGCATCCCAGGAGCAGTAAAATCGCGTTTCGGGCAAAAGCCTTTCATCAGGAATAAAGGCAGAGAGCCTGAAGCGTGGAGAGATAAGCTAGAGGAGGGTGGGGGTGGGGAGAAAGTAGCATAGAGTACAATAGGTGAGGGGGGGAGGGGATGAAGGTTCTTCTTCCAGGCGTCTGGTGGTGAGGGAGCGGCGGTGAAGGAGGCCCAGGACCTCCATGTCCTCGGCAGAGTGGTAGGGGGAGTTGAAATGTTGGGCCACAGGGCGGTGTGGTTGATTGGTGCGGGTGTCCCGGAGATGTTCCCTAAAGCGTTCTGCTAGGAGGCGCCCAGTCTCCCTAATGTAGAGGAGAGCAACGGATACAATAAATGATATTAGTGGATGTGCAGGTAAAACTTTCATGGATGTGGAAGGCTCCTTTAGGGCCTTGGATGGAGGTGCGGGAGGAGGTGTGGGCACAGGTTTTCCAGTTCCTGCGGTGGCAGGGGAAGGTGCCAGGATGGGAGGGTGGGTTGTAGGGGGGCGTGGACCTGACCAGGTAGTCACGGAGGGAATGGTCTTTGCGGAAGGCGGAAAGGGGTGGGGAGGGAAATATATCCCTGGAGGTGGCGGAAATGTCGGCAGATGATTTGGTTTATGCGAAGGTTGGTAGGGTGGAAGGCGAGCACCAGGGGCATTCTGCCCTTGTTACGGTTGGAGGAGTGGGGTCTGAGGGCGGAGGTGCAGGATGTAGACGAGATGTGTTGGAGGGCATCTTTAACCACGTGAGAAGGGAAATTGCGATCTCTAAAGAAGGAGGCCATCTGGTGTGTTCTGTGGTGGAATTGGTCCTCCTGGGAGCAGATACGGCGGAGGTGGAGGAATTTGCATCCTTAATCACATGGGAAGGGAAATTGTAACCACAGTTTCCCATGTGACAGGCGGGGATACCAACCATTACACTATTGAGGAGCTCCCTTAACTCCCTATTTGCAGATACAGTTGGTTTTGTAATGATTAGTTCCTAGTTCTTTACCAAAAATGCCACAAATACCTCTTTGTTTTAAAACCCGATGTCACTCACACATTAACTGCTCCAGTCATTAACTTCTCCAAACTAAAGAAGATTATCAATTGATTTCTTTCTTTCTCATAAATAATCTGACTCACCTATTTGGAATCTTTCATGTGTAATCATCTCTAAAAATATTATTCATGGTAATTATTAGATGGTAAGATATATTCCCCCATCTTAATGATTTGTTGTCCTCAATGGGGTGTTGGCATGCAGCGCAGATGATGTTGTTCCTGGTGTTGGGGGAAGAATTCTTTCACTTGTTGTTTCACTGGATAGTGATATTTCTGGTGTCGTTGACCTTTTTCTGGTCTTCCAGTTCTGGTGTCGGACAAATAGGAGTTCTGGATGGACCTCAGAGGTCCCGAAGCAGATAAAATATTTAGAGGCAACAAAATATTCCAAAATTTTATTGAAAAACTCTGGGTATATTTGAAACTTAACCTTCTTTGTGTCTGATCAGATTTTCAATGATTTTCAATGGCATTTGTTTCAACTTTCAGTGGTGACATCACATTATCCTCATTTTTGAGGTGTTCAGCAGCTCTTCCTGACTCTTAACCTCAACATAACAGAGCCATCTGTTTCAGTAATCTTGTGTTTGCCCTGCTAGCTGAAAGATGTTGTGAAACTTGAAAGGGTTCCGAAAAGATTTACAAGAATTTTGTCAGAGTTGGAGGATTTGAGCTGGAGGGAGAGGGTGAATAAGCTGGGATTATTTCCCTGGAGTGTCAGAGGCTAAGGGGAAACCTTATAGAAGTTTATAAATTCATGAGGGGCATGAATAGGGTGAATAGACAAGGTCTTTTTTCTCTATGTACTGCAATCCAATACGAGAGGACATAGGTTTCAGGTGAGAGGAGAAAGATTTAAAAGGGACCTAAGGGACAAGTGCTTCACGCAGAGGGTGGTGTGTGTATGAAATGAGCTGCCAGAGGAGGTAGTGGAGACTGGTACAATTACAACATTTAAAAAGCATCTGGATGGGTATATGAATAGGAAAGTTTTAGAGAGACATGGGCCAAATGCTGGCAAAAGGGACTAGATTAGGTTAGGATATCTGATTGGCATGGACGAGTTTGACCGAAGAGTCTGTGCCCGTGCTGTACATCTCTATGAATGTGTGAGGTTAACTTCTTTAACCTTTGTGTGATCCTCTGATCGGGCCTGCTGCTAAGAGTTTAATCTCACTCCGCTGTTAGCATGGCAGTGTTCACCTTCAGACCATCTTTATTCGGATCATTACTATCTTCCAAATTTTCTGGAGGGTCCTCTGAGCAGGGATCATGTTACTCCATGCTCCAGGATCAATCTTCTTCAGATTTATGATGTGGGCACCATCTTGTATCCTCTGGTTGTATGAGTTACTTTCTACCCATTTGTTCTGTTGCTTCAATAACTCATCTGCAACCAACTTCCTCCTTACTACATATTCTGTTTCAAAATCCCTTTGACATGTTCTGCAGACTGTTTCCATTTCTGGCTGGCTGTAAATTCACGTGACCGTCTGGAGCTTCTGCAAATCTTTCTCTTGCTTTAGTACATATTCATCTTGTTGTTTGAATGCATCATGCCTGCTGCCTTGGACTTGGCTATGCTGAAGGCTAGCTGTTTGGCGAGTCAGCTACTCCATCTGCTTCTGGCTTCATGTGCTCTGGCAGTGTGTACAGCCCAAGAAATTGTGAACTTGTCATTTCCGATTAGCGTTTTCTGTACTTTGGAGTCTGCAGAACTCTGAATCAATTGATGTATTAGCCTTTCATCTGTGTCCTTAATGTCTGCATTTCTCAGTCTTGCTGCAAAGTTTTCAGTAAGCTCATCTAACTCCTGACTGAGGCCTTTATTTCATATCAATTAATCCAATGCATTGATGGAGGTGGATACCGGATCTTTCAAAATTTTGTCTGAGTTTCAGCCCTTAGCTGTTAAGTAAGTGGGATGCCTTGCCTCCAGCCCACAGAAGGATATAATTGACCCTCTTCTCATTGTGAGTTATTTAGACAGCCAGTGACTTTTGTTTGAAGACCAATAACATCAGTGCATCATTATAAAGTGAAAGGCAAGATGTTTAAAGGGGAATTGAGGAAAAGCTTTTTCATCCAGAGTATGGTGGGAATCCGGAATGCAAATGGGAACCTTGGAGGATAGCTGAGGCGGGGAACCTCACAATCTTGAAAGACACTGAAGTAGTTTGATCTGACAAATGCCAAGTAACCTTCATGCCATACAAATGCCAGGCAATGGGCATATCTAACAAGACAGAATCTAACTATTGCTCCTTGATGTTCAGTGGTATTGCCATCAGTGAATCTTCCGATATCAACATTCTGGGGTTACAATTGCCCATAAATTGAACTGGACCAGACATATAAATATTGTGACTACAAGAGCAGCTTAGGTGCTAGACAGACTGCCAGTGATGTATTATCCCCACTTGCCTGTACAGGTGCAGCTCCAACAATACACAAGAAGCTTAACACCTTCCAGGCAAAGTGACCCACTTGATTGGCAACATATCTAACTAATATTTTTCAACAGGTGCCAGCTCCTTCGACCACTGACAGTAACAGCAGAGTGTACCATCTATGAGATGTACTGTATCTAAAACAGAAATTCACTAAAGCCCTTCTGATCGCAATTTCCAAATTCATGACTGTTACATTTCTGTTTAAGAGTGACGGATTTCAATCCTGTAAGAATTTAAGAGCTAATATAATATCTTAGGGTCTAACAATCTTCCCACATCCCAAAATTGTATATTATTCCTGAGCTTTTCACTTACACGTACTTGACTTTTTGCATCATGCCTATTGTTGGAGGGCTGATTGATTTCATGGTGGCCTTCTACAATTCCGCTTTCCAAGTCTATCTTTAGCTGCATTTTCAATGCAGTTGGAGTGGGTCAGTATTATGCAACTGCACAATTCCCTGAGTTGGCTTTTGTTTCTCTTTAATGCTTCCTTATTAATTGCTGTGACCTCATTGTGTCGAAGCTCCCCGTGTAGTCAGGAAACTTCCAGGAGTGACCAGGTTCCTGGGAAGAATTATGACACAGATGTTCTGTTTTACCTGCACGCTAAACACTCCACACTTGTTGTCAATCATGTGCCATTCCCATTCATTTTGGTTTTTTTAAGAGTGTGTTCTATATTACTGAGAATTTGGAGAGGTGATGGCTTGGCTAGGTTATCCTATGCTGCCTTCTGAGTATGATTTCCTCTACAGATGGTAGTTCATATTTAAAGGTGTTGTTCTTAAATATAGTGTGGCAATATGGAGATCTTGTTTTAACATCCTGCAGTTCGTGATTAAAAGTATGAGCTGTTCACTCAGTAGACTATGGGATCTGCGATGTTGTGGTAAAGCTGTCATATGGGTTAGGCTTCCTTTAACACACATGTCTCTGAAATTTCTGCCTCTACATTGTATCCTACTGTCAGATATGATCTCTGCAGGCGCATAGGAACATAGCAACATGCAAACAGAAATAGGCCAATTGGACCCTCGAGCTTGTACCAAGCAGATCATATTTTGTGCTCTTTCAGTCTGTCACTGTTGAATTCTGTCCGTCACAGTTTCCTGATGACTAGAAACTGGGAAAAGTGGTGACTAGAAAAAAAAAATGGATAGTAACTAAAATGTTGAGCCTTTGAAGCAAGGGTATCACATGAGGTTGTAGAGGGTAAGACCATATGCAACCAAAGTAGGGCATTCAGCCCATCCAACCTGCTCCCCCATTCACTGAGATCATGGCAAATCTGATAATCCTCAACTCCACTTTCCTGCCTTGTCCCTCTAGCACTTGATTCCCTTACTGATCAAAAATCTGTCCATCTCAGCCTTCAATCTACTTAATGATCCAGCCTCAACAGCAGGAGCAAATTCCACTGATTCACTACTCTCTGAGAGAAGAAATTCTTCCTCATCCTATTTTAAATGTGTGACCCTATATTGTGAGATGAAGTCCTTTGGTCTTAGACTCTCCCACAAGAGGAAACAATCTTTCTGCATCTGCTCTGTCAATCTAAAGAATCCCTCAGAATCTTGTACGTTTTAATAAGGTCACTTTTTTTTTGAATTCCAATGTGTACAAGCCCAACCTACTGAACTTCTCTTTATTGGACAATCCCACTGTACTGGGTTCTTTGCATGGATGTGGTTAGTGCCTCTGACCACTCTCACACATTCATACCACCTCCTTGATATTTTTGTTGATCCCTGGCCAATGTACGCTCCCGTACTCTCTACCCCTGATGTACCTGTCACAATACAGCCTGACAAACAGCTTCAGGTACCTTTCACTTGCTTCATTTTAAAAGTCTCAGCTCATGAAGTACCTCATTTATCTCTGCTTGGCCCTTTGCTAATGTCTAGTACCTTTTGATCACACCAGGCCCACCTTCTACAATAACTTTCTGGAATGACTCTGGAATACCTTGGGTACGTATTTCTTTTATCCATTCACCAACGAGGGTATTGTTGACCAGGTCATTTATTGCCCAGAGGGCAGTTATGAGTCAACCACATTGCTAAAGGCATGGAGTTATGTGAGTCCAGCCCAGATAAGGATAGCTAATCCCTTCCCTAAAGACATTAGTGAACCAGATGGGCTTTTTCTGACAATTGGCAATGGGCTCATGGTCACCGTTAGACTTTCAATTCCAGATTTGTATTAAATTCACATTCCAGCATTTGCTCTGGCAGGATTCAAACTTGGGCTCCAGCACATTATTTGGGTCTTTAGATTAACAGCCCAGTTGTAATAACACGAGGCCACCACCTGCCCTTCATACTCATTCTTCATGTCCATGCTGTCCACAAGGTGGCTCAGTGGTTATTATTGTTGCCTCACAGTGCCAAGGATCTGGGTTTGACTCCACCCTTGGGTGACTGTGTGTGTAGAGTTTGCACCGCGTCTGCGTAGGTTTCCATTGGGTGCATGGATTTCCTCCCACAGAAGAAAGATGTGCAGGCTAATGGATTGGCCATGGGGAACGCAGGGTTACAGTGATTGGGTGGGATCGTCTTCAGAGGGTCAGTGTGGACTCAATAGGTTGAATGGCCTGCTCCCACACTGTAATGATTCTGTGTTACTTGTTGCAGCAAGCAAACTGCAAGCATTTTCCAATTTGATAACCCCCTCAGCATGTCTCAAATAGTCACTTGGCCTCCCTGTTTGCAACAGACATCGACATGTATGACTAAAAGTGTGTCAGTGTCAGTAATACGCTTGGGAGTGGCTTTCATCAAATTCTGCGCTATGGTTTGTGATCGGTTTCTATAATGAATTGTTTACCGACTAGGCACATGTGGAATCAACACCAGTGTCATGCTCTATATGTTTGAGTAATTGGATTGCATACTTAATAATGGACTTTTAAGTACTGAGTGCAATTAGTTTGCCAACTTGCTTGGTGAATGCTCCTCTCCCACATTGAGATGCATTAACCTCCACAGCTGTTTCTTTCACGTGCCTCTTCTGACAATGTCCCAGCCAATGATCTGGGGATATGGATTCAAATGCCACGAGTACAACTGGTGGGATTTAAATCTAAATAATGACTCTGGAACTAATAAAGCTCGCTTAAAAAATAATGACCATGCCCTGAGTTTCATAAAAACTCGACTGGTTCAACTAATTGCTTTACTCTTGCAGTTTTAAAGCTGGTTTTCCCTTGAATTGGTATTCTTGAGAATTGTCATCTTGAAGAGAGCAAGATGAAAAGTTTTGACAAAATGTATCTGTTTTCAGTAAAAGTTGAGAACAGTCATATCAAATAGCTATTTCCGATTTCACTTTTAGAGCAACCCCCCACCAAAAAAGTTATTTTTCGATATATTTTCCAGTGTTCTTGAAACAAATGCTTGATCTTTATGCAATAACTACACAGAGGCAAGGTCCCTTCACCAAGTCACCCTTTATTCACTAGTGCATAGTCACTAATGCAGAGTCAATCCTCTACTGAGGAGATTCTAACCTCCTGGGCATTTTGATTAAGCAGATTCTAATTCCTGGTTGTAATTTCTTTTAGGGAAGGAAACTGCTGTCCTTATCTGGTCTGGCCGATATGTGACCAGCAATATATTTGACCCTCAAGCTCTCTCTGGGCAATTAAGGGGTGACTGATGAATGTTGGCCTGAGGTAGAGGTGCCTTCATCCTGTGTATGTTGAAACAAATCCCTATTTTTTTCTTCTATTTCCAATTATAATTGGCCATTTGTATCAATTCTCACACATTGGGAGTGTCCTCATTTAATGAGAGCAGACATTGAAATAATTGCACACAGTCTGGTATCCCGTCACCACGTCACCTTTTATTTACTCATGTACAGTTACATTGGCTGAGTCTGTCACCTGAACTGAGGATATCCTCATCTTTTTATTTTCACTTAATTTCCAGAAATAATTGCACTGTGGCTGGGTCCTATCACCAATCCACCCTTTATTTATTAGTGCTCAGTACATTGGCTATGATCAACCAGCCTGAAGTCAATTCTCAACTGAGGAGATTTGAACCTCCCGATTACTTCTTTAAAGTGGAATCTAATCTCCTGGTTATATTTTTTTCTTATATTTTATTTAGGAAGGCAAAGTCTCAGTCCAAGTGAACTTTTTACCATAGTAACACACTGGCTGTGGCCAGTCAGCTCAGAGTCAGTCCTCAACTGAGGAGATTCTAATCTCTGGGTTACTTTTTAAAAGCAGATTCTAATCACCTGGTTACATTGGTCAGCCACAGCTTCTTTAATTGACCCAGGTTGACAACACCAATCAAGCACTTTATCGCTAACAAGATCCACCTGATGCATGTGCTCAATTCCTGCACTAGATGAGGTTACCAAGAAGAACATTCCATTTCACTCTTTACCCTCACCTGAGGTTTGGGGAGCTTCAAGCTATGCCACCAGCAATTATCTCTCTCTAATAAGAGAGCAGTCATGTGGTCTGCTGGGTCTATGGTAACTTTACCTTTTAGGAGCTCTCTTCCTAATCCAGGCAGCATCAGGAGGTGGAGAAATCAAGGCTTTGGGTGGAACCATTCTTCAGTCCTGAAGAAGGGTTACACCTGAAACGTTGACTGCTACACGTCCTGATGCCATCTGGCTTACTGTGTTCTTCCAGCCTCTAGCTTGTCTACCTTGGATTCCAGCATCTGCAATTTTTTTTGTCTCTCCCTGATCCTGGCAGCCTTCCTTTGTCACTGACATAAAGGGACTTGGTGGAGTCATGGGAATTATACTGGTCTCATGAATTAGTGGTCCAAGCTAATATTCAGGGAACATGGATGCATAATCTATAATGACAGCTCCCAGATAATTAATACATCTGGGGTTAAAAATGCAAGCATGGAATATTCTTAATTGCCATAAACATCCACTGATTCACTAACGTTGTTTAGGAAAGGAAATGTGCTTCCCTTACATGGACTGAGCTGTGTATGACTCCAAAATCAGAGCAATGTGTTTGAATTTTAACTGCCCTCTGAAATGGGTCAGCAAGTCACTCACATCTTGGAAGGAGTAGGAATGGGAAACAAAAACAGCCCTCAGCAGTCATGCCCATATCCAATCAAAAGATGTAAAAATAAGTCATTGAGATATTAGGAGATCTGAGAGCCTGAATAGGCTGGGGCTGTTTTCCTTAGAGCATGGGAGGCTGAACAGTGACTTTATAGAGGTTTATAAAATAATGAGGGGCATGGATAGGATAAGTAGACAAGGTCTTTCCCCAGGGAGGGGGAGCCCAGAACTAGAGGGCATAGGTTTAAGGTGAGAGGGGAAAGATATAAAAGGGACCTAAGGGACAACTTTTTCATGTGTTTGGAATGAGCTGCCAGAGGAAATAATGGAGGCTGGTACCATTGCAGCATTTAAAAGATAGCTGAATTGGAAGGGTCTAGAGAGATATGGGTCAAGTGCTGGCAAATGGGACTAGATTAATTGAGGATTTCTGGTCAGTATGGACGAGTTGGACCAAAGGGCCTTGTTCTTGCTGTACATCTCTAAGACTCTACTCTGCATATTCCCGTCTCAAAGCCAATTCTGAGCTTTTTTCAATAAACCATAAGCCAGTTCGATCCCCTCCCAAGTGGGGCATTGCGGTAAAATAACAACAATCTAAAACAACAACATTGTTTGAGTCAACACTGATCCCTGGGCTCAAATCCTGCAGAAGAGATTCAAACCCATAACCTTCTCACTCAGGGGTAACAGACTCAAAACCCCTTCCACAAGGAATTGCATTGACCCTATATCCATGCAGTCATGTTGATGAGCTATGGCTGAGGACCTCAGCTGTCTATTATGTTGGATGTAAATGGGGATTGTAAAGCATAACTCTTAACAACCTGACATTCTCAACATTGTCCTAGTACTTTGGAGACTGGCAGTCTATCTGTTGCAAACAAGTAGGTGTTCTCATTGTTTACAAGCATGAACATATTATACCGTGTTTACAAAACAGGTAAAGAAACTTAGCCTCCATCAATCTGTGACAGCTATGTCACCCAGGCCTGATGTCAAGTCAACCTCAGAACAGATCATTTGACTCCCTTAATTTTACACCAAAGATACAGTCCTAGCATAGTAATCTTAACAATAGCATGTTGCAACCCTGTCCATTACACATTCCCTCTTACAGATGCTTTACCTCTTTGACCAAGCTTTTAGTGATTCCTGCTAATGCTACTTTTTATACTCTCTGCACCAATTGTGAATAATGATTCTGATGAAGCACCTCAGAATGCTATCTGGTGTTAAAAGTGCTGCCTGATTGCAAGTGTCAATCGTTTTGAGCAACTTTGTGTGAAATGGTGTTGTAGTAACTGAAAAGGAAGAAAGCAGAGCTTTCATTTTTACATCATCTCTCTCAGAAATGTTTCAAAGTGCTTTGTCCCCAATGCAATACTTCAAAACGCAACAGCTGCGGACATGTTGGGAAACCCAGCAGCTCTGTTTTATTCCCACATCAAGTTGCTACGTACTTCACTGAAGTGAATGATCTGTTAAATTGCCTTGTTTTGGCAAAGTGGGATGGTGGCAACAATGTTGTGATAAGAATCATGAAAATCGATAGCTGGCACACCAGAATAGGAACGATAAAGGAGAATACCAGAGTAGTTTGTATGGTAAATGTGGCAAGATGATTTCCTTGATAAATGAGTCCACAAAATAGAGAGTCATAGAGTCCTACAGCTCAGAGACAGGCCCTTCGGCCCAAACTGGTCCATGCTGACCATGTCCATGCACTCCAACCCCATTTCCCTGCACTTGGTCCGGATCCTTCTAATCCTTGCCTATCCATGTATTTGTCCAAATGCCCTTGAAACATTGTTAATGTACCCACCTCAACTACTTCCTCTGGTAGCTCATTCCATATGTGTGCTAGTCTCTGTGTAAAAACATTGCCAGTCAGGTTCCCTTTTATTCTTTCCCCTCTAACTTAAACTGATGCCCTCGAGTCCCCAATTCCCCAACCCTGGGAAAAAGACTGACTGCATTCACAGGACAATGCGCAAGGCTTTTGGCACATTGGCCTTCATCAGTCAAGGCATTGAAAATAGAAGTTGCCAAGTTATGTTGCAGTTGTACAGGATTTTGGTGAGGTCACACCTGGAGTAAAGTGTTCAGTTTTGGTCACCTTGCTATAGGAACGGTGTCATTAAACTAGAAAGAGTGCAGAAAAAACTTACAAGGATGTTGTCAGGAACTCAAGGATCTTAGTAATAGAGAGAGGTTGGACCAGCTTGGAGCTTTTACTTATAAGCATAGGAGACTGAGGGGGGATCTTATAGAAATGTATAAGATCACGAGAGCACCAACCCATGAGGCACACCACTATTCACAGGCTTCTAGTCTGAGAAACATCCTTCCACTACTACCCTCTGCTTCCTACAATCAAGCCAATTTTGTATTCAATTTGCTAGCTCCCCCTGGACCCCATGCAATGTAACCTTCCTGAGCAACCTCAAAAATGTGGAAATTGTTACATGTAAGATACTTGCTACATTCATGTGAAATGCCTCTCTCCATTAAACATAACATCAAAGTATTCAATACTAGGTGTAACTTCAGGAAGAAATGGTTTGCATAAATGGATTAAGGGACTGTACTGTGGTATTTTCAACGTCAAATTTGAGTCAAACAAAAATGCATAAGCTCAGATCAGTGCTTGAAATTTAAGTATGGAAGAAAAAATAGATTTCCTGCAAACAAGTGTTTGGAATTCATTGCAAGCAAATGGTGAAGCTGAATTAATTATAGTAATAGGAGTGATAATGTAGAGGTACTGGTGTTGACAAAGTTAAAAATCACACAACACCAGGTTATAATCCAACAGGTTTATTTGGAAGCATTAACTTTCCGAGAGCTGCTCTTTCGTCAGGTAGCTAGTGGGGCAGGATCATAAGGCATGCAATTTACAGTACAAGATCAAAGTGTCATAATATTGATGCAATGTGTTGAACCTGTACTGTGACATGAACCCAAGATTCCGGTTGAGGCCATCATCATGGGTACCGAACTTGGCTATCAGCCTCTGTTCGGCCACTCATTATTGCATATCCTGAAGTCCATCTTGGAGGATGGTCACCCAAAGGTCCGAGGTTGAACGTCCCTGACCGCTGAAGTGTTCTCTGATTGGGAGAGAACACCCCTGCCTCATGATTGTTGCATGGTGTCCATTCGTCTGTTGTTGTAACATCTGCTTGGTCTCACCAATGTATGATTGCTCAGGACAGTCACCAACGTACAGTCACCGAGCAGAGGCTGATAGCCAAGTTTAGTACCCATCAGAATGGCCTCAACCAGGATCTTGGGTTCATGCCACACTACTAGTGACCCCACTACACTTATAGACATGCACTATAACCCACTCACACGCTCACACAGACCCTCTCTCATGCACATGCTCTCTCTCAGACACGCACACACACGAACGCGCACACACACACGCACACACATGCACACACACTTAACAGTAATCTTGGTTTGTTCATTACATCAAATCCACTGTACGGCACTTTGATCATTTACTATAAATTCTGTATCTATAAATCTTGCCCCACTAGTTACCTGATGAAGGAACAGCGCTCCAAAAGCTTGTGCTTCCAAATAAACCCGTTGGACTATAACCTAGTATTGTGTGAGTTTTAACTGCTGTTAGGAGACAATTGCAGAATTGTTTTAAATAAAAGTAATGGTAGGAAAAACTATAATCCATATCAGCGTGGTAAACCAAAATAAGACCTCTTTAACACCAAAGTTAATCATAGAGTCATACAGCACAGAAACAGACCCTTCGGTCCAACCAGTCCATGCTGAAATAAGCTTGTCCCACCTGCCGGCTGCTGACGACTTTTCAGAGTATCATAGGCTGACAACTGATAGTGATAAAAACAAATTTTAAAAATATTCAAAATTGCATTATTTTTGTGATCAGCATCATTTCTCTAAAACTTTGAATTCGGCAAATTGGGTGCCTGACCTGACTCAGTACACAACACTTTCACCTCTGAATCATATGTTTGTGGGTTTGAGAGATCAGTCGGAGACTTGAGCAGAAAATCCAGGCTGACACTCCCAGTACACTACCCAAGATGTGAATCATTATAAAATATGTTAATTTCCAGGGAGATAATTGATAACATACAGTCTGTCCTTCAATTGGACATAAAAAGTCCTGAAGCACTAATTCAAAGGTGATTGTATAATGGGAATGTGGTCATGTCGCTGGACTGGTGGAACAGAGATTCCAGGGCAGAAGTGGTTACTGCAGATGCTGGAGATTAGCGTCAAGATTAGAGTGGTGCTGGAAAAGCACAGCAGGTCAAGCAACATCTGAGGAGCAGGAAAATTGATATTTTGGGCAAAAGTCCTTCATCAGCCTACATGTGACTCCAGATCCAACAATGTGGTTGATTATTAACTGCCCTGATTTTGAGGGTGTTTAGAAATGGACAACAAATGCTGACCTTGAAACTGATGCCCAAACCCAATTAATGAAAGAAATTCGAGATTAAGTTTTCCCCAGCACCCTAGAAAGTTTTTATTCCTCAACAAATGACCCGCAAAATGTGTCAATGGATCATGATTCCATTGTCATTTGTTGGATTTCAGTCTTCTTTTTTTAATCATTTCTGAGATGTGGGTGTCACTGGCTAAGCCAGCATTGATTGCCCAGTCCTAGTTGCCCTTGAGAAGATGGTAGTGAGCTGCCTTCCTGAACCACTGCATTCCATGTACTGTAGGTTGACCACAATGCTGGTAGGGACTTAAAGGATTTTGACCCAGCGATACTGAAGGAGTGGTGCTCTATTTCCAAGTCAGGATGGTGTGCAGCTGCGGGTAACTTGCAGATAATTGTGTTCCCATGTACATGCTGCCTGTGTCCTTCTAGATCGAAGTAGTCAGGTGGAAGGTGCTGTCTAAGGATCTTTAATAAATTTCTGCAGTGAATCTTGTAAATGGTACATACTACTGCTATTGAGCATCACTGATGGAGGGAGTGGATGTTTGTGGATGTGGTGCCAATCAGTTGGGCTGCTATGTTTTGGGATGGCGTCAAGCTGCTTGAGTATTTTTGGTCTGCACTCGTCCAGGCAAGTGGATGGTATTCCTTCCCATTCCTGACTTGTGCATTGTTGATAGACTTTGGGGAGTCACCTGTGTGCTACATTTCTTGACTTTGTAAAAGTAAGCTGTGTCTCCTGACACACCCAAAAAATGCAGCAACACACAAATAAGCACAATTAGTATAAGTGAACAGCATGGAATGATGTCAGTAGCAATACTGGTATAGAGCATATACATTTTACAAATACATACAGAGAGTGTTTTAACAGAGATAGTCTCAAAAAAAAGGAACAATTTAAAAATATAGTATTTATTTGAACATAAAGTGTTTAGGCACATGCTGAACTTGTGAAAGCTGCTATATAAATACAAGTCTCGTTCTTTTTATTCTGTTTTCATTCAGAAACATGAGAGGTATATTTCATAAATTAACACAAGATAATTTATGTTCACTTACACAAGTAAAGTGATATTCTTTGCATCACCATAATGCAGAATGCTTCAAACCAAACCATTTCTCTGTTTCAAAATTTTCTGGATTGGAGAAAAACACCAGATCACCTGACTCAAATGTGTAAAGTGAAAAACCCTAATAAATATCAGTATTTACCTGAACGATGAAAGAATGACAAAACATTACAAAATAGGAAATTAGGGCAGCATGGTGCTGAGTGGTTCGCACACAAGCCCTGACTTTGATTCTCATCCTTGGCTTGGTTGATTGATTGGTTGATTTGATTAATTGCCAGGTGTACCTGAGTACAGTGAAAAGCTTCATTGGTGAGCAGTACAGGCAGATCATAGTAAGTAAGGTCATACAGATCATAGGATGAAAGTATCTTGGACAGAGTAAGGCATGCAGGTTACACTACACAGGTTGCACGCTAGGCAAGATCAACATTAATAAGATCAGCATTTTATGAATGAGTTGGAGATGCCGGTGTTGGACTGGGGTGTACAAAGTTAAAAATCACACAACACCAGGTTATAGTCCAACAGGTTTAATTGGAAGCACACTAGCTTTCGGAGTGACGCTCCTTCATCAGGTGATAGTGGAGGGCTCGATCGTAACACAGAATTTATAGCAAACATTTACAGTGTGATGTAACTGAAATTATACATTGAAAAATTGATTGTCTGTTAAGCCTTTCATCTGTTAGAATACAGTGATAGTTTCACTTCTTTCATGTGTAAATCACAAAACCCTTTTTTTTAAAGTTGCATTCTCGGGTTAGCTGTTAACAATGGTGATAGCTAGACAATATGATGAAGGTGTTAGCCCCCTGTGTTCTCTGTCTATGCCATGATGCTTAGATTGATTCTAATCTAAAAAGTGAGATAAGAGAGGTTTACAACTTCAAAAACTGCATGAATTTATGTGAAACTCTGTTATCTCACTTTTTAGATTAGAATCAATCTAAACATCATGGCATAGACAGAGAACACAGGGGGCCAACACCTTCAACATATTGTCTAGCTATCACCATTGTTAACAGCTAACCCGAGAATGCAACTTTAAAAAAAAGGTTTTGTGATTTACACATGAAAGAAGTGAAACTATCACTGTATTCTAAGAGATGAAAGGTTTAACAGACAATCAATTTTTCAATGTATAATTTCAGTTACATCACACTATAAATGTTTGCTATAAATTCTGTTACGATCGAGCCCTCCACTATCACCTGATGAAGGAGCATCGCTCCAAAAGCTAGTGTGCTTCCAATTAAACCTGTTGGACTATAACCTGGTGTTGTGTGATTTTTAGCATTTTATGAAGTTAGAGAGTCCATTCATCAGTCTAATAACAGCAGGGAAGAAGCTATTCTTGAACGTGTTGACGCGAGTGTTCAAGAGTCTGTAAGCTCTGCCTGATGGAAGAGCTTGTAGCAGAGCATTACCGTAGTGGGAGGGGTCTTTGATAATGTTGATAGCCTTTCCACAATGTAAAAGGAGTGCATGGATGGGAGGTTGGCTCCCATGATGGTCTGGATTGTACACACAACCTTCTGTAGTTTCTTCTGGTCCTGGGCAGAGCAATTGTCGTACCAGGCCGTTATGCACCCAGACTATATGCTTTCTATGGTGCATCTGTGAAACTTAGTGAGGGTCCTTATGAACATGCTGAATGCCCTGAGCTCCCTGAGGAAGAAGAGGCATTGTGCCTTCTTGATCGTCACAGCTACAGGTCGTCAGTTATCGTCACTTCGAGGAACTTGATGCTCTCCACCCTCTCAACCTCAGTTCCATTCAAGTAGATGGAGGTGTTCTGGATTAGTGGTGCTGGAAGAGCTCAGCAGTTCAGGCAGCATCCAAGTAGCTTCGAAATCGACGTTTCGGGCAAAAGCCCTTCAAGGGCTTTTGCCCAAAACGTCGATTTCGAAGCTACTTGGATGCTGCCTGAACTGCTGTGCTCATCCAGCACCATTAATCCAGAATCTGGTTTCCAGCATCTGCAGTCATTGTGTTTACCTCGTAGATGGAGGTGTGTTCTCCATTCTTTCTGAACTCAATGATCAGTTCTTTAGTTTTGCCAACATCAAGAGAGGTTGCTCTCACTGCACCACATCGCCAAGCTCTCTGTCGCCTCTGTAAGCTGACTCATCATTGTTTGACATCCGTCCTACCATAGTGGCGTTGTCAGCAAACTTGCAGACAGTGTTTGTTCAGAATTTGGTGACACAGTTATGGCTGTACAGGGAGTGCAGTGGGGGGTTGAGAATGCATCCTTGGAGGGCTCCAGTGTTGAGTATTATTGTGGAGGAGATGTTACCTATCCTCACTTATTGCGACTATGGGTCAGGAAGCAATGGAACCAGTTGCAGGCGGTGCAGCCAAGACCAAAGTCTTGGAGTTTTGAGATCAGTCTGGAGGAGGTAATCGTGTTGAAGGTGGACCTGTAGTCGATAAGCAGGAGTCTGATATATCCTTGCTGTTCAGGTGTTCCAGGGATGAGTGCAGGGCTAGAGAAATGGCATCTGCTGTGGACCTGTTACGTTGGTAGACAAATGGCAGGGGATCAAGGCAGGCTGGGAGACTGAAGTTAATCTGGGCCATGACCACCCTCATGAAGCCCTTCATGATAATTGAGGTCAGAGCCACCAGTCAGTAGTCCTTAAGGCCAGTTGCATGTGCTTTCTTAGGTACATGGGTGATGATGGTCTTCTTGAAGCAGGTAGGGACTTTTGCATGTCTGTCTTGAACATTCTCCCCTCGTCGGCATCGGTTTCCTCCCACAGTCCAAAGGTGTACAGGTTCAGTGGATTGGCAATGCTAAGTTTACAGTAGTGTCCAGGGCTGTACAGGTTAGGTCTTTTAGCCATGGGAAATGTTGGCCTACGGTGATAGGGTATAGTGGTGGGTCTGGGTGTGATGGTCTTCGGAGAGGTGGAATGAACTCAATGGCCTGCTTCCACACTGTAGGGATTTGATAAAATTGTTTTATTCATCCAAGTACTATATCACTTTTGTTTCCATTCGTAATGTACTGCACAGGAATGATGCCATGATTTGCTTGGATCTGCTTAAAAGCGTTCTGGACAATTCCTGGTATTTTCGACAAAGTGCTTTTGTGGGTAGTCGAAATTTCAGTTTACATGCAAAGCTATATTCAGTTGTCAGCAATCAATGATGATACATGGCAATGTCTACGAATTGGATGTGTGAGCTCCGAGATACTGAACTGAGCTTGCCAAAATGGTGTGAACATTTTACATGAAGTGCAAAATTTGACATTAATTTGCAAAGAGAAATGATGCATCTCTCAGCAAAATAACACAGAAGAGAATGAAATATATTGGATAAACACCGAATGTACAATGTAGGTGCTGAAACTGTGCTTTTAAAGTTACATGATATGAAATCTTGTGGTAGTTAGGGGGCATCGTGTAAAAAGAAACAAAAATACATATTTCTTGCCTGCTTCAAAAAGACCATCATCACCCATGTACCTAAGAAAGCACATGCAACTGGCCTTAAGGACTACTGACTGGTGGCTCTGACCTCCATTATCATGAAGGGCTTCATGAGGCTGGTCATGGCCCAGATTAACTCTAGTCTCCCAGCCTGCCTTGATCCCCTGCTATTTGTCTACCAATGTAACAGGTCCACAGCAGATGCCATTTCTCTAGCCCTGCACTCATCCCTGGAACACCTGAACAGCAAGGATACGTCAGACTCCTGCTTATCAACTACAGGTCCATTGCAAAAATACATGGTTCATTGCTAAATTTCTTTGGGATCTGTCTAATTCATACAAAAGTACACATTTCATTAGACAAAAATATATCCAGAGGGGGTTTGTGTGTCTCCCTTCTGTCCTTTTCCTACATATCTCTGGTATCAATCTTCAGCGTAGAACAGGCACTGACAGCTTATATGAAAGGAAGCAATTATGGTTCAGTTATGTCTTTTAAAATGCCATAATGTGTCAAGTCACTTTATAACCAATGAAGACATATTGAAGTGCGATACCTTCAGAAACACGGCTGCTGTTCATTCTCAGCAACCTCCCGCAAGTCAATGGGTCCCCTCAATCAAGGACCCTTTTTGTTAATTCATGGGACATGGGTGTTGCTGGGTGGGCCAATGTTCATTGCCTGTCCCTCGTTGCCCTTAAGAAGATGGTGCAGAACTGCCTTCTTGAACTGCTGCAGTCCCTGTGCTGAAGGTAAACCCACAATGCACTTAGGGAGGGAATTCCAGGATTTTGACCCAGAAACACTGAAGGAACGCTGATATAGCACCAAGTCAGGATGGTGAGTGGCTTGGAAGGGAACTTGCAGGGGCTTGTGCTCCCATATATCTGGATTAGTGGTGCTGGAAGAGCACAGCAGTTCAGGCAGCAGCCAAGGAGCTTCAAAATCAACATTTCGGGCAAAAGCCCTTCATCAGGAATAAAGGCAGACAGCCTGAAGCGTGGAGAGATAAGCTCGAGGAGGGTGGGGGTGGGGAGAAAGTAGCATAGAGTACAATAGGTGAGTGGGGGAGGGGATGAAGGTGATGGGTCAGGGAGGAGAGGGTGGAGTGGATAGGTGGAAAAGGAGATGGGCAGGTAGGACAAGTCCGGACAAGTCATGGGGACGGTGCTGAGCTGGAAGTTTAAAACTAGGGTGACGTGGGGGAAGGGGAAATGAGGAAACTGCTGAAGTTCACATTGATGCCCTGGGGTTGAAGTGTTCCGAGGCGGAAGATGAGGTGTTCTTCCTCCAGGCGTCTGGTGGTGAGGTGGCGGCGGTGAAGGAGGCCCAGGACCTCCATGTCCTCGGCAGAGTGGGAGGGGGAGTTGAAATGTTGGGCCACGGGGCGGTGTGGTTGATTGGTGCGGGTGTCCCGGAGATGTTCCCTAAAGTGCTCAGCTAGGAGGTGCCCAGTCTCCCCAATGTAGAGGAGACCGCATCGGGAGCAATGGATACAATAAATGATATTAGTGGATGTGCATGTA
The DNA here is from genome assembly GCF_047496795.1 of Chiloscyllium punctatum. NCBI lineage: Eukaryota > Metazoa > Chordata > Chondrichthyes > Orectolobiformes > Hemiscylliidae > Chiloscyllium > Chiloscyllium punctatum. The sequence continues at coordinate 80,089,877 of NC_092763.1, forward strand.
AAACTTTGATGGATGTGGAAGGTTCCTTTAGGGTCTTGGATAGAGGTGAGGGAGGAGGTGTGGGCACAGGTTTTACAGTTCCTGCAGTGGCAGGGAAAAGTGCCAGGATGGGAGGGTGGGTTGTAGGGGGGCGTGGACCTGACCAGATAGTCACAGAGGGAACGGTCTTTGCGGAAGGCGGAAAGGGGTGGGGAGGGAAATATATCCCTGGTGGTGGGGTCTGTTTGGAGGTGGCGGAAATGTCGGTGGATGATTTGGTTTATGCAAAGGTTGGTAGGGTGGAAGGTGAGCACCAGGGGCGTTCTGTCCTTGTTATGGTTGGAGGGGTGGGGTCTGAGGGCGGAGGTGCGGGATGTAGAGGAGATGCGTTGGAGGGCATCTTTAACCACGTGGGAAGGGAAATTGTGGTCTTTAAAGAAGGAGGCCATCTGGTGTGTTCTGTGGTGGAACTGGTCCTCCTGGGAGCAGATCTGGCGGAGGCGGAGGAATTGGGAATATGGGGTGGCATTTTTGCAAGAGGTGGGGTGGGAAGAGGTGTAATCCAGGTAGCTGTGGGAGTCGGTGGGTTTGTAAAAAATGTCAGTGTCAAGTCGGTCGTCATTAATGGAGATGGAGAGGTCCAGGAAGGGGAGGGAGGTGTCAGAGCTGGTCCAGGTAAATTTAAGGTCAGGTTGGAATGTGTTGGTGAAGTTGACGAATTGCTCAACCTCCTCGCGGGAGCATGAGGTGGCGCCAATGCAGTCATCAATGTAGCAGAGGAAGAGGTGGGGAGTGGTGCCGGTGTAATTACGGAAGATCAACTGCTCTATGCAGCCAACAAAGAGACAGGCATAGCTGGGGCCCATACGTGTGCCCATGGCTACCCCTTTGGTCTGAAGGAAATGGGAGGATTCAAAGGAGAAATTGTTAAGGGTGAGGACCAGTTCGGCTAAACGAATGAGAGTGTCGGTGGAAGGGTACTGTTGGGGACGTCTGGAGAGGAAAAAACGGAGGGCTTGGTGGTCCTGGTCATGGCGGATGAAGGTGTAGAGCGATTGGATATCCATGGTGAAGATGAGGCGTTGGGGGCTGGGGAAACGGAAGTCTTGGAGGAGGTGGAGGGCATGGGTGGTGTCTCAAACATATGTGGGGAGTTCCTAGACTAGGGGGGATAGGACAGTGTTATCTGCTGTCCCTGTCCATCTGTGATGTGGAGGTGCTGGTGTTGGACTGTTCTGGACAAGATCGAAAATCACACGAGACTAGCTTGTAGTCCAACAGGTTTATTTGAAAACAAGCTTTCAGAGCCTTACAAGTTCTTCAGGTGCTAGTGCGAGCACCTGATAAAGGGGCAGTGCTCTGAAAGCTTGTGTTTTCAAATAAACCTTTTGGGCTGTAACCCTGACATTGTGCAACTTTTGACCTTGCCCTTCTAGAGGGCAGTGATCATTGCTTTGGAAGATGCTGACTAAAGATCTTTCTTAAATTTCTATGTTGTCTACTCAGGGCTGTGAGTTTCTGTTGTGGGACATCATGTAGCTGAACAGGTCAATTCTCAACCAACAGATTCTTGGGCAATTGGGTCAGTCTTCCAGGAAGGGGTGGGACCCAGGCCATTGAATTCACTTCTCCTTCTTTCCCGCTCTTGTCGCATTCTATCTCATCTTTGAGGTTTTTGGATTCCAAGCATGATGTAGCCTCAAAGACAAGTTGTTGCTATTTTGAGTGATTACTAACAAACGCCTTCTGGACATTAACGTCATTGCTGCTGTATTTCAAAGAGAGCTTTACTACTGCTGCCCTGTTCCTAGAATGCAGGCTGTTTGAGAGTTGAGAAAGCAGGAGTTGCGTATAGGTCTCTGCTCAATGAATAGGAGACGATGTCTGGTCGATTGTGGTTATTTTTGAAGAATGTCTGTCTGACTGCTTGTGGAGCTGGCTTTGAGAAGGACACAAGAGTTTGTTCTTCAGCCCTCCCATTGAATTCAGAGAATGGGATAGAGGCATTGGTTAGATGATTATGTTATTGATCTTTCACAATCTGGGTCTCACTGCAGTCCAAGACTGTTGAGACAACAACTGCTCTGTACAGTAGGGCACTTGTTACTTTGTGAAGGTCTTTGTTGTCACTACCATAGTTTGTAGAAGACTGAGCTGGTGCAATTGATCCAATATTAGATTTCCTCATTATGAGCGGCTTTTGAAGAAAGGTGAGAGCCAAAAAGTGGCAAGCACTCAATGTATTCCAGAGTCTCTCCTTCAAAATGAAGCATGGTTATATTGACCAGTTCTAATTGATATGTGAGTTTCATTGTCAATTTTGCACAATTGAAGAGTTTGATAGTGCCTCAACCCATTGAAATTCTTGATGTACTCCCTTGGGTTGTTTTATCAGGCTCCTTTTGGTTCAAGGAGATCACATATTTCAGCATCATTTTCTCATGACATTCTCAACCCCAATATCTCGACAGAGGAGTCAAACTTTCTTTGATTCCATGTTTGTTGAATTGTGCTGGGTGTTTCAAGATTTTCCAGATTGGTCATGAGCTGCTTTTGGAAATTTTCCCAATAGATGGATACTTTAAGAATGAGACATTGACCTGCACCTTTGGAAACGATGAGTCTAGTGCATTGGTAATGTTCCGGTTGAACAAGTTGACTATCTATTCAGTAGGTTTAAGTGTCCCAGTGGGATGGGGTAATTCAAACACCACTTCGATCTTTGACTCAGTCACCAACATATTCCAGCAGCTACCAATATTTTAATCTGGGTTGACTTCCATAATGTATTTATTTGTCCAGAAGAAAGCTAGACTGAAGTCAACGTGAATGCATTCATTTAGTGGGAGGATTCCACTTGTTTTTCTCAATGGTTCCTCCCCAGGAATTGGAGGTATGTCACACCTCTATCTTCTGGGTGAATGATCTTCTTTGGGGGTGACAATGAGAACTCTATATGAAGGTCACAATCGAACTTTTGCTAAACATTTTCATTCAAATCAAAGGAATGTGTTGATCACTGTGGTTACCCTTAAAATGTTCTATTGATTTATTCATGGGCTGTAGGCATCACTGTCTTGGCCAATTGCCCAGACAACAGGTAAGAGTTGACCACATTGCTGTGGGTCTGGAGTCACATGTAGGCCCAGACCAGGTAAGAACAACAGTTTCCTTTCTTTAAGGACATTAGTGACCCAGATGGATGTTTGCAACAATTGGCAGCGATTGTCATTGGTCTGGCTTTTTTTTCCAAGATTATCATTTTGTTGAATTCAAGTTTCAGAATGGCTTATGGTGGAATTGGAAACCGAGTGCCAGACATCAGATCAGGGTTCTAGATTATTAGCCTAGTGACATTACCATTGCATCAATATTGGTGATGAGAGTTGAGCTAGAGGTGAAGTGCCATGAAGTTTTTATTTATACAATTGGAGAGATGTGTCAAGCATTCATGATCCTATTCCAATTCTGTTGACATGATAGTCACTGTCAGCTTTTCCTTGTAATCTACTGGGTACTTCCATTCTTGTTGGTTCAGGTGATTTTCCCTTGCAAAGAACACTTTGATTGCAATTTGGAATCTTGATAGCTGATGTGATACAAGTGTGTTTCTTCTCTCTGGATTGTTATCCAACTTATCCATGAGAGTTGTAATGTGCCACATTTTAAATCTTAAAAGTTTTGTTTCTTTGATGACAAATGTTGTGATCCTGGAGAGCATGGCCTCCCCCTTTCCCAGCTCATCGAATGTGGCTGGAAACCTGTACCTGACTTTATTTGACATGGGAACCTCCTGGTGCTATAATTGTTCAAAAGATCTCAATGGTTGGTGGTCAGTTATTGTGATGTGCTGACTCACAACGACTGCAATCACGTTCTTTGTAAGATGCACGGTCTTCCTTCACTGCTCAGAACCTTTAGTCTGGAGCCTCTGCTCTGACCTTGCTGTAATGTGCAATAGCTCCTGACAGCTACTCTGAACCACCATACCAACCTGCAAATCAGGCCATTTGGCCCCTCAAGCCTGTTCTATTATCTTCTAGGAGCATGACTGGTCTGGTTGTGTTTTCAATTGTACTTTCCTGTCTTCATTCTAAATGTTTTAACTCTGTCGTCAATCAAAGATTTGTCTAATTCAGTCTTAAAAATATTCAATTACTCTGCCTCCATTTTACTCGAGGGAATAGAATTTTATAGACTGAAAGGTAAAATTTCTTCCAGTTTCCATTTTAAATGGGAGACATGTTATTTTTAGACTGTATACCCTCATGCTAGACTCTCCTATAAGGTAAATAGACTTCTAGAACCTGCCCTTGTAAATTATTCTCAGGATTTAATTAGGCTATCTTTCAATCTTCTAAACTTCAATCGACACATGTCCAATCATTTCTGTTAATCTTTCATGGCAGGAGTAACTGCAATGAAATAAAAACAAAAAGGACTGGAGAAACTCGGCAGGTCTAGCAGCATCTGCAGAGAGAGAAACACGGTTGATGCTTTGAGTTTGAACAAGTCACAGGGAACTGCAAGTATTAACTGGATTTTTGTCTCCAGAGTGCTGCCAGACCTGCTGAGTTTCTCCTGCATTCTCTGCCTTTGTTTCAGATTTCCAGCATCTGCAATATTTTGCTTTGTCAGTTGAGTGATTGTTCCCCAAATTGCTTCCAATGCAAATATATCCTTTCTTAAGTGAGGAGTCCAAAACTGAATGCAGTCCTCCATAATCAAAGCAATGCAAAGAAACTCAGTAGGTCTGTCAATATCTATGGAGAGAGAAAGAGTTATTTTTGTGATGTGGAGGAGCTGATGTTGGACTGGGTTGACAAAGTTAAAAATTACACAACACCAGGTTATAGTCCAACAGGTTTATTTGGAAGCACTAGCTTTCAGAGCTCACTGATGAAAGAGCAGCACTTTGAAAGCTAGTGCTTCCAAATAAACCTGTTGGACTATGACCTGGTGTTGTCTGATTTTTAACTTTTTTTTTGAGTCAAACATAATTCATCTTTGGCACATTGTAACCAGAGTACTCCATATGTGGTTTTAACTAATACACTGTACCATTTTAGCAAAACTTCCCCTCCATTCAACTTCTGTTAACAACATTTCACTTCAATTCCTACACTTGCTTGCTGATTCTATGTGATTTATGGAAGACAACACTCAAATCTGACGGTACTTCAGAGCTGTACAATCTGTCTCTCAAATTAAATTATATTTTACAAAACTTTTCCATTACTCCTGTCAAAGTGCTCAAATTCACATTTTTCCATATACACAATCTGCCAATTTTTTGGCATCTCACTTAACCTTCTTTTAGCTCTTTGGTAACTCTTTCTGTCCTCCTTACAACTTACTCTCCTGTCTCTCTATATATCATCTGCAGAGAAAGAAGGAGATAGCTGAAGAGATAGTGGAGGCTTCAGTAGTGATCTTTCAGGTATCACTGGAGTCAGGGAGGGCCCCAGAGGACTGGAAAATCGCTAATGTAATCCCCCTGTTTAAGAAGGGAGTAAGGAAAAAGGCAGGAGATTTATAAGGTGATTAGCCTGACCCCAGTTGTTGGTATGATTTTGGAGTCCATTGTGAAGGATGAGATTTCTGAATACTTGGAAGTGCATGGTTAAATAGGGCAAATCAGCATGGTTTCATCAAGGGGAGGTCATGCCTGACAAAGCTGTGAGAATTCTTTGAGGATATAACAAACAAATTAGACCCTAAGGACAGCCAATGGATGTTATCTATCTGGACTTTCAGAAGGCCTTTTATAAGGACCCGCACAGGAGGCTGTTGAGTAAGATAAGGGCCCGTGGTGTTAGAAGCAAGGTGCTGGCACGAATAGAAGATTGACTGTCTTGCAGAAAACAGAGAGTGGGGATAAAAGGGTCCTTCTCAGGATGGAAGCTGGTAAGTAGTGGTGTTCCACAAGACTCAGTGTTGGGACCACAACTTTTCACTTTATTAATTAATGATCTGGATGAAGGAACTGAGGGCATTCTGGTTAAGTTTGCAGATGATGCAAAGATAGGTGGAGGGGCAGGTAGCATTGAGGACGCAGGGAGGCTGCAGACAGATTTAGGTTAGGAGAGTGGGCAAAGAAAGCAGTGGCAGATGAAAGACAGTGTGGGCAAATGTAAGGTCATGCCCTTTGCTAGAAAGAATAGAGGCATGGACTATATTCTAAATGGGGAGAAAATTCAGGAATCTGAAGTGCAAAGGGACTTTGGAGTCATAGTTCAGGTTTCTCTTAAAGGTACACTTGCCGGTTGAGTCAGTAATTAGGAAGGCAAACACAATATGGTCATTCAACTCGAGACGGCTAGAATATAAAAGCGGGGAGGTACTTCTGAAGCTCTATAAGGCTCTCGTCAGACCATATTTAGTGTATTGTAAGCAATTTTGGGCCCCATATCTCATGAAAGTTGTATTGGCCCTGGAGCTTGTCCAGAGGAGGTACACAAGAATGATCCCAGGAATGGAAGCTTTAACATATGAGGAACACTTGAGAACTCTGGGACTATACTCAATGGAGCTTAGAAGGATGAAGGTGGGGATCTAATTGAAACTTACAGAGTTTTAACATCCTGCTCAAATGGGCAAATGTCTCCATTTGCAGGAGAGATGAGGACCCAAGGGCACAGCCTGGGGTTAAGGGAAGACCCTTTAGAACAGAAATAAGGAGAAACATCTTTATCCAGAGAGTGGTGAATCTGTGGAATTCATTTCCAGAGAAGTCTGTGGAGGCCACGTTATTGAGTACATTTGAAATAGAAATAGAAAAGTTTTTGATTGCCAAGAGAATCAAAGACTATGGGAAGAAAATGGGAAAATGGGGTTGAAAAGTCAATCAGCCATGATTGAATGGCAGAGCAGACTTGATGGGCTGATTGGGAGAAAGTGAGGACTGCAGAGTCGAGTGTGTGGAGCTGGAAAAGCACAACAGGTCAGGCAGCATCCAAGGAGTTGGAGAATCGACGTTTCAGGCATAAGCTCTTCATCAGGAATGGGGGTGGAGAGATAAATGGGAGGGAGGGGGTGGGGCTGGGGGGAAGGTAGCTGAGAGTGCAATCGGTGGATGAAGGTGGGGACAAAGGTGATAGGTCAGAGAGAAGGGGGGAGTGGATTCATGGGAAGGAAGATAGACAGCTTATGATGACAGTGCCGAGTTAGAAGGTTGGATCTGGCATAAGGTGGGAGGAGGAGAAATGCGGAAACTGGTGAAATCCACATTAAACCCATGTGGTTGGAGGGTCCCAAGGTGGAAGATGAGGTGATGGGCCAAATGGCCTAATTCCTGCTCCTATATCTTATGGTCTTATGGTCAAATCCATGACTTTAACAACCATATGTTTACTCCCTTAATCCAAGTTATTGACATAAACATAAAATAGCTCAATTGATCATCATACATTTATCCTGGACATTAAGGTCATGGATAGCATAAACAGCCTTGTGATAATGAACAAATAACTATGTTTTGATTTGATTTCATTTCATTTATTATTGTCACATGTATCTAGGTACAATGAAAAGTTTTATTTTGTATGCAATACCAGCAGATCATACCATACGTGCATGAAGGTAATAGAACACAGTGAGGAATACAATGTTACAGCTGCAGGGAAGGTGCACAAACAATGTCATCAACATTAAATATAAAATTTGAGAGGTCAATTCACAGGTCTAATATTAGTGAGGAAGAAGCTGTTCTTGAACCTGTTGAATCATGTATTTGAACTTTTGTATCTCCTGCCTCATGGAAGAGAGTGGGAGAGAGTATTACCAGGGTGGGAGAGGTCTTTGATGATGTTGGTTACCTTCCCAAGGCAGCAAAAATTATTGATGAAATCAATGGATGGAAGGTTGGCTTGCGCAATGGACTAAGCTGTGTTCACTACTCTCTGTTTCTTGTGGTCCTGGGCAGAGCAGTTGCCATACAATGTCATCAGCGATGTTGATTGATGGAGGTTAATATTAGCCTGGACATCCAGGGAGATGTCTTGTTTAAATGAAGTTAGGTCTCTCTCATCCACTTGAGGAGGCAGATGGGGTGGGGTGGGAGGGGGGAGGGGGAGGTGGAGGTGGTGGGGAGGGGGGCTCAATATCAATGAAAGATACCATCTGCAGCAGTGTTACACTCCCTCATCACAGCATTGTGTGCTTCAACCTACTTGGTGGGCTCAAGTCTCAGGAGCAGGGCTTAAGGCGTGACCTTTTGACTTTGAGGAAGTATGCAGATTCCATTTTCTGCAAGTTAGCAAACTGGAGTCCAGTTAAGGAGGAGGAGAGAGAAGGAACAGAGCTATATGACATGTGGTTGGTCACAGACAAAAGGATTTCTTTACAGATGGTGCAGGTTTACTATTTAGAGTTTATACATAGCCTTTCCAATATATGTGATATATAATGCAAAAAGAACAGTTATCCTGACTTTACTTTCAAATGATCAAACATTTGATTGAATAATCCAAAACCATTTTTCTTCCAAAATGGCCATTAGATGGGACAATATCCATTGTCTGTGGTGCTAATTGTCAAGAGCCTCCGTTTAATTTTTCCTGAACTGCCTCACTATCTTCCTTGAGTGACCACAATCATATTTGTCTGATTTTCATTGAATTTACTATGTTTCTTTTTTTAGCATGGTCTAATTTTCTCTTTTGAGTTCATTTTATTTTTGTCTGACAAAAATAATACTTGAAAAACACCCGAAAGATTTGGATTTTGACATTGATGAAATGAAATTATCTTAATCCTTATTCACAGCCATTATCAAGTTAAGTTGGTCGAAGTTTTTTCCCCAAAGTTCTAAGCACCTAATCTAAACTCACATTCCAGTGCCCCACTGAGGGACTGCTGCATTGTTAGGAGTGCTGCTTTTCAGATTAGAAGCTAATCCAAGATACCACCTGCCTTTTCAGGTAGATATAACAAATCTCATATTCCCATTCAAAAAAACAGCCAGAGTGTTCTCTCAAATGTTCGGACATCACATTTTCCTTCAAACAGCATCATTAGTGCAGATTATCTAGTCATTACTACATTGATATTTGTGAGACTTTCAACAGGTCTAGTCATAGAGTCATAGAGGTTTGCAGCATAGACGAAGGCTCTTCGAGATTCATAGAGTCATAGAGATGTAGAACACAGAACAGACTCTTCAGTCCAACTTGTCCGCACCAACCAAATATCCCAATCTAATTCCCAACCTAATTCCAGCTCTTGGCCCATATCCTCTAAATCCTTCCTATTCATATACCCATCCTGATGCTTTTTAAATGTTGTAATTTTACCAGCCTCCACCATTTCCTCTAGCAGCTTGTTCCACACATCCACCACTCTCAGCGTGAAAAAAATTACCTTCAGGTCCTTTTTAAATCTTTTTCCTCTCAACTTAAACAATAGACAATAGGAGTAGGAGTAGGCTATTCTGCCCTTCAAGCCAGCTCCACCATTCATTATCCGGTTCCTGCCTTATCCCCATAACCCTTGATTTCACTATCCTTAAGAGCTCTTTCTTGAAAGTATCCAGAGACTCGGCCTCCCCAGCCTTCTGAGGTAGAGCATTCCATACACCCACCACTCTCTGGGTGAAGAAGTTTCGCCTCAACTCTGTTGTAAGTGGCCTACCTCTTATTTTTAAACTGTGTCCTCTGGTTCGGGACTCACCCATCAGCGGAAACATGCTTCCTGCCTCCAGAGTGTCCAATCCTTTAATAATCTTATACATCTCAATCAGATCTCCTCTCAGCCTTCTAAACTCAAGCGTATACAAGCCCAGCCGCTCCAATCTTTCAGCGTAAGATAGTCCCGCCATTCCAGGAATTGACCTCGTGAGCCTACGCTGCACTCCCTCAATAGCCAGAACGTCTTTCCTCAAATTTGGAGACCAAAACTGCGCACAATATTGCAGGTGCAGTCTCACTAGGACCTTGTGCAGCTGCAGAAGGACCTCTTTGTTTCTATACTCAATTCCTCTTGTTATGAAGGCCAGCATGCTATTTGCTTTCTTCACTGCCTGCTGTACCTGCATGCTTGCTTACATAAACGTATGCTCTCTAGTTCTGGACTCCCCTACCGCAGGGAAAAAGACCTTGACTATTTATCCTATCCATGGCCCTCATGATTTTATAAACCTCTATGAGGTCACCCCTCAGCCACTGATGCTTCAGGGAAAACAGCCCCAGCCTATTCAACCTCTCCCTATAGCCCAAGCACTCCAATCCCGGCAAGATCCTTATAATCCTTTTCTGCACCCTCTCATGTTGAATAGCATCCTTCTTGTAGGAGGGCGACCGGTATCAGAAATGTAACCCCAACAATTGTTAGGAAACTTAACAGCCAGATTTCTTTTAGTGCTTGAAACAAAAAATTATTGGACTGTAAGTTTTGGGAGGGTGGATGAAACCTGGCGAATGGAATACACATCGAAACCCCTTTTACTGATGATGTTGTCTAATCTTACCATAAATTGGGTGAGGAACTCCTCGCACTCACTATTGTTTCCATGTGGATATCATCAGAAGAGAGAATTATATTAGCATCAGAAGATTACATAATTGTTGTGCAGTAAAATCCCTTAACTGTTCTAATCCTATTTTCCAGCACTTGCCCCACAGCCTTATAGGTCTTGTGCACATTGAAATGTTACTTAAATATTGTGAGAGTTTCTGCCTGATACAAATTGCTGTTTCTTTTTGCAATTGTTCACAGAGTGTGGGCATCGTTAACAAAGCCAGTTTTTCTTGCTCATCCCTAATTGACCCCAAAAATGTGCACAGCCAACTTTTGATCTCCTTAAGCCTATCTGTGGGAGGTCCATCCCCAGTGCAGTTAGGGATAGAGTTCCAGAATTTGTATCCAGTGCAGAAATGCCAAGGTATTTCCAAGTCAGGATGTTGTGCGATTTGGAGGGGAAGTTGCAAGAGGTGGTATTCTGATGTATCTGCTGCCCTTGTGCTCTGAAGAGGTCATGAGTTTGAAAGGTCTTTTAGAAGGAGACTTGGTGAATTGCCATATTATGTCTTACATACAGTGCATGCTACTACTATTGTGCATCAGTGGTAGAGGGAATCAACACTGAAGGTATTGAATGAGATGCCAAACAAGTGGACTGCTATGTCCTAGATGGTATTGAGCTTCTTGAGTGTGGTTGAAGCTGCATCCATCCAGAGAAGTAGGGACTCCTCCATCACACTCCTGACTTGTGCTTTGTAGATGGTGGACAGGCTTTGTGGAGGCAGGAGATGAGTTACCCACCTCAGAATGCTCAGCTTCTGACCTGCTCTTGTAGCTACATATTTATACGTCGAGTCCAGTTCAGTTTCTCGTCAATGCTCATGCTCAGAATGTTGATAGTTTATTTTCCCCACATTACAACAGTGACTACACTTCAAACCTACTTCATGGACTTGAAAACATTCTTGAGACATTTAATGCAATTCTCTTTTAAACCTCAGCAAAGTAACCAGGCACTTAGATGGAATAGTTCGGATTTCCAACTGAAGACCGCAATTAAATCTGGAATTAATTGCATCCACTTTTATGTATTTTAAGTTTCAATTGCAGACATTCTGTGCAGTTCAGCATTTGCTGAGCAAGTTTCTTATCAATGTGTTGAGAGATGATATCATACATCTCAGGAATAGGTGGGATTTAAACCCAGGCCCCCTAGTTCTGACATGGGCACACCACTGCTACAGCACAAGAGTCCCAGTATCGAGGTTATGAGTTCAGAGAATGAATTGGAGATCAGAGCAGAGACTGTGCTGATCTTTGAGGTGATTTTGATGATTGAAAGTGTACCTTTCAGAAGCTAAATTTGTTGCATAATGTTATGGATCAGGCCAGAGCCCCTCAAAACATTTTGAAAAAGTAGCCCAGATCCTAACTTTGTTAGTTGTTTTAAGTAGGTGTAAAGCAGATATTCCAGGAGTGATGCAGCTGGCCCAACCACTTAGTTTTAAACAAAACAGAATTTATTTACAAGATTACTGAATGAAACACAAATAAAAGAAAACAGGATATAGAATAATTTAACTATTTAAAAACCCAGTTGACTGTATCACAGCCTAACAATTGCAACATCCCCATAAATACCCCCTTATCAAAAAAGATAAAATCAAACACAGAGTCTTACAGGACAGATGTCAGAGAAAGAAAGGATCAGTATGAAACTGTTCTCTGATCGCAGCCTAAAAACAAAACTGGCTGCTTGCTAAGACTAAACCAAACCAAATCAGAGAGAAGATGAGCTGGGAAACTGGCCACTCCCCTTTCATTGTGCAAGTGTTTTTTTAAAACTTGAAAGCCTGTTGTCTGAGGCAGTATCTGTTAGCTCCAAACAAATTGGCCTTGAAACCCATCAAAACCAGACACATCAGAATCTATGCATTTACAACAGTTCTGAAAAGAAAACAAGGCCAATCTAACATTGTTCAAGGAGTGACATCATCACAACAATTAGAATGGCATTAAAATAATGTATTTATCTAGACAGAGACGGAGTGTATGGTAAAGATCCTCACTAAGTATTGCTGCATTGCTATTTCAATTTTCGATGATGTAGCACAGGTATGTGCACTTATTGGGTAAGAAACTGTTCTGGGTATGGACCAAACATGGGCGACTGGAGGTTGAGGTACAAATAAGCTGTGATCTAATTGAATGGCAGAGCTTGCTTAGGGGGCCGGATGACCCAGTTCTGCCCCATATCCTTATGTGGAAGATCGTTTTAATTCAGAGATAAAGAAATGCCTAGCTTTGTTCTATCTCTAGTCAGTATCTGAATTCACTGAAAATATTATTTAACCTTTTTATCTCTATTCTATCATATAATTGCATTCCTTCCACTCATAGAAGATATATTGTAAAATGATATATAGAGAATAAAATAGGTGGATTTTAGAAATGAGTATTTTTTATGCCATCGTTTATATTTAAAAGTGGGCAAAGAGAAGTCCTGGGAGAGACAAAAATATTAACAGTTAAGGACAAGAGAAAAACAGTTTATGAAGAATTGTGCAGCGAAAGTTAATTGAAAATTCCAAGCTTCAAGCAATATACTTTCAATGCAGAAAACTCTTTAACAGCATCTAATTCTGAGCATGAATGCATTTTCATAATCAATCTACAAGTTTGAATGTGCATTTTTGTTTGTTCTGCTTTGTGCAGCGATAGCAGGAATTTGATTTTGTGAGAGTGTTCATGATGCTTTCTTGTCACATTGGCAACTCTCTGAATAAATCCAGAGTGTGCAGGGAGGGGGGAAAATAGACTAAATTACCCATTTAAATCTGTGGTGAGAATCTCCACGTAATATACCCTGGGAGGCATGGCATTGCTTGCTTCATCACTTGCACTAGAAAAACTTAGAAAGTTGATTTCACACAATGACAGAATACTGTGAATCCTCTGGCTGAGACTCTGATGTGTGTTTCTGTATCTAATCTGTGACTCAGGAAAGATAAACTGGATTTGCAGGAGATTCCTCAGAATGAGAAGCTAAGAAAGGTTGTATTGTGAGAACTGTTTCCATATCGTAGGCTTGACTTCTTTTTAATTCAATTCATGTGATATGAGCACTGTTGGCTAAATAAGCAGTTATTACCCAACACTAATTTCCCTTTCGGATTTGTAACTGAGCCACCTACATAAGTTACGGTGAATGGGCACCCATATTGCTATCAGGTGGGAGTGCAGAACTGTAATGATGAAGGAATGATTATGAAATTTCCAGGATGGTGTGGGGCTTGGCTGTTGAACATAGCTTAGATGGCTGGATAGTCACGTTATAATGTGATGTCTATACAGTATAGATTCAATTACCACACTGCCTCTGATCAACATAAAGGTTCTGTCTTGTCCCTCACCTGAAGTGTGGTGATCCTCAGTTTAAACCACCATCAGTCATCTCTCTAACTGGAGTGGGTGACTACAAACTTTGTACCAAGGTTTTATTAGGTGGTTACAATCCTTCTTGGTTACAGATATTGTGGTTTCGAAGTTGCTGGTGGGCAAGCATTGGCAAGTTTCTGAAGTGAATCTTGTAAATGCTTATATTGCTTTGTTTCTGTGATGGAGGGAGTGAAGATTTATGCTGATGGATATGGAGGATCAAATGGGTTGCAGGTTTTCTGGATAGTAATAAGCTTCTTCAATGTTATTAAAGTTACACAGTGGAAGAATCCTGGGAAAAGACTACATTTGTTTTTGTTTTGCTAGCTAACCAAGGGCTAACTTAAAGACTGACTAACAACTGAGCTTACTGTTATATTTTAGTGTCTTCACGACTTGTGACGTACTAATGCTTATACTGAGTGATATTTTTATTCCTGGTTGTGATATAGAACAATGAGGGGTGACCTTATAGAGGTTAATCAACTCATGAGTGGCGTGGATAAGGTAATTTATTAAGATCTTTTCCCTGGGGTGGGGGAGTCCATAACTAGAGGGCATAGGTTTAGGGTGAGAGGGGAAAGATTTTGAAGGGACCGAAGGAGCAAATTTTTCACACAGAAGGTGGAGCATGTATGGATTGAACTGCCAGAGAATGTGGTAGAGGCTGGTACAGTTACAACATTTAAAAGGCATCTGGATGGGCATATGAACAAGAAGGGTTCAGAGGAATATGCGCCAAGTGCTGGAAAATGGGAGTAGATTAGTTTAGGATATCTGGTTGGCATGGAGGGGTTGGACTGAAGGGTCTGTTCCTGTGCTCTATGAATCTCTATGATTCTATGACTCCATGTGGGAAAGCATGAAATCATCCATTTGAGCTGAAAGAATCGAAAAGAGACATATTGTCGAAATGTTGGGAGGTTGCCATATGAGGGTAGAGTCAAACCGAGAGATCCAGTACAGAGCTCTGAGACACAGAGAGATCTAGGTGTCCTAGTGCACAAATCATAGAAGATTTGTATGCAGGTACAGCAATTACTCAGTAAAGCTAACAGAGTGATATAGAGTTACAGAGTCATACAGATTACAGCATGGAAACAGACCCTTCGGTCTAACTTGTCCATGCCAACCAAATATCCTAAATAAATCTAGTCCCATTTGCCAGTACTTGGCCCATATCCCTCCGAACCCTTCCTATTCATATACCCATCCAAATGCCTCTTAAATATTACAATTGTACCAGCCTCCACCACGTCCTCTGGCAGCTCATCCCAAACACATACGTGAAAAAGTTGGCCCACGGATCCCTTTTATATCTTTTTCCTCTCACCCTAAACCTATGCCATCCAGTTCTGGACTCCACCACCCCAGGGAAAAGATCTTGTCTATTCACCCTATCCATGCCCCTCATGATTTTATGAACCTCTATAAGGTACCCCTCAGTCTCCGATGCTCCAGGGAAAACAGTGCCAGCCTATTTAGCCTCTCCCAATAGCTCAAATCCTTCAACCTCAGCAACATCCTTGTAAATCTTTTTTGAACCCTTTCAGGTTTCACAACATCCTTCCCATCTCAGGAAGACCAGAATTGCACACATATGTTTTATTGTGAAGGGAATCGAATGTAATAGTGAGGATCTTATGCTTCAGTTATACAGGAAATCAGTGAGACCATATCTGGAGTACTGGTGATATTACTGGAAGGATGTTAATGCATTAGAAGCAGTTCATAGGAGGTTTGCTAACCTAATACCTGCAATGATCTGATTGCCTTATGAGGAGAGGCTGGACAGGCCCGTTCTTATCCTCTGAAGTTCAGGAGAGTCAGAGGTGACTCAATTGAAATATATAGAGTTCCTGAGGGGACTTGATTGGGTGGATGTAGAAAGGATGTTTCCTCTTTACAAAACATCTAGAACTAGAGGCTACAGGTTAAAATTAAAGAGGGTGTCTATTTAAGATAGAGATGAAGAAATGTTTATTTTTCTCACATATGATTGTGACTCTTTGGAATTCCCTTCCTCAAAAGGCAGTAGACGCAGAATCTGTAAATATTTTTAAATCAGCGATCGATAGACTCTTAATGAAATTGGGAATATGGAGTAATGTGGAGTCAAGTTTCAAAGGAGGTCAGCCATGGTCTGAATGAATGGGGCAGCAAGCTCAATGAGCTGAGTGGCCTGTTCCTGTTCGGTATTAGATTCCCTACAACATGGAAACAGGCTCTTTAGTCCAACAGGTCCACACTGACCCTCCAAAGAGTAACCCACCCAAACTCATTTCCCTCTGACTAATGCACCTTTCACTATGGGTAATTTAGCATGGTCAATTTACGTAACCTACACATCTTTGGACTGCGGGAGGAAACCCATGCAGACAGGAGGAGAATATGCAAACTCCACACAGATAGTTGCCCGAGGCTGGACTCGACCCGAATCCTTGGCTCCACGAGGCAGCAGTGCTAACCACAGAGCCACGATGCCACCTGGCTCATACGCACTGTGTGTCAATGTGGCACCTGATGGAGAATAATGGTTTGTGTCTGCATTAAGAAATGATTTATTGGCCTGAAAGGTACAAAAGATAAAATTGCAGCCTTCAGCAGGAGCTCAAGTAAACCATATTAACAGACTGAAGTCCAGACCCAAATTAGGGTGGAGTCAAATCAAGATATCCAACACAGAGACCACCATATATTTCATGTCCTCACCTGGTTTTGAGTTGTTTTAACTTTCAAGTATGAAAATAAGAGACCTTGATGCTTATTGGGGACAGGCCATTCTTTGTTAATATTAAGGTGATGATTGGGTTATACTGGTCTCCAGAAGCTGTGCCGCATAAAGCAAACTAAAGGATGGATTCTCTGGGCTGGTGTGGGTAGAGGGAGTCAGTTTGAGATGGTTTTGGGATCATCTTCAAGAGCTGAGCTGAGCTCTTGAAGAAGGAAGAATTGAGTCAGAAATGATTTGTATGTAGGTACAACAAATAATCAGGAAAGCTCACAAAATGTCATGTTTTATTGTGAGGTGAATGGCAGATAAAGTACGGAGGTAATGCTTCAGCTATATAGGGCATTGACAAGACTACATTTCAGTAGTGTGTACAGTCCTGGTCACTGTACTTATTCCACACTAGTGGAGGGAGCATGTATATGTCTCAATCTGACTGGTGCAAAAGTGGCTACATCCCAGTCATTGGTGTAGTCACCTGCAAATGACCCTTCTGCCCAGAGTACAATGATAACGCTGCTATGCTTTGACTTTAAAGCTTGAATATAGCAACCATCAAGGTTTAATAATGCTAAGTAAAATATAACCTACTTCTGAATCATTAATTATAAAATACAATATTTCAAATCATTCATAACTCAATTAAAAGGTCAATTGACTCTGGCATCCATTACACCCAACAACTCATCCAGACGAGTGGAGAGTATAAAGATTAAGGGATGATATAATTGAGTTGCTTTGATAAACAACAAGAAATGACATTCTCTAGCTGGAGTCAAGAGAATGTAATTATAATGTTCGAGCCAGGATGTTCAAACATTTTCCCAGTGTCCTGGACAAGAGGGGAAGGTGAAGCAAATTGTTGTTATTGTTCTGATATTCTAACAATATCAGATGTGCTGTTTTATTTCTTTTCTTCCCCCATTTAGAAATGGATGATTGTATATTTCCTCAAGACCCGTTTGCGAAGTTCAACCTAAAATGAACCACAACAAATTCTTCAATATTAAAATTAAATAGTGTTTACTGCTGCTTTCAGAACCCAGGGGCCATGTTTCTGACACACATTCACAAATAAATGCAAGAAAAAAGAAAAGAGAAAGGAAAAAAATTGCAAATTACTTAAAATTAAAGATATCAAAATTAGTTCATGTGAATTAGTGTCCAGTAAATCAAAACTCACTGGAGATTCTTTCAGTTTTCTGTGCATAGATTTTCCTTTCACAGGAGATAAATAGAGTAGAATTGCAGTGGTTGTAAATTTGGAATTGGTACATTTTGAATGTGAAGTGAAAGATTATTTCCAGAAGTTTATATTTTTGAGAGCGATTGAGATCAGATGCAGATGATAGCTAAGCCTGCAGTTGCTTACTCTTCTGGTGTTATGAGCAGTCTGAGGAAAGAAGTCAAAAACTGTATAATGAGAGGTGATTCAAACAAACCTGCAGCTTCAGTCACCTGGCTGGTACTTAGGTTAAGCTACTTTCATTCAGGAGTTTGTCTTGATGATGCCTTATTGAAACCTACTACATGTGAAGAATATAACTGAAAAGTTGTAAACTCAAATTCCAATGAGTGTCAACAATTTTGTTTCAAAGTGTCTGGCTGGGCAGGTGCATTATCTGTATTTCTTTTGTGTGGTTTGACTGGAGTTCTGATACAGTGCAAGGAGAGTGAAATGCAGAAGGTATTTTTAGGTTTTTGTTCTTTGGTCACTGCTGCCCGGAACTTTCCTGAAACCATGGTAACCAGTGACATCAGTATTGCCACTCCATTAAGTATCCATTTTTTAAGGAAATCTGAGCAAGAAAGCATAGTAGAAAACAAAAGTAGATGCCACCTCTTCCTGCTTGTTGGCCATCACACAAAGACATTTTCCTTTGTGCAAAAGGTGGTGGAGTTCTGGAACTTTCTCCTCCAGAAAACAATTGTTGTCCTCCAACTTCAGTTGAAGACTTCAATACTGAGGTCATTAGGTTTTTGTTAAGCCAAGGGAAATAAACAGGACTACAACATGATCCAATTAAATGGAACAATTTGTGACAAAGGATGAACGGTCTGCTGCTATTCCTATGTTGTTGAAGATTCCTTGCAATGATGCTTATCAACTGAGAATGAAAGGCTAACTCCTGAAGGCACAGAATATGCATTGTTTAAAAATGATTTCAATTCAAAATTGGAAAGGATATAAATTAAAGCAGAGAAAAGGGGACGGGATTTCATCAGTCATCAGCAAGTAGCAGCAAAGAGCTGACAGGCCGAATTTTTAGACCCATAATTTCTTAGATAATGTGAATGTTTGAAATAATATTGGGGCAGCACAGCTGCTCAGTGGTTAGCATGGCTGCCTCACAGCTCCAGGGATCCAGGTTTGATTCCATCCTCGCTGAAAATTGCTGGAAAAGCGCAGCAGGTGATGCAGCATCCAATTCCTGGAGAAGGGCTCATGCCCGAAACATCGATTCTCCTGTTCCTTGGATGCTGCCTGACCTGCTGCGCTTTTCCAGCAACACATTTTCAGCTCTGATCTCCAGCATCTGCAGTCTTCACTTTCTTCTTGATTCCATCCTCGGGTGAATGTTTGTGTGGAGTTTGTACATTCTCTGTGTGTGTGTGGGGGGTTTCCTCCAGGTGCTCCAGTTTCCTCCCATAATCCAAAGATATTCAGGTTAGGTGGATTGATCCTGCTAAATTGCCCATAGTGTACAGGGATGTGCAGGTTAGGTGGGTTAGCCATTGGAAATGCCGGTTTACAAAGATAGGGTCAGGTGGTCAGTCAGGGTGGAATGCTGTTTGGAGGGACAGTGTGGACTTGTTGGTCCAAATGGCCTGCTTCCACACTGTAGGGACTCTATGAAAATGATGAGAGTTAGAACTGCTGAGCACCAGTCATGAATGGCTATTGTCATTGGAGAGACAGAAGGGATAATTGTGATTTTAATTCAATGACATTCAATAATTGCTCATAGTAGGAGAAATGCCAGATTTCAGTGTCAGATGCATTCTTCAGACAAAAAGTAGGAATGGAAGCATTCTTTTTCATGGAAATGTCATCTGTTTATCTGTGACACTGCTACAATGGGGTTTTACCTTAATGCCTAGTCGAAAAACAAAATTACTGCATATTTTTTCTAATCCTCATTCTCTTTAACCAGTGATTACTCTTTGAATTCCTAAGGAGTGAGACTATCATGGCTGTGTATCTCATAGCTTAGGCAGTAAGGTTGGAAAGCTAGTGGAACTGGGATGGATTACCTACCTGTCTTTGTGGACCCGTTACCTGCCATAAGAAACAACAACTTTTTTTTTCCCATTCATGTAGCTCCTTTTTATATCATAAAGCACCCTACGGTGCCTCGTGGGAAAAATTTAACATTGAACGTCATAAGGAGATTTAGGACTGGTGACCCGAAAGTATTGTCAGCGATGGATTTTAAAGAGCATCTGAAAGGATGTGTGAGAGAGAGAGAAAAAGGGAGAGATGAAGACATTGAGGGAGGGAATTCCAGAGCTTGGAGCCCATACAGCTGGAGGCAGGGTCTCCAATTCTTGGCGATTGAATGATGAACGTGTAAGAGGATAGAAGGGAAAGAGCATGGAGATCTTGAAGGGTTTTCAGGCTTGAAGGGATTACAAAGTTGG
Organism: Chiloscyllium punctatum; assembly: GCF_047496795.1. Taxonomy (NCBI): domain Eukaryota; kingdom Metazoa; phylum Chordata; class Chondrichthyes; order Orectolobiformes; family Hemiscylliidae; genus Chiloscyllium; species Chiloscyllium punctatum. Next base: position 80,110,125 of record NC_092763.1, read on the forward strand.
GAAGGGTGAGGCCCAGCAAGTGTTCAAACACAAGAATGGGAGAATATTATTATAGAGGGCCAAGCCAGTCTGTGAGTCAAAGTAGGTCAACTAGTGCAGGAGCGATGAGTTTAATTTTGTTTGAAATCAATCAAGTTAGCAAAAAAGTTGAACATCTGCCTTGCTGTGTCCACGTGATGTTCTTTTTTATTTGAACAGAGACATTAGCCCAGTTACTTCAAGTGGGTTAATTCCTGTGGCATACCTCTGCCTGCTAACATCACTAACAATAACTTTGTCCTGGAATAAAATATTGGAACAAGCCGCATGAACAGATAAAAAAAACCCTTCAGGTCAAAGATCTTCTCTTGGATCGAAAGGTAATTTATCTGAAGTGATTGCAATCGCTGTTGTCACCTGACCCTCTGAGTGTTTTTAGCAATTTTCTGATTTTATTTTGGATTTCCAGCATCTGCAGTATATTTTAGTGAAGACCTGTGCCCTCAGTTTTATGAATATACATGCAAGTATGACAGGGTAAAATTCATCATCATATAATTTAAAGATTACATTTGCTTTTAAACAAAAATGACAAATTCTGAAGCATGTGTCAGCCAGCTGCAATTTGAGATTTGGAGAACAATTCAACTCTTTTTAATAAAATCACCATTCTCATTTGCTGCTGCCCCAAGCCTGCATTCCAATCCAATTCTTTACAAATGAGCAAAGCAATTTTTTTTTTCACATTTGTTGCCTTCAGAGAATTACACAATCCATTGCACAAGAACTTGTGCACGGTCAGTTTAATTTTGAATAAAATTGGGTAGCCATCAAGTCTTATTTTCAATCAAACAGCTTTGAAATGTCAGGTTATGTGCTGGATTGTTTTATAGGGCCTTGTTTATGGGTTTAAGAGCTAGAAGCAAGACTTGTAACCCAGATTTTGTTGCTCTTAGAAATGCCAACTTTGAGTTAGACACAAGTTGCTCACAGGAAAGGACCAAGCAAACCCAAGGACTGGAAGATGATTTCTCCATTCTCGTCCTGATGCATTGTGAAGTTTTGTCTACAGCGCAAAATGAAGGATATTAGCGCCATATGCAACTACTTAAACAAATCTATCTCCTCCACTATTTCTGCCACCTCCTGCATAGTGCCATGGTCAAATGCAACTCTTGATCCTTAATCAGGTTCTGATGGGAGTCCACAAAACCTGGCTCCTAACACCTCTATCCCTTTCATGCAATACCTCCCCATGCAAACAGGTGGAGATATAATACCCGTCCTTTTACATCCTCCCTTCTCACCGTCCAAGGCCTGCAAACACTTCTTCCAGGTGAAGCTGTTGTTCACTTGGTCTCCTTTTCAATTTAGTGATTGCTGCTTAGGGTTTGGTTTCTGCATGCGGGGAGACCAAACACTGACTGGGCGAACTCTTTGTGGAATATATCTGTTCTGTCTGCAAACTCTGACCCTGCTGCCTGTCATTTGAATCCTCCTCCCTGATCCACTCTGTCCTCAATCTGTCACAGTGTTCCAAAGCTCAGCACAAGTTTTGAGGAAGGCTTCTTTGTTTTTCACTCTGCAGCCTTCTGGAATCAGCAGCGATTAAGTTTAACAGTTTTATATCATCACCTCTGCTCCTGGTTTGTTTTGTATTTCTTTTGCTTGCTGCCTCAACATTTTCCCTTGCTTTTTAAAAATTTCCTATACTTTGATTAAATTAAATTCCTTACACTGAGGATACAGGCCCTTTGGGCCAACCAGTCCACACCAACCCTCTAGAGAGAAATCCACCCAGACCCATTTCCCTCTGACTAATGCACCTAACACTATGAGCAATTTAGCACAGCCAGTTCACCTGACCTACACATCTTTGGATTGTGGGACAAAACCAGAGCACCCGGAGTAAACCCACGCAGACACGGGGAGAATGTGCAAACTCTACACAGACCGTCACCCAAGGCTGGAATCGAACCTAGGATCCTGATACTGTGAGGCAGCAGTGCTAACCACTGAGCCACCATGCTACCCATTATTATCTGACATCAGATATCTTGATTTGGAGATGCCGGTGTTGGACTGGGGTGTACAAAGTTAAAAATCACACAACACCAGGTTATGGTCCAACAGGTTTAATTGGACCTGGTGGTTGTGGCACCAGGACTATAACCTGGTTTGTGTGATTTTTAAATCAGATATCTTGGTATCCTTGGCTCTTCAAGGAATGCCTTCTGTTTTGTTACACGCCCCATCACGGCTCCCCACATCTTTATACAATCAAACCTTTTCTCATTAAATCTCTCCTACCCTCCAACCAATCACAGATTTTCCCTCTTGTTTGTCATTTTGTTACACTGACTCTATAATAGAGAGTTTAGTCTACAAATTAGAGACAGATCATTCAGGAGAGATGTTAGGAAAATCTTCTCCACGCAGTGCAGTGGGAGTTTGGAACTCTCTTCCACAAATGGCAGTGGATTCTGGATCAGTTGTTAGTTTTAAGTTTGAGATAGATAATTTTTTGTTAAGCAAAGGTATTAAGGGATGTGGGCCAAAGTCAGGTATATAGATCAGTCATGACCTCATTGAATGATGGAGCAGGTTTGAGCAGGTATGTTCCTGTGTTTTTAACTTTTCTCAATCCTCAAGAAATTCTGAAATGTCAACTCTGTATCAAACATGTTCTATTTTAAAATCAAAGCAGAGCTCAAGTTATTCCACTTAATGCAGGCCTCAAGATAGTGTAATTGATGTGAAAGCATTGCAAGCTTTTTTGTTAATACTTTACTGTATAAAAAATGTGTTATGTTTTCAAATTTATTTTGTCTCAGTCTTCTGCCCCTCGTCTATCGGTGTGCATTAGCTGGTGTGGCACGTGCTTGGTTATGAATTGTACAGCAAGTGGTTAGATGAGAATCTCCCAAGACTGCCAAATGCTTTGTTAGTCTGTGTTGAGTTGTTTGGCGGAGATGCGCACACTGACCTCACCCTGACACTTACCACTTGCAGCTTTAGTGGCCCGATTTTTCTCTGACCGGCTTTGGATTTGAATATGCTGCAAAAAAAAATCTGATTTTATTCATTTATTCATGTCAACAATTCCCCATTTCAGAAAACTGCCTTTGCACATTGATTGATTCCGTGATCATCCATTTTACATTGCAAGAACACAGCTCTGCACTTTTCAGTGTTCCCAGTACGCGGTGGGAACAGGTTGACAATAGGTGATACATAAGAATACTTTCCATTCACCAGGAAAACTCTGAACCTTAATGAAGCTCATATGCTCCTGATACAGGATTGATTGTGCAAGAGTAACATGCTCCTCTGCCTTTTATTTATTGCAACAAAATAGTATTATTGATCAAAAATTCAGAAAGATTTAGTAATCACAGGAAAAAAATTACTTCTTAGTTGTCCACAATCTGGAATAATTCAAAATGTAATATAAATTGTAATATTTAGCAAAAGAGTGAAGTTGCAAAATTTCTGTAAAATCAATTTCTAAATCATTTGAGTGGACGCACAGCGGATTTATTTTAAAGTAAGTATCATCAATCTCTAAGGAAACTGATAACAATTTTGTTTCACCAAAATATATACTTGCCAATATTTTAAAAGCAGCATTTTAAATGATTGTGTCAGTTTATTTAAAAATGAATAGTTTTCACGATATTAAGTATCACATAAGACATGCAAAATAACAATTCTAGTGACTTACTGGTGCAAAGTGAGATCAGAAAATTTGCAAGTCAAAGTTGTTTATTCTGGTATGAATCAAATCTACAGTCTTTGTGACACTTTTGATTTTCAGGATTTAAAAATTTCTGTATTCTCAAAGGTTCTGCCATTGACAATCAAACCTCAAAACACACAGACCAAGATACAAAGATACACATAAATACAGGCACACACAAACACACACGCTCACAAAGTATACACACACATATAACTAGACATACATAGAATGCATACAAATACACGCATACATACACACACACACACACAAGTAAACACATGGATTCACACAAGTACATGAACACATGAAAGCATATGCACAAATACACACACACGCCTGTAATGAGGTGAAAGACTCTTTATTTTGAATTCATGCTGCTCATTCGATCCACCTCCTCAAGGAAGGAGCTCCCATTTTCACCCTCAATTCATGCTTTGCTGTAATGAATGCATTGGGAAACAATTTGCAACTGTTCGTGAAATGGGGCATGTTACATTTGGGAGCTCAGTCAGGGCACTGTCTTCACAATCTCGACTTCAATTTTATGCAAACTCTCTGTACACTTTAAAAAAATCATGAAATGTTCATAAAAATATTAACTTTAATGTACCTGAAACTGATTTTTTTTTTGATGCTGTGTGTAATATATCAATAAACAGGCTTGCTGCATTACACGCACTGAAACTGAGCCTCTGCATCACGTCTTCTGGCAAGCTTATTTATTTTGCTATCATGACCTAATACTGCCACAAGGGTTTCCAAACTTTTTTAATCAAAGAGAAAATCATTTCTGAGATTTGGAAAACATTTCAGAATTCAAGGTGATAGATCAATAAACAATTACGCAATAATTTGTCTTGGATTGGGATGGGCAAAGTCAGAAGTCACGCTACACCAGGTTCTAGTTCAACAGGTTTATTTGGAATTGACGCGAGGACTAGCTGCAGCTCAATATTCCCTGGTGGTCTGCAGCCCCTAGTGCACAATGGATGGAACCTAGGTGTGCGTGTCAGCTCCTGTCTGCCCAGTAGAGCCTGATGCAACTGAACTCTGTCGTGTACAATGAGTGGTTCCTCACCCCCAGGGTCCTCATCCTCCTCTGAGAACTGTTCCCAGTTCCTCAGTGGCTATCAAACCACCTTATTCTCTGCTCACCAGGATAACATGGTACACTCTGTCTGGATTAAACTGGAGGCCATCCCCAGACCCCTCCTTCACACCACAACAAGTGGCTGAAACACATCCTCAGCATCTGCCGCATTGTCTGCTCCACCATGCTTCTGGTTCTAGGTTCTGTGCTCACTGCTGCTACTGACTGTCAGCAATATATACAGACGCCATGATAGAGACAGTGACTGAAGAAAAGGTAGCTACCTTTATAGTGGAAAGTCACTGAGTAATGTCATGTAACTGTCTTAAAGGTACAGTCCTGCCAGGTCAGGAGTCTATGCCACAATAACATAAGAGTCAATGTGTTTTTTTTAAAAAGGTTATTGAAACTAATCATTGATGAGTACAGCACAGAAGGAGACTTTACATTATGTACAATGGAGGAGTATATGGGTGATGACTGAAATAATGTTTCAAACTGAACAACTGAACAACTCACCAAAATTCTCAGTTAGCAACCATAAGACAATAAAACATAGGAGCAAAAATAGGCTATTCAGTCCATCAAGTCTGCTGCATCATTCAATGAGATCATAACTGATTTGACCATTCTCAACCCAAATCTCCTGCCTTTTCCCTAGAGCCATTCATTCTCTTATTGATTATAAGTCTGTATATCTCAGCCTTGAATATAAGTGATGACCCAGTTTCAACAGTACTCTGTGATGAAGAATTCCACAGATTCATTCCCCTCTGAGAGAAGAAATTCCTCCTTATCTCTGTTTTAAAAGGTGACCCTTTGTTCTGAGATTATGTCCTCTGATCCTTGAGAATTTCCACAGGTAGAGACGGCCTTTTCACATCTCACCTGTCAAGTCCCCTCAGAATCTTTTATGTTTCAATAAGGTTCCATCTCAATGTTATAAATTCCAACAAGTACAGGAACAACCAACTCAACTTCGTAAGACAGACCCTCCACAACCAAGATCAACCTAGTCAAACTTCTCTGAACTGACTCTAATGCCGCTATACCTATCTTTGGATCCAGGCCCGAACTGTTCACAGAATTCTGTCTGTGGTCTGAATAGTGCCTTCTTTAGTTTTAGCAATGGAATGGAGGTGCCAGTGTTGGACTGTGGTGGACAAAATTAAAAATCACGCAACACCAGTTTAAGCTGATACCTCCAAACAAACCTGTTGGACTATAACCTGCTGTTGTGTGATTTTTAGTTTTAGCAAGACTTCCCTATTTTTATACTCTGTTCCTTTTGAAATAATGGCCCACATTCCGTTTGTTTTGCCTATAAATTCTAGTTGAATTTATTTGCTACCTTTTGATATTTATGCACGGGGACTGCCAAATCCCTCTGTTTTGCAGCTATCTGCAGTCTCATGGGTCGATGTTAATTTTACCTCATCTTTTCCTTTTCATATATTTAAAGAGGCTCTTGCTGTCCATATTGATATTTCTTGCAAGTTTACTCTCAAAGCTTATTGTTACCCATTTTTTATGATTTTTTTGATGTGGGGGTGCCTGTCTTGGATAGGGATGGACAAAGTCAGAAGTCATGCTACACCAGGTTCTAGTCCAAGAGGTTTATTTGGAATTGCAAGCTTTTGGAGTAATGCTCTTTCATCATGAAGGGGCAGTGCTCTGAAAGCTTGTGATTTCAAAGAAACCTGTTGGACTATAATCTGATGTCGTAAGACTGACTTTTTTTTGGTCATCTACAGTTTCCTTTATAATCACATTCCAAATCCTCTGGCTTACCAATAAACTTTGCCTTGTTGTGTATTTTTCTTTCAATTTTATGCTTTCCTTAACTTCCTTCATTAACCAAGGTTGACTTATCCCTTCTTCAAATCTTTTTTTTCTTACCAGGATATTTCTTTGCCATAAACCATGAACGTTCTTAAAGTCTGCCACTGTTCCTCAACTGTATTTGCTGCTAAGTTCCCTTCCCAGGGAAGTTCCTCAGCATTTGCAATTGCCCTATTTAAATTTAATACAGGTATTTCTGTCCCAAGTTCCTCCCTCTCAAACTGAAAGCTAAATTCAACTATAATATGATCACTATTTCCTCGGGGTAAATATTTTTCTCTAATAACATGTACTAAACCTGCCCCATTACATATCACGAGATCCAAAATAGCTTGATTCCTTATGACTTTAGAGAAGATTTGTAGCTCAGGTTGAGATTCAGGTTGTAAGTTTGCTCGCTGAGCTGGAAGGTTTGTTTTCAGATGTTTCATCACCATTCTAGGTAACATCATCAGTGAGAGTCTCTGGTGAAGCACTGATGTTATGTCCTGCTTTCTATTTATGTGTGTTTGTTTGATATCATTTCCAGTTCTTTTTCTCAGAGGATGGTAGACTTGGTCCAAATCAATGTGTTTATTGATGGAGTTCTGGTTAGAATGCCAGGCTTCTCGGATTCCCATTTCTAGATGTCACAGTAGAACGAACAGTCAATGGAGAACTTCAAACCAGCATCTACAGAAAAACAACACATACAGGCCAAATACTTAACCATAGAAACAATCATCCCAACACCCACAAATGGAGCTGCATCAGGACATTATTTCAACAAGTCACAACACACTACAGCACCCAGAAACTATGAATAGCCAAAGAAAAATACCTATATGGTGTACTCAGGAAGAATGGGTACCCAATAAACACAGTCCACTGACTTCTCAACAACAAACTCAAACAAGCAGACACAAAATGTCCAGAAACTCTAGCCACTCTCTCCTACATCAAATACATCTCTGAAATGACTTCCAGACTACTCAGACCTCTTGGCATCATTGTCGCCCACAAACAGTAGCTAATGAACCTAAAATGCCCATATAAACAAACAGCAAAATGAATGTCATTTACAAATTACCATGCAAGGACTGTAACAAGCACTACATTGGACAAACAGACAGAAAACTAGCCACTAGAATGCATGAACATCAACTAGCCACCAAAAGACATGACCCACTCTCACTAGTATTCTTACATACAGATGAGGAAGGACACCACTTCGACTGGGACAACGCATCCATCATAGGACAAGCTAAACAAAGACATGCACAGGAACTCTGAGAGGTCCGGCATTCTAACTGGAATTCCATCAATAAACACATCGATTTGGACGGAATTAACCATCCTCTGAGAAAAAAGAACTGGAAATTATATCACCCCCGTTAAGAAACTAAGACACAAAAATAGAAGGCAGAACATAACACCAGCACTTCACTGGAGGCTCACTGATAATACCTAATATGGTGACAAAATGTCTGAAAACAACCCTTCCAGCTTAGCCAGCAAACTTACAAACTGAGCTAGATCCTTTGTTTGATCCATAAAATATTCTTCTTGGAAACTATCCTGAACACGCTTGGTGAATTCTCCCACTTGGCCAACTCTGCTAATCTGACTATCTGAAATGACATAATGAAAATTAAGATCACTTTTCTCTTCATAAGTACAGCAGCAGTTCATAACTTCAAAATTAGTAATTACATTGCGGAAAAATATAGAAATTCCAAATATATCTTAAAATGTCATAAGAACAATGAAGAAAGAACAGTGCAGCACAGGAACAGACCCTTCAGCCCTTCAAACTTGTGCTGCCATGTTTTGCCCTTCCGTACTAAAACTGTCCTCACTTCCAGGATCCATATCCCTCTAGTCCCTTCCTATTCACGTATTCATCCAGGTGCTTCTTGAATGCTGCTCCTGTGTCTACTTCCACCATCTCCTCTGGCAATGTGTTCCTGGCACTATCTGTGTCTTGTGTGAAAAGCTTTGCCTCTTGTGTCTCTTTTATACATTCCCCCTGCACCTTGGACCTATGTCCCCAAGTAATTGACTCCTCCACCCTGGGAAAAAGCTTCATACTTTGCATTCTATCCATGCCATTTCCAATTTTATAAACTTCTATGAGGTCGTCCCTTAACCTCTTGCATTCCAGTGAAAACAAACCCAATCTATCCAACCTTTCTTCATAGCTGAAAGTCTCCCATCCCAGGAAACATGAGAAAGTGAGGACGGCAGATGCTGGAGATCAGAGTCAAGAGTGTCGTGCTGGAAAAACACAGCAGGTCAGACAGCATCTGCGGACCAGGAGAATCAGCATTTCAGACCTGCAAACTCAGCTCCCTCTGCATATCAATACTCCTAAGGGTTCTGCCATTCACTGTATAATTTCTACATGTATGTGATATTCGAAAATGTATCACCTCACATTTGTCTGGATTAAACTTCATCCACCATTTTTCTGCCCATGCCTCCAACTGATCTATATCCTGCTGTATCCTCTGATGATCCTCCTCATTATCCACAACTCCACCTCCTGATGAAGAGCTTATGCCTGAAACATCGATTATCCTGCTCCTCGGATGCTGCCTGACCTGCTGTGCTTTTCCAGCTCAACACTCATACCAGGAAACATCCTGGTAAACCTTTTCTGTACTTTCTTCAGAGCATCCACATCCTTCTGGAAGCATGGTGACCAGAACTGTATGCAGTATTCGAAATGTGGACTAACTAAATTTCTGTAAAGCTGCAGCATAACTTGTCTATGCACATACTCAGTGCCCCTCCCATTGAAGGCAAGCATGTCAGAAGCCTTTTTTAACCACCTTATCTACCTAAGCTGCCCCTTTCAGTGATCCATGGACCTGCAAACCCAGATCCCTCTGCATATCAATACTCCCAAGAATTCTGCCATTCACTGTATAATTTCTACATGTATTTGATATTCGAAAATGCACCATCTCACATTTGTCCGGATTAAACTCCAGCTGCCATTTTTCTGTCCATGCCTCCAACTGGTCTATATCCTGCTGTATCCTCTGATAATTCTCCTCATTATCTACAACTCCGCCAATCTTTGTATCAAAATTGCAAACTTACTAATTAGACCAGCTACCATTTCCTTCAAATCATTTATGTCGATCATGCACAGCAGAGGTCTCAGCACTGATCACAACCCTCCATTCCAAAAACCATCCTTCCACCATTACCCTCTGTCTCCTATGCTTAATCCAGTATCCATCTTGCCAACTCACCCTGATACCATGTGACTTCAACATTTGTACCAGTCTGTGATGAGAGATCTTGTCAAAGGCTTTACTGAAATCCATGTAGACAACATCAATTGCTTTTCCCTTATCAATCATCTTCATTACCTCCTCAAAAAACACAATCAAGTTATTGAGGCATGACCTCCTCCACACAAAACCATGCTGTCTATTGCTAGTAAGCCCATTTGCTTCTAAATGTATATAGATCTTGTCCCTGAGAATATTTTCTGATAATTTCCCTACCACCGACGTGAAGCTCACAGGCCTGTAATTTCCTGAAATATCTCTGCTACCCTTCTTAAACAATGGGACAACTTTGGCTATTCTCCGGTCCTTTGGGACCTCACCTGTGGCCAAAGAGAACACAAAGGTGTCTGTCATTGCTCCACCAATTTGTTCTCTCGCCTCCCTCAATATTCTGGGATAGATCCCATAAGGATTTGGGGATTTATCTACCTGAATACTTTTTAAGACGTGCAACATCTCCTTTTTAATGGAAACTTGGCTTAGAAACTCGAAACTCCCCTCCCTGAGATCATCCTCCACCAATTCCTTCTCTTTGGTGAAAGACGGCACAAAGTAATCATTCAGAACTTCACCTGCCTCACTGGCTCCACACATAGATTCCTTCCTTGTCCTTGAGTGAGCCAACCCTTTCCCTGGCTACCCTCTTGCTTTTTATAAATGCATAAAAATCCTTGGGATTCTCTTTAATCCTGTTTACTAATTAATTTCATGATCCCTTTTAGCCCTTCTAATTCCTTGTTTAATTTCTTTCCAATTTCCTTATATACTTCAAGGGCTTCATCAGTTCCCATCCTCTTAGACCTTATGTTTGCTTCCTTTGTCTGTCTGACCGAGGTCATAACATTCCCTGGTCATCTAAGGTTCGTGTAACTTGCCATATCTATCCTTCATTCTCGCAGGAACTCTTATTAACTGCCATTTGAAATACTCCCACATGTCTGATGTAGCTTTACCCTCAAAGAGCTGCCTCCAATTAAAATTCTCGAGTTACTGACTAATATTGATGTAGTTTGCCTTCCTCTAATTTAACACCTTCACCTGAGGACTGCTGTTATCCCTATCTATGAGTATCTTAAAACCTATGGTATTATGTCACTACTCCTGAAATGCTTCCCTACTGAAACTTCACTCACCGGGCTGAGTTCATTTCCCAAAACCAAGCCCAGTATAACCCCTTCCCTGGTTGGACTGTTTACATACTGTGTCAAGAAACCCTCCTGAATGGGCCTTTTACCTTACAAATTCAGTCCCTTCCAAGCCCCTAGCACATGGTGAGTGCCAGTCATTGTAGGGGAAGTTAAAAGTTCCCACCACAACAACCCTGCTATTTTGATATCTTTCCAAAATCTCTCTACATATTCTCTCCTTTACCTCCTGCTGGCTATTGGGAGGCCTGTTGTATACACCAACATTATGATTTCACTTTTCCAATTCCTGAGTTCCACCCATATTCCAACCTTGTTGTCTAAATCTTCTGATGTCTCCTCCCTCAGTACAGCTGGGAGATATTCCTTTAACAGCAATGCAACTCCCCCACTGCCTTTACCGCTCTCTCTATCACACTTGAAACATCTAAATCCTGGGACATTCAGTTGCCAGTCCTGTTCCTCTTTCAGCCAAGGCTCTGTAATCGCAATAATGTCATAGTTCCAAGTACTAACAAAGCTCTAGGTTCACCTAGCTTGCCTATTATACTTGTTGCATTGGAACACATGCATTTCAGACCACATTCCCTGCTCTTTTCAGCAGTGCTTCTCTACCTGTTCTTGTTCTTAGTAATGTTCACCTTGGTTTATATCTCTCACTCAATTTCTGCATCTATACCCTACTCCTCTGGTTCCCACCCTCTGCCACAGTAGTTTAAACTCTCCCCAAGCCACTCTACCATATCCCCACCCTGAAGGACATCAATCCTTGTCCAGCCCAGGTGTAACCCGTCCAGTTTGTATAGGTCTCAACTCTCCCAGAACCAGTCCCAATATCCCATGACTCTGAAACCCTTCCCCTCACACTATCTTTTCAGTTGAGTGTTCATTCTATATACCCAGTTGTTTCTACTCTGACTAACTCATGGCACTGGTGGCACCTGCGATAACTGAGATGAGGGCAGCACAATAGCTCAGTGGTTAGCACTGCTGCCTCACAGCACCAGGGACCCGTGTTTGATTCCATCCTCGGATGACTGTTTGTGTGGAGTTTGCACATTCTCACTGTGTCTGCGTGGGTTTCCTCCAGATGCTCCGATATCCCCCCACAATCCAAAGATGCACAGATGAGGTAAATTGGCCATGCTAAATTGCCCATAGTGTTCAGCAATGAGTAGGTTAAATGCATTACTCAGACGTAAATGTAGGGTAATAGGGTAGGGGAACAGGCCTGGGTAGAGTTGATGTGGACTTGTTAGGTCAAAGAGTCTGTTTCCACACTGTTGTGATTCTAAAAGAAAATCTACCTTTGAGGACCTACATTTCAACTTGCTTCCTCATTCTCTATATTCTGCTTTCTCTTCCCTTTTTCTACCAGTATCATTTGTTCCAATGTGTACCACAACCACTAGCTGTTCGCTGTCCCACTCCAGAATGTTCTGCAATTGTTCTGAGACATCCAGGACCCTAGCACCAGGGAGGCAACACACCATCTTGGACTCTCCTTTGCGGCCACAGAAATGCCTATCTATTCCTCTTCTGATTGAATCCCCAAGACTGCAGCATTTCCATGCCTATCTCCCCTCCCTCTGCAGCAGGGCCAACCATGGGTGCCATGAAGTTGGCTGCTGCTGTTATCCTTTGAGAGGCCATTCCCCTCAACAGTATCTGAAACGATATCTCCGTTTTGCAGGGGAATAGTGGTGGGAGCTTCCTGCACTGCCTGCGTAGCCCTCCTGCTCTGCCCGGTGGTCCCTTCCTGCCTGTGAAGTCTGACTCTGAGTTATGTTCTTGAGTTTGTGAAGATTAATTCAGTGGAATTGTTCCATCATTAGTCTACAGTGAATCATTAAGTGCAGTGTGTGTACTTTAATTGAAAGCTAACATTTTAAATTTCACTGCATTATCATTCCATTGAATTATATCGAGAGCACAGCAAATTCACAACACTTCACAGGGTCTTTTAAATAGCACAATGGCATTAGTTCTTATGAAGATTTAATGATATTATCTGAAATTTCTCTCTCTGGTGCTTTCATGAAGACAATTAGCCTTGTTTATCTGAGATAGCTTAACATCTCCAGTAAATTACTGGAGAGATGAACTTTAGGCAAAGACATTGAGGGATGTGATTATCATGTCTACTGCCAAAAATTGGTCATGCTTAGGTGCAAGCATGTGGACCATGAATGTAATCAATCAAGCCATTCTAAATTTCCTGCATCTTTCATGCCCACCTACTGATAGCCTCCAAATGCATTACAGCTCATTATAATGTCTCTCATCACCCTCCAAAAAGATGTCTCTCCAATTCTACTTGTTCTCAATGGGTCTAAACTTATGCCTGGAGTTTTGAGCACCACAGAAAACAAAATGTTGCTGTATTTTCTCTTTGCCAGCTCCTCACTGAGACATTGTTGAGTATTTTCAGTTTCTTCCAATGCATTTCTTTGACAGAAGAATAATAGGCATGAGAATTGGAATGCTTCCATAATTGCATGCACTTAAATTTGAGCTAAATCTAATGTGCACACCTGATGGCTAGATTGCTTAAAACTTTTAATTTTCAAATTAAAGGAAGGAATGACATGGGTTCTGCTGATCTTGGTTGCTTAAGGTTAGTTTCTGTATTCCCCCATTCCGAACGAAACCATTGGGAAATTCCAGAGCAACTAGCGTCGACAAAAGATGCTCACAAACAATTGTCATTCCGAGATCAGCTTCCTGATTTAGCCCCACACTGTAAACCCCACTCCTAACAGTCTGCTCTTGAACCGTGCCGTGAACCATGCTGTCTTAGATCAAACAAAGGTCTGAATCCTAATGCATCAAGTCCTTTCACCATTGTGATCTCTCACCTACATTGGCTCACGGTCTGGCAATGTACTGATTTATATGTTCCTCTCCTTATTCTCAAATCCCTCTGTGGTCTTGCTCTTTTCTATCATGTAAACTCATGTCAGATGAATAATCAGCTGAGATCTCGGCACTCCGTCAATCTTCGCTTATTCTGCAGACTCTGTTGGAAAGATTAGTTTCAGTTCAATCAATTCAATCATTAAATCTCACTGCCTCGTAACCTCTCTCCCACTTCCCCTGACACAAGCACAACAACAACTTGTATTTAAGTGGCACCTGCATTGTAGGAAAACATCCCAAATCACTTCCCAGGAGCATTGTCAGATACAATTTGATAAAAAAAAACCTCAAATAGTGATCAAAAGCTTGGTCAAAATGAACACTTTTGAAGGGTATCTTAAAGGAGGAGGCGTGTAACCATAATAGTAGCAGCTGCACAACAGGCCAGATTTGGAGGATCATCAATATCTCGAGGGCTGGTGAGTGTTTCAGTGATCGGACTGAAATCTTGAAATGTCTTGAAAACTATGGCAATTCCAAAAGCAAAAGTCTTACAGCACACTTTGAAACCTCTGACTTTATTCTAGCTTCTGTTTGTCAATCTAAATATCTGCGTAGGTCGTCCCAGTGTCAAGTTTTATGAAGTGCCCACTCTTGTGAAGTCTCTTGGAATGTTTGTCTATTTTGCATAAAATCAACTTTGTACTTTTGATGCTCTCTCAAGTTTAAAACCCTGAACTTTTTAATCAAACCTGCTGATTAGCACAGTGCTGCTGCCATCTGTCATGTCCATGTCTACCTTGCAAAGGCTGAGCAACAATTCTTAGACATTCCCTCCACCATCGAACATCAAACTCTTGTTTCCAGGGCTGTCATTGATCTCATCTCCTCTGGAGATCTCCCCTCCACAGCTTCCCGACCTCAAAACCCCTGAATACTTCTCACTGTCTTTACCAAAATCCACAAACTTGGCTGCGCTGGTAAGCCCGTTGTTTTTTGGATGCTGCCTGACCTGCTGTGCTTTTCCAGCACCACTCTGATCCAAAGCCCATTGTTTCAGTGTGTTCTAAACTTACTTCTTCCTACCTGGACTCAGGCCCCTCCCCTTCACCATGGACATACAAACCCTCGACATGTCCATCCCTCATCAGAGTTTCTCCTTGAAAAGAAACCTGAACAGCCCCATTCACAGCCTCCTTCATTCACCTGATGGACTTTTTTCTCACTTTGAATAACATTTAATATAACTCATCAGCTGATTCACTTGCTCTGTCTCTCTGCTTGTCAACAGCGTAAAAATCACCTTCCTCCAGCTCCTTTCAGTTCTGACACTCAGACCGGCTTTGAAACATTAACTCTGTTTCTCTCTCCGCAGATGCTGCCAGACCTGTTGAGTTTCTTAAGCACTTTCCATATTTGTTTCAAATTTCCAATGTCTGCAGTATTTTATTTTCAATTTATTGTGACTATTACTGTGGAACAATTTCGTTAGAGGTGCTGCTCAGTTAAAAAGATCAAGAGTGGAGTCCACATTGATGCCCTGGCCATGTTGTGTCATTTCCTCTGCTCTGAAGCTCTTCAACCATGTTGTGACACTTCAACCCCAGGGCATCAATGTGGACTTCAACAGCTTCCTCATTTCCCCTTCCCCCACCTCATCCTAGTTTCAAACTTCCAGCTCAGCACTGTCCCCATGACTTGTCCTGACTTGTCCTACTTGCCTATCTCCTTTTCCACCTATCCACTCCACCCTCCCCTCCTTGACCTATCGCCTTCATCTCCTCCCCCACTCACCCATTGTACTCTATGCTACTTTCTCCCCACCCCCACCCTCCTCTAGCTTATCTCTCCACGCTTCAGGATCACTGCCTTTATTCCTGATGAAGGGCTTTTGCCCGAAACGTCGATTTCGCTGCTCGTTGGATGCTGCCTGAACTGCTGTGCTCTTCCAGCACCACTAATCCAGTATTTGGTTTTCAGCATCTGCAGTCATTGTTTTTACCTAAAAAGATCAAGAGACAGTTCTTTCTTCTGTATGTAAGTAATACCATTCTGGAACATAACAGGACTGTGTATTCTGTGCAAAGAAAAGGTGTAACTTCATTACACTCTCATTTTCGAATGTGCAGCCCTTCTCAAGTGAGTCATGTTCACAATAGTCACCTGATACATGGTGATGGCGTGATACAATGACTGCACTTTGAGCCAACTCTTTTGATTTTAAAGCAATTCAGGACATTGTGAGAGATGCTATATAAACACAACTCTTTTTGTAAAGGGAAGTTCTCGGTGCATTGGATAATAAAACATTATCAGTGCTAACATATAAAAGTGCAGCGCATTTGACACATCCTTTCTAAAGCATTGAACTGAAAAGCAATGGGCTTTTACAGATAAGCAATGTCTGTTTGAGTGGTAATTTCCTTTTGTTTTACAAGGTGTCTTTGCAGATGCACAGAAGGGAAACAATGAGATCAATGACAAAAAGAAATCGCCTTAATTCCAGACAATTATCTCCCTTAGACGATCCAGCCTTGTTGATGTTGGAACGAAGAATCAGCCTGATCTCCTATCTTAAATAAGTTGGGCTACATTTCAGCAGGGGCCATACATCAAAAGTGTAAAGCAGCTTCTTCCTGCACTCATCAGTTGTGACATTCTCCAGCATTCAATTAATCAGCCTGCACGCTTCCCTGAAGCTCCAGCCTCTGCCATGTCGGAAGTGGTGTGTGTTGAACAAAAACATAAACCATTTTTGTTTTCCTGTTGCATATTCGCAATATTCACACATAACAGGTGAACCAAATTCTAGGAATTGTGGCCACATAAACCAAGCGCATCAACTGTGTGGCACAAAACAAGATCCCAAGAATTAAGTAGTGATGAATAAATATGCAGTTCATTAGTATTCAATGTATTTGTATTGAAGGAGAAAATCAAGCTGAGTGTGTGCACGCGCTTGTAACTGTGTGTGGTTGGGCATTCATGTACATGTGTGCATGTGAACGTATGTGTCTGTGCAATATGCGTGTGAGTGTATGTGCATGTGTGGGTATATGCATGTGTGTATGCATGTGCATTTGAGTGTGTATGTATGTTTATGCGCATGTGCTTTTGAGTGTGTGTGTACGTGTGTGTATGTGTGTATACATGTGCACATGTGCATATGTGCATGTGAATGCATGCGTGTGTGTGAATATGTGCATGTGCGTATGAGCATTTGTGTGCTTGTGTGTGTTTTGTGTGTGTGTATGGGTGTGTGTGAATATGTGCATGGGCATATGCACATTTGTGTGTTTTGTGTGCATGTGTATGTGTGTGCATGCGTGTATGTGTGTTTGCGTCTGAGTAAGATTGAAAGACAGAGAGAGAGGAGCAGGATAGTAAGATTAATTTAACAAAGGCCCACAACAGTGATAATCCATAACTTCTTCAGAAAGGTCACATCTGGAGAATGAGGCAAAATGGATTAAAATGTGGGTGACATCCAGGATCGGGAAGCTAGATTGCAAGAAGCATTTGCAACACAGAAGCTTTTCTCCAGGGAGACCAAGTCTATCTTCACTTGTCATTCAATAGTGTTATCCTCAGGATTGTTTCTAAACCAGTTTGTTCCACTGCAAAGTCTCTGCAAAGGATGCCCATTTTGAAGAAGCTCTCTGCCGCCCTCAGACGTACACTCAGTGAGTCCCTTTCTCACTGCCACAGCACTGTGACCTCCTCAGCCCTCAGCTCTTTGACCACATAATGAAACAAACTCAATATTACAGCTATGTGATGCTTCACAGCTGCTATCTTCGCAACCATCTCATCCATTTTAAATCCTCCAAATGTGGATCCACCTTTGATGCTTCATATTTGCAATACCTCCAACTCCTCCACAAGCAATTCTCTCTCCGGATTCTCAGCTCCACCCTTTTGGCTTTGCAGAGGCACCTCCATTCCCTCTCCTCATCCCTCCCCTAGCTTAAGGCCTCCCTTTCCCAAACGCATGGAGTACCACTACTGTTCTACATCCAACAGAGAATCCATCAGCTCAACAAACAGTTTTTCAGTTTCATATCCGATATCAAAAATTGGAAGTTTTCAAAACTCAGCTCCTCTCACTTCTAGCATTTCAGAGAACATCTCTGGGACATCCCCACCAATCAACTACATGGCCGAACATTTAAACTTCCCCTCCCACTCAGCCGAGGGCATGCAGGTCCTGCGCCTCCTCCATCGCCACTCCCTCACCATCCGATGCCTGGAGGAAGAATGTCTCATCTTCTGCCTCGGGACCTTTCAACCCCAGGCCATCAATGGGGACTTCACAGGTTTCCTCATTTCCCCTCCCCTCACCTCGCCCCAGTTCCAAACTTCCAGCTCAGCACCATCCTCATGACCTGTCCCATCTGTCAATCTTCCTTCCCACCTATCCACTCCACCCTCCTCTCCGACCTATCATCTTTACCCCTTCCTCCATCCACCTATTGCACTCTCAGCTACCTTCTCCCCAATCCCACCCCCTCCCATTTATCTCTCCACCCCGAGGCTTCCAGCTTCATTCCTGATAATGGGCTTCTGCCCGAAACATAGATTTTCCTGCTCCTCAGATGCTGTCTGACCTGCTTTGCATTTCCAGCACCACTCTAATCTTGACTATGATTTGGGTTGTTGGGGGCTGGGTAATATTTCTGGAGGTGGCTTTTTGGGAGTTCAGATAAGAGGGTTTTGGGATGTAGTCTGGGTAGGAGTTTGTTGGGTCAGACTTGGGTGGAATGTTGTGGGGAAGGGGGTGGTAAATGGTGAGTTGGAGAAGAGTGCACTTAGTAGCATCGATACACAAGAGTTAAAAAAATAATTTGAATTGTAATCCATGGAAGTCTATGTCATGGGTTGGAGACTTTTTCAGAGGCTAAGCAATTAGCCATTGGTAGTTCAAACTTCCTGTCTAATTCCCAAGTATGTGTCAACCTCCAAGGGACCCTGTAGCTCATCATTCAGAATATCTGACTGCAATGGCTACCTTGCAGACAGATGATCTGACTCAATGTAACTGCTTTAATCCTTCTTAAACCATTGCTCATTGTTGTAAATAAAAGGGAATAAAGTGATCCCATTTGGAAGGATGCAGTTGAAATCTTTGAGGAAGTAGCCGGGAATGGAGAATTTCAGATGATGAGGGAAGACTGGATCGATTGGGGTTGTTTCATTTGGAGCATAGCAGTCTGAGGGAGATTTAATTAGGATATATAACATTTTGAGGGTCTTAGATGGAACGAGAAACAAGGATCTATTTTCTTCAGCGAAACTGACTAAAAGTTAAGAGGTAAAGATTAATTGACTGAAAGATTAGAGGGGATTGGCTGACATTATTTTCAGCCAGGAGGCTAGTCATTGATAAGGCAGGAGATGCAGAAACTTTCAGAATATTCAACATGTACTGAAAATTTTAATTTACAGGGGCCACAGACTGAAGGCTGAAATGTGAACCTTACAAGAGATTGCTGTCTGTAAACTGACATGGACCCAGAATGAGCCAAATTACCTCTGTCCGTGCCATAAACATTGAGTAATCTGTGATGATCTGGAACAGATCCTTATTTGATGAGCTTAAGTATTCTCAGGAAAATCAATTTTCAATTCAGATAGAGTTTTAAATATGAAGACTGCACTTTTAGCCAGATCAGTATAAGGTATGGTAGATAGTAGTTCTGTTACTGGAATAGTAACCTGGGAAAATGCAAGGGAAACCCAACAGGTCTAGCAGCATCCATTAAGAGGGAAATAGTTAATGTTTGGAATTCGATATGATTTTTCTTTAGAATTTAGTCATGTGTGACTCCAATGTGGTTGAATCTTAGCTGTCCACCGAAACATTCTCACAAGCTACTCAGTTCAATGGCAATGAGAGATGATAATGCCAGCTGAACTTGCCAGCGATGTTCACATCCCATGAGAGAACAGAGAAAAAGTCTTGCCCAGATAAGCGCATTGGCAAAATGTGGGCTTACTAATGTAACATTTCAAACATTTTCAGATTAACACCATGTATTAAAGATTGACAGCACAAGACGTGCATGAGAAAGTGAGGTTTCGTTTGTGTCAACACTGGAAATCCTCAGCTGGGAGAACTAATGAAGTTAAATTTCACAACTCGTGTCGTCTCATTGATAAGATACAAGCTTCGCCAGGGATTGTCTTCAGTATTGCCTTCTATCCCAATAAAGCTGAAAAGTCTGCTCAAACATTTCAAACAATAGGTATAAAGCACACAGAATCATAGCGTTATACAGCACGGAAGCAGACCCTTTGGTCCAACCAGTCCACGCTGAACATAATCCTAAACTAAACTAGTCTCACCTGCCCACTCCTGGCCCATATCCCTCCAAACCTTTTCTATTCATATACTGATCTAAGTGTCTTTAAAAGTTTGTCCCTCAGGGCTTGAAAAATATGGCCACTAGTCTTGAAATCCCCCATCCTAGGGAAAAGAAATCTATCATTTACTCTACCGATACCCCTCATGATGTTATAAATCTTCATAATGACACCTCTAACCTCTTATGCTCCAGCGAAAAATGTCCTAGCTTTTCCTTATAGCTCAAACTTTCCACCTACAGGAATATCCAGGTAAATCTCTCCTGACACCTTTCTAGCTTAATCATGTCATTCCTATAACTGGGAGACTAGAACAGGATAGAACATTCCAGAAGGCATCTCATCAATGTCCTGGAGAACCTCAGCGTCACTTCCAGTTTGGGTTATGATGGTAGACTTCCTTCTTTAAAGGTAGACAAAGTTTAATTTTGACAACAACTGATAATGATTGAATGGGTTCCATTACTGAGACCAGCTTTCAATCACAATTTATGAACTGAATTAGAATTCCAGCAACCCTTGTGGTGGAATTTGATCCCATGTCTCTGGTGCATTTGGTTGGGCCATTGGATTTCTAGCCCAGTGACAAAATTAAGTCACCAACCACAGCCAATGTTCACTCTTCTGCTGCCTGAGTGGTTAGCACTGCTACCTCATAGCACCAAGGACCCTTGTTCTATTCCAGCCTTGGGTGAGTGTGTGAAGTTTGCATATTCTTCCCCCATATTTGTGGGTTTCTGTTGTGTCCTCCAGTTTCTTCCCAGTCCAGGAATGTGCCTACTAGGTGGGTTTGACATGGGAAATGCAGGGTTATAGGGATGGGCTAGGAGGCTGCATCTGGGTGGGATGCTCTTCAGAAGGTCGGTGCAGACTCCATGGGCCAAATAGCCTCTTTATACACTGTAGGGATATTCTGATTCTATGATTCACTGCTTGCAATGTCGGTATACAGTCAGCCAATTTCACCATTCACTGACTACAAAGTGATCCACAGCAGCATCTCTTGTGAACAACAGGATGTTACTATACATGGACAGCAGAAGATCCTGCAGACCGACCTGACCACAGGGCTGCTGTATCATTAGCAAGATCTCTGGTGGCACTTTTAACCTGAGGGTCTCTATACTTCAGGTGAGGTGGAGAAAGTTTGAGAAGGAAACTTAGGAACCTATGCTGTTAGCATCACTCTGCAACCATCCAGCCAACTGAGCTAACCAACCTCACAGAACATATTTGACATTCATTTTTCAACATTCTATGTATTTCCCCTTCTAACATTCCACAAAAGAATATTCTTTTTTTTTGTATGCAACCGATATTTATTGCTCCTGTATTTGTGGATATTACATAAAGTCTGAGAGGGATCAAAATGAGATCCTTAATTGGAGAGTGATGTAAATCTAAATCTTTAGATGTAGGTCAATTTTGTCTGTGCTTCTTCCGATTCTAATTTATTATGGGTAATGTAGAACCAAGTCTGATGTTAAAGCATCAGGAATTCATTAAATGCCATTAAAGATCCCTTGGGATTTCTCATTTAGCTGCACTGGAATGCAGCTTCTAACATTTTAAATTCAGTATTCAGGATGTTAACGTTACTGGCAAGGTCAGAATTTATTGCCCATCTCTAATTTTTTAAAATTCTTTCCCTTCGTGTGGTTATAGCTGAGATTTATTGCTCAACCCTAATTGCCCTTGAACTGAGCAGCTATCAAGGGCAATGGCAGAGGGCAGTTGATGCTACTGTGGAACTGGAATGCCAGGTCAGCCAGATCGGGTAAAGAGGTAGATATTCTTCCCTGAAGGACATTAGCAAACCATATGGGTACAGGAGAGGCAATGACCTGGTGGTGTTATCACTGGACTCATCATCTAAAGACCCAGGTGATGTTCTGGGGACCTGAGTTTGAATGGCATATGTTCGAATTTGAGTCAAAGAAAAGAAAATCTGGAATTAAGAGTTTAATGATGACCATGAATCCATGGTCAATTGTTGGTAAAACCCATCTGGTTTACGAATATTCTTTAGGGAAGTTAATCTGCCATACCTGCTCTGGCTGAAAGGTGACTTCAGCTGCACAGCAATGTGGTTGCTTCATAATGTCCCACTGTGTAATAACTTATGGCCGAGTCAGTAACACCCTCATCTCACGAATGAATTTCTTTTCGAAACATGGCCTTTGAAAAAGTGGTGACAAGGCACTTTCTGGAACTGCTGCAGTTTGTAGGGTGAAGCTACTGCTGTGGTGCAGTTAGAAAGAGAGCGCGGAAAGTTTGACCCAGCTACAGATAGGAAAGATCATACACGTTCAAGTTGGAGTGGCAAGGTGGCTTGAAGAGGTAATTGCAAGTTAAAGTGTTCTTTGATCCTGCTACTCTTGTCCTTCAGAGTGGAAGTTAAAGGTTGGGAGGGGTCAGAGTTGAATGGTGACTGTGTCATTGACTCATTGGCATATTGATGTAATGAGTTCACTCTGTAACTGTTAAACATTTACAGGGGAACCTCGATTATCCGAATACTAATTATCCGAAAATCGGATTATCCAAAGGAGATCCTAAGGTCCCGATAGAAACATTCCATCAAAGACATGTTTCCAACAGTGATCGCATCTTTTGTTTACAGTGATTAAACAGGCGCCGTCTCCAAATGACTGACCTCCCGCCCTCTCTCTCTCCCCACACTTTCCCTGGAGTTGTACAGAGGGGTGTACCCTAAACCCTTCCCCTCCACTTCCCAGGAATAACCTCTCCAACGTTGTCCTGTACAGGGCAAAGGTGGAACCTGTCAAAAGTTTTCAGTAACCAGTTGTGTGTGTGGCTGTAGCGGTGTCTGTGTGCTATTTGGAGACTTAGCCCACAAAGGCAGCTGCAGCAGCATCAGCAATCTTGTTGATGTGCAGTTCGGATACCCCGGAGAGGGGCTGGGGGTGGGGGTGTGGTTGGGGGCTGTGTTGGAGGCAGGGGCACGCGTGCTTTGTGCTGGGGGGGTGGGGTTGGACTGGGTTAGGGGTGCGGTGGGCGGTTTCGAACCGGGTTGGGGCGTGGGGTTGGACCGGGTTGGGGGGCAGGGCGTTTGGTTGGACCAGGTTGGGGGGGGGGGGGGTGGTGAGCGGTGTTGGGTGCGGGGCCTGCTGTGTGCTGCTGCAGTCTCCTGAATAGGGAGCAGACATTAAAAACTTCGAGCCCCAGAGGAAAGGCATTTAGTCAATTTTCTGAATAATTAATTATCCGAATGAAATAGTGCTCGCCCATCACGTTCGGATAATCGAGTTTCCACTGTAATCATGGTGCAGTGCCGGTACATGGATAACGAGTTTAAATTGATGGATGGATGACCAATCACATCAAATAAAGTACTGGTGCGCAATCCTTTATCCAAAATGCTTGGGACCAGCTGGTTTTTGGAATTTGGAATTTTTTGAATTTTGGAATAACTGACAGTTTGATGGTATCATTTTTAAACATCTTACTGGAGGGGGAGACTCACTGAGTAAATCAGGCCCTGAAACAGAATTGAGGCCTGCTAGTGCTGGGCCATGCCCCCCCCCCCCCCCCCTTCAAGTTGCATCTGAGTGGGTGTTGATTTGGGTTAACTGATGCACGCCAAACAACCTTGTTAATGGGGAAAAAAAGCTTAATGAAAATCCCTTCAGACTTTGGAGCTTTTCGGATTTCGGGATTTCGGATAACAGGTTGTCTCCCTGTATTACGATTCTTGACTATTGTTGGAGCCTTTGCCTATCCAGACAAATGCGTCACATACCGCCCTACACCCGATTCATGTCTGCAGGTGATGGAAAGGTTTGGGGAAAATAGAAGGTGAGGCACTCAATTCAGAATATCCTGCCCATGTTCTGATCTCATTGTCACGGCATTGCTATGATGTTTTCAATTGTGTTTTCCAGTCAATGGGAGTTCCTCAAGATTCTCGTGGTGGGCAATGACAAAGTGATGGAATAACAGGGAGGACTGCACTTCGAATTGAATTGAATTCAATTGGAAAA
Source organism: Chiloscyllium punctatum (assembly GCF_047496795.1). Classification (NCBI taxonomy): domain Eukaryota; kingdom Metazoa; phylum Chordata; class Chondrichthyes; order Orectolobiformes; family Hemiscylliidae; genus Chiloscyllium; species Chiloscyllium punctatum. The sequence continues at coordinate 80,134,433 of NC_092763.1, forward strand.
TTTATTCTCACTTGTTTTTAACAAACAAACATAGTGAAAAGTGTTAACAAAAACAGAAATTGCTGGAAAAGCTCAGCAGGTCGGGCAGCATCTGTGGAGAGAAATCAGAGTTAAATTTTCAGGTCTGGTAAGCCTTCCTCAGAACCCCAACCTGGAATGCTAACTCTGATTTCCCTTCACAGATGCTGCCAGACCTGCTGAGCTTTTCCAGCAATTTCTGTTTTTATTTCTGATTTACAGCATCCGCATTTCTTTCGGCTCTTATAGAATGAAAAGTGCAAAATGTCTCTACCCTCCAGCGCCATTTTGACTTCCATTAGACATTAAGATATAATGTAAAACGGAGTTTTTCCTGGCTTCTTGTTCTTGGCTTGACATCTGGGAGATGGGGTGGTGGGGTTTGGTGGGGGGGGGGGGGGGGGGGAGGTGGAGAAGAGGTCTCTATATTGAACTCCACGCCCACCAATGCACCGCATCACAGTCCATTCCAGGAGTTCTACTCCAGGGCCACCCAGCACTGCCACCACTCCACTCTCTTTATCCAGACCAGTACATATGCTAACTAAATAAACTGTGAGGTATGTCAAATAATGGTTATGTTACTGGAAGACTAATCCATAGGCCTGGATTTATGGTCAGGAGACATGAGCTAGGATCCATAATACTGTAACTGAGCAATTTAAATTAATATTAATTCATTAAAATTGGAATACAATTCTTGTATCAGTAACAGTGACTATGAAACTATAGATTATTGTAAAAACCTACTTGGTTCATTTTGGACAAGATCTTTAAGAGAGGAAATCTACTATCCTTACCTTGTCTGTCCAATATGTTAGTACAGTCCTGCGAAAACCAACTGATGAAGGAGCAGCACTCTGAAAGCTGGTGCTTCCAAATAAACCTGTTGGACTTTAACCTAATGTTGTGCGATTTTGAACTTAGTTCACAAAAATATAGTTTATGTTAATGTCTTGTCTGTGGTTCTTCACATTCTGGATAATGTAGAACCAGGTCTGATGATAAAGCATCATCACCTTGGAAATGGTCTGACAATGCCCATTTCTTCATAGAATCCCTACAGTGTGTAAACAGGCCATTTGGCCCATTGAGTCCATACTGACCCTCCAAATAGCATCCCATCCTCATCCCTACTACTCATGGTTAACCCACCTAGCCTGCACATCCCTAAATAATATGGGAAATTTAGTATGGCCAATCCCCCTAACCTTCAGACTGTGGGAGGAAACCAAAGCACCCAATCAGAAACCCAGACACAGACATTCACCTGAGGCTGGAATTGAACTCAGCTCCCTGGTGCTGTGAGGCAACAGTGCTAAATACTGAGCCACCATGCCACTCCTTGAGAATGAATACATTCTCATGTGTTTGAAATCCTACCTCCATGCTAGCTACACCTTTTTGATGGCTTGAGTGAAATCAGAAAAGAAGGAATTTGCAGGGAAAAGAATGTTCAGTGTTTGAGCATTAGAAATAGTTGTGATTATGGGCAGCACGGTGGCTCAGTGTTTGGCACTGTCGCCTCACAGCACCAGGTGTCCGAGTTCAATTTTAGCCTCAGATAGCTGTCTGTGTGGAGTTTGCACATTTTCTCTGTGTCTGCACAGTCCAAAGTTGCACAGGTTAGGTGGATTGGCCATGCTAAATTGCCCATAGTGGCCAAGGATGTGCAGACTAGGTGTGTTAGCCATGGGAAATGCAAGGTTACAGGTCGTGGGGGTAGATCTGGGTGGGATGTTTTTCAGAGGGTCAATGAACTTGATGGGCTGAATGGCCTGCATCCACATTGTAGGGACCCAATGATTCGACTGGGTTCATTTGTGAACTTTTAATTACTGTAAATTAGGTGGCAATAAGCCTAAGATTAATGTAAAATCTATCTTTCAGATAAGAGCTTAAATCAAGGCTTAACATCTCTTTCAACAGGTTATAAAAGATCCTGTGACAGTATTTTGAAGAACAGGAAATTCCTCCCCAGTGCCCTAGTCAACTTGCCGCCCTGATCAACATCAATAAAACTGAGGAGCAAGTAAACCAATGCATTATTTACTCTTATTTAGTCATTACTGCATTGTTGTTTGTGGTACTTGCTGCGTTCATTACAATGGTGACAGTACATTAAGAATACTTCCATTGATGGAAGAACACTTTGAGATACCCTGAAGCAATAAAATCTAATCTCATCATTCTGGGGAATTAAGAGACAAGATCTAAGGTCGTAACTGTAAATTAGTCACCAATAAATCCAATAGGTAAAGCCAGATGAAGGAGAAAATGCAGGGATATGATGAGACTAAATGAAAACGAGTGGGAGGAGGTGATAGTGAGTAAAAAAAAGTCTACACAGATCTGATGGTCCAAGCTTTTTCTTTGCTGTAAAATTCTATGCAAATCAATGAAGTACTATTTTGGTGTAGGCAAATGCAGCACTAGTTTCCAAACAAAGCATGGAATCAATATTTGAGTCATCTTCTCAAGGGAAGGATATGTGATAGAATTTACCATTGAAAGGATAGTTGTGGTGAAGTGTTTGCAATGAAATAGTTCACACTTCCTGATACAACTGCTTAGAAATACAACAGAAGCAGTCAAGTGAAAAAAATCTCTGTTGGAGGACTTTGCTTTGGAAAGTTAATGGCAGAATATCATTGTAATGTTCACAGTGTGTGGGAAAGTGGCAAGGTTTTAATGGATTAAGGAGTGAATTAGTCACTGCACAGAAATGAAATGTTTGAAGTCATTGCAGCCATTAACTGTGAACCTAGTTCTGCAAAGATGGGATGATAATGGCAATGTGTATAGCATACACAAGCCTGAAATTATAGAGCAACTCTGTAAAGTAACTGGACCATGTTAATTAAATCAGATAACTGGGCTGTATAAAATTGGCTGCGGAGAATAGGAAGGTAATTTTGCAAACTACCGACAACAACAACTTCAGTTGCTGTAGCACCTTTTGAGCTGTAATATATCCCAGAGTGTCTCACTGGAGGAGTTCTAAAATAGAATTTGACTCTGAGCCATGTAAGTAGATAATGCAGCAATGCTGAAGGAGCCTGGTCAAAAAGATGGATTGTAAAACTGAGATTGAGTTGCAGAGGGAATCCCGGAGCTTAAGGACGGGACAGTTGAAAAATCAGCCACTAATAGTGGAGCAATTAAAATCAGAGATACTCAAGAGGCTAGAATCAGAGCAGCTCAGACACCTCAGAGGGATGTCGAGCTGGAGTTGATTACAGAAATAATTAGGCATGAGAATACATTTCCAGAGGAAGTGGTGGGTGTGGGTACAGTTACAATGTTTAAACAACATTTGGATAAGTACATGAATAAGAAATGTTTGAGGGAAATGGACCACATGCAGACAGGAGGGACTAGTTTAGTCTGGGATTAGGGTCAGCATGGACTGGTTGGACTGAAGGGCCTGTTTCCTTGCAGTTTGACATTATGAGACATCAGAGAAAAACAAGAACATGATTTTAAAAATGAGGTGTGCCTAAATAGAAGCCAATGCAGTGACATAGAGCAAAAGACTTGTCATGATTGGAATGTGAGCAGGAGAGTTTTGGATACACTCAGTTTTATGGAATATAATGTTGGGAGACTGCTCAGAAATGCATTTCTGACACCAAGCTAGTCAGCTAAAGAAGGGCATTGTGCATTCTGTTCGATTATAATGTTGTACATACCTAACATGCAAAGCAATACTTTTCACTTTATCTCAGTACACGTGACAAGAATACATCAAATCACATCACAGATAAGGCTTTGAACAGTAGATGACTTAGGCAGAGTCATGTAATCTTACTGGACTGGAAATATGTGGTCTTAGCGACGGCAATCATATGTCATCAAAATCCTGTGATTCCCTTCCTAAACCTCTCAATTTCTCTTTTTAAGATGCTTCTTAAAACCAATCATTTTGATAAGGCCATGACTGCCGTGCTTTGGCACTTATTTATGGGGCTTGGTGTCGAAATTTATTTCATAGTCATTCCCTTGGACCTATGTTACAGGTGCCATATAAATGCAGTGCGTTGTTTGTACACCTGCCTGCAGCTGTTATGAGTTCTTGTGCGTGTCATCACCGTTACATATCTCTCAATTGACATCATTTAAAACTGGTCATTGTTGTTCAGATGAGGTTGCTGTGTGCAAATTGCTTGTCACATTCCCTGGCTTACAAAAATGACACTTCAGAAATATTCCATTGGCTTTGAAACCCTTTGGGACTTTATGGGAAAACTGTGAAATAAATGCAGGTTGTTCTCTTTTTAAGTAATAAATACTTTTTCACATGTGTTCCTTATGGTTGACATTTGACCCTTTGCTCTTTGTTTCCAACAATTTTTTTTGCAAAATGCTATGTAAAGGCAAGTTTTAAAAAAATAAAGGATTGTGAAAAGGATTACAGCACTTTTTCAAAGCAAGTTACGGGTGCTCATTGTAAGTGTAATTTACACTGCTGCTTTTTCAAGCACTGTGGTAAGGCTATTACAAATGAGCTGGCACCAGGGGTGTGCACACTGAAATATTCAGGTGGTAACAAGGAGCTGATTGATCTGTGAAATTGTGACCAGTCGTTGATGACAAAGACCATCAACATATAATTGGCTTCTAGGTAGCTGAACAGTCTATCAGTGTGAATAATATGAGCAGAAGTCTTCAGATATCCAAATAGGAATGTGATCTCTCTCTCCCTCTCCCTCTCTATCTCTATCTTTCTCTCTTTCTCTCACTATCTCTCTCTATCTATCTCTATCTTTCTCTCTCTCTATCTACCAATCTCTCTTTCTCTATCTATCTCTATTTATTGCTCTACAGTAAACAAAAGTACCAAAAGCCAAAGAAGATCAGTTTATTTTCCATCATCAACTATTGTAAGTTATAGCTTTTACCCAGTATCTAAGAGGATATGCAATTTGTGAACCAGTTGCTCAGTGCATCTTGCAAGGTGGTAAGATGAACCTGGGGAAGAGTGAGATCAGCAAACAACATTTCCTGAGAAATAAAAAGATCATTTCAGCAAGCCATATGGTACACAGATTCCTGAAGGTGGCTGGGCTGATTACCAGGTCAATTCTGAAGGCTTACGGACACTTGCCTTCATCGGTCATGATATAGATTATCAGAGCAGGGCGCTTATGTTGGTGCTGTACAAACCTTTGGTTTGTCCACAGCTAGAGTACTGTATGTTGGTATGGTCACCACACTGTAGGAAGAATGTGATTGTATGGGAGTGGGGCAGGGGAGATTGACCAGGATGTTGTCTGGGATGGGGCATTTTAGCTCTGAGGAAGGACTGCATAAGCTTGAGAGAAGACTGAAGGAGAACCTGATCGAAGTGCATATATTTGAGACCATGGACAAGATGGATGGAAGGCAGCTGTTCACTTCATCAAAGGGTCAATACAGAGAGGTTCTAATTCAGGTTGTAAGTTTGCTCACTGAGCTGGTGGGTTTGTTTTCAGATGTTCATCACCATGCTAGGTAACGTCATCAGTGAGCCTCCAATGAAACACCGCTGCTCTGCCCTGCTTTCTATTTATGTGTCTGTATGTTAAGGTGGGGAATATAATTTCCGGTTCTTTTTTTCAGAAGTTGGTAAATGGGGTCCAAATCGATGTGTTTATTGATAGAGTTCCTATTTGAATGTCAGGCCTCTAGGAATTCCTGTGCATGTCTCTGTTTAGCCTGACTTAGGATGGACGTGTTGTCCCAGTCCAAGTGGTGTCCTTCTTCATCTGTGTGTAAGGATACTAGTGATAGTTGGCCATGCCTTTTGGTGGCTAGTTGATGTTCATGTATCCTGGTGACTAGTTTGCTGCCTGTCTGTCCAATGTAGTGTCTGTTGCAGTCCTTGCAGGGTATTTTGTAAATGACATTTGTTTTGCTGGTTGTTGGTGTAGGGTCCTTTAAGTTCATCAGTAGCTGTTTCAGTGTGTTGGTAGGTTTGTGGGCTACCATGATGCCAAGGGGCCAGAGTAGAATGGTAGTCATCTCAGAGATATCTTTAATGTATGGTAGTGTGGCTAGAGTCTCTGGACATGTTGTGTCTTCTTGTTTGAGTTTGTTGTTCAAGCATCAGTGCACTGTGTTTATCGGGTACCCATTGTTCTTGAATGCGCTGTGTAGGTATTTTTCTACTGCTACTCACAGTTTCTGGGTGCTGCAGTGTGATGTGGCCTGTTCAAATAATGTCCTGATGCAGCTCTGTTTGTGGGTATTGGGATGATTGCTTCTGTCGTTGAATATCTGGTCTGTGTGTGTTCTTTCCTATAGACGCTGTGTGCAGTTCTCCATTAACTGTTCACTCCACTGTGATACTCAAGTACAAACCACCTCCCAACACCCCAAAAGCCAAAAGAACAGCAGAATGGAATGGTCGCAGAATGTTGTGAGAAATGATTAATGATGCCCACAACTGACTCCACAAATACCAGAAACTTTGTACACCAACGCGATTGACCAGGAATGGACAAGCACATTAAAACGAGCCATCAGCATCAAATAACAGCAGACCAAGACAAAGAAAAACTAGCCCTACAATAAAAACTGCACATGCTCGCACAAAAGAACAACACAGATAATTCACAAGTTTGGATTAAGAACCTGTCGGACCAACCAGTAACAGACATGGAAAAAAGCTGTCCTAGTAAGAGGAATGAACTACAACGACAGAGATGCAGTCAAAAAGGATTTTCTAGCAGTATTGGAATCAACCTTGAAAGGCAATGGACATACAGAAGAAACCCAGCAGACCATCAGACAGACAGTAACACCAACAATAAGCAGGAAGAAGGACAGGAACACCCTCAACATACAGGAAAGGAAAGCCATAGAAGGACTCAGAAAAGACAGAAACCTTGTAATCCTACCTGCAGACAAAGGTCATATGAGCGTCATCCTAAACAGAACACAGGACATTGAAAAGGTGAACTCACTGCTCACAGATATTGACACCTCCCAACAGGTGCTGATAGAGCTAGAAAATCATATCACAGCAGCACTGAAGAAACTCCATAAATCAGGCAAAATTAACAAGACAGATTTCCAAAGAATGAAACCTGATGGATCCAACACACCCTGCTTCTATGGACTATCTAAGGTACACAAACCAGGGGCCTCCCTCAGACCCATAGTCTTACTCCCTGGCACACCGACATACAGACTAGCAAAGGGACTCCACTGTAAACTGACATACCTAGTAGAAGACTCATGCCACTCCATCCATTCCACCCAAGAATTCCTGAACATCATCAAAGACACCAAGATAGAAGAGCACAAAGTCATGGTCTCCTTTGATGTAATGGCCCTATTCACATCAATTAACATAGGCCTGGCTAAAGAAACATTGACCGCACTATTAGATGAAGGCAAGACACAAACACTGGACAGCACCAACTCCATCAGCAAGGACTGCATCCTCAAACTAGTAGGCCTGTGCTTCACTACCCACTTCACCTTCAATGGCAAGACCTACAAACAAATCAATGGAACACCCATGGGATCACCAATATCAGGATTCCTAGCAGAAGCAGTGATGCAGAGACTCAAATGAACAGCCCTCCCCACAATCTAACCCAATGTGGACGACGCATTTGTCATCACAAAACAGAACAAGCTAGAGGAAACTTACAATATCATCGACAACATCATTACTGGCATAGATTTCACAAAAGAGGAAGAGAAGAATAACAGACTCCCATTTCTAGATGTCACAGTGGAACGAGCAGTCAATGGAAAACTGCAGACCAGCATCTACAGGAAAGCAACACACACAGACCAGATACTCAGCTACATGAGCAAGTACCCCAACACTCAAAATGCATCAGGACATTATTCAAATAGGGCACAACACACTGCAGCCCCCAGGAACTACGAGCAGCAGAAGAAAGATACTTACACAGTGTATTCAAGAAGAAGGGGTACCCAATAAACATAGTCCACTGATTCTTAAACAACATACCCAAACAAGGAGACACAACACTCCCAGAGACTCTAGCCACACTACCATACAACAATGACATCTCCAAGATGACTACCAGACTACCCCAACCCCTTGGCATCATGGTAGCCCACAAACCTACCAACACACTGAAACAACTACTGATGAACCGAAAGGACGCTACACCAACAACCAGTAAAACAAACATCATTTACAAAATGCCCTGCAAGGACTGCAACAACCACTACGTCAGACAGACAGGAAACTAACCACAGGATAGACGAGCACCAACTAGCTACCAAAAGACTTGACCCACTATCACTAGTATCCTTTCACACGAACAAAGAAGAACACCACTTCGACTGGGACAATTCATTCATCCTAGGACAGGCTAAACAGAGACGCATACAGGAATTCCTAGAGGCCTGACATTCAACCTGGAACTCTATCAATAAACAAATCAATTTGGACCCCATTTACCAACCTCTGAAAAAAAGAAGTGGAAATGATATCACCCACCTTAACAGACAGGCACATAAATAGGAAGCAGGACAGAACACCATCACTTCACCGAGGCTCACTGATGATGTGACCTCGTATGGTGATGAAATGTCTGAGAACAAACCTACCAGGCTCAGCAAGCAACTTTACAATCTGAACCTCAGGCTGAGCTACAAATCTTCTTAGGGTATAATTCTAAGGTGAAGGACAGGAGATTTATACGGGATTTGAGGAAAGTGTTTTTCACTCAGAAGATGGTGAAGAATCTGAATTGGACTGTCTGGGAGGCAAGAAATCTCACAACCCTTAAAAAATATGAAGATGAGCACTTGAAATGTCCTAACCTGTGAGGCTGTTGGCTAAGGTGCTGGAAAGTAGGTTTAGCATAAATAGGTCAGCACAGACTTGATGAGCCAAAAGCTATTTTCTGTACAGTATGGCTCTGTAAATGGGAATGAGTAATAAATACTGACTCTGCCATCCCCTGAATTAATTTATACAAATTATAATCAACAGTGTGCTTATTAGGAAGCCTGAAAATGTCATCTTGTCTGGGTGCTTCCTGACTTGACCCAGGACCAATTTATGCAATACTTTCTACGTACTAAAAACGGAAGAATCTACAGACAGCTGTTAAAATCTGGCGTGATCATTGAACATCTGCAAAAAACTGAATAATGCATGAAGAGTGGACTGCAAGAGAATGTCGTTTTAAAAAAGAAGACTCTAGTCAGTAGCAATGTGGTAATCCAGTCAAAACCAACTTTTGAGACTCAATATTGAGCTCAATACGTTTTGGGCCTAAATACCTTCATCTATGACCTTTTGTCCAATCCCCATGTCTCAGGTCCTGACATGACATGAGCTTCTCTCAGCAGAGCCCATCCATTTTCACTAACCCATGGCCCTCATTAGCAGTTTTTCTTTCTCCCTGGCTTAACATTTGTCTATCTTTTTCTCCCTCTGGTCTCCATCTCAACCTCTCGTTTATTCTTTTACACCCCTCCACCCCTGCCTTCAGCACTCCTACCCCATTTTCAGAGTGACAATGAGTTCTTTAATCTGAGGAAAGATTGCTCGACCCGAACTGTTAACTCTGCTTTTTCTCCACGGATGCTGCCAGACTCACTGGGTTCCTCCAACAATTTCTGTTTTTGGTTCCAGTACCACTTCTGAATGACTATACTAACCAGTGGGTGGCATGGTGGCGCAGTGGCGCAGTGGTTAGCACTGCTGCCTCACAGTACCAGAGACCTGGGTTCAATTCCCGCCTCAGGCGACTGTCTGTGTGGAGTTTGCACATTCTCCCCGTGTCTGCGTGGGTTTCCTCTGGGTGCTCCGGTTTCCTCCCACAATCCAAAACTGTGCAGGTTAGGTGAATTGGCCATGCTAAATTGCCTGTAGTGTTAAGTGTAGGGGAATGGGTCTGGGTGGGTTGCGCTTTGGCAGGTCAGTGTGGACTTGTTGGGCCGAAGGGCCTGTTTCCAAGCTGTAAGTAATCTATGTACAGATCCCTTGGGAGTCCTGCATTCAGTATCTAGTATTTCTAGCTTGAGTCATTAATATTCTATCTGGGTTCTACAATTTTTTTTAACTCCTCTTTAGCAGATATAATAAAATTGCAGACTTTTAGTGATGATCTCACTGTAGGATCACTAATGGTACAAAGCATGCCAAAGAAAGGCTTATTTTGCTTCTGATTATTTTTTGTACAGCTGCCAACAATCCCCACTGGTTCCTCCCAGTTAAGAGCTAATTTGTTTACCTAATTAAGACTATAGTTGGCTGACAATGCATACTGCCAGATGGGGGTGGGTAGTGGGGGGCATTGAGCTGGGAGTTGACTTTGACTCCTTGCCCCAGGTGTTGGTGGGATGTCACAGACCTCACAAAGAGTTCAGTCACCACACTGTCAAATTAACAGCGGTGATGTGGCTAGTGTTACTTTCAAAATGTGCTGCTGTCACTATTCCAAAGTATTCACCTTTTCAGTTGGCAGGTACCTTTGCATAGGGGAATGGAGAACAATAACACTGGGCTGCTACTAAGTAGGGAGGGATGGGTCTTATAAGGAGAGATGTAGTAAATTAGGCTTGTACCCACTGAAATTGAAAGAATGGGAAGTGATCTTATTGAAACAGACAAGATTCTTAGAGGACTTGGCAGGGTAGACATGAAACGGTTGTTTTCTGCTTGTGGGAGAGTCTAGGACCAGAGGGTGTAATGTCAGAATAAGAAGTCAGGCATTTAAGGAAGATATAAGGAGGAATTTCTTCCATCAATTTACCACAGAGGGCTGTTGGGGGTCACGTCATTCAGCATATTCAAGGCTGAGACAGACAGAAATTTAATCTGTAAGAGAAGCAAGAGTTACAAGGAAAATGCTGGTAAGTGGATTTGAGGAACCATGATCTGATTGACTCGTAGAGGAAATTCATAGAGTCAGAGAGATGTACAGGACGGAAACAGGCCCTTCAGCCCAACTCGTCCATACCGACCAGATATCCTAAATTAATCTAGTCCCATTTTCCAGCATTCTGCCGATATCCCTCTAAAGCCTTCCTATTTACAAACCCATCCAGTTACCTTTTAAATGTTGCCATTGTACCAGCCTCCACTACTTCCTCTGACAGCTCATTCCATACACGCACCACCCTCTGCATGAAAAAGTCGTCCCATAGGTTCCTTTTATAACTTTTCCCTCTTACCTGAAACATATTCTCCCTAGTTTTAGGAACTTGATGGGTTGAATGGCCTACTTCAGCTCCTATGTTTTATGGTATTGTGGAGTTGATGTGAAGAATTCTACAATCACCTTCATGTTGACCTAAACCATTGTAACCAAAACGAAAAGCTGAGTTAATTCTGTGTGGTTAAGGGCCATTGGTGTATAATGCTTCGACATGCCTCAGTCTCCACATCCAGCAATATGCCAACTCACCAGTCTATAAGTCACCCTTCTGACAAGATTCTGTATCCTGATGTTATGGCCTTAATGTGGCGAGTACTACTGGGAGGCTTGGGTGACTGTCTACATTTCTATCCAGGAAGTTTAAAGGTGGTGACATCTTCAGAATTACAATGGCAGGGGTGAAAGGAATGAGCTTTCTCACTCATGGGATACATTGGAAGTCAGAACCTACTCCCAAAAGAATCAAGATCAAGGTGATGCGATAAATTTAGGACAAATTCCTGTCAGGAATTGTGTAGCTCCAACAAACATACTGCCTTTCTCGCAGTCAATTACCAACTTAATAAGGACAATTTTAACAGGCAAGATAATCAGATTAGAGCCAAATTCCAGCTAAAGGTAGGACATCCTTATGCATTTTTGACAGAAGGCAATGTGAAATCCACTTCAGCTGAAGAGAAGCAATCTACCCGTTTTCAGCCCAGGCCTGTCGTTTTTCTCATGGTAATGAAATAACTTTCAAAACCTTTAGATGTTCTGTTAGCAACAGAAATAAGACTTACATAACATTCCCAAGATCAGAGAATATATGTTTAAGGTGACGAGGTTTAGAGGAGATCTGAGGAAAGTTTTTTTTCACCCAGAGGTTGGTAAAAATATGGAACGCATTACCTGAGACGGTCGTGGAAGCAAATACTCTCGCAACAGTAAAGAAAAAGCTGCACGGTCACTTCAAATACCAGGGCACAGTAGGCTATGGACCATGTGCAGATAAATGGGATTAGTGTAGTTGGTGTTTGATGATCAGCATAAATATGTTGGGCCGAAGGGCCTATTTCTTTGCTGTATGGCTCTGTGACTCCACGACCATAATTCTATACATTATCTCCTTCTAGAATCTTATTGAAATTGAGCTATTTAAAGTTCAAGGCTATCCACAAATACAGGGAGAATAAAATGCTATTGACTTTCCACAATGGGCTTTGTAGGATGTGTCTACAATGGCATTTTAAATGGTGGGCATTAGATTTGTTTATATTAGTTTTGATGCTTATTTATAAGATTTACATCACAGGTCAGTTCTAACCCACAGAAATCAATGCAGCAACCTGACCAAAACATCTTTGACAATGGTTCCCAAATCCAAGACAATTATCTCTCAGAAGGATAAAGGCAGCAACTGCATGTTACCTCCACTATCTGAAAGCTGCTCTCTGAATCTCATGCTATTAAGACTGGAAAACATACCTTGGTTCCTTCACTGACATTGTTTAGAATGAGCAAGTAACCAGGACAAAAAGCATGTGACAGTCAGCCCACTATCACTTGCAGCATGTAATGTGAGGGCATTGTAGCTGTGCTTATGTGCAACGTTAGTTCATAGAATCACAGAAATGTTATGGAACAAATGGAGACCATTTGATGTATTGTAACTCCAGGGTTCATTAAAGGAGCATCATTACCTAACAGAAAAAAGTGAGGACTGCAGATGCTGGACATCAGAGTCAAAAAGTGTGGTGCTGGAAAAGTGCAGCCAGTCAGACAGCACCCGAGGAGCAGGAGACTCAATGTTTCAAGCATAAGCTCTTCATCATTACCTAATTCAATTTCCTGTTTTCTTCCCTATATCCTTGCACATTATTTTTATCCAAATAACCATCCAACACTCTCTGGATCGCCTCAGTCGAACTTGCCTCCACTACACTTCCAGGCAGTGCATTTCAGACACTAACTACATTCTGTGGAAAAAGATTTCCTCCCTTCACCCTTACTTCTTTTGCAGATCACTTCCAAATGTTGCTGCACCTTTATACTAAACCGAGTCACTGAGCAATCCTGAAATATACCCTCAACATAAACAGGCCTTCTGCTTGGTTCAGCAACCCGAGAGGGGGATTGATGGGTTTATGTTCAGAAAATATGGAACCACAAGAGATGTAGGCATCAAACTCTCGAAACTCTCCTCTTAACAGCAACATGGGTACACCTAGGTGAAGGACTGATTTGGAGGGGCTGGTGTTGGACTAGGGTGTACATAGTTAAAAATCACACAACACCTGATGAAAGAGCAGCACTCCGAAAGTGCTTCCAAATGCACCTGTTGGACTATAACCTGGTGTGTGTAATCTTTAACTAGATGAAGGAGACTGCAGCGGTTCAAAATGATCTACAACCACTTTCTCAAGGACAATTGGGATTTACAGTACAGGGTGGCCTTGCCAGCAATGCTTACATCCTGACAATTAATGAAATTGAACTGCTTTTAGAAATTTCTCAGTGCTCCTGTATTCCTCTTAGACATTAATTCAAGTTGAACAGGTCAACAAGATAAGATGGCAGAACTTCAAACCACTAAAACATTTCCCGAAGAAGGGCTGATGCCCGAAACATCGATTCTCCTGTTCCTTGGATGCTGCCTGACCTGCTGCGCTTTTCCAGCAACACATTTTCAGCACTAAAACATGAAGTCAAGATTGATCACAGAAAAATAATTCCCTTTTAAAATTTTTACTATTTTGCACCTCCCTTGTCTCACTTCAGTTCCCCACATTTATAGCTGTACTTTCCCAGTGTGAGTTTTTCTTTTCCTGATATTAGTCTCCCCTTCAAGTGTTTTCACGATTCAATTGAAATGTTTGACTCAATCCGCTTCCACTTTCCTTTCAAACATCATATTCAAGATCATAGCAACTTGATTTTTATTCATTCAGTCACGGGATGAGGGCTGGCCAGGCAGCATTTATTGACCATCCAGAGAGCAGGTAAGAGTCAGCCTCAGTGCTATGGGTCTGGAGTGACACATCAGTCAAAGCAGTTAAGGTTGCAAGATTTTCTTCCCTAAAGGACATTAGTGAATCAGCAGTGGTTTTATGGTCATCATTAAATTCTTTTTTTCAGATTTTTATTGAATTCAAATCCCATGATCTGCCGTGATAGGATTTGAACCCAAGGTCCCCAGGACATTACTTGGGTGTGTGGGCTAATAGTCAAGCAATAATGCCACTAAGCCATAATGTATGTCTGTCTTGCCCAACCTGTGCAAAACGAAATTCTTCTTGTCTCCCCACTGATGTTTTTGCCTGTTACCCTAACTCTCGATGTTCTGCTTTCTGACATGCCTGACAATTAAAACTCTTTCTTGACTACCCCTCAAAATTTGGAACACTTCAAAATTCTCCTACACATTCCCTGCTGTACAGAGTACACTGCTTTTCATCATTTATATAAATGATTTGGATGTCAATGTGGCAGGTAGGGTTAGTAAGTTTGCAGATGACACCAAAATTGGAGGTGTCGTGGACAGCGAAGAAGGTATCTCAGATTACAATGGGATCTTGATCAGATGGGCCAATGGGCTGAGGAGTGGCAGATGGTGTTTAATTTAGATAAATTAGAGGTGCTGTATTTTGGAAAAGCAAATCACAGCAGGACTTATACACTTAATGTGGCACGGTGGCTCAGTGATTGGCACTGCTGTCTCACAACGTCAGGGACTCGGGTTCAATTCCAGCCTCGGGTGACTGTCTGTGTGGAGTTTGCACATTTTCCACATGTCTGCGTGGGTTTCCTCCCACAGTCCAAAGATGTGCAGGTTAGATGAATTGGCCATGCTAAATTGCCCATACTGCTATGTGCATTATTCAGGGGGACCTCTGTCTCGGTGGATTACTCTGCGGAGGGTTGGTGTGGACTTATTGGGCTGAAGGCTAGTTTCCACATTACAAAGGAACCGCGATTATTGGAATACCAATTGGGGTGGTGTTGGGCGGGCTGGGGGTGGTGGTGGGAGCGGGCTGGGGGCGGTATTGGGGGGGGCATGCTGTGGGTGGTGTTGGGCGGGTAGGGGGACGGTGGTGGGGACGGGCTGGGGGCAGTGTTGCGTGGGTAAGGGGCGGTGTTGGGGACAGGCTGGGGGCAGTGGAGGGGGCAGGCTGGGGGCAGTGTTGAGGGCAGGGTTTGGGTGCCGGTGTGGCAGGGTGCATGCTGGGGGCGGTGTTGAGGGGTGGGCGGAGGCTCATGCGCACTGTGCTGAACAGGGAGCAGACTTAATAGAAAACTCCGAGCCCCAGAGGAAAGGCATTGAATCGATTAACTAAATAATCAATAATCCGAATGAAATAGTGCGCACCCATCTCGTTCGGATAATCGAGGTTCCCCTGAACAGGGAATCTAATCTAATACTAAGATCCCAGGGAGCATTGATGAATTAAGAGACTTTGGAATGCAGGTTCATAGCTCCTTGAAAGTAGAGTCACAGGTAGATAGGATAAGGCGTTTGGTATGCTTTCCTTCATTGGTCAGAGTATTGAGTACAGGAGTTGGGAGGTCATGTTGTGGCTGTTAAGGACATTGGTTAGGCCACTTTTGGAATATTGTGTGCAATTCAGTTCTTCCTCCTATTGGAAGGATGTTGCCAAAGCGAGCCTTGAGAAGATTTGTAGCTCAGGTTGAGGTTCTGGGTGTAGGTTTGCTCGCTGAGCTGGAAGGTTCATTTTCAGGATGTTGTGAAACTTGAAAGGGTTGAGAAAAGATTTACAAGGGTGTTGCCAGGTTTAGAGGATTTGAGCACGAGGGAGAGGCTGAATAGGCTGGGGCTATTTTCCCTGGTGCATTAGAGACTGAGGGGTGACCTTACAGAGGTTTATAAAGTCATGAGGGGCATGGATAGGGTAAATAGACAAGGTCTTTTCTCTGGGGTGGGGAGGTCCAAAACTAGAGAGCATAGGTTCAGGGTGAGAGGGGAAAGATATAAAAGGGACCTAATGGTCAACACTTTCACGCAGAGGATGGTGCTTGTATGGAATGAGCTGCCATAGGAAGTGATGGCGGCTGGTACAATTGCAGCATTTAAGAGCCATCTGGATGGGTCTTTGAATAGGAAAAGTTTAGAGGGATTTGGGCCAACTGATGACAAATGGGACTAGACTAGGTTAGGATATCTGGTCAGCATGGACGAGTTGGACTGTTTCCGTGCTGCACATCTCTATGACTCTATGACTCTCCAATCCTAGATTCTCTCACCTCTCCATGGAGCTGATCTTTCATGGCTGTCTCATAAGTCTCCTCTATAGTGCTGAGAATTGAACACAATTCCAGCTGCAACTAACCATTTGTATTTTCTAAAGGTTAAGTTGTTTGTTTTTGTACTCTATCCTTCTAATAAAGCAAAGAATCCCTTAACATTTACAAGTCTTCTTATCTTGTCTCACCATATTTAGAACTCACTCACGTGAGATTCTGCATACTATACCTGGTGTGTATACACACTAACATCTGTTTGTGTTTGTTCTTATGCCTAATAACTGAATGCTATTTGAGTAATTTTCTGATCTCTGCTCAACATGCTCAATGTGCTAAATCACTGCATATATTTATATCCCTTGGTTTACAAAATAAAACTTTCCCCTTTTTTCTCCAGTGATAAACCATTTTTTTATTTACTTTCTCTTTAATGTAGAAATGTCAGTGTTGGACTGGGGTGGACAAAGACAGAAGCCACATGACACCAGGTTATAGTCCTTCGTCAGGTGAAGTGATGAAGGGGCGGTGCTCCAAAAGCTTGTGATTTCAAATAAATTTATTGAACCTGGTGTCATGTGACTTCTGACTTCTTTCTTGTTAGCAGTTATTAACAAACCTTTTTTTGCAAAACTTTCATCGATCACCCTTAGTCTCTTTTATCCCAATGTGGAAAATGCAACTATTTTTAAAGCTTTTCACTGTTTTTATAATTGTTACTTGTTGGTGATAGTCTGGTGAACCTTCCCTGTGCCTTTACCACCATCCTGATGTTATTGCTGTACTACAGATGTATGCATTGCATTTGATGCTCCCAACAGATGTTTTGTGAAAATCAACATCAGTTGGCTTTCTGCTGAACAAAAAAAAAGTAAGACAGAAGGAATGTTTTAATATCTTTGTGAAGCAAATTATTGTTTGTCAAATTGCTATTTAAGCAGGCACAACTTTCAATATTATTTGGAAACGTTGCTAATCAGGCTGCTTGGAAAGCTCAATAGTGGAGGAAGCTTTACTTTGACAAGACTTCCATAGTATTGAGGTGGCTTAAATCGATGGTCCAAGCTTGGAACAATCGACCTACACCCCAAGATCTCCAAACTAGTATTTATCGAAATGTAGAATGTTGGCTGCATTGTTCATTGTTTTAATTTAATAAATGCTATGCCTTCCATATTTTGAGGTGATTTCATTGTATTCGATACAATCTATGAAACTGTTAAATATTTACCCAAAGGATATAAAACATTTTGACATTTAAATGGAAATCATAAGTCATTGCCTCGATTCCAAGAAAGAATTTCTACCACAAAGTCCAGATTATTTATAGACCTCTCAGTAATAGAAGGAGAAACTGTGGTTATCTATACTTGACGTTGCTATCAACTATGCTCTTTATAATTAACAGAATATCATCTGTACTTTTATTATATAGGGAGAGTGATCAATATATGTCACGCATATTTATTAACAAAGTTGGCAAATGTTAGTACAAGTATTTTATAGTTAAAACACTGGTGCAGGCGAATTTAATTCACAACATGCATATTGCGTAGGTGTACGTGTTATGAATTAAATTCTTCTGCAACCATATTTTTAATTGATTTAAAACACATCCATATGATGGAGCTACTAATGGTTTCAGTTGGGACATTTAGTTCACTCTAATTTCTGGAACATTATCAGAAACAAGAGAACACTCGACATGCTGTCAAACTGTATCATTGTTTTGATGTGGTTTTCAAAGTTTGTGTCATTGCTACACATCATTAACAGTAGCATCATTACACAGGCCTCAGTATTTACATCTCACTCCATAAGATACATGGCAGTACAATATCATGGCTCCAATGGGAACTTGGATTATGAGGGGAAAGAGTAGCAGCTCAAACCACTGAATATAGAATTCTCAGGCAGGATAGAGGAGAGCATTAAACAAATTTATTGGTTAAAGATTCATTTATAGCTCTGAGGAGGGATGATACCTTAAATAAAACATCAAATGAGAGCTATCGTGGTGCAACGTAGATGTCCTCACTTCTGAAACAGGAGTTTTGGCTCAATTCCTCACTGTTCCAGATGTGTAGTGAAACATCCCTCTGAACAGCTTCATTCAAAAATATCAAAAGCATCAGATATGGTCAGATGGGTTGAAGTCAGAAACAAGAAAAGGGGAAACAATACTCTTAGGTGTGTTCTGCAAACCTCCAAATATTTGAGACAGTTGGAGGAGCAAGTACTAGGTATGTCCCTGAGTGTAAAATCAGTGGGGCAATAATAGTTGGGAACTGCATTCAAGAGAACAAATCCAACAAGAGAGGGCACAATTCTCATTTCCATCTCAGAGACTGGGCACATCAATGAAATAGCAGTGGGTGACATTTTGGAGAGAGTGAGAATAATGCAGTTAAACTTTAGCATTTTGCTGGGAAGGGACAAAGACAGAAAAGGAGAAAAAGTTCTAAAATGAGGGAAGAGAAACTTTGTAAAGCTGAGGGGTGATCTGGAAAAAGTGGTCTCAGCTGTGTCACAGTATCACAGAAGAGTTAGGGTGCAAAAGGAGCCCATCTGTCTGCACTGGCTGTTTCTGAATGTTTTAACTCACTGCTTCTCTTCTGTCTTTTCCATGTAACTCTGTACAGTTTCTATTTAAACACTCAGCCAATGGCATCTTGATGGCATCTTCAACTGAGTTTGCCTCCACCACACTTCCAGGCAGTGTATTTCAGATATTAACAACTCACTGTATGAAAACACCATTCTCACCTCTGATTTGCTTCTTTTGCAAAAGGCTTTAAAACTGAACCCCCGGGTTCTTGATCCATTTACAAGTGAAAATAGTTTCTCTGTACTTATTTTGCCCAGACTTATCATGAATTTGAAGCTTTTAGTCTATCTCAAAATTCTGTCCTCCAAGGAGAGCAGTCAGAATGATTCCTTTAAAGAAGAGACACAATTCAATAGTGAGATTCTATCAGTTCTGTGTCAGTATGTTCTCACAAAGAAAAAGGGTGGAATTACCAAATCTAGAGTCCCTGGATATCCAGAAGCTTAAGGTGTAAAATAAAGTGGAAGAATACAGCTCTTGGCTGAAGAAGTAATCTTGAAAGTAAAAATCTTAGAAGAAAAAAGAAGTGATCCTTTAGGAAGCTAAGAGGACTGTAGGAAGTACAAGGGTGAAATTGAAAAGGAAGTTAGGAAAACAAAGAGACGATTTGAAAGAAAACTTGTTTGTAAAATTAAGAAAAATCCAAAGGTGTTTTATTAGGACATTACGGTCAAAAGGATGACCAAGGAACGGATTGGGAATCAGAGGTGTAAGAACAAACTTGTGGGTGAATGCACAAGATGTAGACAGGATTGAAAATGAATACTTGGTCTTCATGGAGGAGAGGAATAATGTACAAAGTTAAAAATCACACAACACCAGGTTATAGTCCAATAGGTTTAATTGGAAGCACACTAGCTTTCGGAGTGACGCTCCGTGTCATTATCACATTAATGGAAATCAGTGACGAATTAAAAGATTCTCTCAGGATCACTTTTCAATCCTCACTTCAGAAAGGTTAGATACCAAAGGACTGGAGGTCTGTGAGTATTGTATCATTTATATACTGTACATAAGTGCATGTATTATGTACCATAATACAAAAAGGGAGGGAGGAAAAGGCAAATAGTTACAGGTTGGTCAGCTTGAACTCATTGGAGGCCAAATTATCAGTATTAATATTGAGAGGATTAATTTTAACTCAGAAAGTTACAGATTAATCAGGGATGGATAATAATGTTTTGTTAAGGCAAACCTGTGTCTTACTAAGTGAATTGAACTTTTTTGAAGAAGTAATGGGATGAATGATACTAATGCATTAGATATGGTCTCAATCTGGGTCAGTAAATTTGCAGATGATGCGAAGATAGGTGGAGTTGTGGACAGTGAGGAGGGCATTTGTCGTTTGCAAAGAGACTTAGATATGATGCAGAGCTGGGCTGAGGAGTGGCAGATGGAGTTCAACCCTGCCAAGTGTGAGGTTGTCCATTTTGGAAGAACAAATAAGAATGCGGAATACAGGGTTAATGGTAGGGTTCTTAGTCTGGTGGAGGAACAGAGGGATCTTGGGGTCTATGTACATAGATCTTTGAAAGTTGCCACTCAGGTGGATAGAGTTTGTAAGAAGGCCTATGATGTATTATCGTTCATTAGCAGAGGGATTGAATTCAAGAGTCGTGAAGTGATGTTGCAGCTGTACAGGACTTTGGTTAGGCCACATTTGGAGTACTGTGTGCAGTTCTGGTCACCTCACTTTAGGAAAGATGTGGAAGCTTTGGAGAGGGTGCAGAGAAGATTTACCAGGATGTTGCCTGGAATGGAGAATAGGTCGTACGAGGATAGGTTGAGAGTTCTCGGCCTTTTCTCGTTGGAACGGCGAAGGATGAGGGGTGACTTAATAGAGGTTTATAAGATGATCAGAGGAATAGATAGAGTAGACAGTCAGAAACTTTTCCCCCAGGTACAACAGAGTGTTACAAGGGGACATAAATTTAAGGTGAAGGGTGGAAGGTATAGGGGAGATGTCAGGGGTGGGTTCTTTACCCAGAGAGTGGTGGGGGCATGGAATGCGCTGCCCGTGGGAGTGGTAGAGTCAGAATCATTGGCGACCTTTAAGCGGCATTTGGATAGGTACATGGATGGGTGCTTAATCTAGGATAGAAGTTCGGCACAACATCGTGGGCCGAAGGGCCTATTCTGTGCTGTATTGTTCTATGTTCTATGTTCTATGATCCCACATGGCAGATTGTCAGAGAAAAAATAGCGCATGGGGTGCAGGGCAATGTGGCGAATTGGATGAAAAATTGGCTCCGTGACAGGTTACAAAGTTAATGTTCGATGAATGTCTTTGGAACTGGAAAACAGTTTCCAGTCGTGGTCCACAGGGCTCAGTGTTGCATTCCTTCTGGTTGTGACATATGTTAATGTGAGAGGCCTGATTGTGGAATTTGCAGATGACGCAAAAGTTGGCTAAGTTGCTGACAGTGAATACGATCGACTGCAGGAAGGTATCAATGGTTTGGCTGAGTGGGTAGAAACATAGTAAGCAAAAGTGAGGACTACAGATGCTGGAGATCAGAGTCAAGATTAGAGTGGTGCTGGAAAAGCATAGTAGGCCAGGCAGCATCCGAGGAGCAGGAGAATCGACGTTTTGGGCAAAAGCCCTTCATCATTCCTTTGCTCTCTGCAAATGCACAATCTTACATTTTTCTGTATTGAGTTCAGTTTCGCCATTCCTGATGAAGGGCTTTTGCCCAAAATGTCAATTTTTTCTGCTCCACGGATGCTGCCTGACCTGCTGTGCTTTTCCAACACCACTCTAATCTTGACTCTGATCTCCAGCATCTGCAGTCCTCATTTTCACATGGGTAGAAATACAAGGCAACCTGAACTCAATACAGAGAAATGCAAGACTGTTCATTTGAGAGAGCAGACAAAACAAAGGAATACACAATGAACAGGAAAGTACTGCAAGAGAGAGAGGAAACAGGAGACCTTAGAATACATATCCACATGTCTCTGAACGTGGCAGGACAGGTCATCAAGGGGGTAAAGAAGACATGTGGGATGCTTTCCTTCATGAATTGAGGTATTGAGTACACAAGCAAGCCTGAAATGTTGGAACAATATAAAAGCCAAGTTAGATCATCGTGACTGCATTGTATACAGTTCTGGTTGCCGGGTTATCAAAAAGACATAAATAGAAATTGCTGGAAAAGCTCAGCAGGTCTGGCAACATCTGTGCAGAGAAATCAGAGTTAATGTATCAAGTCCAGTGACCCCTCCTCAGAACTGGAGGAATCCTGATTCAGAGGAAGGGTCATCGGACCCGAAACATTAACTCTGATTTCTCTGCACATATGCTGCTAGACCTGCTGAGCTTTTTCAGCTATCTCTATTTTCGTCTCCAATTTACAGCATCCCCAGTTTTTTTTCAGTTTCAGCAAGAAGGATAGGATTGATCGAGACAGAGTACAGAAGAGATTTACAACAATGTCGCCAGACTTTGGAAATTAGAGCTGTGAGACAAGGTTGGACTATTCTTCTCAGGATAGAGGAGGCTGAGGGATGAAATAATTGCGATATTAAAATAATGAGGGGTTTGGATAGAGTGCATGGGGAAGACCAGTTCCTCCTAGAGAAGAAGTTAACCACTATGGGGGGGGGGTCGCATTTAAGGTGCTTGGTAGAAGGATGAATGGGAAATGAGGATACACGTTTTCACCCAGATGGAAGTGGGTGCCTGGAATTCAATGGCCAGTGTGATGGTTGAGAAAAAGGCTCAAGAGTAAGTTGTTGAGAGTATGTTGCTGGAAAAGAACAGCAGGTCAGGCAGGATTCGAGGAGCAGGAAAATCGCTCTTTCGGGTTGGAGCCCTTCTTCAGGAATGAGGCTGGGAGCCTCGGGGGTGGAGAGGTAAATGGTGGAGGGGGGGGGCGGTTTGGGGAGAAGGCAGCTGGGAGGGCAATAGGTGGGTGGAGGAAGCGATAAAGGTGATAGGTCAGAGAGGAGGGTGGAGCGAATAAGTGGGAAGGAAAATTGACAGGGGGGACAGGTCATGAGGACGGTGCTGAGCTGGAAGGTTGGAACTGGGGTAAGATGAGGGGAGGAGAAATGAGGAAACTGGTGAAATCCACGTTGATGCCCTGGGGTTGAAGGGTCCCCTTGACCTGTCCCACCTGTCAATCTTCCTTCCCACCTATCCGCTCCACCCTCCTGTCTGACCTATCACCTTTGCCCCCACCTCCATCCACCTATTGCACTCTCAGCTACCTTCTCCCTAGCCCCATTCCCCCTCCCATTTATCTCTCCACCCCAGAAGCTCCCAGCCTTGTTCCTGATGAAGGTGTCCGGCCCCAAATGTTGATTTTCCTGCTCCTCAAATACTGCCTGACCTGCTGTGCTTTTCCAGTAACACACTCTCAACTTTGATCTCCAGCATCTGTAGACCTCACTGTCTCCACATTTAAGAGGAACCTAGGTCTGTGCCTGAAGCAGTGGAACTTGCGACACTGTGGACCAGTCACTGCAAAGTGGGATTTGAATGGACAAGTACTTTATTCAGTCAGTACACATATGATGGGCTGACTGGCTTTTCACTAGTTCCACATTTGGATGGATGTTCATGTGCAATGAAAGTGCAGGATGCTTTTGGAGATTGTGCGCAGCTCTGAGAGATAGGGTCCTTACAGTATCAACCCATCGAGTTCACATCAACCCTCCAAAGACCATCCTGCTTATCCTATCTTTGTAATCCTGCATTTCCCATGGCTAACCCACCCAACCTGCACATCATGGGGCAACTCAGCATGGCCAATCCATGTAACCTGCATATCTTTGGACTGTGGGAGGAAACCCAGACACCTGGAGAAAATGCACACAGATACAGGAAGAATGTGCAAACTCCACACAGACAGCTACCCAAGGCTGAGATTGAACACAGTTCCCCTGGCACTGTGAGGCAGCAGTGCTAACCACTGAGCCAGTGTGCCCTCACTATTGATGATGGATGCGCAGCAACAAAAATGGAGAAACAATTGTGTGTATTCTCTCTCTCTTTTTATGGTAAAGAACTCCAGAAGGCCACATTCAACTGATATATAAACAAATGGCAGCTTTGCAAGAGGCACAGAACAGAAATTTGATAAAATGTAGCCTAAAGCACTAAATAAAAATTCTATACATGGGCAAGACCTTACCTGTGCACAGTTGTCAGTCGATTCCCACATTTCTTTGCTCTGGCTTGAGTGCAACATACATACACTGTTTAGCTTTTCAAAGAAACATTAGAAGCATCAACAAGGAGGGTAACTAAAAGAGACAAGCCAAAGGAAGAAACCATTTAACATTAATACTCATCGTTTGTATGCTGACAGCTTTCAAACAGCACCAAACTGCACAGTTAGGACATTAGCACTGGACAATTATTAACCTGGGCACATCATGATGGCACATCTCTGAAAATAAAAGATGCTATCTAAATGTGGAACACTGTTTGAACAATCTAAAACACTGCAAAAAAAAGTCTTCTGCTCTAAATACATCATGCTGTTGGTTTTCTAATGCAAAGCCAATTCTTGAATGACTCAAACCAATAACAAGCAAATAATCAACATTGTTTACCCCACCTGTCATAAACCATCTCAGTAAAAACAAGAGAGTGTCAGGACTTCTCAAGAGCAGTATTGTTAAGGCAGGGTGCATGTTTAATGATGTAAGAAGTGTAAGCTAGCATGAAAAATGCTGCTACGTGCTCAAAGGACAGAAAGCTTACATGAAACTCAACAAAGTTGATAATTAGCCACATATTGGTAAAAAACATCAACCTAATTTCTTTATCCACCACTGGGTATTTCTGTTGACAAACATTCAGTTTCGAAAAATACATATGACATTCATTCCTGATGAAGGTCTCCTGCCTGAAACATCGATTTTCCTGCTCCTCGGATGCTGCCCCTGACCTGCTGTGCTTTTCCAGCACCACTCTAATCTAGACAATACATAGGACATGTCTATTTCATCTTCCTATAGCGAAGACAGCCACACCAATATCACTGACAGAGCCAGTTAATGCTGCAGCACAACTTTCAAAGTATTAAAGACAGCCCAACATTCTTGTGGCAATTCAAATTTTCTCCCTGTCATTGACAAATTTATCAAAGGAACCATTACAGATCTAAAGTTTGCAACAAACCTTTAATAAAATATTCTGAAATTTTGTATTTCGTCCAAGGAATGGGAAGACCAAATTAATCCTTCCTTTCACATTTTGAGGTGCCATTTTGCCTTGTCACACAGTATGGTCCAAATAATTCACTTCTGTTTTGGCAAATTCAATTTTTTAACAGATCCATAACCAAAATATACTCTTTTTGGCCAATCAAACAGTCAATCAAGTGATGTAAATGTTCTTTCTAGGTTTAACTGAACACAACCAAAGTTATCAATGTAAACCATACAAGAAAACAGTTATTTTTAGCTTTTTTAGTTCAACCATTCAGACCGCTGCTGTGTTGAAAAAAAAAGCAGAAACTACTCTGGCTGTATTAACCAATGATCTTGTCAATATTCTAATGCAAATTCACTTTAGCACAGCATCATTTGTGTACAATTCTTTTGTTACACTCCCCCAATCCTGGGAGAGGGTATAAAGCCATATTTGTTATGGCTTTTAACTTTGCAACAAGTCACTGCAGTATTTTGTGATTAATCTGATTTCAGATGATAGGTGATCATCTGGTGATGATTTGATTTTCTCTTTTTGGCGATTGTCATTGCCTGGCATGAGTGTTCTTTGCCCGTTGTCAACATAAGCCTGGATGTTGTCTTGGTCTTGAACTGCTTCAGTATCTGGGAATCACAAATGGTGCTGAACTTTGTGCAATCAGGAGCAAACATCCCCTCGTCAGAACTGATGATGGAGGAAAGGTCTGAAACAGAAACAGAAATTGCTAGAGAAACTCAGCAGGTCTTGCAGCATCTGTGCAGAGAAAACAAAGGGGAGGTTATTGAAGCAGCTGAAGATGGTTGAGCCTAGAATAATCTCTGCAGAGATGTCCTGGAGCTGAGATGACTGACCTCCAGCAACCATCTTCCATTTGTTAGTATGACTCCAACCAGTAGAAGGTTTACCACCCGATACCCATTGATCCCATGAGCTTCTTGATGCCACACTTGGGTAAGGATGGCAGATTTCCTTCCCTGAAGGATATTCATGAACCAGATGGGTTTTTTTTGACAATTGACAATGAGTACATGGTCACTATTAGACTGGCAATTTAATCCCTGACTTGTATTGAAGTTGTGTGTTTACTGCCTGCCATGGTAGGATTTGAACTCAATCCCTGCAGCATTAGTCTGGAGTCCAAGATTACTCATGATATTATCACTAGACACTGCTTCCCCTGAATTCAGCTCTTTCCTCCATGCTTGAACTAAGGATGTATGAAGGCACGATTTCAGTGGTGTTGGAGGAACCCAAATTCATGTCACTTTTGACCTATTTATACCAATTGACTTATGACTTCGCAATAGCCTTTTTTAATAACTTTGAAAATGTTATTGAATGTTTTTCAGCATTTCTGTATTATCAAATCTGACTTTTGGAGGATCAATTTTTGAATTTTCCATTTCTGGCTCGCTGTGCAATTTTACTGATACCTTAACTTTACTGCTTTATTTCATTGCCGTAAGTATACTATTCTCCCGACTACCCTCCATCATAATATCACTTCAACAGATAAATATGATGCACTCACTGGTTTTCCCTGTAATCTGGAGAACCCATGACATGATTTAATGGCTGAGTTACTTCTTGGTTTGACAAGGTCCGGTGAATCATGTTATCTCATTGATAATGGTGACAATATTAGGAACATAGGAACAGCAAAAGGCCATTCAGTCCTTCAAACCAGTTCTGCTGTTCATTGAGATCATGGGTGATCTGTGGCCTAACTCCATAATCCTGCCTTTGGCCCATATTCCTTTAATGTCATTGTTTCACAAAAAAATTCTATCTCTCAGATTTAAAATGAACAACTGATCCAGCATCCACAGTTACTTGTCGAAGCCAGTTCTAAATGTCGACCACCCTTTGTATGGAGAAGTGCTTCCTATCATCTCTCCTGAACAGAATGGCCCTAGTTCTCGAATTCCCAAACAGTGAAAATAATTCATCTCTGCCTACCCTGTCTTTTCCTGTTAATATCTTGAAGATTTCAATCAGATCGTCCCTTAAACTTCTAAATTCTAGAGAAAACAAGCTTAATTTGTCGAATCCCTCCTCAAAACATAACCCCTAAAATGCAGATATCATTCTTGCAAAGTATATTGTTCTGCCTCCAAGGCTAACATATCCTTCCTAGGGTATAATGCCCAGATCTGTTCATAGTACCCCAAATGGAGTCGAGAATGTATTGCTGGAAAAGCACAATAGGTCAGGCAGCATCCGAGGAACAGGAGGATCAACGTTTCGGACATAAGCCCTTCATCAGGAATGAGGCATGCAGGCCGGGGCTGAGAGATAAATGGAAGAGGGGGTGGGGTTGGGGGGAGGTAGCTGAGAAAGCGATAGGTGGGTAAAGGTGAGGGCGAAGGTGATAGGTCCAGGGGCGGGGGGGAGTGATGGACAGGTCCGGAGGGTGGTGTCGAGTTGGAGGCTTTGGACTGGAATAATGTGGTGGGAGGGGAAATAAGGAAGCTGCTGAAATCCACATTTATCCCATGTAGTTGCAGGGTCTCAAGGCAGAATATGAGGTGTTCTTCTTCCCGGCATCGGGTGGTAACGATTTGGGAGTGGAGGAGGCCCAGGACCTTCATGTCCTTGATGAAGTGGGAGAGGGAGTTGAAGTGTTCTGCCACGGAGTGGTGGGATGGTGGGTGTGGGTATCCCTGAGATATTCTCTGAAACAATCCGCAAGCAGGCGTCCTGTCTCCCCGATCTAGAGGAGACCACACTGGGTGCAACAGATGCAGTAGATGGCATTGGTAGAGGTACAGGTAACTTTCTGACAGATGTGGAAGGATCACTCAGGGCCTTGGACAGAGGTGATGGGAGTGGCGTGGGCGCAGGTTTTGCAGTTCCTGCGGTGGCAGGGAAAGGTGCCAGGAATGGTGTGTGGGCAGGTTGGGAGTGGGGAACGCGTGAACCTGATGAGGGAGTCGTGGAGGGATTGGTCTCTCTGAAATGCTGATAGGGGTAGGGTGGGAAATATATCTTTGGTAGTGATGTGCGTTTGGAGGTGGTGGAAATGGTGGAGGATGATGTAATGTATGCGGAGGTTGGTGGGGTGGAAGGTGAGGACCAGAGGGGTTCTGTCCTTGTTACATTGGGAGAGATAGGCTTCAAGGGCAGTGGTGGGTGAAGTGAGAAGATGTGCTGGAGGGCATGGTCAATCACATAGGAAGGGAAGTTGCGATCATGGAAGAAGGAGGCCAAGTGGTACTTTCTGTGGTGGAATTGGTCATCCTGGGAACAGCTGCGGCAGAGGGGGAGGAATTGAGAATAAGGGGGTAGGGTGGGAGGAGGTATCGTCTAGGTTAGCTGTGGGAGTCGGTAGGCTTGTAGTAGACTCCAAATGGAGTCTAACCAGGTGGAATCTACCTGTTTATTGTAAGGTGTGGGCCATAAAGTGAAAAATGAGAAAGTCAGGTGGAAGGTCTGGTGAACAGCTTCCTACCATCAAAAGCACAAAATCCCTTTGCTCCAACCAAGTATTGAACAGCAAGATAAGAATCTCAATAGAGAGCAGAAAGGCTCATTTTCACATTTTAGTATCTTACCATTGCTTAATCATACCTCTTTAATAACCAGCTTCCAATTCTTCAACTCACTGGATAGAAAACAAACACTAAGAATTCCCAACATGACATCAGAACGGGTGACTTGGTGACTCCAGGACATCACTTGCTCCATTAGACCTCCATCATATATAGGTTACACCGGCATCTCAGGGCACACTCTAAGAGCAGTGACCACACACAAGTCCATGGATTTTAGCATCTGACATGTACCGTCCTTATGAAATCGTCATAACACATCAATGATCCATTTACAATACAGTTCTACTTTTTAATGTGGTGCTTTGGAGCACACCAGACCTTTATCTTCAATGATGCTACAAGGACATTTTGGCAGGGACAGACACCCAAATCAAAGGGCTGGTCATGGGAGCTTCCCAATGATACTCGCTCTCATTCTGCTCACTCACGTTATGCCTTCTTAGGTATGCGTATTCCCAAAGCAATCATAATTTCTTTGAATTTGTAGGACATAAGGTTTGAATCTTAACTGAATGTATTTCTTCTGGTAATCCATACCTTGGAAAGAATTTGAATTATGTTATAGACCAGGCTAGACCCCCTCAAAACATTCTAAGAACGTAGCCCAGACCCTAACTTTGCTAGTTGTTTTAAGCAGTTCTATCGTGGATATTTCAGGAGTGATGCAATTAGTCAAACCACTTAGTTTTATACAAACTGGAATTTTATTTGCAAGATTATCGAATGAAACACAAAGAAATGAGAACAGAATACAAAATAACTTAATCTATCCCAAAATCCAAAAGATTATACCAATGTAACAATGCTGTTCCCAATACTTGCAACAATCCCCATAAACATCCCTTGGCACAAAGGGTGAAATCAAACACTGTTTCTTACAGGAGAGAAGTCAGAGAGAGATCAGCAAGGACTTGCTTCTTTGAGTCCAGCACCTTTATGACACTACTGCTAACAACCAACCCAAACTAAACCAAACCTGAGAGAAACTGAGCTGGGAGAACTGGCCACTCCCCTTTCATTGTACACGCTTCAAATACCTGAAAGCTTGTTTCCTGATGTGGTGCCTGTTAGCTGTAATCAAACTGGCCCTAAAACCTTTCAACTTAGACTTTTTGGAGTCTGTGTCTTTTACAACTTCTCTGAAAATAAAACAAAGAAAACATAACCTTGTTAAAGGAGCAGCTTCATTATAATTAATTTTCCACTATCATTTTCTCAGTCATTTTTCCTGAAAGCACTGTTGCTAGCAAACTTGCAAAGGCATCCCTAATTGTTAAAAGCAACTAATTCCCACACAATCCATCAAGATCCTGTTAAAGAATTCTTTGAAACACTGTGGGTTTAATTGATGATTGGGATTTTCCTCACTCCCCAACCTGTGTGGCCGGTCTATCAAAATTTCAGCACATCTTCACTTCATCCAAGCCAATGAAACTGCTTCAATATTTTAGCCTGTGTTCTCCTAAGGTCTAAATAACCCACCATTGGAATTTTGTGAAAAAGTTTTGTAACATTTTATGATGTTGCTGAGGTAGAACAGCCAGCTAATGGGCAGCCAATAGGAGACAGTGAGTTGGCTTAAGAGGAGCATTTTCAGGATGGCAGCCTGCAACTGTTACAGTGGCACAGGGATCAGTATCACAGTCAATTATTTTCATTATATACAAATGACTCAGGTGAGAAAAGTGAATGTACCATTGCCAAATTGGCGAATGATGGAAAGGTTGATGGAAGGGTAAATGTGCAGATGACAAAAATACTATGCAGAGAGAAATAGACAGGTTAAGTGAGTGGACAAAATGTTGGCAGATGGCTTATTGATATTGCAAAGTGTGGGGTTCCGCTTTTTTGCAGGAGGAATAGAGGAGTTGAACATTGTTAAAATACAACACAATATAATACAGTCCCTACGTAGACCTGGTACTTAATGCCCATGCACAGTTTCTATCTCTCTGTTCACCTTCCATTCATACGCCTGTCAACATATGCCTTAAACCTTGCTAACATGTCATGCTTCCACCATTCCAGGCACCCACCAACCCCGTGTGAAATGTTTTCTCTCACTTCTCCCCCAGACTTTCCCCCTCTCACCTTGAACCTGTATAGATGACCTCTGACTACCCACCCTATTTATGCCTCTCATAGTTTTGTAGACCTCCATCAGGTCACCTATCAGCCTCTGTCTTTGCTATGAGCACATATAGAATAAGACCGCAGAAAGCTAGTAAAAAGAGGATTTGGGGGTCTTTGTCCATGAATCACAGAAAGTAACATTCAAGTTAAGGGGAAAATAGGAAAAGCAAACAAAGTATTGGCTTTTATTTCCAAGGGAATGGAGTGTAAGAGTAAGGAGATTTTGCTCGAATTGGAATTGGCATTGAAATTAGAATTAGGCTTTATTGTCATGTGTACTCAAGTGCAGGAGTACAGTGAAAATTTTACAATGTTGCCTCTCTTGACACCATCCTCGGCACAAAGTGCCTAGATTTAATTCTTAGATACAAAAAGAGGAATAAAGAAGTAAAAGGTTACATGACCTTACAGTGATTCATCGTATAAGTTAAAAATAACACACAGTTAAAAGGATGAACAGATTATAGATAAGCATCACATTGCAGTAAATCAATGCAGGGGCTTCCACATGTGGTCTGACTGACCCTGCAAGCTGCTGCCTGCCTGCGCCAGATCCCTGTCCCTACTCCACTCCCAGGTGTTATGGATTAGGCCAGTCCACACAAAACATCCTTAAGCAGGCAGCCCCAGACCATAACTTAGCAATTTGTTTCAGCAAGTGTACAGGGAAACTTACTCAGAGTGAAGTAGCTAGGTTGACCACTAGATTTTAAAACAGACAAAAATGTATCCACAAAATTACACAATGAAACACAAAGAACAGAATAAAGAACCCCTACAGAACTCAGTCTATCCAAACTAGATTTAAATGTGCTGTTCCGAATATCCACAACAGTCCCAATAAGCAAACTCCCTTTAAAAATCTGTGTAAATGAAACACCTGCTTACATGTTGAAGTTAAAGGGCCAAAAGAAAGAGAGAGAGAGAGAGAGAGTTTACACACAGCTCCTTGTTGAACTCCTCACGTGTTCAGGACTGAACTAAACTGCTCAACGAGAGAGCTGACCACTCTCCTTTCATTTACTTTTTTATTCCTCTTTTTGTATCTAAGAATTATATCTAGGCACTTTGTGCCGAGGATGGTGTCAAGAGAGGCAACATTGTAAAATTTTCACTATACTCCTACACTTGAGTACACATGACAATAAAGCCTAATTCTAATTTCAATTCCAATTCCACTTCTAAATCATGACCATTTTGGCCTGAAGTCTGATGTGTTTACATATAAGCAAAAGGCCTCTCAAAATCCTTTCCAGCTCTGTACCAAACCACACTGATCAGAGCCCGGCCTGGTTTATTACCCCTCTGAAAAGAAATCAAGGACTGAGTCTCCTCGAGCCAAGGAACAGCTTTTAGAAACAAAAGCTTTGTGACACAGGCCTCTAGCCCACTCTACTCCAGCTCATGGTCACTCCACTCCAGGCCTCCAGCTCACTCTGCTCCGGCTCATGGTCACTCCACTCCAGGCCTCTAGCCCACTCTACTCCAGCTCATGGTCACTCCACTCCAGGCCTCCAGCCCACTGTCCTCCAGCTCATGGTCACTCCACTCCAGGCCTCCAGCCCACTCTGCTCCAGCTCATGGTCACTCCACTTCAGGCCTCCAGCCCACTCTGCTCCAGCTCATGGTCACTCCACTCCAGGTCTCCAGCCCACTCTGCTCCAGCTCATGGTCACTCCACTCCAGGTCTCCAGCCCACTCTGCTCCAGCTCATGGTCACTCCACTCCAGGCCTCCAGCCCACTGCCCTCCAGCTCATGGTCACTCCACTCCAGGCCTCCAGCCCACTGTCCTCCAGCTCATGGTCACTCTACTCCAGGTCTCCAGCCCACTGTCCTCCAGCTCATGGTCACTCCACTCCAGGCCTCCAGCCCACTGTCCTCCAGCTCATGGTCACTCTACTCCAGGCCTCCAGCCCACTGTCCTCCAGCTCATGGACACTCCACTCTGGGCCTCCAGCCCACTCTGCTCCAGCTCATGGTCACTGCCCTCTGGGCCTCCAGCTCACTCTCCTCCAGCTCACTCTCCTCCAGCTCACTCTCCTCCAGCTCTCAGCCTCTCCTCACCATTCCAGTCCCAAACACCAAACCAAATTTTCCCCTCAAGCCATCTCTCAACAGCTTTTAACCAGAGAGTGCACTAAGCAGCAATAAAAATAGTTCCATGTAAGACTGAATGTAGTAATGAAATGAAAGAGGTGTGTAGTCATTCGTATTGTGTTCAATAAAAGTATAGAAAATGGCGGTTAAACGCAGTTCTGAAGAAGTCACGTCGAAATGAAAAGGTCCACTTTCTACTTCCACAGATGCTGCCAGATTTGCTGAACTTCTTGAGTAGTTCCTGTTTTTGATTCAGATTTGCAGCATCTACACTATTATGCTTTGATTAGAGTGTCGTATTTCAGTTGGTTGTCGTGAATTAGCAGGGAAACTCAATTCTCCCAACAACCAGCAGGTCTATTTTCAACCCGGGAGTGTCTTGTCATGTTGGGAATATGCAGT
Source organism: Chiloscyllium punctatum (assembly GCF_047496795.1). Classification (NCBI taxonomy): domain Eukaryota; kingdom Metazoa; phylum Chordata; class Chondrichthyes; order Orectolobiformes; family Hemiscylliidae; genus Chiloscyllium; species Chiloscyllium punctatum. Next base: position 80,167,794 of record NC_092763.1, read on the forward strand.
TCAACATCCTGGTGTTGGTCAAAAGCATTTTGTTGGCTGTGAAAAATTCTTGGGTAATGCTGGGATCACGAGGAGCATTGTAGGGATACAAATTCTTTCCTCGACATGTCCAAGTCACCTTGCAGTTTTGTCCACTGTATTTCTCTAACAAAGATCGAAATTGGATTATAATGACTTGAATTGGCTCACGTGCCCTTAAGTCACATTCTAATATTTGATAACTTTTGTAGATGGCAGGTTTGATTTCACTGGAAGCTTTCTTGATGACTGATCAGAAATCACCTCCAAATGTTTTTGCCTGATTGAACACCTCATCAATGTCTGCAAAGTCATCACATTTCCTGTTTAACTCTGAATTTAACAGCGTTAATCACAATTTAACATTTCTCAGATCATACTGCCATCACATAAATTCACACAGCAACTGTGAAACATATTTTGTACTTAAAAGGGATTTAATTTCTCCTAAGATAACGTTGTAAAAATAACAAGATATTTGCCCAGATTTTAGCATATGATTAATGAGAAAGGTATCATTTCTTTATGTTAATTAAGGAGCATATGGGCAATCAAGGTCAGAACCTTCTTTTGTCTGGCTTGGTATGACCGATGTTGAGAACGATGGGAAAATACAAGGACACTATAACAAAACAGATTCTCAAAGTCGAGAGAAATATTTCCATATTTCTCTTCAGGCTGCAGTTAAGGACTTCAGAACCTCAGCACTGAGTGGTGACTACTTCAATTCCACTCAGTAAATTCCACTCAGTGGATCCATAAAATGCAGAGTAAAGAAAATTTACAAAGATTAATAGGAAGACGGCAGAGAGTCTAAATGAAATTTGAGTCAAAAGGTGTGGCGCTGGACAAACACAGCTGGTCAGGCAGCATCCAAATAGCAGGAGAGTCGACATTTCGGGCATAAGCCCTTCATCAGGAATGCTTGATCTCCAGCATCTGCAGTCCTCACTTTCTCCTAAATGAAATTTGAGTCTGTTTTGAGTTAGGAAGATCTCAGAAATCTCCCAGAATTTGAGATCTGAGTGATTCAGGAGAATTATGATTTGAAGGAAATTAGAATTGGTAAGATATTTGTACTGGAGAAGTAATGTCGATGGAAGTCCCCAGCACTTGATAGTTTACATCTCCAACCATCGAAGGAGGTGGCTATAGGGATAGGAAATGCATTGTTGATCATATTCCAAAATTCTATAGATTCTGGAATGACCCCGCCAGATTTGAAGGTTGCATCTGTAACCCAAAGAGCAAGGGAATATACATGGAACTACAGACTCATTAAAAGACCATAAGAAAGGGGTGCAGGAGTAGGCCAATCAGACATTTCCGTCAGCTGTGTGGAAAATGCTAGAATCTATCATAGAGGGTGTGAATAAGCACTTGTATAAAAAAGATCTAAAATGCATAGTCAGCATGCATTTGTGAATGGAAAATCACATTCAATAACATTTCTTCTTTTCTTACCGTGTCGCTGGCTGGCCAGCATTAATTGTCTGCCTGTAGTTGCCCTTGAGAAGATGGAGGTGAGCTGCCTTCTTGAACCACTGCAGTTTATGGGCTGTAGTTCGACCCACAATGCTCTTATGGAGGGAATTCCAGGACAGTTGACCCAGTTACAATGCAGGAATAACACTATATTTCCAAGTCAGGATGGTGAGTGGCTCGGAGGGGAACTTGCAATTCGTGGTATTCCCTATGTATCTACTGCCCTTTGTCTTCTAGATAGAGGTGATTGTGTGTTTCTGTGGTGCATCTTGGAGATAGCACACACTGCTGCCACTGAGCTTTGATAGTGGAGGAAATGAATGCTTGTGGATGTGGTGTCAATAAAGCAGGCTGCTTTGTTTTGGATGGTGTCAAGCTTCTTGAGTCAAGCTGCACCCATCCAGGCAAATGGGGAGTATTTCAGTAACCACCACCACCACCCCCCCCCAACCCCGACTTGTGCCTTTTATACACAGGCTTTGGCGAATCAAGAAATGAGTTACTCACGGCAATATTGCTAGCCTCTGACTTGGATTTTTTTGGGGAATGTTACAAAAAGAATTGTTACAGGGAATTGATGGGCTTAGAATATTTGGATTTCTGGAAAGTTTTTTAGAAGGAGCACACTGGAGATAAACACAATCAGTGATATCAGATGTAATGTACTTGCATGAATTATGATTAGCTAGCAGACAAAAGTGAAATACACTATTATATGGATTATACTTGGACCTCAGTTGTTCACAATGTCTTTCAAAGATTTGAAGGCGGTGATCACATGTAATATTTCCAAATTTGCAAATGATACAAAGCTAATCGGGAATGTGTGCTGTGAGGAAGGTGTAAAATATTTTCAAGTTTAATTTAGAAAATTTAACTGAGTAAGAAGATGGCAGATGGCACATAATGTGAAAAATGTGAGGTTATCCATGTTGTCAGAAAGAACAGATGTGCAGAGTATTTCTTAAATGATGAGAGGTTGGGAAGTGTAAATGTGCAAAGTGACTTGGGTGTCCTTGTCAAAGAGTCACCAAAGGTTCACCTGGTGAAGCAGCAAGCGATTATGAAGGCTAACGGAATGCTATTGCAAAGTAATTTCAGTACAGGAATAATGAAGTATTACCTGAATTGTGTGGAATCTTGGTTTGACTACATGTAAAATTAAGCCGCAGTTTTGCTCTCCTTATGTTATGAAGGATGTTATGTCATAATATTTTACCTCGCCTGGGAGGTAAATACAGGGTGCCATTTAGTACTGAGAGAAAGATTTAACATTCAAACTGGACTTGAAATGTTAACTCTGTTTCTCTATCCCCACTGTTGCTGCAAGACCTGTTGAGTTTTTCCTGCACTTCCTGTTTTTATTTCAGATTCCCAGTATCTCCTTTATTTTATTTTTGTTCAATATCCAAAGCATCACTTTAAATTTGAAATGTTTATTGTATGTTGTGTTGTGCCTCTCGGTCAGTATATTGCTGTACCTTTAACAGACAAGTTCATGATGTCATCACTGTCTGTGTGATCTGGGCATGCAAAGGTCGTAGACTCATAGAGATCTACAGCACAGAGAAAGGCCTTTCGGCCCATCGAAACTGTGGAGACATGTGGTAAATGAACGTCTGTCAAAATGGGTGACTTTAATCTGCACATCGATTGGGTGAATCAAATTAGAATAATGTAGAGGAGGAAGAACCAGTTAGAGAACAGATCATGTTATACTTGGTATCATGCAATAAGAAAGGAACAATTGATAATGCAGTTGTGAGAGATTCCTTGGGGTTGTATGATAGAATTATTCCTTAAGGTGGCAAATGAGGTCTTTGATTCTGAGACTAGGATCCTGAAACTTCATAAGGGAAACCATGATGGTATGAGGTATGAGTTGGCCTTGATGGATTGGGAAATAACAATGGATAGACAATGGCAGAAGAGTGAATGGATGAACTACAAAAACTATTTATTCATGCAAGAGTGCAACGACAATGGTGGTCTCACTTTGTAAGGGATGATCTGCCTGTAGAGCATGCAAAACAACACTTTTCACTGTATCTTGGTACATGTCACCACAATAAATCAAACAATAAACATACAAGGGAAGCTCGAGATAGCATTGAATACAAACAGAAAACATGCAAATTGGCAAGAAAAAGAAATAGACCCGAGGATTGGAAACAGATTACGAGGAAGATGAAGTGATTGATTAAGATTTCCATCAAAATGTCAAGACTAATGTAAGTCCCTTACAATCAGAGATGGGGCTAATTTTAACGGTGAACATAGAAATAGCTGATGAGGCTAAATTAGTGCTTTGTTTCTGTCTTCACAAAGGATGTCATGAATAATACAGGAAGTCCCCAGGTTACGAACGGCCGACTTACGAACATCCCGTACTTGTGAACCGACCTCCAGCTTCTCATTTTTAAAAATTATTTTTAAAAATCCAAGTTAGTACAATGTTCCATCTTAACGAACGGGTGGACTAATTAGCCTGTATCTGATCTGACTTCCACACAAATTTGGCTTACGAACAACAGAAAACAGAACTCGTTCGTAACTTGGGGACTTCCTGTAAACCAGACGCAATAGGGAAGACAGGGTTTAGTGAGAGGGAGGAACTGAAGCAAATCTGTATTGGTAGAGAAATGGTGTTGGAGAAATCTATGGGGTTACAGACTGGAAAATCCCCAGGATCTGATAATCTTCAAAATACATCAGGAGGTGGACCTAGAAATATTGGAGGCATTGGGGGCCCACTTCCTTCTTTAGACGCTGGAAAAGTTCCTCCAGTTTGGAAGATAACAAATATAACCTCACTATTTAAAAAGTGAGGTAGAGAGATAACAGGGAATTTTAGACCAGTGACTCTGATGTTGGTAGTGGAGAAGATGCTGGAGTCTGTTATCGAAGAGGTTACAGCATAGCAGTTAGAAAACCATAACAGAATCACATACAGTCAGCACAGATATAGGAAAGGAAAATCATGTCTAACAAATCAACTGGAATTCTTTGAGGATGCAACTAGTAGAGTTGATTGGGAGAGCCAGTGGGTGTGGTTTATTTCAATTTGCAGAAAGCTTTTGACAAAGTGTCACAGAAGGATTTATGTGCAAAATTAAAGTGCATGGGATTGGTGTTAATGCATTGAGATAGAGAGAAACTTACTTAGCAGACAGGAAACAAAGAGTAGGAATAAATGGGTCTGTTTTAGAATGGCAGGCAGTGACCAGTGGAATACCATAGGGTTCAGTAGTAGGATCCCAGCTCTCCACAATTATTCTTAATGATTGAGATGAGGGAACTGAATGTCATATCTGCAAATTTGCAGAGATGACACAAAGCTGGGGGGAGGGTGAGCTGTGAGGAGCATGCAGAAATGTCACAACGTGATTTGGACAGGTTGGGTGAGTGGACAAATGCATGACAGATCCTGGGTAATGTGGATATATGTGAAGTTAACCACTTTGGTAGCAAAAATAGGTAAGCAGATTACCCTTTGAATGGCTGCAAAATTGACAGAGGTAAATATTTAATGAAACCTGAATGCTCTCACAAAGACAGGTTAAAGAAAGATGTTCCTCATGCTAGAGGAGTCTGGAACCAGGAGTTATCATTTAAGGGTAAGGGGTAAACCTTTTAGGACTGAGATGAGGAGAAATTTCTTCACCCAGACAGTGGTGACCCTTTGGAAGTCACTACCACAGAAGATGGCTGAGGACAAAATATTATGTGTTTTCAAGAAGGAAGTAGATAAATATAGAGATAAATATAGCTTATGTGGCTAAAGAGATTAAGGGACATGGGTTGGAGGTACTGGTGTCGGATTGGGTGTACAAAGCATAAAGTGTTGTGTGATTTTTAACAAGGGACATGGGGTGAGGGTGGAATTAAATTATTGAGCTTGATGATCAGCCACGATCATAATGAATTGTGGACTGGGCTTGAGGGGTCAATTGACTCATAGCTTCTATGCTTCTTTGATCTCAGCAGTGCTCAGGCAGTCAAACCTGTGCCTCATAAAATTGTTGGGCTTTCATCTGCGATGTTCCAAGAAGTGTTCTGTGTTTTTATGATCCAAGTTCATGTTAGACTGGACACATCAGATCCCATGGTGAAACCCACCTTGTTAACATCCCAACTTTGTCTTCTTTTCCAACTATGGAGGTCAATCACTGAACACATTCACCACAGGCTGCCAATGTACTTTTATCACAAAGAATAAAATACTTACTGAACAAGGGAAATAACATAAAATATATTCCATGAGATGAAATTAATCAAAGGGCTTCATAACAAACACCAGCAAGAAATATTCAAATTCCCATTAATCGTTTTAATACAGTAATGTTCTTATAAACCCCAAATCTCAGAGAAAAAAATCACAATTATTTCCACATTAGGACTTCTTATCTATTGCTGCAACCAGTACCCCTTTGGTGAATTTCTCTGGGTTCAGTAGATGTTTTTCCTTTTCAACTTGTAACTCACTTTGAGACACCTAAAACAAATTACAAAGTAAACCCACAAGTTACTTTAACTTCAGTTTTGAGCAATTTTCTGGTCAGATTTATTACTGGATAGCTTAACACTTCATTCTTCATTCTCTGTCCCCCTTTAACACAGACTGACTGACACTTTTCAATGGATGTCTCACTGTGCTCTGTCACTAAGCAACAATGCAGTTTATTTTTAATGCACTGAACTGTTCACCTCAAGGAATGAAGACCTCACTACAACAAATGTTAACATAACAAGTTTAGCAGCTCACCACTCACAGAACAAATCTAAAATTAAACTGAATACATATTTCCCTTCTAAAGCCACAAAATACAAAATCTAAATTAAACTTAAATTTGTGCATTGTTCTTAATGCCTTATATTCTTGTACTCACCAGGAGATGCATTCAGAAGGTGTGCCTTCAATTTTGCCCCATAATTAGACCTTTTACATACAATTATGCAAAGTAGGAGCAGAAGTAGCCATTAGGCCTCTCAAGCTTGTATGAATATTCAATTAAATTAATAGACGAGCTGCTTACATTCAGAATACAGCCCGATAACCTCTGAGTCCCTTACTTAACAAGTTTCTATCCACCTTTGTCTTCAAAATGCTCAATGGTCCTGGATCCACCTCCTTCTGAGACAGAGGGTTCCAAAGTCATTGAGCGTGCTGACTGGAAACATTTATCCTCATTTCTGTCTCAGAGAGAAGACCCTCCTTTCAAAACGGTGCTCCCTAGTTGTGGAAACATCCCATCTATCAAGACTTTTCAGGGTCTTATATATTTCAATCAGGTGAACTGCAGTAGGTTCTGCTGTAATATGTGTTCCTTCAATGTGAATTGGCTATAACAACGATTGAAAAATTTAGACTGTTATTTGTAGAACAAAAACTTTCCTTACCTGGATTAGCTCTATCATGATTCTGGCTCCATTAGTTTGAATGCTGTGGCTACTGCACAATTTTCTTATAATGCGAAACCGCGTGAGAACGGAACTATCGTGTTATGTCAGAACCGACTGTACATACTTGGAGAAGGTGACGACTGCAAATGCTGGAAATCAGAGTCAAGATTAGAGTGGTGCTGGAAAAGGACAGCAGGTCAGGCAGCATTTGAGGAGCAGGAGAGTCAACGTTTCGATCATAAGCCCTTCATCAGGAATGAGGCTTGTGGCACAAGGAGGCTGAGAGATAAATGGGAGGGGGATTGGGGCTGGCAGGAAGGTAGTTGGGAATGTGACGGTAGATGAAGGTGGGGGTGGAAGTGTTAAGTCGGAGGAGAGGGTGGAGCGGATAGGTGGGAAGGAAGATGGACTTGGAAGGTATACTCTTAACTGTACATACCTGTTAACTCCACCGGAAACAAGCCCACATTGTCGAACCATTTCATATAAGACAACCCATTCATTCCAGGCATCAATCTAGGAAAATTTCTCTGAATTAATATTGACACCCTTCCTAAAATAAGGAGTCCAGCACGACAGGCAGTATTTGAGGTGTGGTCTCACCAGTGACCTGAATAACTGAAACACAACATCCTTACTTCCATGACTGAAAACAGAAAGTGCTGGAGATCACAACGGGTCAGGCAGCATCAGTGCAGAGAGAGCAAGCTAATGTTTCAAGTCTAAATGACTGCATGACTCTTCATCAGAAAGTCATCTGAACTCGAAACATTAGCTTGTTTTCTCTGCACTGATGCTGCCTGACCCGTTGTGATCTCCAGCATTTTTGTTTTCAGTTCAGCTTCCAGCATCTGCAGTAAATTACTCTAATGCTTATTTTCATGTTCAATTCCTCACAAAACAAAGGGCAACATTCGATTAGGCTTTTCAATCAAACATATATCAGAATTGGTGGTAAAGCTGTTTGCTGTTTTCACATGGCCACTTTTGATTTCAAGTCTAATCTGAGATCTGAACACAAAATCCAGGCTGTCTCCTCCAAGGAAGGACAAAGGGATACTGCACTGTTCAAGATACTCCTTATCTAAGCCAATATACCAAGGTCACAACTTCTTCGTCAGGTGGGCATGAAAGAATCCATGGAACCTGTTTCAGAGAATTGTCTTGGCTTACACTTACACAGAAATGCAGGCACTTAGAAACAAGGAGCAGGCCATTCAGCCCTTCGAGCTTGCTCTGCCATTCAACATGACCGTGGCTGATCCTCGGTCTAGGTCCCATATTCCCACTTTCTCCTATATCCCTTGAAGGCTTTACTATTGTAAAACTTATCCATCTCTTTCTCGATTATTCATTGACTTGGCCTCCACAACTTTCAATGGTAGAGAATTCTGCAGCTTCGCTATCCTTTGAGTGAAGAAATCTTTCTTTATCTCAGTCCTTAAATGGTCGACCCCATATCCGAAGATTGTGACTCATGGTCTAGATTCCTTGACCAGTGAAAACATCCTCCCTTATTTAGCCCTGTCCAGTCCTGTTAGAAGTTCATATGTTTCAAACAAATTCTCTTCATTGTTTGGTGAATGTGAGGCTTGTTGAACCAATCTCTCCTCTTTGGACAGAAGTGCCATCCTCATTACCAACCTTGTGAACCTCTGCTTTATTCCATCTCTGGCAAGTATATCCTTTCTTAGGTAGGGACAGCCAACCGCACACAACACTCCAGGTAGAGTTTTACCAAGGCCTTGTATAATTGCGGGAAAGTACCCCTGCTTCTGAATTCCAATCCTCGAACTGGTCATTAGGATTATTATTGTCACTTATTATTACATTGTTGGGAAACATCTGGCTGCTGTATATCCGATCTTACTGCTGTTGCCATACTTCACTGGTCCAGGGTGATTTGGGACATCTAAAGGTCATGTAAGGAATGCAAGTTCTTTATTTCACGCATGAAAATAATGAAAGGATATTCTGACAAAACCCTGAGGGATTACAGTCAGATGTAAATTCTTCTGCTGATGTGCCTTTACAAAGAAAGACATCAGTGAATCACCTCAAGCAAAGCCAACCTGAGATTGAAACGGACAGCACTTGGCATTCAAGTGACTTCACCTTTCGCAGTGCAAAAACCTCAATGAAACTCTGTCAAGTAAAGAAACTCATCAAAGGTTAGCGTCCTTTCAAATTGAGCCAACATTTTTTTTCTCTCTCTAATCAGGCTAAAGATTCAGGCAGAATCAGCTTATTTGGTATTCCATTAGTGACAGCTTTGAGCAGGCTCTTGACAACTGTGGCTGATACAAAGTGACTGTTAAATTCCACTTTGTCAAATGATTTGCCAGGAAGTTCATTGTCTAGCGAGTTGCTTTGTTAGTGTACTGCAATTCACTGCTGCGGGATATTCAGGAACAGCTTGCATTTGTTGGTATAGTTAGAGACAAAGAAACGGCAGATGCTGGAATCCAAGGTAGACAAGCAGGAGGCTGGAAGAACACAGCGAGCCAGGCAGCATCAGGAGGTGGAGAAGTCAGCGTTCCGGATACAACCCTCCTTCAGGACTGGGTTAAAGGGAGCTGCAGATAAGGCGGGTGGGGGTGGGTGAGGGTTTTGGATGGGGAGAGGAGCAGAGTGGTGTGGCAGTGATAGGTGAACACAGGGTGTCTCTAGTACAAAAAAATGTCCCAAGGCATCAGGTGGTGCCAAAGACAAGGGAGCAACACGAGCTGGAAACATAATGCCGTATTAACAATATATGCTTTTATTTTTTAAAAAAAGAAAAGCCAGCAAATTCAGCATTTCATGATGAACTTGAAAGGGTTCAGAAAAGATTTACAATGATGTTGCCAGGATTGAAAGGTTTGAGCTATAGGGAGAGGCTGAATAGACTAGGGCTGTTTTCCCTGGAGTGTCAGAAGCTCAGGGGTGACCTTATAGAGGTTTATAAAATCATAAGGGCATGGATAGGGTGAATAGACAAGGTCCTTTCTCTGAGGTGGGAGAGACCAAAACCAGAAGGCATAGATCTAGAGTGAGAGGGGTAGGATTTAAAAGGGACCCAAGGGGCAACCTTTTCACACAGAGGGTGGAACCTGTATGGAATGAGCTGCCAGAGGAAGTGGCGGAGGCTGGTACAATTGCAACAGTTAAAGACATCTGGATGGGTATATGAATAGGAAGTGTTTGGAGGGATATTGGCCCAAGTGCTGGCAAGTGGGACTAGATTAATTAAGGATATCTGGCCAGCATGGATGAGTTGGACCGAAGGCTCTGTTCCTGTGCTTGTGTATCTCTATGACTCTATAACTCTGAATGTTTACTGGTACATATTTTTCAGAACTTGCTGATCTATCAACAGTGCTGTACAGATAGGGTTATGCAAACAGCATTTACCCCTTAGCCTTGGAGGGAGTACAACATAGGCTTTACCAGAATAATACCTGGACTTCAAGGTTAGGTTATGAGGAGAGATAGGGCAAATTAACTTTGTTTTCTCTAGAATTCAGAAGGTGAAGGGATGATCTGATTGATCTAATAAAAACAGACAAAGAAAGGGTACAAAAAATGAACTATTTCCATTTGGTGGGGATTCAGTGCAGGGGGTCATAGTCCAAAGATTAATGCCAGACCATTCAGGAAAGATGCTCGGAAGCACTTCTGCGCACAAAGAGTGGTAGATGTTTGAAACTCTCTTCCACAAACGGCAGAGGACACTGGAGTCATTGTTCATTCTAAATCTGAAATTGAGAATTCTTCATTAAGGAAGGGTATTAAAGGATATGGGCCAAAAGCAGGTACAGAGGAACCTCGATTATCCAAATATCAATTATCCGAACAAGATCTCAAGGTCCTTACAGAAACGTTACATCAAAGAGGTGTTACCAACAATGATCATGGGGCAGGCATGTACCGGGGCAGGGGGTGCGGGGTGGGGGGTGTTGTGGAGTATGCTGCTGCCTAGTCTCCTGAATGGGGAGCTGACATAGCAAGTGCTCACTTTGTTAATCCTATTGAAATGAAGCAGCTGTGGGGAGAGGTTTCAGCAATGCTGCCAGTCCCTGACCCACGTGTGTCTGCTCAGAAACAAACCCTGAGACAGAGGGAGGGAGCAAGGCAGGCAGAGTGTAGAAAAAGGAATCTTCACAAAACTTGGAGTCCCAGAGGAGAGGCATTGAATCAGTTATCCAAATAATTAATTATCTAAATGAAATACCGCCTGCCCATTTTGTTCAGATAATCAAGGTTTCTCTGCATATGGAGTTAGGACACAAATTCGCCACGACCCTGTTGAATGATGGAGCAGGCTTGAGGGGCTGAATGGCCTACTCCTATCCTTTTGTTCCTATGTTTCCCAATATTTTTAAGGTATTCCTGTTAATTGCATATTAAACTCACCATGGAAAGTCATGGTGATAAAGAGGACCAAAAGTGCATGGCATGGTAACTTCTAATGCAATACCAAAAACCTTCTTTTGCACAGAGAGGAAGAAATTTAAATTGATGCATCTCATCCCTGTACATAGTTCATCATTGTTAGATATTGATTTACAATCAAAATTTGATGGCTGGAGGTTTGCTATAGTAATGGTGAGGATGTAAGTTTATAAGATTTTGGAACAGAATGAGGCCATTTTGATAAATGCGAGGTGCTGCATTTTGGGAAAGCAAATCTTAGCAGGGCTTATACACTTAATGGTAAAGTCCTAGGGAGTGTCGCTGAACAAAGAGACCTTGGAGTGCAGATTCATAGCTCCTTGAAAGTGGAGTCTCAGGTAGATAGGATAGTGAAGAAGGTTTGGTATGCTTTCCTTTATTGACCAGAGTATTGAGTACAGGAGTTGGGAGGTCCTGTTGCAGCTGTACAGGACATTGGTTAGGCCACTGTTGGAATATTGTGTGCAATTCTGGTCTCTTTCCTGTCGGAAATATGTTGTGAAACTTGAAAGGGTTCAGAAAAGGTTTACAAGTGTTGGAGGATTTGAGCTCTAGGGAGAGGCCAAATAGGCTGGGGCTGTTTTCCCTGGAGCATTGGAGGCTGAGGGGTGACCTTATAGAAGTTTATAAAAATATGAGGAGTAGGATAATTAGACAAAGTCTTTTCCCTGGGGTGGGGGAGTCTACAACTAGAGGGCATAGGTTTAGGGTGAGAGGGAAAAGAAATAAAAAAGACCTAAGGGGCAACATTTTCACGCAGAGGGTGATACGTGTATGGAATGAGCTGCCAAGGGAAGTGGTGGAGGCTGGTACAATTGCAACATTTAAAAAGCATCTGGATGGGTATATGAATACGAAAGGTTTGGACGGATATCGGCCAGGTGCTGGCAGGTGGAACTTGATTGGGTTGGGATATCTGGTCGGCATGGACGGGTTGGACCGAAGGGTCTGTTTCCATGCTGTACATCTCTATGACTCATTTGGCCCATTGAGTCTGCTCCGCCATTCGATCATGGCTGATATGCTCCTCACCCCTATTATCCTGCCTTCTACCCATATCCCTTCAACGATTACCAATTAAAAATCTGTCTAAATCCTCCTTAAATTTACTCACTGTTCCAGTATCCACCACAATTTGGGGTAGCGAATTCCACAGATTCACAACCCTTTGGGAGAAGTACTTTCTCCTCAACTTAGATTAGATTACTTACTGTGTGGAAACAGGCCCTTTGGCCCAACAAGTCCACACCGACCCACCGAAGCACAACCCACCCAGACCCATTCCCCTATATTTATCTCATTACCTAACACTACGGGCAATTTAGCATGGCCAATTCACCTAACCTGCACATCTTTGGATTGTGGGAGGCAACCGGAGCACCCGGAGGAAACCCACGCAGACACGGGAAGAATGTGCAAACTCCACACAGAGAGTCGCCTGAGGGGGGAATTGAACCCTGAGTCTCTGGTGCTTTGAGGCAGCAGTGCTAACCACAAATCTTTGCTTGTCCCTTTGTTGCAAGAGGAACATTGAGGCCCTTCACCTCGCAGTTAGATGCAACTGAGAGATGACTGAGATATGTCAGAGGATATTTAGGAATCAGTCCTACTTGTGGAGTGGAGTCACATATAGATGAGACTGGGAAAGAATAGCAGGTTCCCTTCTGTAAACAGAGATTTGTAATCAGGTTTTTTAAACACTCCAACCTTTTATGGAATTCAATAGAAATATCTAGCCCATCATTTACTTTTAACAGTCATCTGCAATGCAACCTTGGTTAGTGTGGTGGCAATGGCCTAGTTGTATTATCGCTAAACTGCAAATCGAGAGACCCAGGTAATGTACTGGGGACCTGGCTTCAAATTCCACCACGGCATATGGTACAATTTGAACTCAGTAAAGCCTGGGAGTAAGAGTCAAATGATGACTGTGAATCAATTGCCAATTGTTGGAAAATCCACCTAGTTCACTAATATCCATTAGGGAAGGAAACTGCCTTCCTTATCTGGTCTGGTCTACACATGACTCCAGAAAAACAGCAATGTGGTTGACTCTTAATGGGATGGGATAGCCAGCGACATCTTCATCCTGTGAATGAATTAAAAAGCTGCTAATCCACATTCAAAAGAGAATAAAGATTGATGAGAGCTGGCAGATCATTCACGTTCTAGAGAACTTCAGTCACCTGAGAATGTTGAGTCCCACAGCCACCTTTGTCCCGATGTCTTTTATCATCATACAGTGAAAACCAGGGGTAAAGGTTATTCCTTTCCCACCGGCACAGGCTTCAGCCTCTTGGGAGGTGGCACTGTTCCGTATTTCCAAATGAAGGGCTTATTCCCGAAACATCATTTCTACTGCTCCTCAGATGCTGCCTGTCCTGCTGTGCTTTTCCAGCATCACACTCTCAAATCAATGTTCATTATTTCATTGCTGCTACCGATTTACATCACTCATATATACAGTTGGGGTTTTTGAACATGCCTATGTGACAACTCTAGCAAACATGATTGAACCTCTGAATGCTATTCCACCATATTAGAGTGTGTTTGATTATTCATGTTAATGAATGTAAAACAGGGTCAGAAAATCCACCTGAAAGGTAAAGGATTTTGGATATCGCTGGTACAAACTTTAACCCTTGTCGAGAAACTAAATTCTTTTTGCCTGCCGCCTAATTAAGCAAAAGTATCCCTCACCTGCACTTATAAAAACCTGAGGCGTATTGGAAAACTCTCCCCATGGTGCCTCAAACACATTCACTTGAAGCAGACCCCTCCTCTATCACAGTTGTCGTGATTATGTGCACCTAGTTTCCTTCATAGTGTGTTGTTAGGAAATGGAGTTGCTTTCATTTCTTGTCTTTTATCTTCGCACCTGCTGTCAAACAATTAGCACTTACATTTCTGTTTGTACTTTGGAGACCTTTAGTCTCTATATTGATGTTAGTCGGTTCAGGTCTTAACTGTCAATTGCATTTTTTCTTTGACAGGAGGTGCTTGAGATATGGAATGGGTTTTCAAGGGAGATTGGGATGCAGTGTGCAAGAGAACCAGTTAATCCTGGGGGGAATGGGCCTCCCCTCGATGGAACATTTCCCTGATACCATCGTACGCATCCTTGGAGTTAATGAATTTTCTTTCATCCACCAAGCTTCTTATGTTGCTGGAGGCAGGACATCCCTCAAAGAGGCATTTTCCATCGATCTCTTCAGCTAATTCCCCCATGTCAGCAATTCATTTTCCACCTGTAACATTCACTCCATCCACCAATGATGCTCAGTACCAGCAGCGTGTAATGTCTACATGATGCACGACAGTGACTCACCAAGTTCCTTCAACAACATCTTCGTATCCCATGACCTCTACCAATGAGAAGGACAATTGCAGTAAACACCTGGGAAACATCATCTTCTCTGAGTTTCCCTTCAAGTTGAAAACCATTTTGTCTTTGACATATGTTATTGTTGATGGGTCAAAATCCTGGATGCTCCTTCTCAACTGGACTAAACCATGATTCAAGAAAGCAGATTGCCACTACTTTCTCAAAGGCAATTTGAGATGGGCAATAAATGCTGACCTTGACAGTCCTTCAAATATCTATGAATGAATATATCCTTTAAAAATCATAATAAAAACTCTCTGCATGTCAATAATATCTTCTATCCTTTTGGTGTCTCTCATTACGCCAACTATTCTTTTGTGTTGGTACACATATTCTGTCATTTAACCTATTCCATTGGGTAATTAAAGACTTTATTTATAATTCAAGAGAGTTATTGTTGTCAATTTTCGATAAGACCTCCCATTGAGTTTTTGAACATTTCCATCTTATTTTACAAGATGTATGAATAGAGCACATGGACTGGAGCAGTTCAAGAAGGCAGCTCACCACCACCTTCTCCAAAGCAATTACGGACAGGCAATAAATGCTGACCCAGCCAAAGATGCTCACATGCCATGAGAGAATACAAAAAAAGACACAATTGTATTCTGTCCGTATTCTTCAATTTTGTTCCTTTTTATAGTCATTCTTACTGCAAATAAACATTTGTTTTGAATATCTTGTAATCTCAGAGTAAATGAAAATGTGCAATTTTATTTAGATATAAGTAAAATATATTCCACATTAATAATCATGGGCCATACAGTGGTTAACACTGCTGCCTCACAGCTCCAAAGACCCGGGTTCAATTCCTGTCTCAGGCAACTGTCTGTGTGGAGTGTGCACTTTCTCCCAGTGTCTGTGTGGGTTTCCTCTGGGTGCTCCGGTTTCCTCCCACAGTCCAAAAACATGCAGGTTAGGTGAATTGGCCATGCTAAATTACCTGTAGTGTTAGATGAAGGGGTAAATGTAGGGGAATGGGTCTGGGTGGGTTGCTCTTTGGAGGGTTGGTGTGGACTTGTTGGGCTGAAGGGCCTGTTTCCATACTGTAAGTAATCTAAACTTTTCTAAAATTCAGCTTCTACCAAAACAAAAACACACCCTCAACATGTTGGCTAAAGTAACATTGCTTCTAATTAAATAATTCACTGGAGCAGGCACTTTCACAAATATCACCATCCTCAATGATGGAAGAGCTCAACACATCAATGCAAAAGATAAGCCTGAAATATTCGCAGAAATCTTCAGCTAGAAGTGCCGAATAGATGAACCATCTCAGCCTCCTCCAGTAGTCCCCAGCATTACAGATACCAGTCTTCAGGCAATTCATATTGGAACCTCTGCTATTTGTGATACATATAAATAACTTTGATGAAAATGTGGATGAGTTGGTTCCTAAGTTTGCAGAGAATACAAAGATTGACAGAATTGTGGATAGTGCAGAAGGTTACCAAAGGATCTTGCTGGATATAGATCAGTTGCAGTTATGGGCGGAGAAATAGCAGATGAGTTTAATTCAGGTAAGTGTGAGGTGCTGCACTTTGGGAGATCAACTGTTAAGGAAAAGAATACAGTTAAAGGCAGGGTCCTGAAAAGCATTGATCATTGGGTCCAAGCCCAGGGTGGCTATGAAGGATGTCGTGTTGCAGCTTTATAAGACTTTGGTTAGGGTATTGTGTTCAGTTCTGGTCACCGCATTGCAGGAAGGATGTGGAGACGTTGGAGAGGGTGCAGAAGAAGGGGCATGAACTATAAGGAGAGGCTAGAAAAATTGCGAATGTTTTCTCTCGAGTGGCAGAGGCTAAGGGGAGATGTGATAGAAGTCTATAAAATTAAAAGATGCATACATATGGTTGACAGTCAGAATCCTTCTCCCAGAGTTGAAATATCTAAAACTGTGGGGTAGGTATTTAAGGTGAGAGGGGAAATGTTCAAAAGAGATGTGATGGGCAAGTTTTTTACACAAAGAGTGAAAGGAGTTTGGAATGCACTACCAGAGATATTATTGAGGCAGATATGATAGGGGTGCTTAAGGGGCTTTCAGATAAGTCCATGAATATGCAAGAAATGGAGGGATATAGACCAAGGACAGGTAGAAGGGATTAATTTAATCTGGCATCATGTTCAGCACAACATTGTGGGCCGAAGGGCCTGTTCCTTTGTTGAACTGTTCTACGTTCTGTGATTCACTCCGCATCATATCACAAAACAGCTGGAGCACTGGTTATTGCAAAGGCTACATGCCATGACAACATACCAGCAATAGTACTGAAGACTTAGAACATAGAACATAGAAAAGTACAGCACAGAACAGGCCCTTTGGCCCACGATGTTGTGCTGAGATTTAATCCTAATGTAAAATATAGTAATTTAAGCTACACACCCCTCAACACACTGCTATCCATGTGGATATCCAGCAGTCGCTTAAATGTCTCTAATGACTCTGCTTCCACCACCACCGCTGGTAACGCATTACAAGCATTCACAACTCTCTGCGTAAAGAACCTACATCTGACGTTTCCTTTATACATTCCTTCTAGTATCTTCAAACTATGACTCCTCGTACCAGTCAATCCTGCCGTGGGGAAAAGTCTCTGGCTATTGACTTTATCTATTCTACACATTATCTTGTATACCTCGATCACGTCTCCTCTCTTCCTCCTTCTCTCCAGAGAGAAAAGTCCGAGCTTATTCAATCCTTCTTCATAAGGCAAGCCCTCCAGTCCAGGCAGCATCCTGGTAAACCTTATTTGCACCCTCTCCAAAGCCTCTGTATCTTTCCTATAGAAGGGTGACCAGGACTGGACGCAATATTCCAAGTGTGGTCTCACCAGGGAATTGTAGAGCCGTAGCAAAACCTCACGGCTCTTAAACTCAATCCCCCTGTTAATGAAAGCCAAAATACCGTATGCTTTCTTAACAACCCTATCCACTTGGGTGGCAACTTTGAGGATCTATGTACTTGGTAAAAACAATGACTGCAGATGCTGGAAACCAGATTCTAGATTAGTGGTGCTGGAAAAGCACAGCAGTTCAATCTGCTTCTTGGATGCTGCCTGAAGTGCTGTGCTTTTCCAGCACGACTAATTCAGGATCTATGTACTTGCACACCCAGATCCCTCTGTTCCTCCACACTGCCAAGAATTCTGCCTTTAATCCTATATTCAACCTTCCAAAATGCATCACTTCTCATTTATCCAGGTTGAACTCCATCTGCCATTTTTCAGCCCAGCTCTGCATCCTGTCTATGTTGCGCTGCAGCCTGCAGTATCCCTCTTTACTATTGATGACACCTCCAACCTTTGTGTCATCTGCAAATTTACTAACTCACCCCCAACCTCCTCATCCAAGTCATTTATAAAAACTACAAAAAGCAGAGGCCCAAGAACAGAACCCTGCGGGACTCCACTCAACACTGCCTTCCAGGCAGAATACTTTCCATCTACAACCACTCTCTGCCTTCTGTCAGCCAGCCAATTCTGAATCCAGATAGTCAAATCTCCCTGTATCCCATACTTCCTGACTTGATGAATGAGCCTACCATGGGGAAACCTTATCAAATGCCTTGCTGAAGTCCATCTACACCACATCCAGTCCTTGACCTTTGACGACCTGTCTTGTCACCTCCTCAAAGAACAAAGCCTTGCTGACTTGTGCTCCAAACTTGCCGCTCCCCTAGTCAAGCTGTTCCAGTGCTGTTACAATACTGGTATCTACCTGACAATGTGAAAAATTGCCCAGTTTTGGGCAAAAAGCAAGACATATCCAAACTTGCCAATTACTGCCCCATCAGTCTACTCTCGAATCAATGGTGGAAGACATCATCAATTTTCTACACTTGTCCCACATCTATGAATGTGGAAGAGATTCAATTTTGAGCCAGTTGATTATAAAATATGCATAAATACAACTCATTGTTTGCTCTCTGTGGGTACAAAATATCCAACAATTTCTGCTGTTGTTATAGTCTGGCCATGGAACCTTCTGTTGTTTTAATTGTTTTGGACATTATGCCAATGCTCAATGATGTTATGGCAAGCCAACAAACCTTTTCTAAACCCTTTGTGATATTTGCTCAAACCAGGAGTCAACAAGTGCCTGTGACTTCATCTCTGAACCTGCTGCTCCTGCGTAGGATCTATTTCATTCTCTTGGAGGTAACCACAATGATTGGTGAACTAAATTAGAGTTATTGCTTTGTTTATATTACTTGTGGAACTAATCAGCTGATGGAGCAGCTTCTAAATCAGAAAACCCCACTCAACATCACTGTCATGACTGATGTATCTTAACCCAACTGATCATGAATTGAATGATCCTTGAATTAAAACTAAATTAATTTGAAAGCTGGGCACTTAATAAAATAAGGGATACAAGATCTATTCCACTCCATTTCGAAGACAGGTCCTTGGCTCTTCATATACGAATGCTTCATCCTGAGTTATTTTACTTGCCAGTTCTTGTTCGTGTTGGTTTACCATTGCTACCACTCTCAGGGGATGGGAAGGCAAGGCAAGGTGAGGGGACAGACCCCAGGTTTACCTCACCTTGGAATGCACTGTTGGCACTATTCAGAATCACATGCCACTGTCTCGCCAACTGAGCTACCAAGCACCCCCATACAATGTTGACAATTCTTTAAAATATGCATTCACTGAGCATGAGCTGGTTAGGCCAACATTCAATGTCCAGAGGGCAGTTAAAAGACAATCGCATTGCTGTGAGTCTGGAGTCACATGTAGGCCAGACCAGGTAAGGATGGCAGATTTCCTTCCCTAAAGGACATTACTGAACCAAATAGGACTTTTCTTGACAATTGACAAGAGTGTCATGATCACTCTTAGACAGCTAATTCCAGATTTTTATTGAATTCACGGTCTCCTATTTGCCATAGCAAGATTCAAAATGTTACCTGAGTCTATGGATTAATAGTCTAGTAATAATTCCATTAGGCCATTGACTGCCCATGTCATATCATGTAAGACTGTCTATTGCCATTGTTGTAAGATTGCCTGCCTTGGCTGCGCCTAAAGCTGTCTGCTACTGAATCACTCACCCAAGCTTCACTTTGATTTGATTACTCCAATATTCTCCTTGTCCTCCCAAAGTCCATCTTCTGCAAAGAAGTGCTGATTCAAAGCTCTGATATCTTTGTGCATCATCAATGCATTTACTGACAAATATCACTTGCCAATCCTGCAGTTCCTCCAATTTACATTGATCTGAAAAAGAAGCAAGAGTGAAGAGAAGAAAATCTTTTTCAATTGCGAGTACTGTGGGCCTGGAATACACTGCCTGATGGTGTGGTGCAGGTGGGTTCAATTGAAGTATTTAAGAAAGCATTGATGACTATTTGGATAAACATAATGTGCAAGGGTAGGTGGAAAAGTAGGAGATTAGTACAAGGTAATGATGCTGATTTCACAAGCAGTTATGTAAAAAATGGACCAAATGGCCTCCTTTTGCATTATAGCATTTCCCTGATTCTGTAAAGTATCAGATCCTTACTTCAAAGGTTCCAGGGCCTCTAGTTCCACCATAATCTTTGTCCAACCTCTGAACTCCTTGTCCTGTCCTGTCCCTGTGATGGAAGGTAATGGCAAAATATCAATGACAAGAACTGGCAAGTAAAGCCAGGATAAAACCAAGAACCTGAGTTTTGAATGGAATGGAATACAGGTCATTCCACTATAACGTGAAAATTGAGTTCCTCTGCAACCTTGCACTATAGAAAATCATGCTATGGAAAACTGATATAGAAAATCGCTTTAATCATTCAACAGGAAATTTGTGTTATCCAAACAGCATCCACAATTCGTCAAACGTGTTACAGACAATGTGCGCTGATGAGACGCCCATTACAGCAGAACGACCTGCAGATCTTGTATCTCTGTTTTATTAAGTGCCCAGTTTTGCAGTTTAAATGCAGTTTTAATTCAACAATCACTCACAGTATAAGGATTTCCCATTTAAGACAGAGGTAAGGAGGAATTTCTTCTCTCAGAGGATCTGTAGAGCTATTTACTACAAAAGGCTATAAAGTTTGGTTCATTAAGACAAAAACAAGGCTGTGATACAGAGATGTTTAAATGGGAAGGGAATCAAAGTTTATGGGGAAAAGGCAGGAAAGTGAAAATGAGGATTATCAGATCAATCACATTCTGATTGAACAGTGGAATAGACTTAATGGGTTGAACGGCCAAAGTCCGCCCCTATACCTAATGGTCTCATGCCTAACTCTATGTTCCTCTATTTCTGGCCCCTTGTATATCTCCCATTCATTTACCAATCTTCACACACAGTCATAGAATCTCTGCCCTAAACTTCTCCACTGCTCTCCTCCTGTACTACCTTGATAAAACAATTTGTCTTTGAACCAAACTTTAGTTGACACCCCCATCACAACCAACATTTTTCCACTTATTGTTCCTACCATCGACTGCACTTTTTGAAGTGATTCCCTACCTTTGAATTACTAGACAACTGGAAGACTTTCTTGAAGGTTGATACTTTCTGCTGATAATTTTGAAGAATTGTAAGTGATTATATCTGTCATGAATTTTATTCTGCTATTAATACAGATATATGTACAATGTCAATTGCACAATCCATAGTTCTTCTTGGCTCATCTTGAAGCAGGATGTGAAGAGAAACCAGATCACATGATATCACTAGACTGCCAAGGATTAAGGATAAGCCCTGCCCTAGCCTACAAAATACTTATGGAAACCATTATAAAAACTGTACTATAAACATTTTAAAGATTAGTCTAATAATCCCTTCCTCAGTAGGAATGCAACAGATTTTTGTTTGGAAATCTGCAGTTGATATTTTTCATGTCTCCTGTGTATTGAGAAGTCTTGAATTGAATTCAGTTCATTTGTGAGAATTATACATATCAATCACTTCTTCGTCTAACATACAGCAGTCAATTCTTCTTCACTGGAAGTACCCCAATGCATAGACACTTGCTGTGAAGACTTGTCGCTTCATAATTGAATCACCTTCTACTTTCTCATCAACACAATGGGACAGTTTGTCTATGAGACAAAAGAATTCCAGAGCCATTTAAGATGGTGAGAAGGACCCAAATTTTAATTGTGCATGTTCGGCTGAGAGCCCAGACTCCCATGGAAATATTATGCAATGAAATTTTTGAACGCAGGTATAGAGAATATTGGCAGCTTTATAGTACCAAAAAAACTGTTTTAACAATTTCTGCTACTTTTTTCAGTAGGTCAATGTTCATTTGCACAAGTACGTGGCAAGTTCTTATTGCTTCTGCTATTGATGGTGGACTATTGATGCCTTTATTGGCTGATACCAGCAGCAGCTCTCTAAAGAAAATTGTGAATGAGTGATTTCTTTTGCAGCAGTTCAGCAATGCCATTATTACATAAGGGTTGAGTGGATCTGTACAGACTGTACGTGACATTGAAATATTATGAGTTAGCATTGGGAGAACAAGAGACCTTTGGATGTGTATGGGAGACATGACTGTTTATGAGGTACCATCAAGATGGCACAAGGAGTGGACGATGTGTAAGGGACGATTCCAGAGAAGCTAAAAGAAACAACTGGGAGGTAGTCCCAGAGAATCAAGGCTGGCTTTTTAATTTACATACCCTAACCTTAAGCTGCCTTTATTGACACCTCTAACCTCCTTCCACGTGTAGGGTCAGGGAGTGGGATAGTTCCTGTGAACACACATATCACCAGAACAAAAATAAGGTCTGATGAGGCACTCACTTGCAAAGCAAGTTCCAAACTCAAGCGACAAGCCTGTGTAGCAATGATCCAGCCCCTGACTGCCATTTTTATCATGCAGCATTAAAAATTCATCACACAGCTCTTGAATCATCTCTCTTCCAAGGATGATAAGACCTCAGGAAAACCCACACGGAGTCCCGAAAGGAAGCAACAGCTGACTTGCCATTCTGCTCTGCATTATTGAAATGTACTGTTCAGATTGTTTGCCAGCTCTTCCCTATTCTGTGAATTCCTCAGGTAATTCACATTCTATTCTTGCTTCATGTTCCTTAGCATTCCTCACCTGAGGCAGAAAGTTGAATAATCTTATTTTTTCACATAATTGCTTGTTAGCAGTTCATCTTGCCAGAGAGCCTGTAACCACCAAATAGATTTGAATAATCTGACTAATGAGAATATTAAAAATAACTGGAAAACTTGCCTTAAAATAGAAAAATTGATTGTGGATGTTAGCTATTTTGGGGACTTTAAGCAGATTTGAATTGAGTAAACAAGGTCAGAATTTAATGCAGGCAACAGGAGCATCCCTAAGAGATTTCCAGCTACTTTCTGTAGAATTTTGCCTTTGAAGGTACATGATTACTCACCTCTTGGGCAGATGGGAATTCAACCTATGTCTAATAGTCCAAGGGATAGAGATGCTGTGATAATAGCCCTTAAAGCCTGGAATGTTAAGATCCAATCAGGCACTTAACAAGACAGCAATGGGCCTTTTCTGGGATCGGAAATCCCAATTGCTGGGAGCAACCAGCCTTTTGAAGGCAGCCAGCTTTCAGTTGCCCATTGGACAGGTAGTGGCTGATACTGGCATTGCAACCCCCCTCAAGGCCCAGACGCAGCAGGGCTGATGGCAGGAAGGATAGCACTTAGAACAGTGTTTGGCAGCATGGAGAAGGGAGGCCAGCTCTTACCCTCACTCCCACACCACCTCTGATGCCAGGAATGCAACGAGCATTCATTTGTAGGGTGCTTCGGAATGAAAGCCACAACCCCAACAATTCCAGCAGAGTTTGCCTTCTGGGATAGCAGATTGCCTCGGCAAATATGGGTACAAGTGGTGAGAAGCCATTGACTTGAAATGGCCACTGAAGAGCCCAGCTGGAGGTGGGATGAAGAGACCATCCACTTCCCAATCCATCTGGTCACAGAACAGAAGAGGGATATAGGTTCTCCATGCATCTCCCTTCCATCAATTAAATGCACCCCTATCATAGAATCTAAAAGGAAGCAGCAGCTGAATTGCTATGCTGGCACTAGTGGGTGTTTCGATCAGCTCTGAGTTATTGAAATATACTCTTTAGATTGTTTGCTATGGATTCAATGTTCGCCCTGCCTTGAGCCGAACAGAAAGAGGACATTAAGCTCTGACAATAACATTGATGCAGCTCTGTGAGTGGTTTCCTCTATATCCCTCGATCTCCCAGTTAAAAACAAGCTGAAATCCAATTTTTCCCTGTTTCGAAACTGCAAACTTCCTGAGTACCCATTTGTTCCTATTGTGTCAGACAGAACCTTTGCATTGAGATGTGATTCCAGCAGCACTCACACTGAGAAATCTATTTTACGGCAAGATCTATTCACATTAACACTCCTGATGAATGTCTTATGCCTGCAACGTCAATTCTCCTGCTCCTCGGATGTGGTCTGACATGCTGTGCTTTTCCAGCGCCACACTTTTCAACTCTGACTCTCCAGCATCTAGAGTCCTCACTTTCTCCAAGATCTATTTGCAGTCTCTTTCTGAAAACAAAGTCTCTCAGAGCATCGGAATAAGAGGAAGTCATTCGCCCGCTTGAACCTGTTCTGTCATTCAGTGTGACCAAGGGTAATCTGCATCTGATACCCAATCCATAAACTTTCTATACTCTTGAGTTTTATAAAACATTCAAATTGCAGCAAACAAATCTCAGGAGCAGATCGACAGCAACATCTGTTTATTGGATCAGGGTTATTTACTGCAGTGAGTGCACAATAGTTACATCAGGCAAATTAAGGTTCATAAAAACAATTTTCTTCCCACAATCTCATCTCATTATCATATGGTGGGCGCCAGGCTTGATTGATGATGCAGCTAACCAGTTGCCTCCGTTCTCATCAGGAATGGTGGCATCTATGTGTGATACAGAAACAACCAAATTAATGACAAGTCCATCTCATGGAATTAATCCTCGGCCAGGGTAAAGGAGCTATCACACAGTCCAGAGAATAAGCCATGGAGGAGGTCATCATTTCTGACTGTGTGTCTCCCTTTCATTGGGAGAGAGAGAGAGAGAGAGAGAGAGAGACCATGCATTGTTGAAGCCTTTAGAAAGAATCGAGTGATCTACTGAGTGAAAACCATGGAAGCTATCTCCCTCTCCAATTCTAATTTATTTTGAACCCCCCCCCCCCATCTTTTCCTACCCTTCCTTCACTCTGGTTATTGTTGCACCGCCTGGTTGTGTTATTTTGGTAATACAATGACTGGATTACTTGGTGGTGGGGTTTTGTTTTAGAAAAATACTGACAGAGTTCCAATCATTGTGATATCGGAAACTAACCTTGTGGAGACTTGTTTAGTTAATCAAATGGAGTGATTGTTTATTTCCATAGCTCTGGCGCTGCATTATCAGTAAATCACTCTAATTAATTTGCACAATACCACACTGCATTTTCACTGAACTCTGTAGTCATGTTTAAGGACCATGTCACTTTGTGGCAATGCTGTTTTTGAAACTAAGTCAGTAAGGACTGAATGGTGCTGAACTCTTTAGTTTCTGCAAGAACACACACACTTTTTGCCTCTTTGCGACCTTCAGAGTTTTATTCATTAATGAGATGGATTTAAAGACTACAACGTGCCCAAAAATGATTAAGTCTTGCCTGAAGAGGGAAAATTGGCAGATCGCACCATGGTGATAGATCAAGGATTGAATAGCACTTCCCTATTTATCAAAAAAAACCTTAATGTATTCCAAAGGTTGGACTTATTGACAGAATCTGGACAATTGTCTGCATTAATACATTTCTCATTACCCCTTTGCCATGTTGTCTGCACACTGAGAGTTTATCATAGATACTCCTAACAGTGTTAATACCTCTCTGCTGTGACTAAGGGAAATAAGAACTTTGGCATATGTGCGTTTTACTTTTCCACAACACCTCTGCCATACGCTGTTTTGTCATGTTTCTATGTGTAAAGGCAAGTGTGTTGTATAAAGGGAAGTTGTCATCATGAAAAGAAAATAACTGCATAATATAATTTGCTGAAAGGGTTTAAAAGGATCAGATGCAATCCATCTGTCAAAATTCACACCAGTCTTTCAATAAGTAAATCTACTAATTTATTTTACGGTGTTAGTGAGAGCTGAGAGTGTCAGCTTCTTACCTCTGACTCAGAAGATAGTGGACTCTCTTACAAAGGTATGGTCACTGTCACGATTTAACTGGGAGGAGAGCATCAACAACTGTGACCCACTGTGCTGCAAAATGGATAAAATCCGAATGAGACCACCAAGTTGACCAATTTTCCTGACTGACTGCTGTTCAGAACAAGGAATTCACACCAGATTTTGTCATTAACAGGAAAGTCACCTTATTTATTGTAACCCACAACTTTAACAGATGCCGGAGAAAACAAAGGATTCAGAGTTTAAAATAATGCAACTGAAAGTAAAGCCCTTTAAAACCCCAAATACATGTGTATTCATTTGTGATTAAGACCGTAAAAAGGCAAATAGAACATAGAACATAGAACAGGCCCTTCAGCCCACAATGTTGTGCAGTCCATTGATTCTCATGTAAGGTAAACCTAATGTAGGAACCCTCAAATTTCTGTGAGCATATGCATGTCCCGTAGTCTCTTAAATATCCCCAATGACCTCGCTTCCACAACTGCTGCTGGCAACGCATTCCATGTTCTCACAACTCTCTGCGTAAAGAACCCACCTGTGACATCCCCTCCATACTTTCTGCCAAACAGCTTAACAAATGGTTTGATACAGATATAATGCACATAAAAAAATGAGTTAAAAGTCTTGAAGATCTAAATTCTAGGTCACGAGAATAGGTCAAATTGTCCCATATTTTAATTTGTTGTGGGCAATGATGCAATTTTTTTTATTCACTTATATGACATGGACGTAACTGTTTGACTGGTATTTATTGCTCATTCCTGGTTGCCCTTGAGAAGGTTACAGTGAGCTGCCTCTTGATACATTGCAGTCCATGTGTTGCAGGTTGACTTTCAATGCCCTGAAGAAACTGAATTCCAGGATTTTGACCCAGCAACAGTGAAGGTATGACAATATATTTCCAAGTCAGGATGGTGAGTGACTTGGAGGGGAACTTGAAGCGGGTGGTGTTCCCATGTATCTGCTGCCCTTGTCCTTCTGGATGGAAGTGTTTGTGGGTTTGGAAGATGCTACCCAAGGATCTTCAGTGAATTTCTGCAGTGTACCTTGTAAATAATACAAATTGTTGCAACTGAATGTGAGTGATGGAGGGAGTGGATGTTTGTGGATGTGATACCAATCAAGTGGGCTACTTTGTCCTGGATGATTTCAAGTTATGTTGCAGTTATGTAGGACTTTGGTGAGGCTGCACTTGGAGTATTGTGTTCACTTTTGGTCACTTTGCAACAGGAAGGATGTTATTAAACTGGAAAGAGTGCAGAAGAAATTTGCAAGGCTGTTGCTAAATCTCAAAGGTCTCCATTATAGGAAGAGGCTGGACAAGTGAGGACTTTTTTCTTCACAGTGTAGGAGATTGAGGCGGGACCTTATAAGATCATGAGAGGCATGGATAGGGTGAATGCATTCAGCCTTTATCCCAGGTTTGGGGAATTAAGGCCTAGAGGGCATCAGTTTAAGGTTAGAGGGGAAAGAATAAAAGGGAACCTGAGGGGCAAAATTTTTACACAAAGAATTGTACACATATGAAATGAGTTGCCAGCAGAGGTCATTGAGACGGGTACATTAACAACATTTAAAAGGCATTTGGACAAATATATGGATAGGAAAGGAATAGATTAGATTACCTACAGTGTGGAAACAGGCCCTTCGGCCCAACCAGTCCACACTGGCCCTCCAAAGAGTAACCCACCCAGACCCATTTCCCTCTGACTAATTGACCTAACACTATGGGGCAATATAGCATGGCCAATTCACCTGACCTGCATATTTTTGGACTGTGGGAGGAAACCGGAGCACCCGGAGGAAACCCACGCAGGCACAGGGAGAATGTGCAAACTCCACACAGACAGTCACTCGAGGCTGGAATCAAACCTGGGACCCTGGTGCTGTGAGACAGCAGTGCTAACCACTGAGCCACTGTGCCACCCCAAGATATGGGCCAAATGCAAGGAAATGGGGTTGGCGTGGATGGTCATTTCGTTCAGTATGGACCAGCTTGTGCCGAGGGGCCTGTCTCCATACTGTTGGACTCTATGACTCTCTAACCTTCCTGACTGTTACCAAAGCTGCATCCATTCAGACAAGTGGGCAATATTCCATCACATTCCTAACTTGTGCCTCGTGGATGATGAATAGGTTTGAGGGAGTCAGGAGATGAGATACTCACCGCAGTATTCCTACACTCTGAACTGCTCTTGTAGCCAATGTCTTTATGTGGTGAGTCCATTGAATTTCTGGTCAATTGTAACCCTAAGGATGTTGATAGTGGGGGATTTAGTGATAGCAACACCACTTAATGTCAAATTGTGGGGGTTAGATTGTCTCTTATTAGAGATAGTCATAGAGTAGCATTTGTGTAGTGTGAATATTACTTGTCACTTGTCAGCTCAGGCGTGGATATTGTCCAGATCTTTTTGCATTTGGACATGGATTGCTTTAATATATAAAGCGCACAATGGTGCTGAATATCGTTCAATCATCAGTGAACACCTCCACTTCTGACTCTATGATGGATGGAAGTTCTTCCTCCAGTAAGTTGTTTAATTGTCCACCATCATTCATGACTGGATGTGGCAGGGTTGCCAAGCTTAGATCTGATCTGTTTGTTGTGGGATCACTGAGCTCTGTCTATCACTTGCTACTTATGCTTTTTTGCCACGCAAGTAGTCCCGTTTGGTGGCTTCATCAGTTTGACACCTCATCTTCAGATCTGCCTGGTGCTGCTCCTGGCCATGCCTCCTGCATTCTCCATTGAACCAGAGTTGATCTCCAGGCTTGATGGTAATGGTTGAATGGTAATGGTTATATGCCAGGCCATGAGGTTACAGATTGTGCTGGAGTACAGTTCTGCTGCTGTTGATGGCCCACCGTGCCTCATGGATGCCCAGTCTTGAGCTGCTAGGTCGGTTCGAAGCCTGTCCCATTTAGCACAGTGATACGGAACACAATGGATACTATTCTCAGTATGAATCTGGGACTTCATCGCCACAGGGACTATACGGTGGTCAGTCTTACTGATACTATCATGGGCAAATATGCCTGCAGCTGGCAATTTGGTAAGGATAAGGTCAAGTATATTTTTCCCTCTTGTTGGTTCCCTCACCACCTGCTGCAGACTTGAGAGAGTTTGATATATCGGTGACTCACACGAGAACTAAAGAAGATATGCAGGGAAGCGTTTGACCACGTTGGGGAGTGGGGGTCGCATTTGTTCAGGAGAATTAAGGATATTTGTTCTTAGTGTCAATGGATCAATATAAATGAAGTGATAACATTTGTTCACTTGTGGAATGTGTGGCAGTACTTCCTTCTGACCCTGAGGGCTGGCAGCTGTGCATATCTTCCAGCTAGATGTTAGATAACTGAATATCTAGTTGAGATTGAAGACTCTAAACAAAACTCATACTCAATAGCAAAATAACTTGTAATTTAATAAGCTGAGTGAAATACGCATGCAATTGTGGGTGACATGGTGGCTCAGTGGTTAGCACTGCTGCCTCACAGCACCAGGGACCCGTGTTCAATTCCAACCTTGGGCAACTGTCTGTGTGGAGTTTGCACATTCTCCCTATGTCTGTGTGGGTTTCCTCCGGGTGCTCCAGTTTCCTCCCACAATCCAAAGATGTGCAGGTTAGGAGAATTGGCCATGCTAAATTACCCATCGTGTTAGGTGCAGGAGTAAATGTAGGGGAATGGGTCTTGGTGGATTGCTCTTTGAAGGGTCGGTGTGGACTTGTTGGGCCAAAGGGCCTGTTTCCACACTGTAGGTAATCTCATCTAATCTATTCTAGAACAATCCTAATAATTTTCATGGATACCACATTGAGCAGATTTGAATTCAGGAAGCTCAGCTCCCTAATCTTGACTGTTCTGGAATGTGAATGTCTCATTACCCTTACAAGCAAGGAAAAGACAAAGGCTGAAACTGAGATAGCAAGGAAGTTGGAAGATGTTAATATGTGAGAGAGGGAGAAACAAGATGGAGGCTGGTGGAAGGGTTAACTCTGTGTGGTCTGATTTGAGTGTACATTTGTTGTCATGGATTGAATGTTTGTGTGTTGTTCCTTGGAGCTCAAGATCTGGGAATGTTATGAATTGAATTTGCATTTTGGAAATCTAAGATTTTTAAAAAAAAACCATGTTGTAGGACAATGGTCCTGGGCATGTTAGCTGAGTGAGGTTATGTTATAACCGTTTCCACATAGTTTAGACTAGTCTCTTGTTATGATGTACTGTTAAAATGGATCTTATCGAGCTAAAGGCATTGGCCATTCGGCCTGGCTTGATCAGGGTTTCCCACTTTGATGTGCATGTCGCTTAATTCGTCAAGCGTACTCACACCTGTCAATTAATTTCTCTTCCTCTACAAACTTGCCACTTTATTGCTGCTTATCTGATTAAGAACGTGTGATATTTTTGTAATCTCAATACCAATTTCTGTATAAAGGAGTAGCCTCAGAGAGCTCATAGAGGTAAGAGCTGGTGCCGCTACTCTCCTCATGGTTTTAAAACCTTATCTCAAGCCTGGCTTGTAGGTATCTATGTTATAGTGTAACATTGATGCCATTGGTAAATAAAGGTAATAATTTAAACTATACTCTCTTTAAGAGTTTTATATTCCAGACTACCACAGAGTATGATTTCCGGGCTGAATCAAAAGAGGCTGACAGGTCAAGTCCATTCGGGATTCCCTAAGCCATCTCGAATAGGTACTTTAACAGACCCAGTCTAGCAGTTATGTCCTTTAGGACTAGACCAACTTGATCAGTAGTACAGCTACCAAGCCACTTTTGGTGGTGGACATTGAAATCTCCCACCTGGGGTACCTTTTGTGGCCTTAACACCCTCGGTATTTCCTCCAAGTGTTGTTCAACATGGAGGAGCACTGATTCATCAGCTGTAGGAGGACAGTACATGGTAATCAGCAGAAGATTATCTTAACCATGTTTAACCTGAAGCCACAAGATTTCATGGGGTCCAGAGTCAATGTTGAGGATTCCCAGGAGAACTCCCTAACGAGCAATATATACCAAAGTACACCACGGTGTCACCAGCTATGCTGGGTCTACCCGCAAGTGGGTCAGGGTATATCCAGGGATGGTGATGGTGGTGTCTGGGACATTGTCTGTAGGATAAGATTCTATGAGCATGATTATGTCAGGCTGTTGTTTGATTTATTTGTGAGACAGCTCTCCCAGTTTTGGAACTAAATCGGTGAGGAGGACTTTGTAGGGTTCACAGGGCTGTTTTTGCCATTATCTTTCCTGGTGCCTAAATTGATGCCAAGTGGTCCACTTGTTCTCTGTAAAGTGATGGCCATTGTTTGGTAGTTGATCCAATGGACCCACGTCATTTCTTATTATAACTCTTTATTTAAACTTTCTTGTCTTTTCTGCCGTTTCACCCATGCGGAAAGAAAGGGAACGAGAGAAAAGTTTTCAGTTCACAGGCTCTGGTTGACTTTGGCTGCTCTTTACCGATAGTTTTCCAGCAAGCTACTGCTCGACCAATCCAGAGGCTGTTGCCAGACAGCTTTCCCTTCATTCTTTGTGCCAATTGTACTCAAAGTAATAATCTCACTGCTTTGAAAAGCAACCTTGTGCTCCTCCACTTGATGTTTCTAAATTGGAAGCGTCTCTTTGTATTTCAACTAGACAACAATGTCTCCTATTTGTTTCAATGTATCATCCAATAGGAGAACCGTGGTGCCTTTTGTACCATCTGGGATGTATTGGATAGATTCATCATCACCAATCCTTCTTATTGATTTTAGTCTCGGCAACTAATACAATATGGGGATGAATATCCACTCAATAGTTCAGGCAGATGTTCAACTCAATTGGGATGAAAATTAAATAATTTAATTACATAGTACTTACCAGCTATCGACATTACATCTAACGTAAATGAGAAATGTCAGGCACAATTTCAATGTAAATGCACAATACTATGTGTTATTAACATAAGAAATCGTCAGTGAAGCAAGATTCACACTCTGGTGAACACAAGGAGAACTATGCATTTCATTCCAGAAGGAGTCCTTTCTAGCCTGATGAATGGAGATTACCTTGTGATGTCAGGTAACCCTTTTAGGTCAATAATGTCTGACAGAATGGTTCCAACGCCATAGCAGAACTGCAGCACCTAGGCAGATACTCCTGTGTAATATGGAAACTTGTACTGTCCGTCAACTTTCAAGTGAAATAAGGTAAAATTTCCTCCAATGAAGCATTGGCCCTTTGGCCCAACAAGTCCACACCGACCAGCAACCCACCCATTCCCCTACATTTACCCCTTACGTAACACTATGGACAATTTAGCATGGCCAATTCA
This sequence comes from Chiloscyllium punctatum, assembly GCF_047496795.1. Classification (NCBI taxonomy): domain Eukaryota; kingdom Metazoa; phylum Chordata; class Chondrichthyes; order Orectolobiformes; family Hemiscylliidae; genus Chiloscyllium; species Chiloscyllium punctatum. Next base: position 80,200,014 of record NC_092763.1, read on the forward strand.
CCTGACCTACACATCTTTGGTCTGTGGGAGGAAACCGGAGCACCCGGAGGAAACCCACGCAGACACAGGGAGAATGTGCAAACTCCACACAGTCAGTCGCCTGAGGCAGGAATTGAACTCAGGTCTCTGGCGCTGTGAGGCAGCAGTGCTAACCACTGTGCCACCGTGCCGCCCATGGAAGATGTTATCTGCAAAACACTGCCACGAAGTGTACTCTCTGGTTTAAAACTCAGTTCTTTGCCCTGGTAATGTCTAAGCCTTAAACTAGGCAGTTCGTTATCCTGGTGTTATGTCTGAGATGGACTTCTGACGATCTATGCTCACCATCACTAAGCTTTCCTATAGCTATTCTGTAAGCCCACCCAGCTACACCTCTACCTGAGCTCATCTCTGCTGAAGCTCTCAGTTAAATTAGATTAGATTACTTACAGTGTGGAAACAGGCCCTTCAGCCCTACAAGTCCACACCGACCCGCCGAAGCGCAACCCACCCAGACCCATTCCCCTACATTTACCCCATCACCTAACACTATGGGCAATTTAGCATGGCCAATTCACCTAACCTGCACATTTTTGGATTATGGGAGGAAACCGGAGCACCTGGAGGAAACCCACGCAGACTCAGGGAGAATGTGCAAACTCCACACAGAGAGTTGCCTGAGGCGGGAATTGAACCCGAGTCTCTGGCGCTGTGAGGCAGCAGTGCTAACCACAAATCTTTGCTATTTTGAAATTGACTAAAACCAACCCGACCTGCTCGGTCACCCACATCCTTATGTCCACAACTTTGAGCAGCAAGAGATCTTGGGCCTGTTAACGTCCTGATCCCACACTGAGCCATGCTTAATGCCAGCAATGAAGGCACTCTATGTGGTGGGCTCAGAGTGGCGGGAGGTGGGATAACATAGGCAGCCCTCTAAAAGCACAGAGACCACTTTGCTATTGGTTTTCCTACAGCTAACCCCTCAGAGGGATTCTCCCCCTCCAGGATTATGGCAGCTCTGATTTACTGAAAAATAAAATGTTTAAGTAAAGATGAGTCTGATGTATCAGGCAATAAACTTGGAGCATTCAGAGGGTCAGAGAATAAAACCAATAAGGCGATAACGAGTCTGTGTGATTGGATATGAAGCTTCATGTAAATCAAATTCTTCCTTCAATCCAAAGTGAAAGTCAGAAAGAAAATCAACATTCCTTTAGATGAAAACGGGTTAATCAATCTCACATTCTGTGACCATGACCATATCAGGCTATTGCTTGACTCGTCCATGAGACAGCTCTCCAAGTTTTGGCACTGGAGCCAGATGTTAGGTGAGGAGAACTTTGCAGGACTGACAGGGCTATTTCTGCCGTTGTCTTTTCTGTTGCCTAGGTCAATGCCAGGTGGCCCATCCGTTCTCTGTAAAGTGATGGCCAATCTTCGATAGTTGATCCAGTAGACCCAGGTCATTGCCTATTATGGTTCCTTGTTTTGACAGTTTTCTTGTCTTTCCTGCCATTTCACCCACATGGATAGAAAGGGAAAGGTTAGATTAGATTAGAATCCCTACAGTATGGAAACAGGCCCTTTGGCCCAACAAATCCACACTGACCCTCTGAAGAGTAATCCACCCAGACCCATTCCCCTCACACTACGGGCAATTTAGCGTGGCCAATTCACCTGACCTGCACATTTTTGGATTGTGGGAGGAAACCGGGAAAGAGAAATGTGTTCAGTCCACAGGCCTGGGATGACTCTGGCTGCACTTCACCTATTTAATTCCCAATCATTAAGTGAGATCTGTTGCCAAAAATAAAGGTCAGGGTTGACAGAGTCAGAGATGTTGTGAGAGCAGAGTCAGGATAATGGAAATGAAGGGAAAATCCCAGATAGAGAGAGAGAAGAATGTCAAAAATAGTGCATTTGTGAGGCTGTTTCTGGTTCATCAAAGGTTTACTAGACTAATATCTAAAATGAATGGATTGCTTTAGGAGGAAAGATAAGACAGTGTCAGCCTGTATGAGCTTGGAAAAGAGTCAAGTGTGTGGCACTGGAAAAGCACAGTACGTCAGGTAGCATCCAAGGAGCAGGAAAATCGATGTTTCCGGCATTAGCCCTTCACCAGGAATGAGGCCCAAAACGTTGATTCTCCTGCTCCATGGATGTTGCCTGACCTGCTGCGCTTTTCCAGCACCACACTCTCGATTTTAATCTCCAGGATCTGCAGCACTCACTTTTGCTTAGTTGGAAAAGTCAGAGGTGACCTAACTGAAACATTTATAATCTCAAGAGGACTTGACAGGATGGATGGTGAAAGGATATTTCCTCTTGAATGTAGATCTAGGGTTCATCATTTAAAAATAAGTGTTTGCCATTTAAGACAGGGGGAAGGAGAAAATAAATCTCTCAGAGGGTTGTGAGTCTATGGAATTCCCTTCCTCAAAAGACAAAGGATATAGAATCTTTAATTTTTTTTAAAGGCTGAGGTAAATAGATTCTTGATGATCAAGGCAATGAAAGATTATTGGGACATGCAAGAATGGACAGTTGAAATTAAAGTCAGATCAGACATGATCTTGTTGAAAGGTAAAGCAGGCATGATGGGCCAAATGGCCTCCTCTTGTTCGTCATTGCTATGGATCATTTGAAAGAACGCCACTTATCATATAATTATTTTAATGCCACTTATCATATAATTATATTTGTGTTCAATGTACACTGGTGTTGAGAGAAAAGTTTTCTTTGGACATTGTAAATGACAGGTTTGGTCAGATATTTCAGTTGATATCACAGTAAAAAAAATGCAGCACAATTTTCAGGTTTTGCTAAAATTGTTTTAATTATCTTGCATTCTTGGAAATTTCTACCATTTCACATTTTTATCCTTGAGTGTATTTTTTACTGAGTGGTGAGGGAGTATAAGACATAAGGTAAAAACAATGACTGCAGATGCTGGAAACCAGATTCTGGATGAGTGATGCTGGAAAAGCACAGCAGTTCAGGCAGCATCCGAGAAGCAGGAAAATTGACATTTTGGGCACATCCAGTGTAAGACATAAAATTAAAGTCTTTAGTTACTTTGTCCTTTTTCTGATGCCTCTGTTGGAGAGCTTTAAATAAATTTATCTCAGTAATGGCTGTTGAGCCTGAGATTTTGCCTTCTCAGGTCTGTTTGAATTGAACTTATAGTTTGCCAGTTTCTCAATCAAGTAAACTTGATACTTAAATGTAAAAAAGTTGCACCGCTAAAGCACTTGAATTATGAGCTCGGTTATTTGTAATGCAGTATTCCCAACATGTTTTACTTTTATCTATAATTCATCTTTCATTTGTAAGTTGGAAACAATCGATGTTATCAATAATACATTTCTTGGAAAAGTTTCCAAACAGAAAAGAAAACCAAACTATTCCATTGATTGTTTTTTAAAAAAAAAACACCTGTCAGGTATTCCGAATCAATCACCTACAAACGGGGGCATATGATGTTGGAGTAAACATATTACTTAACCCACCCACAGGTGTGTATTTGGTCAGGCACAACTTAGCACATATGGGTGATCCGTGTTAGAGTTGGAAGGGGTACGACATAGTCTTAAAACAGGAAATGAGCAGAAAGATAAAGAAAGAACAGGGAGTGCAAAAGATTAATTGGAGGAGTGATGCCACGAATAAAACCTTATTTCTATTTCTAGTAAATGCACAGTTTGCCACTGTTTTGTCTAGTGAAGAAACAGCTGAGGGCTGACCTGATACAGAGCATTAAAGTTATGCAGAGATTCAATAGAGTAGAGACATCAAAAATGTTTCACTTGTGGGAGGAGGTGTGTAGGAATCATCAATGGAAGTGAGTGACTATTAAACCCAATAAAGAATTGAGAAGATTTTTTGCTACCCAGGGAAAGGTTTGAATGTGGAGGTCATTACTGTTTTGTAAAACAGTTGGTACCTGAAAGGTTTAATTGATATCACAAGATAGGCTCCAACCAACAGAATATCAAGTACTATTCCTTGGATGAACTTACTTATATGTCTTTGTGTCTGAAAACCAAAAGAACTGTGGATGCTGTAAAGCAGAAATATTAACAGAAATTGCTGGAAAAGCTCAGCAATTCTGGTAGCATCTGTGCTGAGAAATCAGAGTTAACGATTCAGGTCCAGCGACCCTACCTCAGAAACATTCTAGGAAGGAACACTAGACCGAAAATGTTAACTGATTTCTTTCTATAGACGCTGCCAGACCTGCTAAGCTTTTCCAGCATTTACTGTTTTTGTGTATATCAGTATTTTCTCGTGGTGCAGCACCAGTCACAACTATTACAATCAATGTTGCTAATATTAATGTGTAGTTAGTCTTAAGTTGAACCTGATGGCTTTGCATGAGACTGTTTTGTATTTGTGATGTAATGTTACTAGCGATGCACTCTTATGCAATAAATCTTTACTGATTGTGAAGATAGATCTGATCTTCTGTTGAAGTTTTTAGTTGGAGCAATTTGAGGTTCTAGGTGTTATGAGCGATGGTGAGATGTGTAGCTCTATCCCCAAGAAGCCGAATGAGGCTAATCTTGACGTTGATATCATCTTGCTCTATCGTTCAGGCGTTTCATAAATGAAATGATGACATGATGAGACTGACTTGTGTTAAACTCCTTGTTGACTGCCTGACTCACCTTGGTAAAACTCAGGTTCCAATCTTCACTTAGGGGTTCTTGACACATTGAGCCAAGGACAACCTCCAATTCTAGCCCAGGCCCTGTTTGCGACAGCGTAGCACTCACCCTGTGTCTTTCTGTGCAATTGAGGCTCTTGGAATGAAAGAGAAAGAGAGATAGATAGATAGACAGAGAGAGAGAGAAAGAGAGAGAGAGAGAGAGAGAGGTGCATATTACAAACGTGAAAGTGCTTGGCACAATTGCTACTGTTAGTGAGAATGGAGAGATGCCCCAATTGAGTGAGTATGCAACGTGGAGGACATGCAGGGTTAGTTGGTTTTAAGGGTTATGGTAGATGAGGCAAATGGGGAAAATCTTGCCGGCAATCGTGAGAGTGCGAGAGCATGAGGCTTGATGAGAGGTGGGTACAGTAACAGAGTAAGAGTGAGTGTCAGCTATTGGAGAGAAGACAGTAGAATATACCTTGGTGGTGTGCAGATGGATATTGATCAGTTTTCCACTGAGCAGAGCATTCCTCCAGATGGTGAAATTGCTTCAATTTCTGTGTTTGTTTAATATTCAACTTGGTATTGTATAGTGTGATGGAATCAATTAATGACACAGGGTAAACTCACCCAAAGGTAACAGAAATATGATTGCATTTTACATCACATTTGAAAAGGAAAGGGATTGGGTCTAAGGCTCATCTTGTTAACCTAAGGGCAGCAACCTGGGCATGAAAGCTGAGTTAGCTGAAGTGAATTGGTTTACTAGCCCAGGGGATATGTCAGGAGAAAGTTAAACCTGCAGATGCTGGAGATCAGAGACAAAAAGTGTGGTGCTGGAAAAGCACAGCAGGTAAGGCAACAACCAAGGAGTAGGAGAATCGATGTTTCAAGGATAAACTCTCCATCAGGAATGATATATCAATTGAGAAACAGTGGCAGATACTTAAGGAGATATTTCAGAATATCAAAATAAGATATTTCAAAATAAGTATCAGTCTATACATAATATATTATAAGTACAATTTAATATTTGGACAGGATGGGCTTGAACATCCTTTATTTTAGTTTATTGTAATGTGCCAAACAATATGTTTTTTGTTTCCAAGGCAAACTGGTCAATGAGAAGACAAAATAAAGAGCTAACTTCAGGCTTCGGCATCAAAGTAAGACTAACTTTTGTACTTGCATCCTAAATAATAGCATATGCAATTGTCTTATAGCAAACTCTGACTTATTGTTACATTAGTTGATGAGTTTATGATCATCTTCACCTCTTTATGCCCATGTGGTCTCTTTCAGAGAGTCACACAATGCATTGCATTTCTTACAGCTTTCTTTCCAGACTGTTATATCTCTGCCCACACTGTGGCCTTTCCAGTGATAGAACATAGAACATAGAAAAATACAGCGCAGTACAAGCCATTTGGCCCTCGATGTTGCGCCGATCCAAGCCCACCTAACCTACACGAGCCCACTATCCTCCATATGCCTATCCAATGCACATTTAAATGCCCATAAAGAGGGAGAATCCACCACTGCTACTGGCAGGGCATTCCATGAACTCACGACTCGCTGAGTAAAGAATCTACCCCTAACATCTGTCCTATACCTACCACCCCTTAATTTAAAGTTATGCCCCCTTGTAATAGCTGACTCCATACGTGGAAAAAGGTTTTCATGGTCAACCCTATCTAAACCCCTAATCATCTTGTACACCTCTATCAAGTCACCCCTAAACCTTCTTTTCTCCAATGAAAACAGCCCCAAGTGCCTCAGCCTTTCCTCATACGATCTTCCTACCATACCAGGCAACATCCTGGTAAACCTCCTCTGCACCCGTTCCAGTGCCTCCACATCCTTCCTATAGTATGGCGACCAAAACTGCACACAGTATTCCAGATGCGGCCGCACCAGAGTCTTATACAACTGCAACATGACCTCAGGACTCCGGAACTCAATTCCTCTACCAATAAAAGCTAGTACACCATATGCCTTCTTCACCGCACTATTTACCTGGGTGGCAACTTACAAAGATCTGTGTACATGGACACCAAGATCCCTCTGCTCATCCACACTACCAAGTATCCGACCATCAGCCCAGTACCCCATCTTTTTGTTACTCTTATCAAAGTGAATCACCTCACACTTAGCTACATTGAACTCCATTTGCCACCTTGCTGCCCAGCTCTGCAGCTTACTTATATCCCGCTCTAACCTGACACATCCTTCCTCACTGTCAACAACTCCACCGACTTTCGTATCATCCGCAAACTTGCTCACCCAACCTTCTAACCCTTCCTCCAGGTCATTTATAAAAATGACAAACAGCAATGGTCCCAAAACAGATCCTTGCGGGACACCGCTAGTAACTGCACTCCAAGATGAACCTTTACCATCAACTACTACCCTCTGTCTTCTTCCAGCCAGCCAATTCCTAATCCAAACCTCCAACTCACCCTCAATGCCATACCTCCGTATTTTTTGCAGTAGCCTACCATGGGGAACCTTATCAAATGCCTTACTAAAATCCATATACACCACATCTACCGCTTTACCCTCGTCCACCTCCTTAGTCACCTTCTCGAAGAATTCAATAAGGTTTGTGAGGCACGACCTGCCCTTCACAAAACCATGCTGACTATCCCTGATCACATTATTCCTATCCAGATGTTCATAAATCCTATCCCTGACAATTCTCTCTAAGACTTTACCCACAACAGAAGTGAGACACACTGCCTATAGTTACTAGGGTTATCCCTACTCCCCTTCTTGAACAAGGGAACCACATTTGCTATCCTCCAGTCTTCTGGCACTATTCCTTTAGACAACGAGGACATAAAAATCAAGGCCAATGGCTCTGCAATCTCCTCCCTTGCTTCCCAGAGAATCCTGGGATAAATGCCATCAGGCCCAGGGGACTTATCTATTTTCACCCTTTCCAGAATTTCTAACACCTCTTCCCTATGTACCTCAAAGCCGTCCATTCTAATTAATTGTGACTCAGTATTCACATCGGCAACAATGTCCTGTTCCTGAGTGAATACTGACGAAAAGTATTCATTCAGTATCTCCCCAATCTCTTCCTCCTCCACACACAACTTCCCACTACTATCCTTGACTGGACCTGGTTCCTGATGAAGGGCTTTTGCCCGAAACGTCGATTTTGCTGCTCGTTGGATGCTGCCTGAACTGCTGTGCTCTTCCAGCACCACTAATCCAGTATATGGACCTATTCCTACCCTAGTCATTCTTTTATTCCTGACATACCTATAGAAAGCCTTTGGGTTTTCCCTAATCCTACCAACTAAGGACTTTTCATGTCCCCTCCTTGCTGCTCTTAGCTCTCTCTTCAGATCTTTCCTGGCTACCTTATAACACTCAATCGCCCCAATTGAACCTTCATGCCTCATCTTTACATAGGCCGCCCTCTTCCATTTAACAAGGGATTCCAATACCTTATTAAACCACGGCTCCCTCACACGATCCTTTCCTCCCTGCCTGACAGGTACATACTTATCTAGGACACTCAATAGTTGCTCCTTGAACAAGCTCCTGCATATCGATTACGCCCTTGCCTTGAAGCCTACTTTTCCAAGTCACGCATCCTAAGTCATGCCTCACCGCATCATAATTTCCCTGTCCCCAGCTATAACTCTTGCCCTGCAGTGCACTCTTATCCCTCTCCATCACTAGAGTAAAAATCACCGAATTGTGGTCACTGTCCCCAAAGTGCTCACCTACCTCTAATTCTAACACCTGGCCTGGTTCGTTACCCAGAACCAAATCCAGTATGGCCTCACCTCTTGTTGGCCTGTCTACATATTGTCACTCCATGGTGTCACAGGAAGGTTGCTGTTATTGCCCTCACACAACAGTTTCTACTGCAGTTTGGAAGATTAAAGTGTGTCTTTAGTTAATAGTATAACCTCCTGTATGGTCTTGTTAAGGTGGATGACATAGACATAGAATCCTGTCGTGTGGAAGCAAGCCACTTGGTCCATAAAGTCCACACCAACTCACTGAAGAGAATCTCACCCAGGCCCATCCCACCTCTGTAACCCTGCAGTTTCCATGAATAACCACCTAGCTAAACATTCCTGGACAGAATGGGACAATTCAGCACAGTCAATCCACCTAAGCTGCACATCCCTGAACACCATGGGCAATTCAGCACGGCCAATCCTCCTAACCTGCACATCTTTGAACTATGGGATGAAACCAGAGTCCCCAGAGGAAATCCATGCAAACACAGGGAGAATGTGCAAAACCCACAGAGACAGTAACCTAAGGCTGGAATCACACCCAGGTCCCTGAGGCTGTGCAGCAGCAGTATTAACCACTGAGCCACTGTTGTTGTTGAAAGGATATTTTCTCTTGTAGTTAAGTTTACAACTGATGGGCAGTGCAGAACAGTGCTTCCACGATTAGGGGCCACCTTTTCAGGGTGGTTGAGCAACTTTGGAACATTGCTGCCTCAGAAGGCAGCAGAAGAGATTTAATTGAATATTTTAATGCTAGGAATCAATATGTTCTGGTCAGGCAAAGGAATCAAGGAATTTTGGAGGTACGTAGGAATGTGAATTTTGAAGAGATCAGGTATTCGAATGGAAGGGCAGGCTTTAGGAACCAACTGGCCTACTTCTGCTGCTAGTTTGCATATTCATATATAATGAACAGCATTTATATAATGACTATTTTATCTTTCCTCACAGACATTGTCAAAGCCTGTGCGAATATCTGATGAGTGGGAAATTGCCCCTCAAAGACTAAAGTGAGGCTGAGGGGTGACTTTATAGAGGTGTACAAAATCATGAGGGGCATGGATCGGATAAATAGACAAAGTCTTTTCCCTGGGGTGGGCAAGTCCAGAACTAGAGGGCATAGGTTTAGGGTGAGAGGGGAAAGATATAAAAGGGACCTAAGGGGCAACTTTTTCATGCAGAGGATGTTATGTGTATGGAATGAGCTGCCAGAGGAAGTGGTCAAGGCTGGTACAATTGCAACATTTAAAAGGCACCTGAAAGGGTATTTGAATAGGAAGGGTTTAGAGGGATATGGATCAGGTGCTGGCAGGTGGGACTAGATTGGTTTGGGATATCTAGTCGGCATGGACAGGTTGGACTGAAGGGTCTGTTTCCATGCTGTACATCTCTATGACTCTGTGACATCTAATGCTTTAAAGGATTAAATCTAAGAAACATAATCTGTAAATACATTCAAAGAGTTTTTTTTCAAACCCAGAACACAAACAGTTAAATGATGTTTTCCAAGAAATCTCAACAAATTGATGCAGCATCTTCCTCTACGTTACAGCAGATGGAGGATCGCAAATCGAGAAATGGAACTTCGGCTTTGAACATGGAGTAGATTGTGCAGAAGCAAGCAAAAGATCATGGGCAATAGATTATTAATGACTTCATGTGGCTTGAACAACAAAGATACTGAAGTTCAGTATGACTGAGATGTGATAAAGGGGAAGGCAGACATGATGAATATCGAAAAAGCATTTTGACCAGTGATAAAGAGTTCATTTACAAAGATGCACACACAAATAAGTAGTAACTTAAAGACCATTGATTAAGAAAACTAAAGCTAAATTAGAACTTGGAGATGGAATTTGGCTGACGACCAAGGTTTGCTTCGATAATTGTTTCAAGACCAGGAAAATTAATTTAATAAACTTCTCAGCTAAAATGCAAAAGACAATTAACCAAAGAAGCTATTTTCCAAGCTCGTGTTGTATAAGGCAGGACTTGGCTTGCTAACAGCATTTAGCATCCATTAGCGACTTTAGCATACTGCAAATGTTTAGGTGAGAGATTTGTAAATGCCGCGTTGCTTGATGAATTTGGATTTCTTTTCCTCAACCATGTTTAATAGTCAACACTATAATTCAGTCAATAGTTTGGTAATGATTTAAATTGTAACCAGCAGCTGAAATATGCTTCCTGAAAATTCAGAGTGTGACGTGAATGTAAAAACTCAAACATGTATTGCCCACGATCATGGTTTAATCAACTAGTGGGAAATAAAGTTATGCGTGATTTGAAAGCTGTGTATGATCTTTCATCAGTCAAGCACTTAGCTTAATAGATACATTTAGTTGAGAGCGGATATCGAACCTCGTTCTTTCGGCTCTATGGCTGATGCAGATTGATTGGTTTGGAGCCTCATTAAAGCATCAACTTGAAATAGTTGAGTGATCAGTAGTTAGATTCCAGAACAAGAATGCAAAGACTTCTGCAGCTTGTTGTATAACATCAGTATTTCACATCACAGGAAGAACCATGTGACCCATTCTACCTTTGCTGTTTCGTTCACTCAGGTCCCATGATAAGTCACACTTCACTGCTTTTTCATCTAAAGCTTGCAACGTAACTCTCTTCAAGCATGTTTCTCATTGCTTTTTGGAAATCCTTATTGAACCTACATAGACATACAGTTCAGATGGAGCATTCCAACAACTGTGTGCCAAAAAGAGTTACTCATTCCCCTAATAGTTCACTTGATAATTATTTGAAATCATAGCCTCCATAAGACGAGAAGACTATAAGCTATGGATGCATAATAATCCTTAACTCCGCTTTTCTGCCTTTTCTTCACAATCTTGATTCGCCGATGGATTAAAATTCTGTCTGTCTCAGCCTTGGATGTGCTTCATTGCACAGCCTCTTAGCCCTTTGTGGTAAAAGACTCCACAGATTCAGGGAGAAAGGGAACAGCCCAAATCATGGTCCACATAGGCACCAATGACAGAGGTAGGAAGAGAGATGGGGATTTAAATCAGAAATTGAGGGAGCTAGAGTGGAAACTTGGAGCTAGAACAAACAGAATTATCTTTGGTTTGTTGCCCGTGCCACGTGTTGGTGAGGCGAGGAATAGGGAGAGAGAGGAGTTGAACATGTGGCTACAGGGATGGGGCAGGGGGTGTGGGTTTTGGATTCCTGGGTAATTAGAGCCTTTTCTGAAGTAGGTGGGACCTTTACGAACAGGATGGTCTTCACCTGAACCAGAGGGGTACCAATATCCTGTGGGCGATATTTGTTAATGCTCTTCGGGGAGGTTTAAACTAAATCAGCAGGGGGATGGGAACCAAAACTAATTCGTGTATACAGGAGGATGAGTGTAGTGAAGTCAGAACTAAGACTTCAGCATCACAACAAGGCACTGGCAGGGAAAAAAGTTGCTTTGAAACACGTCTACTTCAATGCCAGGAGCATCCAGAATAAGGTGGGTGAACTTGCAGGATGGATTGGTACCTGGGACTTGGTATTGTGGTCATTTCAGAGATATGAATAGAGCAAGGACAGGAATGGTTATTGCAGGTTTTGGGATTGAGATGTTTCAGATTGAGATGGGTGGGTTACGCTTCGGCGGGGCAGTGTGGACTTGTTGGGCCGAAGGGCCTGTTTCCACACTGTAAGTAATCTAATCTAATCTAAAAAACAGAGAAAATGATAAAAAAAGGGCACTGTTCATCAAGGACAGTATTACAGTTGCAGAAAGGACGTTTGAGGACTTATGTACTGAGGTAGTATGGGTTAAGATTAGAAACAGAAAGGGAGAGGTTACCCTGTTGGGAATTTTCCATAGACCTCCAAATAGTTCCAGAGATGTAGAGGATAGGATAGCAAAGATGATCCTCAACAGGAGTGAGAGTGACAGGGTAGTAGTTATGGGGGACTTCATCTTTCCAAATATTGACTGGGTGTACTATAGTTTAAAGTACTTTAGATGGGTAAGTTTTTGTCCAATGTGTGCAGGAGGGTTTCCTGACATAGTATGTAGATAGGCCAATAAGGGGCAAGGCCACATTAGATTTGGTACTGGGTAATGAACCTGGCCAGGTGTTAGATTTGAAGGTAGGTAAGCACTTTGGTGATAGTGACCACAATTCACTTATGTTTGCTTTAGTGATGGAAAGTGATAGGTGCATACCGCAGGGTAAAGGTTATAGCTGGGGGACGTCACGTATGCTGTGATTAGGCAAGATTTAGGATGCATAGGATGGGGAGGGAACTGCAGGGGATTGGCACAACTGAAAGGTGGAGCTAATTCAAGGACCAGCTACTGTGGGTCCTTGATGAATATGTACCAGTCAGGCAGGGAGGAAGTTGTCGAGTGCGAGACTGGTGGTTTACTAAGGAAGTTGAATCTCTTGACAAGAGGAAGAAGAAGGCTTATGTTAGGATGAGATGTGATGGCTCAGTTAGGGCACTTGAAAGTTATAGGTTAGCCAGGAAAGACCGAAAGAGAGAGCTAAGAAGAACCAGGTGAGGACATGAGAATTCATTGGCAGATAGGATCAAGGAAAACCCTTTGGCTTTCTATCGCTATATCAGGCATAAAAGAATGACTAGAGTCCAATCAAACAGAGTCATGGGATGTTGTGCATGGAGTTAGAGGAGTTGGGGAAGCACTCAATGAATACTTTTCATCAGTATTCACACTCGAAAAAGACAATGTGGTCGAAGACAATACTGAGATACAGGTTAGATGGGATTGAGGTGCAAAAGGAGGTGTTAGCAATTCTGGAAAGTGTGAAAATAGATAAGTCCCCTTGGCCAGATGGGATTTATCCTCAGATTCTCTGGGAAGCCAAGGAGAAGATTACAGAGCCTTTGGTTTTGATCTTTATATCGTTATTGTCAACAGGAAGAGTGCCCAGAAGACTGGAAGATAGCAAATGTCGTTCTCTTGTTCATGAAGGGGAGCAGAGACAACCCTGGAAATTGTAGACTTGTGAGCCTTGCTTCGGTTGTGGGAAAAGTGTTGGAAAAGGTTATAAGAGATAGGATTTATAATTATCTAGAAAGGAATAAGTTAATTAGAGATTGTCAACGTGGTTTTGTGAAGGTCGCTCGTGCCTCACAAACCTTATTGAGTTCTTTGAGAAGGTGACGGAACAGGTGGATGAGGGTAAAGTGGTTGATATGGTGTATATAGATTTCAGTAAGGCGTTTGATAAGGTTCCCCATGATAGGCTATTGCACAAAATACAGAGGCATGCGATTGCGGGTGATTTAGTGGTTTGGATCAGAAATTAGCTAGCTGAAAGAAGACAGAGAGTGGCGGTTGATGGGAAATATTCATCCTGGAGTTCAGTTACTCGTGGTATACCACTATGATCTGTTTGTCATTTATATGAATGACCTGAATGAGAGCATGGAAGGATGAGTTAGTAAATTTGCAAATGACACTAAGGTCGGTGGAGTTGTGGATAGTGATGAAGGATGTTGTAGATTACAGACAGACATAGGTAAGCTCCAGAGCTGGGCTGAGGAGTGGCAAATAGAGTTTAATGCGTAAAAGTGTGAGGTGGTTCACTTTGGAAGGAGTAACAGGAATGCAGGGTACAGGATTATGGGTAAGATTCTTGGCAGTGTAGATGATCAAAAAGATCTCAATGTCCAGGTACATAGATCCTTGAAAGTTACCACCCAGGTTGATAAGATTGTTAAGAAGGCATACGATGTGTTAGTGTTCATTGGCAGAGGGGTTGAGTTTTGGAACCATGAGATCATGTTGCAGATGTACAAAACTCTGGTGGGGCCACATTTGGAGTATTGTGTACAGTTCTGGTCACGGTATTATAGGAAGGATGTGGAAGCTTTGGAAAGGGTTCAAAGGAGATTTACTCGGATGTTGCCTGGTATGGAGTAAAGGTCTTATAAGGAAAGGCTGAGGGACTTCAGGCTGTTTTTGTTAGAGAGAAGAAGGTTGAGAGGTGACTTAATTGAGACATATAAGATAATCAGAGGGTTAGATCGGGTGGACCGGGAGACCCTTTTACCTCGGATGGCTAGCACGAGGAGACATAGATTTAAATTGAGGGGTGATAGATATAGGATAGAGGTCAGAGGTAGTTTCTTTACTCAGAGAGTAGTCGGGGCATGGAACACACTGCCTGCAACAGTAGTAGATTCACCAACTTTTAAGGGCATTTAAATGATCATCGGATCAGCACATGGACGAGAATGGGATAGTATAGGTTAGATGGGCTTCATATTGGTTCCACAAGTCGGCGCAACATCGAGGGTCAAAGGGCCTGTACTGCATTATGATGCTCTATGTTCTATTCTCAAACCTCTGAGTGAAGAAATTCCTCCTTGTATCTGTCTTCAACATGTGATTCCTTATTCTGAGATTATGCCTTTGTTCCTGGCCTCTCCCAAAATGAGAAAAAGTCTTTGTGTACCTAACTTGTCAAATTCTCTAAAATTCTTGCATGTTTCTGTAAGGTCACCTCTCATTCTTCTATATTCTCATAAGTACAGGCCCAATCTACTCAAGGTCTTCTCATAATCCAGTCGCTCTATATCTGGTGTCAGCCACGTGAACCTTTAATATCTTTCCTTAGCTAAGGGGCCCAAACCACTAATTATCAACCTGGCTGCTGACAGCATCAAACCTAACATCAGAAACCTATATCACAGAGAGGCCATTCATCCCAAATATTATATTGAAAAAGCTATCTCTGTCATTGTGAAGAATTTCTCTTATTTAGTACAGAAGAGATGTGGGAAAAGTGCTGGAATGAATTGCAGACATTTTGGACATGCTGTTACATCAGAACTGAGAGCTGAAAGTGTTAGTGCATGAAATGAACTAACAATCTCAACCACATTTTTATTATTATCACATATTCAATGAATACAGTGAAAGGTCGTTAATTACAGTGCCAACTTAGATACAAACGTACCTTGGTACAGTTTCATCAGTTACAATATCTTGGACAGTAGAGACAAAAAATGTCCAGCATTGCAGAAATGAAAGTTCAATATAACAGACCATGTTGGTACCTATCTTTCAGTCCACACTGGCTCAATGCCGTACTGGAGGCACGCCACACCAGGAGACACCTACAGGAGGAGGGTGCTGTACCAGGCAGGGACATCTCTGTCCAACACCAAGAGGTCACTGTCCAACACCAGGAGGTCACTGTACCACACCGAGAGGGCACTGTGCCACACTGAGAGGTCACAGAACCACACTGAGAGGTCACAGAGCCGCACTGGGAGGTCACTGTGCCACACTGGGAGGTTACTGTACCATACCAGGAGGTCACTGTACCACACCGGGAGGTCACTGTGCCACACCGGGAGGTCACTGTACCCACCGGGATGTCACTGTGCCACACCGAGAGGTCACTGTCCCACACATGGAGGTCACTGTACCACACCGGGAGGTCATTGGACCACACCGGGAGGTCACTGTGCCACACCGGGAGGTCACTGTACCCACCGAGAGGTCACTGTACCACACATGGAGGTCACTGTACCACACCGGGAGGTCATTGGACCACACTGGGAGGTCACTGTACCACACCGGGAGGTCACTGTACCACACCGGGAGGTCATTGGACCACACCGGGAGGTCACTGTACCACACCTGGAAGTCACTGTACCACACCGGGAGGTCACTGTGCCACACCGGGAGGTCACTGTACCACACCGGGAGGTCACTGTACCACACCTGGAAGTCACTGTACCACACCGGGAGGTCACTGTGCCACACCGGGAGGTCACTGTGCCACACCGGGAGGTCACTGTGCCGCACTGAGAGGTCACTGTGCCGCACCGGGAGGTCACTGTGCCGCACCGGGAGGTCACTGTACCACACCGGGAGGTCACTGTATCACACCGGGAGGTCACTGTGCCACACCGGGAGGTCACTGTGCCACACCGGGAGGTCACTGTGCCGCACTGAGAGGCTACATCTTTCCAATCATTGTTGTGATTAATACAAATCTGAAACTAACTGGCCCATGTTTGTTGAAGGGACTTGGAATTGAATGCTGTTTACAGAAATGCATTTGGACATTGCACCACTTCTGGCTTGCCATTGTCATGTGACCTCTGCTCCAGTTTGCTTCCACCATTAACATTGTAGCCATTAAAACACATTATACAAAGCAAACACTGAGGAAGGAAGAGCATGAATCCTTTGTCGTATCGCAGGACACCTGGTAGATATCTTGCAATGGGCCATTTATTTTCAATGTGTACTGAGTGTGTGAGCAACCATGGGGCTCAATTACATGAACCGATCAATGGGAGCAGAAGTAGGCTACTTGGCTACTCAAGCCTGTTCCACCATTCAAATTCAAGTTCCATGTGGCCGCCTACCTGATAACCTTTGAACCCCAACCTAACAAAAATCTTTCCACATCGGAAAGTATTCAATTATTTCAGTTCCACTGTTTCTTGAGGCTGAGAGTTCCAAACTTTCACAACCCTCTGAAAAGAAAAATAATCTCATCTCTGTCCCAAAAGGTTGACTCCACCTGTTAAAACAGTGATCTCTCATTCTGGATCAATACATAATAAGAAACATGCTCTCTAAGTCCACCTTGGCCAGACCATTCAGAATCTTAAACACTTCATTGAATAACCCCTGTATCTCCTAAACTCCGTAGAATCATAGAGTTGTACAGCAAAGAAACAGAAACTTCAGTCTAACTTGTTCATGCCAACCAGATATCTTAAACTAATCTATCCCCATTTGCCAGCATTTGGCCTATATCCCTCTAAATTCTTCCTATTCATATGCCCATCCAGTGGAAACAAACCTAAACTGTCTAACCCACCCTGATAGCACAGTCCACTAAGTCCAGCTATTAATCTCGTAAACTTCTTCTGAACTATCATTGCATTTACACCCTTCAATGAATTAAGTGACCAAAATTGCATACAATATTCAAGATGTAGTATCGCCAATATCCTGTATGAAGATTAAAATGATGTTCAATTCCTCTCTTAATGAAGGATAGAAATCCATTAACCTTTTTGGTAATGAATTGTACCTGAATACTAACATTTTGTGATTCATGCACTGGAACAATTAAATCCTTCAACTCCTCAAAATTTTACAGTCATTCTCCATTTCAGCAACTCCTTGATTTTTAACTCTTCCAGCTAAAGTGAGCAATTTTACATTTTTTCCATATTATACTCTATTTCCAGAGCTTACCCACTCACTCAATGTATCTACGTCCATCTGCATCTTCCTCACGTCATCTTCACAACATGGCATTCCAATTATCTTTCTGTCATCTGTGAATTTAGCTAGCACACCCTCACACTCTTTATCTAAGCCATTGATATAAATTATAAATATTTGAGGTGCTAAGGCATACCCTTGCTGGACTACACTTGTCAAATTCTGGATTAGTGGTGCGAGAAGAGCACAGCAGTTCAGGCAGCATCCAAGGAGCTTCAAAATCGATGTTTCGGGCAAAAGCCTTTCATCAGGAATGTCAAATTCTGCCAATTGGGCACACACGTATTAGTGTATACTCTCTGCTTGCTACCATTCAGCCAGCTTTCTATGCATTGTAACATGTTAACCTCATCGCCATAAGCACTTATTTTCAGCAACAAACTTTAATATGGTGTCTTATTAAATGTTTTCTGGAAGGCCAAGTACAGGACATCAACAGGATCACCTTTATCCAAAGAGCTTGCTACATCTTTAAGGAACTCCGATAAATTGGTTAAGTATAATTTCGGAGATTCACATGGGACCCTGCAGAATCTCCATTTTAGCACTCTCCTATGAAATTGTGCAGGAAATTGAACTTTCCACTCGGCAGTTCCTCTACACCTGGGACCCTTTAAAAGTATTCCTTTAAATCAGAGAATTCAAAGGGTTCCAATGAAATTAAGTGAGTAGTTATTCAGGAATAATGAGACTGTTGAAAAACAGTCTAACTCTGGGACAACTCTTGAACGGACCTCAAACACCCCCAACTACACCTCTGCCAATTCACTTAAGTTTCCCAAGCCCTGACCTACCAACACTGGGACCCAGGACCCCCACCTTGCTCTGAACACGACAGCATCTTTCCCCCAGCCTGCAACTGAACCCCCTTCCCCTGCTCCAGACCTGATCTGTCTGAAAGTCCAGACCTTTAAATGGCAGAATACATCAGCTGTGGAGAGGGAATGCAGTTTGTTTCCCTCTGGCAGATCTGGGTTCCAAGAGCACTGTCAGAATGGAAGTATGGTTCCACCTTTTGGGGGAATGCTCAAAGGATCCTCCTTTCAGAAATGTGGAGCTTTCTCTTTTAATGGAAAACAAAGGCACCAATGGCAATCCGCTTGATGCTGCCTCTCCTTGGAAAACCTGATCATTGTTATCATCGAAGAGATAGTTACTAGGTCAATGCTACATGATTGTAGCCTGTGGAACTGAATAACTTAGAACTGCAACTTATAGCAACGACGTACAACTAAATAACCCCCCCGAGACAATCATTTGTATTTCTGGGGTCAGATGTATTCCAAAGCTCTTGAATCAACCTATTCAGGTTGTTTGTCTTACACAACATCTGCCACTGAGGGAGTCCAGCGAAGGTTCACCAGATTGATTCCAGTGTTGGCAGGTCTGACATATGAAGCAAAACTGGAATGACTGGGCTGGTTCTCAAATGAACTTAGAAAAATGAGGGGGGACCTGACAGAAACGTATAAAATCCTGATGGGGCTGGATCTCATCTCAGTTCTGAATGGCTTCCCACTTATTCTTAGACAGAATGTTCCCAATGTTGGGGAAGTCCAGAACTAGGGGTCACAGTCTAAAAATAAGGGGTAAGCCATTTAGGATTGAGATGAGGGAAAATTTCTTAACTTAGAGAGTTGTGAACCTGTGGAATTCTCTCTCACAGGAAGCTGTTGGGACCAGTTCATTAGATAGATTCAAGAGGGAGCTGGATGTGGCCCTTGCAGGTAAGGGATCAAGGGGTATGGGGAGAGAGTGGGAATGCGATACTGAAATTGCGAGATCAGCCATGATTATATTGAATGGTGGTGCAGGCTCAAAGGGCCGAATGGCCTACCCCTTTGTTTCTATCTTGCTGTACATAGTGAGGGGTAGCTGTCCTGAGGATTTGGAATGCGTATACAACATGTTTATACCAAGTAGATATATAATGCAGTGACGTACAGTATCTGGTCAATAGCTAGTATTGACCATATCACACAGCAGAATTCCTGTTTGAACAAATAGATCCCAGGCTGAGCTTCTCATACCAAAGATCTGTTTCTTTGGAATAATTTCTCTCAGCTTTGGGACAAAAAAAAGTAGAAGGATTAGTTTGACACAGAAACATGGATCTATTGAACAGAAACCAATGAATGTTATTATAATTACTAATCCAAATTATCTCCTGAAACAAGACTTTTTTTGGGAAGGCCCTTAATACTTAAATTCAGTCATTAGTTGACGGCATACATTTTTGGCAGTCAAATTCAAGAAGATGCAATATTGCCAAAAACTGTCATCCATAAGTTCTTTTAAATGGAAATTTGATAATTGGTTGAAACTAAGAATTAGTAAAGGGTCAGTGCTCATTCCTATTTTGTGACATCTTATCAATTGTGGCTCAGTAAAGAGAGTTATAAAATGAACTCAAGAATACATGCCTCTGACATCAGGAGAAAGAACAGTCAGACAGGATGTAAATGGATGACTGACTTGCTATTGGACACTTTACATGATGGCTAAGGCTATTATCCCTTATCTCCCCTTTCTGTCGATCAATTTGCAAAATTCAAATTTGCCACGGCTTACACTGTTCCTTCATACATTCCATTTTTTTTGCCAAATGTATTGATAATATCAAGAGCTATTTTCAATGTGAAGAAGATTTAGTGCATTAAAGGCAGGACTACAAGATAAAATAATAGACATCAATCCATATCACTCTGAGGCTGTATAAATTGGTTCTTTGTTTCATTAACGTCAGCAGTCAGTAATTGGAAAGATTGGATATAAGCGGATATGAACCTGAGAGAGTAAAAGAGCAGTGGGAGATTTATAAGTAAAAAGTTCTTAAGAGTTAGCCTTAATCGGTGAGCATGAGGTGAATAGTAAGTAATTGGATATCACTTACTTGGTACACAAGTAAAATATACTTTGATATAATCATAGAAGCCCAAACAGTGTGGAAACAGGCCATTTGGCCCAACAAGTTTACACCAACTGTCTAAAGAGCATTCTGCCCACACTCACTCCCCTACTCTATCCTTGTAACCTGACATTTCGCATGGCTAATTTACTTAACCTACACACCCCTTGACATTCTGGGCAACTGAGCATGACCAATCCATCGAACCTGCACATCTTTAGATTGTGGGAGGAAACCTCCGCAGACATGGGCAGAATGTACAAACTCCACACAGACAGTTGCCCAATGCTGGAAACGAACCCACGTCCCTGGTGCTGTGAGGCAGCAGTGATAACCACTGAGCCACCATGCTGCCCCACATTACAAATTTTTGTGTTAAGGTTATATTGTTATCTGGTAAATTGAGGCACGGCACAGCACCTTAGAACTGTTGAATGAATGTCGTGGGCCAAATGCCTTCCCTGAGTATCTCCAGCTGTTGTCTCTCAATGAATTTGGAGGATTTCATCCCCTACTGTCTCATCCACAACTTTCTTCATAGGACTGCTATTTTCAATGGCATGGCAGTTATGCACGACTGTTGCCTTGTTTGTATGTCATGTCCACATGATATCTCTGTAAACACAGTGACATTGTATGAAGATGCTTTGGAACAGATTGAAGCAATTTGAGGAAAATGCCTTGAAATGGCTTCTGGTCAGATTCCACTGTTACTTTGACTGTCCAACACAGAAATGAATGAAATAATCACAAGCAAAATCAATAGCCAGATATTCTTTCTCTATCCATGTCAATATCATTCAGTTTGTGTTAATGTCCTGAATGCCAAACAAGCTGTACTTGCAGCTCAAGGGTTGTGCTCAGTCCTGTATTCTTGGCATCACGGTGCTTCAACAGTGACACCTCTAAAGACAGTGTATTTGAATTTTTCTGCTTTTTAACATTTTGGGCTGAAAAGGGGAGAGAACTGTTTTAAAGAATTGCTGCATATTTTGAAAAGCAAGTAAGCTGACACCCATGATAATCGTTGAGTCAATAGCTGCTAAGCAAACAGTAATTGATATCTTCTATGAACTGGAAGCAAAGGATTCTTTATAGAAATAGCTCTGGTTGGCAACCAGAAATTAATTGGTCTATGGCCTCATGACTAATTACCAAAGACAAGAACATTTGTTTGACAACAGTCATGTGATTGGTTCTCAGCGAATTGAACAACTTGGGGCTGAGAACAAAACAGCGAGAGATGCTTCCACTGATCTAGGAGATACCTCTCTGTTCTCTGCAGCCAAATCCATTTTAAACATGAGGAAAACCAATATATTTTTCCTTCAGTAGTTATTGCAAGCTGTGACTTTTAAATGGACATTTTAAATTGACCCACAGCCAGCGAAATCATACCTGATAGAAACTTTTCCCAAACTAAACAGCAGTCAGCAGCTTTTGGCTACAGAGAATGTGAAAACTAAGGTCGAAGAGGTCACAAAGGGTCAAGGGGAACCAATTACAATCAGCCCGAGAGTTGTATATTAGAGAAGTATCAATCAGATTTTCTGGCACCTTGACTTCCAGCCAGTGCATGAGGATGTGCACTTTATACCTCACAGGCATGGCAACAAAGAAGGATGTTGGCGTGAACCTATTGGATAATACGAGCACTGCTGATGACCCCATTGGCCAAAAGGCCAGAGAACATTCTGGAAGGTCCAAGGTGGGCTGGATTGAAACAAACATCTGGAGGCCAATCCTTCATGAAGACCTGAGGTGGAAGACTGTGCAACAACCCAAGAAGACCCAGGAGAAGGTCTGCCCTGAGCTGTGAGACCCATCTTCATGGAAGAGAGCCAACCCTACATCAGGAGATTCCGATGACCCATTCTTGAATCTTGTAAATTACAATGGCAAATTCAAGTCTGATCTGGTAACCATGCTAAAACCCCTGAACTGCTTGTTGGGAAAAGGGGCACCCTCGAAAATGAAGCAAGGAATATGAGGAGGCTTACCAGGGAGTGAAGCAAGCTCTATAAATGGTGGAAGCATTGACTCATTTTGACCCAACGTTGCTACGAGGACGCCTCCCTTATGGGGGTTGGCACCGTACTGTCACCCCATCTTACTGAACAGAGAGGAAAGGTCCATTGCATTCACATTGCGGTCACTTATTAAGACAGAGGAGAGGGTTACCAGAATGGAAAAGGAAGGATTACGTATCATGTTCAGTGTTAAGAAATTCAACCATTTCCTTTACAGTGGGTACTTCCTGCTGCTGAGAGACTTCTAATCGCCATTTTTGGCTCATATAAGGGATACCATCGATGGTGACAGAACACCTACAGTGATCAACATTGGTTCTGTCACCTATTCATATGAAATCAGATACTGACAGACAGGAGGAGCATGGCAATGCAGATGCTTTGCAAAGGTTACCAAAACTGGGAAATAATGATGTTCTGGACTGGACCCTGAAATTCATATTCCTTTCCTAGGAAGACAAGGTACCTGTGCCAACAAGTCACATATGGAATGCTATCCAGAATGACCCAATCTTGAGCTGAGTGGTGGACTTAGTTCTCAGAGGAAGTGCTTGTCATAGAAACCACCCAGAGCTACACACTTACCTATCCAGGAGATGTGTTCAATGTGGGGAAATGAGAGTTGTTATCCCCCTCTGGTTAAGGGAAAACGTACTGGAACTCATGGACCAAGTGAAAATGAAGGAGATAGTCAGGAGCTACTTTAAGTGGCCAAATGTGGACTCCCAGATTGAGGAGAAAGCGGGATCACGTGAATCTTGCGCATTAGTAAGAAAGGCAGAGCCATTGTTGCACCTTCACCCATGAGAATGGCCTCAATCACCATGACGAAGGGTTCATGTTGATTTCACAGAACCAGCAGACATCCGGATGCTACCTGTGGCTGTGGAAGCTCACTCCAAGTGGCCTGAGGTGGTAGTGATAGACCAACTGGATAAAATATTCGCAGGATGACATTATGCATATAATTGGGTGTGCGCTGTCTTTTTAAGACAGCAGGTCATGTAACACTGAGGCAGGGTCTTAGGGGAGGGAGTCTGAAACCAACTGTGGAGACCTACAAAAAAGTATTGCCTGTTTGAGATTGTCTACCTCATATTCTATGAGGTAAAAACAATGACTGCAGATGCTGGAAACCAGATTCTGGATTAGTGGTGCTGGTAGAGCACAGCAATTCAGGCAGCATCCAAGGAACTTCGAACTTCGACGTTTCGGGCAAAAGCCCTTCATCAGGAATAAAGGCAGTGAGCCTGAAGCGTGGAGTCCTCTCGCTTATCTCTCCATGCTTCAGGCTCACTGCCTTTATTCCTGATGAAGGGCTTTTGCCCGAAACGTCGAAGTTCGAAGTTCCTTGGATGCTGCCTGAATTGCTGTGCTCTACCAGCACCACTAATCCAGAATCTGGTTTCCAGCATCTGCAGTCATTGTTTTTACCTCATAGAATATGAGGTAGACAATCTCAAACAGGCAATACTTTTTTGTAGGTCTCCACAGTTGGTTTCAGACTCCCTCCCCTAAGACCCTGCCTCAGTGTTACATGACCTGCTGTCTTAAAAAGACAGCGCACACCCAATTATATGCATAATGTCATCCTGCGAATATTTTATCCAGTTGGTCTATCACTACCACCTCAGGCCACTTGGAGTGAGCTTCCACAGCCACAGGTAGCATCCGGATGTCTGCTGGTTCTGTGAAATCAACATGAACCCTTCGTCATGGTGATTGAGGCCATTCTCATGGGTGAAGGTGCAACAATGGCTCTGCCTTTCTTACTAATGCGCAAGATTCACGTGATCCCGCTTTCTCCTCAATCTGGGAGTCTGAAACGTCGATTTCGAAGCTCCTTGGTTGCTGCCTGAACTGCTGTGCTCTTCCAGCACCACTAATCCTGTACCTCATATTCTATTTCTGGTTCTAGTGAAACACAAACATTATACTCTCTGTAGATCTATCTGTCTGTCTATCTATCTATCTATCTATCTATCTATCTATCTATCTATCTATCTATCTATCTATCTATCTATCTATCTCTCTTCTGTCTGTCTATCTATGTGTTTGTCTATCTATCTATGTACTTATTTATCTATCGCTTTTCTGTCTGTCTGTCTATCTATCTGTCCATCTATCTATATATCTGTCTATCTATCTATCTATCTATCTATCTATCTATCTTTCTATTTATTTATTTATCGCTCTTCTCTCTGTCTATCTGTCTGTCTATCTATCTATCTATCTATGTACTTATTTATCTATCTCTTTTCTGTCTGTCTGTCTGTCTGTATTTCTGTCAATCTATTTGTCTGTCTATCTATCTATCTAGTATATTACTATGAGTCGTCTGGCTGTAAGGGTGGATATGCTTTGAATAAGCCAGACATTGCTAATCTATGCCACAGTTTGTAACTAATTCAATAATTAATCCATTACCAGTAAGATGTTGCCTGTGGCACAATGTGCTGCAATAGCCCTTCATTGTTATGCTGCAGTCTTCCCGAGAATCCAGTTTGTAATAATGGTGGCATAAATCAACCAGTGGTGTCCAATTGTATCCAGAGTGTCACGGCTGCATTGTTGAAAAGGGCACGGGACAGGACTCAGCATCAAGCACATAGTCTGCTTAATGCCAGAGTGCTGGGAGCTATCAACAATACTTGTGTTAAGATGTACGAATCTTCAATTTCCTATGTCACTTACCAAGGCGGATAGGACATTAATCAGAAAATTAAGACATCATTTGCAATGTGATGGAAATGAAGATTTGCTGTAAACTATCTGGACTCTTTCTGTCTCAACACTCCTTTCCAGCTAATGAACAATTGTGAGATTCACTATTGACTCCTGAGTGATAAATGTTTGAGATGACTGCCATTATTAATGGCAATTATTCAGAACCCACTCAGTCACAGAAATGCAAAATAAATGGCAATTGGCACTTTATAGCCAACAAAGAATTTTCTGGAACCAAGTCACTGTTGTAATGTAGAAAGCTCAATAGCGCAGTCAGAGAGCCGAGTGCCCTCTTTCTGTCTGTAAAGCAAGGGTCTGGTCTGGAAATGGCCATAAGTGTATGACTGATGGGGAGGGCTTTGTTGTCCTGGAAATCCTGTCAGATGTCTTACATTTTCAGAAGGGGTAAGGCTGTTGTTGGAACAGGAAATCAACTCATTCTCTCCCGATTAATAGTCTCTTCAAGTGCTTCTTCAAAGCTTGTGAACTGGTCAGGGTGTTTGGTTAACTTTAATAATCTGATGTTGTGTTTGAGTGCAACCTTTATTTAATATTTGAAATTGCCAGGCCCTCAGGTATTTATAGAATCACCACAGTGTGGAAGCAGGCCATTCTGCCCATCAAGTCTACACTGATCCTCCAAAGTGCATCCCACCCAGATCCACCCCCCTACCCTATCCCTGTGACCCTTCATTTAACATGGATAAACCACCTAGCTTACACATTCCTGAACACTACGGGCAACTTAGCATGGCCAATACATCTAACCTGCACATTTTTAGACTGTGGGAGGAAAACAAGAGCACCCAGAGAATACCCACCCAGTCACGGGGAAAATGTGCAGACTCCACACAAAAAGTCGCCCAAGGGTGGAATTGAGCCCATGTCCTTCAGGCTGTGAGGCAGCAGTGCTAAACACTGAGCCACCATGCCACTTTTAACTTGGTATCTTATGCCAGCCATGGACACAGTCTCAATTTTACCAATTTGCATCATGTTTAATCACTTGATGCTCCTGGACTCTCAAGCTCTCTGTCTTTTTCTCTTTGGCAAGGCAGCAGTTGCCAAGCTTGCAGTTCCTACCCTCCCAGAGGCACCCAGGAGCATCAGGATTTGAAACTGCCATTGCTGGTGTCATGCCCATTTGAGTCAAGCCATCAGCTGACTTTCTGCTTCTCGTCCATAGGCAACAATGTTGTTGATGCTGGAAGTCTGAAACAAACACAGAGAGAGCTGGAGAAATTCTGCAGGTGTATGTAGAGAGACACAGAGTTCACAGTTTTGAGTGTTGTATGACCAAGCAGTATTGTAACCTGAATGCAGGCAGGGAATTCAACAGAGTTTGATCATGTGACCATGACTGGCAGTCTGATATGGCAGTGCTGCACAGCATTAGGACATACTCCCAGACATCGGTCGAACAATCAATAAAAATTACAGCATGTCGGGAGATTAGATGCATTGACTTTCCAGCACAAATGCAGCTGGATCTAATGCATATTCTGTCTTTTTGAATCTCTCCGCTTTCTCTGTCCTCATTTTCTGCAATCATTAGGGATAGGAATCAGCCAAGTGTGGTTCAAAATCACTATTGTTTGCTGCTGGAGTCAGTTCACTGAATTGATCATACATAAGAAAATACTTACACAGGATTCCATATCTAAATACCATGCTCTTTATGTGGGCTAGCCATTGAAAGGTACATTTGCTTTGAATGCCAGTCTCTTTCTTCGTTAACCCATTCAGTGTCATCGTTTTCTGTTGTGCTCACTCTCTCAGACACAGATTGAAAATGAAACTTCACTGCTCCAAGTATTCAGAGCACTGCAGCATATCAATAGCAAATGTCATGTTTGTCATAGGTACCCGGGTGTTGCCACGTCCTGTGTGCCTTTAATCACTCGGTTAACCTTTAACCTTAACCCTTTAGACCCTGAACCTAATCCTATCATGGGTGACTACTGTTAATTGGATAAAAGCCCCTCGGACAAATTGGGAATGGCTCGAAGGAATGTTCTGAACAATTCCTACAGTCAAGCTTAGAAACATATAAGATCGGAGCAGGAGTGCAGACCATTCAAGCCTTCTCTATCATTCAATATGATCATAGCTGATCATCCAAATTTGTGCGCTGTCCTGATTTCACCTTTGCCCTTTGACCCTTTTAGCCCTAAGAACGATAGCTCCTTCTGTAAACATTCAATGTTTTGGCCTTAACTGCTTTCTGTGGCATAGAATTCCACAAGCTCAACACTCTCTCATGACTCTCTTCACCCTAAGTTGCTTATTCCACATCCTTTGACTGTGACCCCTGGTAGTGGATTCCCCAGAAGTCCATCCTCGAGATAGTACAGGAGCATGGTGACTCTTTGTGAGCTGTCCCCAGCAGATCCTTGTCCCATATCTTTTATTATCATTCCATTCTTTCAAATTTCAATGATAAGTCT
This sequence comes from Chiloscyllium punctatum, assembly GCF_047496795.1. Lineage (NCBI taxonomy): Eukaryota > Metazoa > Chordata > Chondrichthyes > Orectolobiformes > Hemiscylliidae > Chiloscyllium > Chiloscyllium punctatum. Next base: position 80,227,767 of record NC_092763.1, read on the forward strand.
GTTAGAATTACCAATAATGTTCTCTTAAATTTACTTACAGATCTGGTGACCTTCCAACCTCCAGAAACAGCCAATGTCCTGACTGGATCTGACCCTGATGAAGACCAGGACCTTCTGGAGATGCCAACTTCATGAACCAACAGGGCCAAACTGTCGATGCTGGAACCACAATCACAGCAACAGCAAGACCAGCCACTTAGCGGCTTCTCAAAGGCCCGACCCAGCTGTCAATTGGTGACCCAATTCTGTGGAGTGGACCTGACCACGTGAAGGTCCACTCTGTTCCTGATGAAGGGCTTTTGCCTGAAACGTCGATTTTCCTGCTCCTCGGATGCTGCCTGACCTGCTGTGCTTTTCCAGCACCACTTTAATCTAGACTCTGATCATGTGCAGACCTAACCAGACTGATCCCCTGCAGTGCCCAAAGCCATGACCAGTGTCCAGGACCCTATCAGATGTACCCGCTTATCTTCTGGAATGGCAGATTACCCATGCCGATTCCTGGGCCTATTCAGAAGCAGATACATATCCCGGAAATGTGGGCGATGTGCTGGCCTGCAGATCAGCCAAAAGCAACATGCTTTCAAATCCCCCTTCCCCACTATATTCCTGGCAAATGTCCAAGCCATTGAAATCAAGCTATACTAACTTAAATTTAGACTCATTCCCCAGAGAGAACTGAGAGATGATTCATTCCTGCGATACCTGACTGTGCCTTACAACCTAAGGGTTTCTCAATCCACCTGATGGACCACACAATGTCCTTGGGCAAGGCAAAGGCAGAGGGGTCTGCCTGCTGGTCAATGCCCCCTAGTGCTCAGACATTGCAACCCTCATGAATTACTGCTCTTCGGCCCTAGAGTATTTAATGGTGAAGCGCCGTCCTTACTGCCTGCTGTCGAAGTCAGTTCTGCAATCCCTTCAGCAGCTTACATCCCACCTCATGTGGAAGTGAACAGTGTACTTGTTGAAATGTACACTGGCACAAAGAGCATAGATACTAATTATCTTAAGACCTTGTTCACTGCGGCAAGTGACTTCTACCAGGCCAACCTCAAGAATGTGCCTCAAACTACCACTGACACGTCTCCTGTCTCGCCCGAGACCCAAACACCCTGGATCATTGCTACACAATCATCAAAGATGCCTACCTCTCCCCATCCCCCAGCCACATTTTGGAAAATAAGACTGCAATGTTTTGCTCCTTCTCCCGGCTTACAAGCAGAACCTGAAACATGAGGATCTGGTACAGAATGTGGTACAATTTTGGCCTGAGGTAACAGGTGAGCTCTTACATGACTGCCTGGAGTTGATAGACTGGTCCATATTTAAGAACTCAGTGACCAACCTGAATGAGTATGCCACTATAGTCACAGACCACATCAGAGGACTATGTGCCAAAGAAGTTAATCCAAGTGATCCCCAAACAGAACTCATGGATGAACCAGGAGATCCACTCCCTACTGAAGGAGTTCAAGTCGAGTGACCCTGACCTATACAGGAAATCCAGGTATGATCTTTGCAAAGGCATTAGGGACACTATGAGACAATACCAAACTAAACGAGAGTCGAGACTAACCACATGATACACTTTGACTGTGTCAAGGCTTACAAAATTTAATGGATTACAAAGCAAACTTGAATAGAATCACTGACAACAATGTATCCCTCCCCGGTGAGCTCAATGCAATCTACCCTCGTTTTGAACAGAAGGACAGTGAAGTGGTGTTAGCTATCCCACCAGCCTCACATACCCCTATACCCATAGTCACTGCTGCAGGGGTCAGATAGACCTTCTGGAGGGTGCATCCATGGAAAGCAACTGGTCTGGATGGAGGTCCCGACAGTGCACTCAGCTCCTGTGCAGACCAGCTGGCGGGAGTATTTGCTGACATCTTTAACCTCTCCTTACTATGATGTGAAGTTCCCAGCTGTATCAGGAAGACCACCATCATCATGGTGCCAAAGAAATATCACCCAGCATGCCTCAATGACTACCGCCCGGTGGCTCTGACCTCCACAATGATGAAGTGCTTCAAGAGGTTGGTCATGGCCCACATCAGCTCCAGCTTCCCATTTTGCCGTGATCCCAATGCAATTCAACAACTGGCGCAATAGTTCTATGGCAGATGCCATCTCCCTGGTCCTATACTCATCCCTGGAACATCTGGATAACAAAAGATACCCATGCCAGGCTCCTATTTAGTGACTTTTACTCCACCCTCAACACCGTAATTCAAACCAAACTCATCTTGAAACTCCGAGACTTAGGACTCTGCTCCCCCCTGTGCAACTGGATCCTTGACATCCTGACCCACAGACCACAATCATCCACATTGATACTACAGTCATGAAAGCAGATCAACACCTTTACTTCCTCTGAAGGATAAGCAAATTCAGTATGTCCACAATGACTCTTACCATTTTTTATAAATGCACCATAGAGAGCATTTTATCAAGATGCATCATAGCTTTGTATGTCAACTGCTCTGCCCAACACTGGAAGAAAGTACAGAGAGTTGTGAATACAGCCCAGTCCATCACATAAACCAGCCTTCCATAAATCTGTCTACACTTGCCACTGCCTTGGGAAAGCAGCCAACATCATCAAAAACCCTTCTCACCCCGGTTATACTCTCTCCCACCCTCTTCCATTGGGCAGCAAATATAAAAGTTTGAAAACACTTACCAACAGATTTAAGAACAGCTTCTTCCCCACTGTTATCGGGCAATGAACAGACCTCTCATATGTTAGAGATGATCTTTCTTTGCACCTTCCCTGGGCTCTGACACTATATTCTGCATTCTGTTCTATTACCCTGATATATTTATGTAAGGTATGATTTATCTGGTTAGCACACAAAACAATACTTTTCACTGTATCACAGTACATGTGACAATAATAAATCAAATCAAACAAATTCAAGGTCAACAGGAAAATCCTTCCTGTGTTTACCCTCATCCTGTTAGAATGTTATAAATTTCTATGAAATCTTGTCTCAGTCATACATAGTGTGAGGAGTTCAAGTCGAGTTGAGTGACCCTGACCTATACAGAAAATCCTGGTATGATCTTTACAAAGACATCAGGGACACCATGAGACAATACCAAACTAAACGAGAGTCCCAGAGTAACCACACAATACACTTTGTGTCAAAGTTTACACAGTTTAATGGGTTACAAAGCAAAGTCGAGTAGAATCACTGACAACACTGAGTCCCTCCCTGGTGAGCTCAATGCAATCTACCCTCGTTTTGAACAGGTGTTGAACAATGAAATGGTGTTAACTATCCCACCAGCCCCAGATAACCCCTGTCCCCACAGTCTCTGCTGCAGAGGTCAGATTAGCCTTCTGAGGGGTGAACCTAACAAATCCTGCCATCAGATACAGAACCTGGCAGAGTGGTTTGTACAATAATGAAAGATCTGGTTTGAATAGTTTTCAACTCCTGTACTGTTCATTGTTCAGAAGCAGATCTATCTCTTCAAGACGGTATTTGACTTTTAGTAATGCATGACAATGAATAAAATAAATTGTGACACAATGCACAACTGATAAAGAGATACCAGGCATAATAGCAATAGTAAGACAGCCAACAGTACTTTGCCAAGATCATTTCATTCCTATTAAGTAGCTTTTTTGAATGTAAAAGAGGTTTTGGCAAAGCTATCTTTAGCATATCACATGTCCTTAAATTGGATATCATTTGACGTCGTTATATCAGGACATGAGGACATAATGAGTGCAGTGGGATCAGGCTGGGGAGCAGGGTGAGGGAGACTGTTTCTTTGTTGAGGAGCTGAAGGAAAACAGCCCAGAGATGTTCCTGGGATTCCTGGCTAGGCTAAAAGCCAATCAGCTCAGTGTTTGTGGTCCCTACTCTCCAGTACCAACAACGCCACAGGGAGTGATGGCCAATGCCTGTACTGCAGCAGGGCCCCATAAACAAGGATCATGGCTGAAGCCCTGAGTAAAGCTGGGTGTTGGGTGAGGGGTGACATCATCATGTGTCTGGTTTTGAAAAGGGAGAGGGGTGTTGGGGGGGATTTGCTGGAACTGAATAATTTGAGGCGGAGGAAGTAAGTGGGGAGAGGGGACTTCCATTGGAGAAGTCCTTAATGATCACCCTTCCATTAATCATAAGGTATCCAAGATGCAGGCACACTCTCTCCAGGTTACTTGCAGGTCTACCAGGGGACACTGGGAAGCTTGCCCTCACCTCAACTCACTCCTCCAGTGCCATCTCCTCCCCCATGGCCCTCAACACGCCTAGCCTCCCGCCCCGAACCACTGTTGGGAAACCCAAACTTTCCTCTTGATGGAGTGATAGATTCCCTTTGATGAAGGGGGCATGGAATGAAAGTAAGGGGCAGAACGTTTCGAGGGGATGTGAGGAAAAACATCTTCATCCAGAGGGTGGTGGGAACCTGGAACTGACTGCCTGTGAGGGTGGGAGAGGCAGAAATCCTCATCACATTGAAGAAAGTATGCAGATGATCACTTTAGATGCACGCAGCTATGGACCAAATGCTGGAAATAGGATTGAAATAGTTAGGTGGTTGTTTTTGACTGGTGTGAATGTGATGGGCCGAAGGGTCTTTTTCTGTGCTCTAGACCTCTGTAACCCCAACCCACTAATAGTGGCTGAAACCCTTAATTGGCCTTTTAAGCATCCCAATTGGATTTTTCTGACTGGAATTGATGGAAAAAGCCAATGAATTCCCACCACAGAATTAATGAAGGGGCTCAAGAAGGTGCCACACTCACCAACTCGAATATTCCGAACCAATTTATTACCCCTCCACCCCATTTCCCTGTGCACCTTTGAGGGCGAGATGGCACTAAATTCTGCCTCATGTTTCGGTGTGAGCAAGTCCGAGTGAGAATGAGGTTACGTGAGGTGGTATCTGTTGGAAACATTTTGCCGTTGATTTGGAAATAATCACGGTAAAAAAATTCAGATGGGCTTTATCTAAAGGAGAGCAGAAATTTATCCAGGTGTCATTCATAATTCAATATATATGTTAATGATCTAAACCTTCATGAGCAAGGCACAATTTCAAAGTTTGCTGATATCATAGAGTCATAGAGATGTACAGCATGGAAACAGACCCTTCGGTCCAACCCGTCCATGCCAACCAGATATCCCAACCCAATCTAGTCCCACCTGCCAGCACTCGGCCAATATCCTTCCAAATCCTTTCTATTCATATACCCATTCAGATGCCTTTTAAATGTTGCAATTGTACCAGTCTCCACCACTTCCTCTGGTAGCTCATTCCTTACACGTACCACCCTCTTTGTGAAAAAGTTGCCCTTTAGGTCTCTTTTATATCTTTTAAAACTTGAGGAATGCTAATCTGTGGAGAGGACAGTGTGGGACTCCAAAAGAATATTGAAATATTGAAGCTGGAGAAGTGCAGATGTTGTTCAATGCAGAGGAATGTGAGGTATTGCACTTTGGTTGGAAGAAAATAGAAAGACAATATAAAATATGGGATACAATTCTAAAAGGGTGCGGGAGGAGAGGGACCTGTTGTGTGCACAGATCTTTGAAGGTGGAAGAACAAGTAGACAGAGCAGATAATAAAGCATACTGTATCCTTGGCTTTATTATTAGGGGCTTCCTGGCCTGTTGTGTTCTTCCAGCCTCCTGCCTGTCTTTTTTTTAATTAGGCGCGCAGAGTACTAAAGCAAGGAGGTGATGTTGAACATGTACAAGACAATTGTTAGACCTCAGTTGGAATATTATTTGCAATTATAGGCCCCTCATTATAGGAAGGATGTGAAAGCATTGAGGAGAGTACAGATTTACAAGAATGGTTTTGAAATGAGAGACCTCAATGATGAGGACATATTAAAGAATTGGGAGTGTTCTCCTTGGGGACAAGAAGGTTTTTGGAGGAGATTTAATGAAAGTTTACAAAATCATGTCCAGGCTGGATGGATGAAATAGGGAAATTCTGCTCCCACTCATGAACAGAACATGAACGAGAGCGCATAGATTGAACTGATTTGCAAAAGTAGCAAACGCAATGAGAGAAAAACTTGAGGAGTTTGGGTCTGGGGCACATTGCCTGTGAATGTGGTGGAGACAGGTCCAACTGAGGCATTTGAGAGAGTATTCAATGACTATTTGGGTAGAAATGGTGTAGAAATAGAAATAATGCTTTGGGGGAAAAAAAACAGGAGATTGATTTTGAAGAGTCAATACAGGCAAGATGGGCCAAATGGTCTCCTGCTGTGCTGTAGCAATTCTGTGAGTCTGTGACTCCACAAACAGATTGCCAGGTTATTGATCTCATTAACTGTTGATGATCTCTGGTAGGGTGGGTTGTCTTATGAGCAAAGGTTAAACAGGTCGGGACTTTATTCATTGTAATGAAGAAGAATGAGAGATGACCTCATTCAAACATATCAGATTCTTGAAAGGCTTGACAGGGTAAATGCTGAGAGGATATTTCCCCTTCTGGGGGAGTCCGGGACCAGAGGGTAGAGTCTCAGAATAAAGGGATACCTATTAAAGACTGAGATGAGGAGGAATCTCCTCTCTCACAGGGTTGTGAGTCTTTGGAACTCCTTGCCAGGGACAGCTGTGGGGTCAGAATCCTTCGATATATTTAAGGCTCAGATAGAGAGAGTCTTGATCAATTGGGGTATCAGGGGTTAAGGGAAGGGGTAGGAAAGTGGATATGAGGAATGTCAGATCAGTCATGATCTTATTGGATGACAGGGCAGGGTCAAGGGACTGAATGGTATTACACCTCTTCCTATTTCTTGAGGTCTTATACTGGATCGTGCTGTTGTGTGTTGCCAAAGTAAATGCAATGACCCCATCAAAATGCATTGCAATAGCTGGGGGACATCGCAAAAGTATAAACAGTGCAAGATAAAAGCGGATTCATTTGATCTTGCTGATTGGGTGTGGTACCTAATCAAGTAAGTAAATTCAGAAAAATGTAATCAAATACTGTGGTTCCTGTTGAAAAATCTTGAATGATCTGTGCAGAATGAAGATTTTCAATGCCAAATACAGAGGGGATATTGATGAGTCACCAGTAGGATTTTCAAGTCCGTCAGAGTAAGGATTGTTCTCGGATGATGCAAATTGGTGCCAAAAGCCTTTGCACAGGTTCACTGATAAGATTCCAGGCCCAAAGGCTGAGGACAGATTGGCTTCCCCTCAGGACTCAGTAGGTTACTAATTATGGCAATTATCTTTCATTGCCAAGCTTATTAAAGCTCCATTCAGGAGCTGGCTGGAAGTTTTCTATTGATAATGCATGCAGATCACGTTGGCCTAGACCCTATCCAGAATAATATGGTGGGGATCGAAGTGGGTGCCGCTGGAAGTTGGGTGGGGGATATGTGATGTTGGTGTGAATGGAACCTGTCACTTCTCCCCCGGCCTCTGCCTCTTCCACAAACAATAATGTATCTGTCATAACAGCCAAAGCTGTGGCCATTCGCTATTCCCAACAGGAGTTGACCATTCAAAGTGATGGCTGGACAACTCTAGCTTTATGTAGATCAAAAAAGCAAAAGTCACCATTGCCTGACCCTCACCTGTCTCCAGATCCAGGGTAGCAGCTGGAACCTCAGCCACTAAGGGTGCCCATATCTTAGTGCAGCAGTGGAGTCTTCCATTGACACTCCAGCTTGGAGACATTGCCCACCATCTCCACCTGAATGGCAAGGCTACACAATGGCTTTAAAGTGAGCGGAGCAGATGATGTTTGCATGGCACTGGGGTGGGGTAGTGTATTGAGGTGGATAGAAAATTGCTCAGGAAACAAGAAACAAAGAGTAGAAATAAATGGAATGAATGCCCTCTTTCTGAATGGCAGGAAGTGACTAAGATTAGTACCAGGATGTTTGTGATTAACAAGATAGGTAAATGCATTCAGATGAGTAAGATAAACACAACGTTTCAAAATCTCCAGGTGGCATAAGGCTAACTGTGAGGAGGATGCAGAGATCTGACAAAGTTGCCAATCATGTTGATCAAGTTGTTAAAAAGACGTAAGGTGTGTTAGCTTTTATGGTAGAAGGATTGAGTTTCGAAACGATGAGGTCATGTTGCAGCTGTACCAAACGCTGGTGCGGCTGCATTGGAGTATTGTGTACAGTTCTGATCGCCACATTATAGGAAGGATGTGGAAGCATTGGGAAGGGTGCAGAGGAGATTTACCAGGATTGTTGCCTGGTAGAAAGGGAAGGTCTTATAAGGAAAGGCTGTGCGACTTGAGACCATTTTTGTTGGAGAGAAAAAGGTTAAGAGGTGACTTAATAGAGACATAATAGAAAGGGTGAACAGTGAGCCTCTTTTTCCTTGGATGGTGATGACTATTATTATGGGTTATTGCTTTAAATTGAGGGGTGGTAATAGAGGACAGATGTCAGAGGTAATTTCTTTACTCAGAGAGTAGTAGGGGTGTGGAACGCACTGCCTGCAACAGTAGTAGACTCGCCAACTTTAAGGGCGTTTAAATAGTCGTTGGATAAACATATGGATGATAATGGAATAGTGTAGGTTAGATGGATTTCACAGGTCAGTGCAACTTCGAGAGCCATTACTGTGCTGTAATGTTCTACACTCTATTTGGACATGTGAGTGAGTGAGCAAATACATGGCAAATGCAGTATGGTGAGGATAAATGTAAGGTAGCAAAAACTTTGGTAGCGAAAACAGGAAGCAGATTATTATTATTATTAATGTTTGGAGATTGAGAGTGGTGAAATTTCAATGAGACCTAGGTGTCCTTATGCACCAGTCTCTGGAAGAAAGTGTGCAGTTTCAGCAGGCAGTGATGAAGGCAAATGGTAAGTTGGCCTTCATTGCGAGATGTAATGAGTATAGAAACAAGGATGTCTTAGCAATTATACAGGGCATTGGTGAGGCCACACCTGGAATATTGTGTGCAGTTTTGGTTTCCTTATCTGAGGAAGGATGCTCTTGCTACAGAGGGAGTTCAGTGAAAATTTACCGAATTGATTCCTCGGATGACAGGACCAAACACAGAGAAGAGATTGAGTCATTTAGGATTGTAACCACTGGAGGTTTGGGATCGCAGAGGAATCTATTTCATTCTAACAGGACTAAACAGGTTAGATCGAGGAATGGTATTCCCAGTGGTGGGGGAGACCAGAATCAAGGGGCTCGTCTTGGAGTTTTCCGGTAAGATGGGGCCAGAGCAGTTGGTGGAGGGGTGAGCATGGGATCTGATATTGGCAATGTCGGCTGCAACATTGAGATAGATGAGGTAGGCCCAGAGGTGAAAGATGGTGCCTGATGATCAGCGACCTCAATGTTGGTTAGGTACAGCTGTGATGTGGTGGCGGAAAGGGCATCACAGCAGCGTTGGCGGAGAAAGCAGCATCTGCAATCAGCGTCGGAATTGGAGACATTGGGCTTCAGCTAGATGGGTAGACTTCGATTGGCATTCGTGGAATGGACTGCGATGTGGGGGGCGTTGATGGGCCCAGAGCCTATTGTGGAGACTGACACCAACCAATACTGAGCAGAGCACAAGAAAGGAGGAAGATTAAGTCTGTTTGACTCATATTTAAGTCTTACATCTTAATTTCGGCCTGAGACCTTAACATCTTCTGTAAATCAAAATGGTGACTGAGCGTGACGACGTATTATATTTTTCACTGTATTTATTTTTCAAATGCAAGTGACAATAAATCATTCAATTCAATTCATCGTTTAAGGATAAGAGGTAAACCTTTCAGGAAAGCGATGAGGAGAAATATCTGCACCCAGAGAGTGGGGAGCCTGTGGAATTCATTACAACAGAAAGTGGTTGAGGCCAAAGCATCCTTTGCTTTCCAGAAGGAGGTTTCTCTTGTTGACAAAGGGATATGTGGGGAGAGCAAGATTAGATTAGATTCCCTACAGTGTGGAAACAGACCTTTCAGCCCAACAAGTCCACACCGACCCTCCGAAAAGTAACCCACCCCCCTCTAACTAATGCACCTACTTTCTAAACAGTGAGAAAATTCGTAAAGCCAAAGTACAAAGGGATCTGGGAGTGCTATTCAAGGATTCTCTAAAGGTAAACATGCAGGTTGAGTCCGTGATTAAGAAAGCGAATGCGATGTTGTCATTTATCTCAAGAGGGTTGGAATATAAAAGCTCCGTTGTGCTACTGAGACTTTATAAAGCTCTGGTTAGGCTCCATTTGGAGTACTGTGTCCAGTTTTGGTCCCCACACCTCAGGAAGGACATACTGGCACTGGAACGTGTCCAGCGGAAATTCACATGGATGATCCCTGGAATGGTAGGTCTAACATATGAGGAACGGCTGAGGATCCTGGGATTGTATTCATTGGAGTTTAGAAGATTAAGGGGAGATCTAATAGAAACTTGCTAGATAATAAATGGCTTGGAGATGGTGGACGCTAGGAAATTGTTTCCGTTAGGCGAGGAGACTAGGACCCGTGGACACAGCCTTAGAATTAGAGGGGGTAAATTCAGAACAGAAATGCGGAGACATTTTTTCAGCCAGAGAGTGGTGGGCCTGTGGAATTCATTGCCACGGAGTGCAGTGGAGGCTGGGACGCTAAATGTCTTCAAGGCAGAAATTGATAAATTCTTGATGTCACAAGGAATTAAGGGCTACAGGGAGAATGCGGGTAAGTGGAGTTGAAATGCCCATCAGCCATGATTGAATGATGGAGTGGACCCGATGGGCCGAATGGCCTTACTTCAGCTCCTATATCTTATGGTCTTAAAACTATGGACAATTTAGCATGGCCAATTCACCTCACCTACACATCTTTGGATTATGGGAGGAAACCAGAGCACCTGGAGGAAACCCACGCAGACACAGGGAGAACGTGCAAACTCCATACAGACAGTCGCCTAAGGCTGGAACCGAACCTAGGACGCTGGTGCTGTGAGGGAGCAGTGCTAACCACTGAGCCACCATGCCGCCCACAGATTAGGGTACTGAGTGCGATGATCAGCAATGATCATATTGAATGGCGGAGTAGAACTGAGGGGTTAAATGGTTTCTTGCTGCTTTCTAACCCTTTACTTCTGTGAAGCTTGTGATGTTGGTGCCCAGCACTCAGTGAATATGGAAGTGCTCCGGAAGCGACAATATTTTTGATTGTCTGACTCCTAAAGTTACCTGGTCATCCTCACACCCTGCATCGTGTAAAGACTCCACTCCATTCTCTCATTTCCTCCATCTCCATGGCATATGTTCAGATGAGGCCAACTTCGACAAATGAGCCTCTGAACTGCCCACCTGCTTCCTGAACCAGGGTTTCCCCAGCACCGTTGTTGACAGGGCGTTCAACCGGGTTTGACCATTTCCCATATTTCCACCCTGAAACCCCTCTCTTCCCTCCAGCAACAGCAAAAGACATTTGACAAAGAGTCATACAAAAGGACTGCTGCATAAAGTAAAGATGCATAGTGTTCTGGGGGCAATGTATTAGCATAGATAGAGGATTGGTTGATGAACAAGAAGCAAAAAGTGGGGCTGAATGGTTGATGATCATTGACTAGTGGTGTGCCTCAGGGATCAGTGTTAAGGCCGCAATTATTCATAATTTACATAGATGATTTGGAGTTGGGGGCCAGATGTCAACATTTGCGGATGGCACTAAGATGAGTGGCCAAGCAAAGTGTACAGAGGATTGTGAAACTTTGCAGAGGAACATAGATACTTTAAGTGAGTGGGCAAAGGTCTGGCAGATGGAATACAATGTTAATAAACGTGAAGTCATCCATTTTGGTAGGATAACAGTAAAAAGGTGATTACTTAAATCGAAAACAGTTGTAGTACAGGGGGTCCTGGGTGTCCTTGTGCATGAATCACACAAGGTTGGTCTGCAGGTACAGCAGGTAACTAATAAGGCAAATGGAATTTTGTCCTTCATTGCTAATGGGATTGAGTTTAAAAGCAGGGAGGTTATGTTGCAGCTGGACAGGGTGCTGGCGAGGCCACACCTGGAGTACTGTGTGCAGTCTTGGTCTCCTTACTTGAGAAAGGATGTCCTGGCACTGGAGGGGCTACAGAGGAGATTCACTAGGTTGACTCTGGAGGTGAAGGGGTTGGTTTATGAGGAGAGACTGAGTAGACTGGGATTATATTCATTTGAATTCAGAAGAATGCAGGGGATGTTGTAGAAACATGCAACGTTATGAAGGGAATAAATAAGATAGATGTAGAGCAAGTGTTTCCACTGATGGGTGAAACTATGACAATAGGGCATTGCCTCAAAATCAGGGGGAGCAGATTTAGGACCAAACTGAGAAGGAACATTTTCAACCGGAGGGTTGTGAATCTGTAGAATTCTCCGCCCAGCGAAATAGTTGAGGCGAAGTTAATTAATGTTTTTAAAGCTAAAATTGATATTTTCTGAACTGTAAAGGAAACATAGAGTCAATACAGTGTAGAAACAGGCCATTTGGCCCAACAAGTCCACACTGACCGTCTGAAGAGTAACCCACCCAGACCCATTCCCATACCCTATAACTCTACATTTTCTGCTGGCTAGTGTACCTAATCCACACACCTCTGAACACTATGGGCAACTTAGCATGGTCAATTCAACTAACCTGCACATTTTTGGTTTGTGAGTGGAAACCCACACAGACATGGGAGAAACATGCAAACACCACACAGTCAGTCACTTGAGGCAGGAATCAAACCTGGGTCTCTGGCGCTGTGAGGCAGCAGTGCTAACCACTGAGCCACCGTGCCTCACTGTTATGGTGAGGGGGCAGGTTTGTGGAGCTGAAGACATGAAAATATTAGCCATGATATTATTGAATGGTGGAGCATTGTCAAAGGGCCAGATGGCCGACTCCTGCTTATATTTCCTATGTTACTTATAATAGGGTTCCCCATGTCCTTCCCTAAATTCCAACCAGTATCCACAGCCAGAAGATCATCAGGCATCAATCCACAACCTCCAGTGAGATGTCAACACCAGATACATATTCCTCTCCTCTCCCTTGTCCATCTTCCGCAGGAACCGTTCCCTCCGGGACACCCTGGTCCACTCTTCCTTCACTCACAACACCTCCCCACCCCCCACACAGCCCCACAGCACCTTCCTCTGCAACTGCTGAAGGTGTAACTCCTGCACATTTCCCTCCTCAGTATCTAAGGGCCCAAACATACCTTTCAGTTGGAACAGCACTTTCCCGGTACCTCCCATAATCTAGTCTACTGCACTCGCTGCTCACAGGGTGGTCTCTTCCACACTGGGAAAATGAAGTGCAGACTGGGTGACCCCTTCACAGAACACCTATATTCTGCCACAAAAAGACTCTGAGCTTCCCGTTGCCTTTCACTTCAACACACCACCCTGTTCCCTGGCCAACATCTCTGTGTCAGGCTTGTTGCAGTGCTCCAACAAAGCTCAGTGCAATCGGGAAGGACAACACCTCATTTTCCACTTGGGGATCTTGCAGCCCTCTGGTCTCAATATCAAGTTAATTAATTTTAGGGCCTGAACTCTTCCATATCCTAGCCCCCTACCCCACACACCAGGCTTTGTCATTACATAGTCTGTCATTACATACTATGTGTTTTTAGTCACTAACAGTCTCCATTAATAGCTATTCACCCCTAGACCCCTAGTTAACCACTCCCTTGTCTGTCCAACTATTCTTTTCTCTCTAACCCCCTGCCCCATCCTATTTTCTGCATACAAACTGACACTTTCTTAGCTACCATCAGTTCTGAGGAAGAGTCACTCAGCCCGAAACGTTAACTCTGATTTCGCTGAACAGGTGCTGCCAGACCTGCTGAGCTTCTCCAGCAGCTTCTGTCTTTGCTTCTGATTTACAACATCCACAGGTTTTTCCATTTTATTTTTCGATTCTGGTGATTGAAAAGCCAGGCCGCAGTGTTACACAGAAACTGGCATGGGTTCAGATTGGAGAAATCTTAACAGTGACTATTTGGTAAATCCAGACAGCAATGCTGTCTAAGCTGAATTACTTCTTTTTCTTAATGTAAGGTAATTTATTTCTTGGGTGACATTTGTAGAGAGAGAAACAGAATTAACATTTTGAATCCAACTAGATTCTTCTTCGTCTGAAGAGCCACATGAGACTTGGAATCATAACTGTTAAATCACTAACTGTTTCTTTCTTGACAGATGCTGCCAGACCTGCTATTTCTCCAGCATTTTATGATTTTATTTCAGATTTCCGGTCCAATTTTTTTACAATTTGCTGCTTTCCCCAGCATAGGATTGTTCTCCAGCAACCATAGACCCAATATTGGACATTCTAAATTGACCCACAGCCAGAGAAATCAGGCCTGCTGGAAAATTGGCCCCAGCTAAATTAAACAGCAGCCAGTAGCTATTGGCCACAGGGAATGGTGAAAATCAAGGTCATAGAGGTCACAGAGATTCAGGGGGAACCATATACAACCAAGCCTGAGGCTTGTGTGTTGGAGAAGTATTGATCAGACTTTGGCACCATGCCTTCCAGCCACTGCCTGAGGATGTGCACTGAACAACTCACCAGCTTGGCGCCAGTGAAGGGTGTTTGTACAACCCGATTGGATGTGCTGAATCTGGCTCATGACCCTCTTGGCCAAAGGCTACAGAATATTCAGGAAGGTCGGGGTAAGGTGGGGAGGGGAGAGGGGGGAATTAAGTAAAAAGTGTAAAAACAATGACTGCAGATGCTGGAAACCAAAGTCTAGATTGGAGTGGTGCTGGAAAAGCACAGCAGTTCAGGCAGCATCCAAGGGAGCAGTAAAATCACACACCGGGAAGCCAGCCCCTCAGTGAAGAATTGGCCTGATCCAGCAGTGGAGCTCTGACCATCTGGACAGAGAGTGAGAAAATTCACATTGACCTGAGAGACTCACCTTTATGGGAGAGGGTCAGCTGCTCATCAGAGAGGAAGGGGATCCCAACGACCCAGCTCAATGATATACATCGTTGTAGGAGATATCCTTTCTCAGATGGATAGAGCGACATAGAGGGTAAATATTGTGGGAATTTGGGGAAGGCTCAATGGTGTTTTTCATCAAAGTTTGTTTGGAAATAAAATCCAGTTAATCCACAAACTGAACTCTTTGTCCCTTTCTGAAGGTGTTACTTATGGGATCGTCCAACTGGTTTACTTGAGAATATAAGCTTTCAGAATGCTGCTCCTTCGTCAGGTGATAATAATGATGAAGGAGCAGCTTTGTGAAAGCTTGTGTTTTCAAATAAACCCATTGGACTATAACCTGGTGTCGTGTGATATTTTTGACCTCGACCAACCAGTCCAATCTTGGCAGCTATTATGGAATGGAGTAATCTTCAGTGTAAGTATTAAATGAGGGGATAGCTAACTCCCACAAAATTAAGCAGGAACTGAGGAATGTAGGTTGAGTTTGACTGTTTGAGGATAAATCCCTATTTAACATGTGGGAATCTTTTATAGGCCAGGAGATTAGAGTTCAAAACCTGCACACTCTTATGAAAATAATGGATAAGGATGACAAGATTTGGGAACCTTGAATGACAAGAGAAATTGAGAATTTAGTCAGAAAAAAATGGAGGTATAGGGATAGTTTAGGAAACTGAAGACAAATAGAGTCCTCTAAAAATATGAAAATAGCAGGAAAGAACTCAAGCAAGTAGATAGGGAGGTGAAAGAAGTAATGACATGTCTTAGAAAACAAGATTAAGGAAAATCACAAGACGTTCTAAACATATAGAGGGAGTAAGCGGGTAGCTAAGGAGAGGATAGTGTCTCAAGGGAAAAAACAGGGAATTTATGCATGGAACCAAAGGAAGTGGGTGAGCTCCTTAATAAATATTTCGCGCCAGGATTCACAAAGGAGAAAGATATAACGGATGGTGATATTCTAGGGCATATCAATACAAAAAAAGGAGGAAGTGTTGTATGTTTTGAAAATCACTCAGGTAGACAAGTCCCCAGGACCTGATAGATCTATCCCAGAATGCTGAGTTCTATGTTTTATGAGACAGGTGCCCAAAGTTCTGGGGCCTTGTATGAAATCTTTGTAATCTTTTTCATCACAGGAAAGGTCCCCGAGGACTGGAGAGTAACCAATGTTTTTGTTTTAGTTAAGAAGGGCAACAGGGTTAATCTGGGAAATTACAGGCTGGCGAGTCTTACAGCAGTGGTAGGGAAATTATTGGAGAAGATTCTTCAGGATAGTGTTTCCTCACATTTGGAAAAAAATTGTTTATTATCGATAGACAGCATTGCCTTGTGCAGGGAAGGTAGTGTCTCACAAACTAGATTAATTTTTTGCAGAAGTGGCAAAGATGAGTTATTAGGGCAGGATGGTAGATGCCGTCCATGTGGACTTTAGCAAGGGCTTTGTCAAAGTCCCTCATGGCAGGCTGATACAGAAGATAATGTGAGGTGGGCTCCGCAGTGATCTGGTAAGGTGGATACAGAAATGACTTGGTCATTGAAGACAGAGAGTAGCATTGGAATGCGTTTTTCTGACTGGGAGTCTGTGAGCAGTGGGATCCACAGGGATCAGTGCTGGGAACCCTATTGTTTGCAATCTATACAAATGATTTGGATGGAACTGTAGGTAGTCTGATTCATAAGTTTACAGATGACATGAAGGTTGGGGAGCTACGGGTAGTGAGGAAGATTGCCAGAGAATACAGCAGGATATAAAGCAGTTGGAGACTTTGGCAGAGAAATGACAGATTGAATTTAATCCGTAAAAATGTGAGGTGATGCATTTTGGAAGATCTAATTCAGGACAGAAGTATACATAAATCGCAGAACTCTTAATACCATCAACATACAGAGGATTCCAGGCATACAGGTCCATTATTCCCTGAAAGTGGCAACACAAGTGGATAAGATGCTCAAGAAGTGAGATGAAATATTGTGTGAATTTATGTGTCTCAATATGGATAAGCAGGGAATAGAGGGATATGAAGCATGTAGAAGTGAAAGGATTTTAGTTCAGGAAGGCATCATGTGTCTGCACAATCTTGGTGGGCCGAACAGCCTGTTTCTGTGCTGTACTGTTCTTTGTACTCTAGAGGATTACAGGCAGGCGAGGAAGGAGCTCAAAAATGGTCTGAGGAGAGCCAGGAGGGGGCACGGGAAAGGCTTGGCAGAACGGATTAAGGAGAACACAAAGGCATTTTACACTTCTGTGAGGAATAAGAGAATGGTCAAAGAAAGAGTAGGCTGCAGCGGGACATTGACAGGATGCAGAGATGGGCTGAGAGGTGGCAAATGGAGTTCAACCTGGATAAATGCGAGGTGATGCATTTTGGAAGGTCGAATTTGAAAGCTGAGTACAGGATTAAGGATAGGATTCTTGGCAGTGTGGAGGAACAGAGGGATCTTGGGGTGCAGGTACATAGATCCCTTAAAATGGCCACCCAAGTGGACAGGGTTGTTAAGAAAGCATATGGTGTTTTGGCTTTCATTAATGGGGGGATTGAGTTTAAGAGTTGTGAGATCTTGTTGCAGCTCTATAAAACTTTGGAATACTGCGTCCAGTTCTGGTCGCCCTATCATAGGAAAGATGTGGATGTTTTGGAGAGGGTTCAGATGAGGTTTACCAGGATGCTGCCTGGACTGGAGGGCTTATCTTATGAAGAGAGGTTGACTGAGTTCAGACTTTTTTTCATTGGAGAAAAGGAGGAGGAGAGGGGACCAAATTGAGGTGTACAAGATAATGAGAGGCGTAGATAGAGTCGATAGCCAGAGACTATTTCCCAGGGCAGAAATGGCTAACATGAGGGGTCATAGTTTTAAGCTGTTTGGAGGAAAGTATAGAGGGGATGTCAGAGGCTGGTTCTTTACACAGAGAGTTGTGAGAGCATGGAATGTGTTGCCAGCAGCAGTTGTGGAAGCAAAGTCACTGGGGACATTTAAGAGACTCCTGGACATGCATATGGTCACAGAAATTTGAGGGTACATACACGAGGATCAATGTTCGGCACAACATCGTGGGCTGAAGGGCCTGTTCTGTGCTGTACTGTTCTATGTTCTATGTTCTTAGTTTTCGTTTGTCCGCTTCACTGACAACGCACTTGGTGAAACATTTTTAAAACTGGTGGAAGTAATTAGGAGCAGGCAACAGTCCACTATTGAGTTGCTGACTCTTAATCTGTCCCAGTATTAGGATTATTATAACAATGTCTTTGAGTAGCTACTTTGTGTCTAATTTCAATGATCAAGTGAATAACTTTCAACAAGTGAATAACTTCCATTTTTCGGTGTCAGCTGTTAGTTGAGTACAATGCATTTTATTAAATATGAGGCCATCAGCGTATTTCCAGAACTTTGATAATTCTTTCGATCTGGTTTAATTTCAGTTTGTCCCAACAGCTTTCAGATAAATAGTTTTTAACTTAGTCCACCTGAAGGAAGAGCTGTATATCATGACATTCATTGTCCAGTGCTTTGTTTCAGCTATACTGAAATCTTCTCGTGGTAAGTGTCTAATGTTCAGTGAAGATTTACCAAGGCAGGAGGCTGGAAGAACACGGCAAGCCAGGCAGCATCAGGAGATGGAAAAGTCGATGTTTTGGTGTAACCTTTCTTCAGAACTGATGCTGCCTGGCTTGCCATGTTCTTCCAGCCTCCTGCTTGTCGATGTTGGATTCAAGCATCTGCAGCTTATTTGTCTCTAGCGAAGGTTTACCAGGCTGCTTTCGGGGATGGCGGGACTTACTGAAGAGAGATTGACTCAATCAGGATTGTTTTTGCAGAAGTTCAGACAAGTGAGGAGGGTCGCATGGAGACTTATAAATTCTAACAGGACTAGACAGGGCAGATGCAGGGAGGATGTTCCCAATGGTGGGTGTACCCAGAACACAGGGTCACAGTCTGAGGATTCGGGGTGGGCCATTTTGAATGGAGATGAGGAGACATTTCTTCACCCAAAGAGTGTGAGTCTGTGGAATCCATTACCACAGGAAGTAGTTGATGCCAAAACATTGAGTGTATTCAGGAACTGGCTAGATATAGCACTTGGAGCAAATGGGATCAAAGGTTGTGGGGAGAAAGCAGGACTGGTTTATTGAGTTGGGCGGTCAGCCATGATCACGATGAATGGCGGAGGAGGCTCAAAGAGCTCACTGGCCCCCTCCTGCTCCTATCTTCTATGTTTCTATGTAAGAACATAAGAACTAGGAGCAGGAGGAGGCCATTCAGCCTCTCATGTCTGCTCCACTATTAGATACTATCCTGGCTGATCTCATCTCAGACTCAATCCTCTTTTCTGCCCGACTTCTATAACCCTTCAACCAATGGTTAAATAAAAATCTGTCTATCTTTTCCTTAAATTTTATTCAATGTTGTTACATCACAGGGTAAACCCTCCTGCTTAATTTAGACCAGCAACTAAGAAAAGATTTATCGTCTGCAGTATGCTGTGAAAATTCAAAAGGCCAAGAACTATTTAAAGTAAAAATTAACAACTTTATTTCTTAAAGTATAACAGAAAATATTTAACTAACAACTATTTTCAACTCCTTCCTCTAACCAGTCTTTTATTTTCCTTTCTGTAATACTAGTCCAATAAAACCCCAGATTAAAATTTACTGCAAAATTCAAATTTCATAACCAGTCAGCGGTCAAATCTTTTTTTTATGTCTTCTTCTGTAGATTTACTCTCCAGGTCAATGTTGATGTTTTTCTCTGTGCAAACTCCTTCTCCAGACAGGTACCTCTTTGAGAGTTCTGACTAGCAGCTTACATCTGTTGGGTTTTTGACAGTTCTCTCCCAACTGTTCCATTTTCCCCGCTCTTTTACACCCAAAGCATTGGCTTTTAATATTGTCAATATACTCAAGTTAAACTTGATGGGAGTCTGGTTTTTTTTTGCAGCATAATTTAAATTGATTGGCCTAAGTTAAATTTGTTTTTTTTTGTCTCCAGGCAACAAGCTACACTAGCTGCTGCACCAAAAGGTTAATTTATATCTTGTTCAGAACACTTGGTGCTGTCAGGTAGTTCTGCAAGCTTTTAACTTTCTTGAAGGTACAGTACACCCACCTCTTCAGCACAATGTCCGAAGCATGACTGCATTTTGGGGTAGTGAATTCCACAGATTCACAACCCTTTGAGAGAAGCGATTTCTCCTTCTCTCTGTTTTAATTCTTACCCTTTATCCTATTTATGTTCTTGCTAGAATCAAACAAGTACTTTATACATAAAGCGTACACACACACACACACAAACACACACACACACAATGGACCTGTGAAACAGAAAACCAAAAAGCAATTTAGAGGGGCCAAGAGGATGACTTGCACTAATGAAGCAACTTTAACAATCTTAGTCTCCTTACAACCCACTTGGGAAATCATGCTGATTCTCAAGGTCCATGACTTCCAGGATTACTACCAAAGTAAATGATTTAATCAAAGTACAGGAAGTCCCCAATTTACCTGATGGATCAAATTAGTTTAACAGAAAACACTGATCCAGTTCCTGTATTTAACAAGGACTAATGTTCTCAACAAATAAATAAATTTGAACCACAGGTGAACAAATCTACAAACTATCAACACATAACTTCATTAGAACTTGAATATAGAACATAGAAAAGTATAGGTCATGATGTTGTGCCGAGGATTATTCCTAATCTAAAATAAATTAATCTAAACTCCGCACCCCGCAACTCACTGCTATCCATGTGCATGTCCAGCAGTCATTTAAATGTCCCTAATGACTCTGCCTCCACTAATACCGCTGGCAATGCATCCCATGTATTCACAACTCTTTGTGTAAAGAACCTTCCTCTGATGTCTCCTCTATACCTTCCTCCTAAAACCTTAAAACAATGAACCATTATGGCAGTCAATCCTGCCCTGGGGAAACATGGTTAGGAACATGGCATCAATCTTGAAGGAGGGTGCCTGTAAACAGGAAAGTGGCTTGAAGTGTGTATACTTCAATGTGAGAAGTATACGAAATAAGGTAGGTGAACGTGCAGCGTGGGTTGGTACCTGGGATTTCGATGTTGTGGCTATTACGGAGACATGGGTAGAACAGGGACAGGATTGGCTGTTGCAGGTTCCAGGGTTTAAATGTTGTATTACAGCGGCGGAAAGGACGATGGATGAAGACTCGCCATCTGAGGTAGTTTGGGCTGAGGTTAGGAATAGGAAAGGTGAGGTCACCCTGTTAGGAGTTTTCTACAGGCCTCCTAATAGCCCTAGAGATGTAGAAGAAAGGATTGCGAGATGATTCAGGAGAAGAGTGAAAGTAATAGGGTGGTTGTTATGGGGGACTTTAACTTTCCAGATATTGGCTGCGAAAGCTATAGCTCGAGTTCATTAGATGGGTCGGTGTTTGTCCAATGTGTGCAGGAGGGTTTCCTGACACAATATGTAGACAGGCCAACAAGAGGTGAGGCCATACTGGATTTGGTTCTGGGTAACGAACCAGGCCAGGTGTTAGAATTGGAGGTAGGTGAGCACTTTGGGAACAGTGACCACAATTCGGTGACTTTTACTCTAGTGATGGAGAGGGATAAGTGTGCACTGCAGGGCAAGAGTTATAGCTGGGGCAGGGAAATTATGATGCGGTGAGGCATGACTTAGGATGCGTGGCTTGGAAAAGTAGGCTTCAAGGGAAGGGCGCAATCGATATGCAGGAGCTTGTTCAAGGATCAACTATTGAGTGCCCTTGATAAGTATGTACCTGTCAGGCAGGGAGGAAAGAGTCGTGTGAGGGATTCATGGTTTAATAAGGAATTGGAATCCCTTGTTAAAGGGAAGAGGGCGGCCTATGTAAAGATAAGGCGTGAAGGTTCAATTGGGGCGATTGAGAGTTATAAGGTAGCCAGGAAGGATCTGAAGTGAGAGCTAAGAGCAGCAAGGAGGGGACATGAAAAGTCCTTAGTTGGTAGGATTAGGGAAAACCCTAAGGCTTTCTATAGGTATGTCAGGAATAAAAGAATAACCAAGGTAGGAATAGGTCCAGTCAAGGATAGTAGTGGGAAGTTGCATGTGGAGGCTGAAGAGATTGGGGAGACACTGAATGAATACTTTTCATCAGTATTCACTCAGGAACAGGACATTGTTGCCGATGTGAATATTGAGTCACAATTAATTAGAATGGACGGCTTTGAGGTATGTAGGGAAGAGGTGTTGGAACTTCTGGAAAGGGTGGAAATAGATAAGTCCCCTGTGCCGGATGGCATTTATCCCAGGATTCTCTGGGAAGCAAGGGAGGAGATTGCAGAGCCATTGGCCTTGATTTTTATGTCCTCGTTGTCTACAGGAATAGTGCCAGAAGACTGGAGGCTAGCAAATGTGGTTCCCTTGTTCAAGAAGGGGAGTAGGGATAACCCTAGTAACTATAGGCGGTGAGTCTCACTTCTGTTGTGGGCAAAGTCTTGGAGAGAATTGTAAGAGATAGGATTTATGAACATCTGGATAGGAATAATGTGATGAAGGATAGTCAGCATGGTTTTGTGAAGGGCAGGTCGTGCCTCACAAACCTTATTGAATTCTTTGAGAAGGTGCCTAAGGAGGTGGACGAGGGTAAAGCAGTAGATGTGGTGTATATGGATCTTAGAAAGGTGTTTGATAAGGTTCCCCATGGTAGGCTACTGCAAAAAATACAGAGGTATGGCATTCAGGGTGAGTTGGAGGTTCGGATTAGGAATTGGCTGGCTGGAAGAAGACAGAGGGTAGTAGTTAATGGTAAAGGTTCATCTTGGAGTGCAGTTACTAGCGGTGTTCCAAAAGGATCTGTTTTCGGACCATTGCTGTTTGTCATTTTTATAAATGACCTGGAGGAGGGGCTAGAAAGTTGGGTGAGCAAGTTTGCGGATGATACAAAAGTCGGTGGAGCTGTTGACAGTGAGGAAGGATGTGTCAGGTTACAGCTGGATATAGATAAGCTGCAGAGCTGGGCAGAAAGATGGAAAATGGAGTTCAATGTAGGTAAGTGTGAAGTGATTCACTTTGGTAAGAGTAACAAGAAGATGGGGTATTAGGCTAATGGTTGGATACTTGGTAGTGTGGATGAGCAGAGGGATCTTGGTGTCCATGTACACAGATCTCTGAAAGTTGCCACCCAAATAAATAGTGCTGTGAAGACGGCATATGGCATACTGGCTTTTATTGGTAGAGGAAGTGAGTTCCAGAGTCCTGAGGTCATGTTGCAGTTGTATAAGACTCTGGTGCGGCCGCATCTGGAGTATTGTGTGCAGTGTTGGTCGCCATACTATGGGAAGGATGTGGAGGCACTGAATTGGGTACAGAGGAGGTTTACCAGGATGTTGCCTGGTATGGTAGGAAGATCATATGAGGAAAGGCTGAGGCACTTGGGGCTGTTTTCATTGGAGAAAAGAAGGTTTAGGGGTGACTTGATCGAGGTGTACAAGATGATTAGGGGTTTAGATAGGGTTTACCATGAGAACCTTTTTCCATGAATGGAGTCAGCTATTACGAGGGGGCATAGCTTTAAATTAAGGGGTGGGAGGTATAGGAGAGATGTTAGGGGCAGATTCTTTACTCAGCGAGTCGTGAGTTCATGGAATGCCCTGCCAGTAGCAGTGGTGGACTCTCCCTCTTTATGGGCATTTAAATGGGCATTGGATAGGCATATGGAGGATAGTGGGCTAGTGTAGGTTAGGTGGGCTTGGATCGGCGCAACATCGAGGGCCAAAGGGCCTGTAATGCGCTGTATTTTTCTGTGTTCTATGTTTTATGGAACATATCTGTCTATCAACTCTATCAAGTCTCTGCCTCTCATTAACTTGTATACCTCAATCAGGTCACCTTTCCTCCACCTTCTCTCCAGAGAGAAACGTCCGCGCTTAGTCAACCTCTCATCATAGGACAAGCCTTCCTAGTAAACCTCCTTTGCACCCTCTCCAAAGCCTCCACATCTTTCCTATAATAGGGCGACCAGAACTGGATGTAATATTCCATATGTGGTCTCACCAGGATTTTGTACAGCTACAGCAAAACCTCGTGGCTTTTAAACTCAATCCCCCTGTTAATGAAAGCCAAAACACCATATATTTTCTTAACGACCCTATCCACGTGAGTGGCAACTTTGAGGGATCTATGTATTTGGACACCAAGATCTCTCTGTTCCTCTGTTCCTCCTGTCTTTAATCCTAAATTCTACATCCTGTCTGTGTCACACTGTAGCCTGCAATAGCCCTCAACCCTTGTGTTATCAGTAAATTTACTAACTCACCCCTCAACCTCCTCATCCAAGTCATTTATAAAAACTACAAAGATCAGAGGCTCAAGAACAGAGCCCTGCGGGACCCACTCAACACTGACCTCCGGGCAGAGTACTTTCCATCTAAAACCACAGTCTGCCTTCTGTCAGCAAGCCAATTCTGAATCCAGATAGCCAAATCTCCCTGTATCCCATACTTTCTGACTTTATGAATGAGTCTACCATGGGGAACCCTATCAAATGCCTTGCTGAAGTCCATATACACCACATCCACTGCTCGACCTTCGTCGACCTGTCTTGTCACCTCCTCAAAGAATTCAATAAGATTTGTGAGGCATGACTTGCCCCTCACAAAGCCATGCTGACTGGCTTTATTCGTGCTATGCTTTTCCAAATAGTCATAAATCCTATCCCTTGGAACTCTTTCCAAAGTCTTGTTGACCACAGACGTTAGAGTGACTGGTCTGTAATTGCCAGTGATTTCCCTATTGCCCTTCTTTAAGAGAGGAACAACATTGGCCTCCCTCCAATCCTCTGGTGCGACCTCCATGGAGAGTGAGGAAGTAAAGATCTTCACCAGCGGCTGAACAACTTCCTTCGTCACTTCCCGGAGCAGTCTAGGATAAATCTGGTCTGGCCCTGGGGATTTACCAATCTTACTGTTTGCCAAAATGTCCAACTCATCAACTTCATCAATCTTGATCTGGTCAAGCCTATAACACAGCTCCTCAAAGTTCTCATTCACGACATGGTCCCTTTCCTGAGTGAAAACCAAAGCAAACAATTCTGCACAGACTCCAACCACATGTTCCCTAGTCTATTCCTGGCTGGCCCTACCTTTTCCCTGATCATTCTCTTATTCTTCACGTAAGAGTAAAATGCCTTTGGCTTCTCCCTACTCCTTCCTACCAAACCTTTTTTGTGCCCCATCCTGGCTCTCCTCAGTCCATTTCTGAGCTCCTTTCCAGTAAGTCTGTAGTCCTCTAAAGTTGTGCTATACCCTTGTTTCATCCACCTTATGTAAACCTCTTTCTTCCTTTTGACAAGGAGCTCCTCTGTTCTTGTTATCCAAGGCACCTTAATTATACCCCTTCTTGCCTGTCTCAGAGGAACAAATTTGTACATCATTATTAGAAACTCTAACCCCCATTTTGAAGTTGCCATATGTACACATAAAGACAAATGGAAAAAATACTGAGTGGAGAAAAAGTACTGGGAAAAGACAGTTCACTGGCAACAGCCCAGAAGATTTGATGAGATTTATCTCTTGCTTCCCATGTCCTTCTGTTGTTGGATCTCCTTTCTCCATTCATTCACTTGTCCATGGGAGGCACAGGGTGATTGGTACTCGAATTATAAAGACTCTTGATTCCTGCTGAAAGATAGCAGCTTGCAGCAACTGAGAGAATAACAGGCTTTCTTCAACTTTTCAATTCTTTCACTGCAGAGACACAGAAACTGTCCCTTAGGTCCCTTTTAAGTTTTTCCCCTCTCACCCTAAACCTATGCCCTCTAGTTCTGTACTCCCCCAGAAGAAAGACCTTGTTTGTTTACTGTATCCATGCACCTCATGATTTTATAAACCTCTGACAAGTCACCCTTCAGCCTCTTATGCTCCAGGGAAAACTATCTCACCCTATTCAGTCTCTCCCGGTAGATCAAACTCTCCAAGGTTGGCAACATCCTAGTGAGTCTTTTCTGAATCCTTTCAAGTTTCACAACATTCTTCTGGTAGGGGAGTCTTGCCATCCCAGGAATCAGACTGATGAACTCCCTCCATAACCAGAACATTCTTCCTCATATGAGGAGACCAAAACTGCATATAACACACTATGTGGACTCACTAAGGGCCCTGCACAACTGCAGCAAGACTTCCCTACTCCTGTACATGATTTATCTCGTGATGAAGACCAGCATACCATTTGGCTGCTGCATTTATATGTTTACGTGCAGTGACAAGTGTACATACACTTCCAACATCCACTTGGAACAGTGGACAATGACCTCTGTCTAACATTTCATTTAAATGATTGCACATCTAACAGTGTAGCATCCCATAATACTGCACTGAAGTGCTATTGAAGATAATGTGCTCAAACCTTCTTTGAGGAACTGGAACACATAACTTCCTGATTCAGATGAGGCAGTTGGCTTCAATGGGAACAAATCATGAGAAATATCGATTGGGTTACTGTTTCAATAATTGTTCATTTTGTAACTTGGTTGAAATTTGCTCACTGAATGTGGACAACGTTTGCCTCTGTCATCATTTATTGCCCATTCCTAATTGCCCGTAGAAATGTTATGGTGTGCTACCATCCTGAACCATTGCAGTCACTTGTGGAGGGGGTAAACATTGCTGGTGAAGGATAGGCAAGATCAGTGTTTCACAACCAGAGTACAGGCTGCGAATGGTTTCCATTCTGGAATCAATTTTTAAGTCGACTTGAACACAATTCGCAACACAATGCAGGACAATATAAAGGAAGCAGATGTAGTTTTATGCAAGTAAATGTGAGGTCTTGCATTTTGGTAAGACAAACCAGGGTCAGACTTATGCAATTCATGGAAGGATGCTGGAGAGTGTTGTTGAACAGAGAAAACTAGGGGTGCAGGTACATAGTTCCTTTAAAATGACATCATAGGTAGACAGGGTGGTGCAGCAGGCATTTGGCACACTTGCAATCATTGGTCAGAGCATTGAGTATAGGAGTTGGGACATCACGTTACAGCTGTATGTGACATTGTTAGCGCCACACTTGGTGTGCTGCATACAATTCTTATCACCCTGCTATAAGAAGGATGTTGTTAAACTGGAAAGGCTACAAAAACAATTTATAAAGATGTTACTGAGACTGGAGGATTTGAGTTATAAGGAGAGGCTGGATAGGTTGGGACTTTTCTCCCTGGAACATAGGAAGCTGAGGCGTGACCTTGCACAAGTTTATAAAATCTTGAGTGTCAGAGATAAAGTGAATAGCAAAAGCTTTTTCATCAGAGTGGGGGAGTCCAAAACTAGAGGGCGTAGGATTTAGGAGAAAGTGAGGATTGTAGATGCTGGAGAGCAGAGTCGAGAGTGGGGTGCTGGAAAAGCGTAGCTAGTCTGAGAAGCATGCGAATCAACATTTTGGGCAAGAGCCATAGGTTTTAGGATGAGAATGGACCTGAGAGCAACTTTTTCATAAAAACAGTGGTGTGTATATGGAATGAACTGCCAGAGGAAGTGGTAGAGGAGGGTACAATTACAACATTTAAAAGGCACATGAACAGGAAAGATTTAGAGTG
The DNA here is from genome assembly GCF_047496795.1 of Chiloscyllium punctatum. Classification (NCBI taxonomy): domain Eukaryota; kingdom Metazoa; phylum Chordata; class Chondrichthyes; order Orectolobiformes; family Hemiscylliidae; genus Chiloscyllium; species Chiloscyllium punctatum. The sequence continues at coordinate 80,255,204 of NC_092763.1, forward strand.
AGGCAAATGGGACGAGTTCAGTTCAGGAAAACAAATCAGTATGGACGATTTGGGCCAAAGGGCTTGTTCCCATGCTCCATGACACTGTGAGCCAGCCATAAGTATAGGAAATGTTCATATGTCAATACTTTAACATTACACCTCTGTGCACATTAGCTTTTGTAAGTAGGCACATTCATAAGACAGTTGTTCAGAAATCAGGCTCTCCGGTATGGTTTTGGCTTCCAACAAAAAGGAGAATCAAAATTTCAAGTGCGACAGATCAGAAATACTGGCTTGTGTGCCAGGGTCCCTGCAGCACCAGATGATGCAGGAGGGCAGGAGCCTGAATGAACAGGGGCTTTAATGTTTGCCTTGACAGATGCAGCCATGGGTTAACGTTTAGGATGTACCTGTTGGTGGAACTGAAATAAATGCAATCCACTTTGGAGAATGTGATGGAAGTGATGACAAACTAATGTAGCCGCAAATATCTGCCACTTTGTTCCACAAAGTGGATGCTCCATGTCTCAAAATTCAATTCAGATGATCATCATTAAAAGTATTAATGGGTCATCCAAAACTGCCAATAGGTTTTTACCTTTGTGTTTGTCATACAATCACAATATACAATCTCTTGAGATCCTTTCAAATAGAAGAAATGATGTCATTTTCACTTAAGTGCAATATCTCCACACTCTCAGAAAAAAAATGATTAAGTCTTATTTCATTCTTAATGCAGGAATTTGACATTTTAAGCAATAGATTTGAAATCTGCTTAGAACAGAACCTCAGTAAAGCAATGCAATCAATAGACTGCATGATTTGGCTTGCGGCTGATATAATGATGAATGCACAACTGGACAATTATAAAATGCTTTGCTGTTATAAAAACTAACAGGTTTCACTTTTCAAAATAGTGAATTAAACTTTTCCAGCTTATCATTTCTACATGGCATATATTAACCAATTTGTCATAGCACAGAGAGTTAAAATCAAAGCAGGCTTCAGGTGCAGAAAGATTGAAATTATTTGATACCTGCATCAGAGCACGTAAATTTAGTTTGATTCCCATTTTGTAATAATTTCATTTCTATTTTGTATAATATTTTGATTTGACATCATTACTTATAATTAATTAACCAAACTTCTTGGCAATCTGAGAAGCAGTCGAGTGGAATTTGTAAGAGTTTATCTGCATTACAGAGCAACAGGATCCAAAATTAAATGCGACAGATGTCAGCTTTAACTCTATGCCAAAGAATTGAGAGCATAATCCAGGCTGACACTCCAGTGCAATGTGGAAGGAGTGCTATATTGTCAGGGGAGACAGTCCCTCAGATGAGGTGGTGAACTAAGAGGACACGAGTCTCAGTTGGATGTGCAGGAAGAACAGCGTCCTGGTCTATTTTTGTCCTTCAATCAACATCTCTGAAACAGCTTATTTGGTGATTATCATGTCATTATGTGAGAGATATCTGTGTGCTCTGTTGTAACCTTGATTGTACTTCAAAGATTTTCATTGACTGTAAAGCATTTTAAAACATTTTTGGACATCTTGAGATCATGAAAGGTGCTTTATGAGATGCTTGCCTTTTCTTCTTGTGAAATTTAAGGCTACTTTGGGATGGAAGGGACATAATGATAGTTTTCAAGATTGTTAGTAGTTGCATGCATTTGAGCTTTTTTTATTCATTCACAGAATGAGGGTGTCACTGGCTAGACCTGTATTCATTGTCCATTCTTAAGACGGCAGTTCAGAGTCAACCACACTGAGCCAGGCCAGGTCAGGATGGCAGTTTCTTTCCCTGAAGAACATTAATGGACCAGTTGGGTTTTGCCCAACAATCAACAATGGATTCATGGTCATCATGTAAACAAACGTTCTAAGGTGCTTCAAAGGATTGATTAGCAAGCTAAATTTCATACAAAGTCATGTCACAAGACATTAGAAATTAAAACAGAAAGTGAGTTTTGAGAAGATTTGTAGTTCAGGTTGAGGTTATGAATGTAGGTTTGCTCGCTGAGCTGGAAGGTTCATTTCCAGATGTTTTGTCACCCTACTATGTAACATCTTCAGTGGGCCTATAGCGAACCACTGCTGATAATTCCTGCTTTCTATTTATATGTTTGTGTTTCTTTGGGTTGGTGATGTCATTTTCTGTGGTGATGTTATTTCCTGTGGTGAAGTCACTTCCTGTTCCTTTTCTCAGGGTGTTGTAGATGAGGTCTAACTCGATGTGTTTGTTGATTAGTGCTGGAGCAGCTCAGCAATTTTGGCAGTTTTTCTGTGAAGATAGAAACAGAGTTAACAGTTTGAATCCAATATGATTCATCAAATCCAATGAAGTGGTGTGTCGGACTTGAAGTATTAACTTAGTTCCTCTCTCCATAGATGCTGCCAGGCCTGCTGAGTTTCTCCAGCACTTTCTGTTTTTATTTCAGACTTCCAGCATTAGCAATAGTTAGCTTTTATTATCAAGATATTGGGTACAGATGATCACAAGCATGGATGAGAAAGGAGCTTTCAAAAACTAGAGTGGCATGGTGGCTCAGTGGCTAGCTCCTCAGAGCACTAGTCAACAAGGATCGATTCCAGCCTCACGCGATTGTCTGCATGGAGCTTGCACATTCTCCCCGTGTCTGCGTGGGGTTCCACCCACAGTCCAAAGATGTGCAGGTTGGGTGGTATTGGCATTGGGCAATGCAAGGTATGGGTTAGATTTGGGTGGGATGCTCTCTTGGACAGTCAGTGTGGTTTGAATGCCCTGCTTCCACAATGTAGTGATTGTATGATGACTGTTTTCAAAGCGTTATATGTCAACAGTTAGAGAAGTTGGAGAAGGTCATTGCAAAGTTAAGGGAATAGGCTTTGCTGGAATGATCACAATCAGTGATAGAAAAGGGGATAGGATTGGAGGAGGGCAGAATTCCAGCAGAGATTGTGGAGCTTGAGGCAATAACTCAAAAAGGGGAAAAGAAAATAATAAAAAATGGAGAAATCTGGAAGAGGATGTAGAAGAAACTAAAACCAAAGGAAAGAAAAAGATTTCAAACAATTTTAAAGAAGACAGCAAGTAACTGCAAGGAAAAAAGAAGCTGCTTCTTTGCATTTGACAATGTATGAGAACCATTTTGGGCTCATTATGTAGTTGCCGTGGCAAAAAAAAGCTGCACTGCATGACAAGAATGAAAATGATTTTGCAGAAAACCTTGAGGCAAATCTTTCTATCACAGGCGATATACAATGATATAAGCTGATGGTGAAAGATATTTTTTAAGCAAATCTGTCAGCAATTGAAAAAATTGTTACATTTTTGATGCCCTTGAATGAGTCACGAAGATCAGCAGTAATGCTGAATCAACTCTACAGCTCAGCCTCTTTGATGGAAATGTACTTTTTTGTGTGTGTGGGGAGCTATGGAAGCTGATAACATACAAAAATGACACAACGGGTGAAGATTTATTCAATTCTCTCATAGGATTTGTGTCAGGGAGTGAAATTGATGAGATTCAAATGTCTTCTCTTACAACTGATGGAGCCCTTACAAGGACTCAGTCATCAACAAAGAGCAGAAACAGTGACCGGGTCAGCGTCTATTTCATTCATTATACAAAACCTCATGCAAAGCCCAGTTGGAGGAATGAATTCAGATGAAGATCAATCTTGTTCAAGGTCACTTGAAGATTTCTTTTAATGGCGGTTCCAAACTTTGAGACTAGATTATCCATGTGAAGTGAGGGAGTGACTCTTAACAAAATGGTGAAGCATCATTGTTGCGATTAATGCACTAAAACCCCAATTATGTTCATTTGGAGATCACAGTTAAATATATGGAAAAGTCGGTGACCATTTAATGTTGTTTAGGATGTAGTGACAGCTTTCTATCAGAACTCTGATTATTATTTTTAATGATTGGACTGGATTGCTCCTAAGTATAATATTCATCAGCTTTCTTGATATACTTCACTTGAAGAGGTCAAGTTGCTGATTCAGCAGGGAACAGAAAGACTTGGAAATGCTGGCAACTGAGAAGTGCAAATTGACTGTGTCGATTGAATACATGAATAATTTGGTAGTCTAATTGGAGTAAATATGTATCATCAGACTGGGAGTGTGAGAAATTAACTCAACAGCAATTTCTGATAGTTACTTTGCAGTAAGTATGGGTTTGCTTTTTTCTATGGTACAGTTATATCAGACTTTGCAAGGTAGTCATTGGCCTGAATGTTTTTTGTTATTATTCCCAAATGATTAACTGACAACACCAACAATAAGTTACCAAGGTGTGAAATCTGGTCACAGTTTCAAGTGTCTTGCCTGACATCTGGACAGGCAATGAATGAAATGCTTTCCCTGTCTCTTCCAGTGAAGATCTATCAAACGACAAACCAATTGGGCAGGAGTGAGGAAACTGGCATGTCTTCTCCATTAATCCAGTGAAAGCTACAAGTCAGTCAGACACCAGCAGGTAGCTTCAGTGCTCAGTGAAACCCTACAGGACACTTCAGTTCTGGTGGAAGAACATCCTTTGAGTCCCAGGACCACAGGGGGGACTTAGGGCAAAGATCAATGAGAGTGGAAGGCTTTCATAGGTCTGGGATTGTGGGGAGAGAGGCTCATGTGAGGTTGGAAGCAAGGGCAGAAGGGTATCTCCTATTGGATGCCAATCAGTGTTGCGGGAGAAAGAGAAGAGTAAGTGCAGAAGTGTGGGAATTGGGTCAGACTCAGCTGAGGGCCTGGTTGACCATAGTGGCGGGAAATCCTCAATGAATATTTCTGAGGCCCTCCTGTGGGAGGTGGCTTTATCAGTCCAGATGTGATGGGAATGGAGAAACTGAGAGAATGGAATGAGAGGGTATGAGGATGTATAGTCCAGGTAACTGTGGGAGCTGGTGAGTTCTGCAGTGGATATTAGTGGCCAGTTTATTCCCAGAAATAGAAATAGAGCCATCGAGGAAGGGAAGGGAGGAGTCAGAGATGGACCAGGTGAAGGTGAGAGAGGAGTGGAAATTGGTAGTGAAATAGATAAACTTCTCCAATTTCAAATGTGAGAGGAAAGCAGCACTGATTATACTATCATTGTACCAGAGAAACAGTTGTGGGTGGGGGCCGGAATAGTAGTGGATAAAGGAACGACCACATACCCCATATGTGGGCACCATGGCCCCACCCCAACCCACGCTCTCCCCAACACACCCCCCACCCCTGACCTGAAGAAAGTGGGGCAAGTTAAAGGCGAAGTTATTCAGAGTGAGGGCGTGCTCAGCCAGGCAGAGGAGAGTAGTGGTGGATGGGAACAGTTCAGGTCTGTTTTCAGGAGGATACAGACAGCCCTGACATAATCCTGGTGGGGGAATGGTTGTGTAAAGGGATTGCACGTCCATGGTAAAGAGAAGGCAGCTGGAGGCCATGAAATAGAGATTTTATAACTGAGGGTGGCATGGTGGCTCAGTGGTTAGCACTGTTGCCTCACAGCAGCAGAGACCTAGGTTCACTTCTAGCCTTGGACGACTGTCTGTGTGGAGTTTGCACGTTCTCGCTGTGTCTGCGTGGGTTTCCTCCCACAGTTCAAAGATGTGCAGGTTAGGGTGAATTGGCCATGCTAAGTTGCCGATAGTGTTCAGGGATATGTAGGTTAGGTGCATTAATGAAGGGTAAACGTAAAGTAATAGGGTAGTGGAATTAGTCTGGGTGGCATGCTATTTGGAGGGTTAGTGTGGACTTTTGTGCCAAATGTAGGTTGAGACTGTGGTGCTGGAAAAGCACAACAGGTCAGGCAGCATCCGAGGCGCAGGAGAATTGCATTTTGGGCATAAGCCCTTCATTAGGAAAGGCTCCTCAGATGCTGCCTGACCTGCTGTGCTTTTCCAGCACCACACTCTTGACTCTGATTTTCAGCGTCTGCAGTCCTCACTTTCTCCTTGGTGGGCCAAATGGCTTGTTTCCACGCTGGAGGGATTCTATGAGGTAATGCGTGAGAAGAATCAAGGAAGTAAATGGGATGGTGCTGGACAGGGGCAATAAAATTGAGTCGAGGAAGGAAGAGCTGAGTTCTGTGGGGCAGGAGCAAGTAGAAACAATGGTTCTCGTTTTGGATTTTGGGAAGGAGGTGGAAGTGGGCTTTGCAGGGTTGAGAGACATTGAGCTTGGAGGCAGTGCAAGTGAGATCACCAATGTAATGAGCTTCATGACAGTTGTGGACACAATAGCCGGATGCTCCATAGTGGGATCACGGTCCGGGGGAAGCAGGAGGCGGTGTCTGAGAGCTGGTAATCAGCCTCTGTCATGTAGAGGTCGGTCTGCCAGACAACAACAGCACCACCCTCATTGGCAGGCCGAATGACAAATACAGAGTTGGATCTGAGACCACAGAGTGCAGTCAGTTCAGAGGGAGGTAGGTTCAAATGGGTAAGGGGGGTGTGGGGCTGAGAAATTAAGGTGATCCATGTCACGTTGATAGCTCTCAATGGACAGGTCAGGTTCTGGTTAAAGACCTAAGGGAGGGGTCCAGGTGGAGGGAGAGTATTGGAGATGGAGTAAAGGGAGTCTGTGGGATGGGGAAAGGACACTTCTCCAAAGAAATAAGCAGGGAGGAGAAGGTGATGGAAGAAGAATTCATTGTTATGCTTTGCCTGAAATTCATTGAGAGGTGGGAGCACAGAGGGAAAGAACTTTGCAGAGTACCCGAACAGTTTACATCTCCACCTCCTGATGCTGCCTGCCTTGCTGTGTTCCCCAGCCTTCTGCCTGTCCCTCCTGATGCTGCCTGGCCTTGCTGTGTTCCTCCAGCCTCCTGCCTGTCCCTCCTGATGCTGCCTGGCCTTGCTGTGTTCCTCCAGCCTCCTGCCTGTCCCTCCTGATGCTGCCTGCCTTGCTGTGTTCCCCCAGCCTCCTGCCTGTCCCTCCTGATGCTGCCTGGCCTTGCTGTGTTCCTCCAGCCTCCTGCCTGTCCCTCCTGATGCTGCCTGGTCTTGCTGTGTTCCTCCAGCCTCCTGCCTGTCCTTCCTGATGCTGCCTGCCTTGCTGTGTTCCCCCAGCCTCCTGCCTGTCCTTCCTGATGCTGCCTGCCTTGCTGTGTTCTCCCAGCCTCTGCCTGACCCCTGATGCTGCCTGGCTTGATGTGTTCTCCCAGCCTTCTGCTTGCCTACTTTAGATTCCAGCTTCTGCAGTTTTTTTTTGTCACTAACTGAATACAGAACATTCAGCATGAGAAAGCAAGAGGTCAGAAGGGAAAATAAGCACCCAACAACAGGTGGGTTTGGGAGATAGAATGGGGCCAGAGGACAGGGGAGGACTGTGTGTCTCTGAGTTGTTGCAGTTTGCATGGAAAGGAAAAGAATGTTGGAATGACAAATGCGCCAATGTCTTTTGCCCTAATGCACTCAGAGACAAAATGTATTCAAAGATTTTGGGTGTTAATCTGTAACCGTGATACTGAGACAATCTTTGTTGGACAGTGATGTTGCACTGGGAGCATGTTCACAGGTAAATTGAACCTGATATACTCTGAGTGAAGTAACTCTGTGCTCGATCACATGGCCATCATCCTCCCAGCTTCCACAATTCTTTTAATATTTTATAGAGTTAGAACATTCTTAATTTGTCTCTAATTATAGATAATTACAGAGTTTGTGCTGAAATCATTGCAAAATGCTGACATCTTTGCTCTTCAACCCAAGTGAACACTTAAAGGGAAATAATATTTGGACTGTTCATTAAAGAAAAAGTCTCCCTAATTTGATATACTGCATGAGGAAGAAGCAACTTGCAAATAGAAACAATTTGAAGTGTTGCTGAACCATATTAGAAATGGTTTACTTACACTTCTGATACTGAGAGAATCATGATTATAATAGCAAAATGTAAACTTTCAGAATGTGGGAGATTATCAGGAGATTCACAAAAGGACAATCCTCAGTCCATTTCATAGTGAAAGTAGCTTTGAATCTTAGTTAGATAATGAAAAGAAGTTTAATGTCAATGCTCCCCTTAGAGGTTGGATAAAATTTGAAAGAACAGTGGATGCTGTAAATCAAAAACAAACATAGAAATTGCTGGAAAAGCTCAGCAGGTCTGGCGGTATGTGTTGAGAAAAATCAAATTAATGTTTTGGGTCCGGTGACCCGTTCTCCTTTTCTGAGGGTGTCAATTAGCTCAGTTTGCTGGAGGGCAGCTTTGCAATGCAGAATGACACTAACAACATGGCTTCAATTCACACGCTGTCTGAGTTCATCCATGAAGGCCTCATCCCTTCTCAACCGTTCCCTCACCTGAGGTGTAGCAATCCTCAGGGTAAAGCACCATCAGTCATCTCTGTCTATTAGGTGGACTGTCTTTTGTCCTTTGGAATTATGGTGTGTTCACCATGTCTCCTTACAGCAAAGAAGGTCAACCTGAGAATTATCACAGAGGTTCAGAATAATGAGTGGCTTTGATCAAGTGACTAAAGAGAAACTCCATATTTGGTAGGCCTATCAGATCATAAAACATTATCAAAGACCCCTCCCACTCCAGGAACACTCTCTTTCACTCTATTCCATCGGGCAGAAGATGTAAGTTTTGAATACACAAAGGAAGAGATTCAAGAACAGCTTCTTCTCTACTTTTATCAGACTTTTGGATGGCCCTCTCAAACATTAATCCTGGTCTCTCTCTCTCTGCACCTTCTCTGTTGCTGTAACACTGTATTCTGCCCTCTGTTCTGCTATCCTGATGGACTTTGTATGGTATAATCTGCTTGTCAAGCATGCAAAACCACACCTTTCACTGTATCTCAGTACATGTGACAACAATCAATCAATCAAACACTGTAATGCAGAAAGAGGTCATTTAGCCCATCAAATCTGCACCAAAACCTTAGATAAATTGCAGGCTTGATGGTATCCCCACCTTTCATTATGTGTGACAGACACTCCATGGACTGCAGACAATACTTGGTCTTTTTATTTGTTTATTTATTCATTCATGGGATATGGGCATCTCTGGCTAGGCCAGTATTCATTGCACATCCCTAATTGCCCAGAGGACTGTCAAGATTCAACCATATTGCTGTGGGTCTGGAGTCACCTGTAGGCCAGACCAGGAAAGGATGCAGTTTCCTTCCTCAAAGGACATTAGTGAATCATGTAGGGTTTTCCTGACAATAGACAATGGTCATCATTAGACTCTTAATTCGAGATTTATTTTATTGAATTAAAAATCAGTCAGTCTAACAATTGAATTCAGGCCCCCAGAACATTACCTTAGCCTTTAGCTGAATAGTTTCGCGATAATCCTACCAGGCGATCACCACTCCCTGGAATAAGAGGGACAAGTTCACCAGCTGATTTCGCAGTAAGTTAGCTGGGTCCTGCTAGTACAGAATAAATTAACAAGCAAAGCTCATGCAGCTTAGTCCCTATTGTCTGATAAAATTTCAGCAAATTGTGAGATAGAGAAAAATGCTATGTTAAGCACGTATAAACTGATGCTGCAGGCATCGCAGGGGAAATTCTTCACCCTTAGAAAATGGTCTGACTGGACATCGATTAAATTGAAATGTCTTAAGCGTGTTGCTTTTGATTGCTGGCTATGAGCACTTAAAATTGAATGCACCGATGGAAATCTTTGCAAAATAATTCCCTCAAGTATTTACTCCCCATTGCCATCAAAGCTGGTGACTGAGTTAACATACTAAGTAATAAACTGAGGTCGTCTGAGGATTGAAAACTCTCACAGACTAAAGAGAGAGAGAGAGAGAGACAGGGAAAGGTAAATGGCCCTGAAACAGACTGGAGCGAAAGTGGAAACCACAAGGATAAGGGAGGACTGTGCCTGAATTTCAAAAAGAGGAAAAGAAATCACATGGAGGGCAGATAGGAAACCAGGAGACAGTGAGGTCTGCAGATGCTGGAGATCAGAGTTGAAAGTGTGTTGCTGGAAAAGCACAGGCGGTCAGGCAGCATCCGAGGAGCGGGAGAATCGATGTTTCAGGCTAGACCCCTTCATTTGGAATGGGAATCAGGATAGGAAACCAGACCAAGAGTTTCCAGTGCTGAAAATCAGGCTATTTAAAGGAAAATGTCAAACACAAGACAAATGGAGAGTCTGCCTGCCTTCATGGCCTTCATGGCATTGAAGGTGGTCAGTGTCTGTTGAGGTGTGGCAATTGACTGAGATTACACCCAGGAGTTTGTGTTGAAGGAAAAGTTGACCTCTCACTATTTTAAACAAGCAAGGAAGGAGTGCAGTGACTTCTTGAATACTATGGAGGTGCCAGTGTTGGACTGGGGTGAACAAAGTTAAAAATAACATCACAATGTTATAGTTCAACTTGTTTATTTGGCAGTACTAACTTTTGGAGTGCTGCACCTTCATCAGGTACTACCATTACACGTGAGACACCACCCACCACATGCATGGCAGGTACCCATGTGACTCAGCCAACATTGTCTATCTCTTATGTTGCAGGTAAGGATGTCCCGAGGTATGATACATTGGTGAGACCAAGCAGCGCAACAATCGTCAGACAGGGGTGTTCCCTCCCAGTTGGCGGACACTCCAGCGGTCAGGGACATTCGGCGTTGGTTCTTTGGGTGACCATACTCCAAGACAGACTTCGAGATACCTAACAATGCAGAGTGGCCGGTCAGAGGCTGATAGCCAAGTTTGGTACCCATGAGAATGGCCTCAACCAGGACCTTTAGGTTCATATCACACTACAGGTGACCCCATTACACTATACACACACATACACATGCACTGTTACATACTCACACAGACCCTCTGTCATACACACACACACACACGCTCACACACACGCTCACACACACGCTCACGCGCACATTCTCTCACAGGCATATACTCCATCATGCTCACACACAAACACACTCACACACTCTCTCTCTCATACACACATGCGCGCATGTACACTTACTTTCTCTCTCCTCCACACGCATGCACACATACACATATAAGTCTATGGGGCGAATTTGCATTTGCAGCTTTGTATTTGCAGATACATTCTATTTTGTTAAAAAAATACACAATCTGTAGGCAATCTGTCCATGTGACTTTTTATAAGTTTCTACTTTGGAAATAGAACGAGTCTGTCTCAAGATTGGAATACAGGCAAACTCTAACCTCACACTTTCACTGCATTGTCTGAGCTGAGATATCACTTTTTAAAATATAAAACCTTAAGTTATCTCAGGAATGTGACTTGAAAGAAGTTCTAAGATTTACATATTAATGAATCAAAACATGCACTTCATTCTAAGTGCTTAAAGACTAAACAACAAGCTAGGTTTGTTCAATACATTGCATCAGTTGTATGACACTTTGATTTTTTACAATGCAATCTGTGTCATATGATTCTGCCCCACTAGCTTCCTGATGAAGGAGCGGCGCTCCGAAAGCTAGTACTTCCAAATAAACCTGTTGGACTATCACCTGGTGTTGTGTGATTTTAACCTTCTCGAATACTGGCTGCTCAAAAATCCTTGACAATGAAGAAATTGAGATTTCCCACCCAAAATCAGATTGATTAAATAACTACTAAAAGAGCACATAGGATAGCGCATTGAGGTACCAATGGTTAACATTTTCAGATGGAACGAGCTTATCTCGTGTCATTGGGTATCCTAAGCACATTTTGCCAGGTTGTAGTCTCAGGTGTATCCATTCCACGGGGATTCCTCACTGGCTTGAAGGTGCAATCACAGTAAAATGGAGGAGTCCAGAGAGGTTAGACAGTCGAAAGGAGATCAGTACTCATATGCACAAGTGCATTGTAGGAAGCAAAGCTCAAAGAACCCACAGCAGGGTTACAGATTCCTTGAGGCTACCCTCAGAAAATGCCACTGCATCTCAGAAAACCATAAACCAGACCCGCAGAGTCAGAAAAAGTTGGCATAGAACGTGGGAAGGCTTGAAGGGCTGAGGCTGAGCAATTGATGTAAAAAGGAATGAAATAATCATAGAAATCCTACAATGCAGAAGTAAACCATTCAATGGATCAAACCAATACCAGCCCTTCAAAAAGTATCCCACCCCATCCCTGTCCCATGGCTAGTCCACCCTAAGCTGCACATCTCTGGACTGTGGGAGGAAACCGGGGCACGCGGAGGAAACCCACACAGACACGGGGAGAATGTGCAAACTCCACACAGACAGTCACCCGAGGCTAGGATTGAATTCAGGTCCCTGGCACTGTGAGACAGCAGTGCAAACCACTGAGCCCCTGTGTCAGCCAAAACAGACCCAAGAAGGTTTAGGAGATAATAGATGAGAGTCACAGGGCTTGGCCGTAGACATTTTCATATTAAGTTGAATTGGGGAACAGAAAAACTTCCAAGTAAGTCAAGGGAAAGTGAGGGTGATGCCTCACAAAGTTGAAGAGCCAGAGGGGCTTAGAACAAAAGCCAAGGGACAAGAGCAAATTGTAAACTTCAGCCAGCCCCACAGTGTGTTGTCAGGTTCACCAAAAGAAAGTCGATGGATCCAAGTCTCGGAAAACCAAAAGAAGGCAGAAAGGATTTGTCACCCACTCACCCCCGAGGAATGAGATTTTCCAAAATCACTGAGAAGGAGCAGTCAGGTTCATGTGTGATGGAGCTGGGCTGTGATGGACTAAACCTCAGCCAAACCACACAGTGCTCCATGCACCAGTGTAACGGTAGTAGTGATGCTGTCTCACAAACAGCAAAGAGTCACTTGGCTGCAATTGACATGTTTGGTGCGAGTGCCAGTTGGGAAACCTAACAATTTAGAGAAGGGAGAGTCTGATTTTAAGTGGGTGCAGGGTCAGAAACGATAATATCTCATGCTTGACCCCAAAGGGATTTATTCTTTTATTCACTTATGGAATGCGAGTGTTGCTGGCTGTCCCAGCATTAATTGCCCATCTCTAGTTGCCCTTGAGAAGGTGGTGGTGATCTGCCTTCTTAAACTGCTGCAGTCCATGTGCTGCACGTACCCACAATGCCTTTAAGGAGGGAATTCCAGAACTTTGACCCAGCGACAGTGAAGGGATAGGTCTCCGTCAGAATGGTGAGTGAAGAGGAACATGCAGGTTGAGGTGTTTCCATGTATCTGCTGCCCTTGTTCTGCTCAATGGAAGTGGTTGTGGGTTTAGAAAGTGCTGTCTATGGATCTTTAGTGAATTTCTGCTGTGCATCTTGGAGACGGTACACACCGTCTGCTGCAACTGAGTATCAGTGATGGAGGGAGTGGATTCTTCTGGATGTGGTGCCAGTCAAGCGGGTTGCTTTGTCCTGGATGGTGCCCAGCTTCTTGAGTGTTGTTGGGGTTAATTTCATCCAGGCAAGTGGGGAGTAGTCCATCGCACTCCTGAATTGTGCTTTGTAGATGGTGGATAGACTTTTGGGAAGTTAGTGGGTGAGTTACTCACTGCAGTGTTCCTAGGTTCTGACCTGCTCTTGTAGCCACTGTGTTCATTTGGCTAATTCAGTTCCTGGTCAATGGTAAGTCCCAAGAATTTGATAATGAAGGATTCAGTAATGGTAACACCATTGCATGTCAAGAGATGGGGTTAGATTATCTCTTTTTGAGGATGGTCATCAATTGATAGAACAGAAATGTGTGTGGTATTTTGAATCATTTTTATTATTCATACATTGCCTTATAATTAACTATGCCTACAAATCCCAATTCAATCTTAGTGGGATAAAATGGCATTAATTTTTCATGGGAGAACTTTTAATTTTTAAGTCTAAAAGGTTTTGTGTTTAAGAAAATAACATTAAGCAAGCTAGTTTTAAAACAGAAACAGAAGTCACCTGATCTTAAAATGTGGCCAAAGTTTCAGGAAACTCTGAAATCAGATGACCAAGGAGACATTTCAAGGCAGTTCCCCACAGAACCACATACCTGCAATATTTTAATTCTTTAAGAGAAACACCTAAGGGTGATAAACAACAAACTTCTCTTCTGCAGAAAGTGCCAGAGACAAAGAATGCTCACCAAAACCCACTACGCAAAAAAAACCACGTTCAAGACTCTTTGATCCATTATAATTGCGTTTTGTTGGCATTGTCAATGGGATATTGAAACTTCTTCATTGACATGAGTTGTCCCATTGTGTGACAATAGTCAGCTGTTGTCTGTGCCCTTTGCCCCTTTTGAAATGCAATGATAATATGCTTTTCTGTTTGTCCCTGAAGTGAATAACATCAAGAAGACCTTCAGGACAAAATAGCAACATTAGATCCCTCTCAATAGTTCTTTTTTTTAACAAGTTTGGAATCCATCTCCTTTACATTTTGGAAATAGCAAAAGAGAAAGGGATATATACTGAAAAGGAATTCCACTTAGAACAAGGATAAATCTCAGTATGAAAGGAACTACCTCCATATAAACTATCAGCCTTCATCCACCACAATATATGGAGATTTCATGATCACTGATAAAGCATGCAGGGGTAAGTGATGGCCAAATGGTACTGTCATTAGATTATTAATTAGAGACTTAAATGTCTAGTTAATAATCTAATGACAGTACCACTTGGCTGAGCCCCAATCAGGGAGCCATATTCTATGAGGTCTATCTGGCTGACTGTGTTAGCCAGATAGACCTCATAGAATATGGCTCCCTGATTGGGGCTGTTAATCTGGTCCAATCTGGGAGCCCTGGCAGAGGTATAAGCAGGAGTGTCAGAGGTTCTGTTCACGCTGACAGCTGGCTCTAAGGGAGCTGGATCAATGTGAATAAAGGATGACTTGGTGATGGATACCTGCCTCTGTGGAGTTATTTCATCAGCTCATGCTCTGGGGACCCGGATTTGAATCTGCCTTGGCAGATGGTGGAATTTGAGTTCAATAAAAATATGGAATTGAGTTTAATGATGACCATGAAACTGTTGTTGATTGTCAGGAGAAAAAATCATCTGGTTCATAAATGACCTTCCGGGAAGGAAACTGCCAACCTTACCTGGTCTTGCCTACATGTGACTCCGGATTCACAGCAATGTGGAACTGCCCTCTGGGAAATTAGGGTTGGGCAATAAATGCTAGTCTAGTTTGTGTTGCCCTCATCATATGAATGAGTTAAAAAACTTTCTTTCTCAAATGCATTTTAATTCTTTTCTAACCCTAGCTTCCACTTTCTGGCATGTCAATGTCTATGTTTATGCCATTGAATTGTGGTGGGTTTTAAGTTTTATACTTTAATTGAGTGAGTTTTACATGAAAACCAACTTCTTATTTTTTGTTGACACAAGAGATTGAGCTGGCTTATTTTGTCATATAGCTTTGTAAAAGCTGAATTACTACATATTGAATTGTGAAAGCACACACTTTCAAAATCTCATATTCCGTTATAACCAACCTGAGGCATGGGAAAGAAAAATGCAATCATCCCTCCAGACTTGGTTGTAACCATGACAGTGAAAGTGCAACCAATCTCCCTACTTACAGTTAAAGTGTTTTGTTGAGTGATTTTCATGCTGCCTGGTCTGCCATGGTTCAGAGTGACTTTACTTTGACAATAATCCACTCTTTGCTTCAATAAGTACTCAACTGGCATTTTTGGCATCCTACTTTAAAGAGGCCACAGCCAGAGAGCAGGATAACGGGGAAGTACAATGACATCTAGATGTTCTTGTACATCAGTCATTGAAAGTAAACATACAGGTACAGCAGGCAGTGAAGAAAGCTACTAGCATGCTGGCCTTCATAACAAGAGGAATTGAGTATAGGAGCAAAGATGTCCTTCTGCAGCTGTACAGGGCACTGGTGAGACCACACCTGGATTATTGTGTGCAGTTTTGGTCTCCAAATTTGAGGAAGGACATTCTGGCTATTGAGGGAGTGCAGCGTAAGTTTACGAAGTCAATTCCCAGAATGGTGGGACTATCATATTTTGATAGATTGGAGTGATTGGGCTTGTATACACTTGAGTTTAGAAGGCTGAGAGGGGATCTGATTGAGACGTACAAGATTATTAAAGGATTGGACACTCTGGAGGCAGGAAGCATGTTTCCGCTGATGGGTGAGTCCCGAACAAGAGGATGCAGTTTAAAAGTAAGGGGTAGGCCATTTAGAACAGAGTTGAGGAGAAACTTCTTCACCCAGAGAGTGGTGGGTGTATGGAATGCTCTGCCCCAGAAGGCTGGGGAGGCCATGTCTCTGGATAATTTCAAGATATAGATAAAGCTCTTAAAGATAGTGGAATCAAGGGTTATGGGGATAAGGCAGGAACAGGATACTGATTGTGGATGATCATCCATGATCATAATGAACGGTAGTGCTGGCTCAAAGGGCCGAATAGCCTACTCCTGCACCAATGTCTATTGTCTATTGATATGCTTGGCACAGCCAGAGAACAGGATCTGCTTGCCACAGCTGGGATCTTTTAGTATTCACACCATGGGTATCATACTCTAACCCCAGATACATCCCACTTCCAGTGACTGTGGAAATGGTCCCAAAGGTCCAGCTAGCTCCTTGCTTTGCAGACAGGGATCTGGTACAAGGAGTGTGAGAGAGAGGAAGACAGTCCTTTTTTCCTGCATACTGCTCGTGGAGGCCAGATGGCCAGTCACAGCAAGTCAGGGCATAGTTGGAATTGCAGTTCAGTGCTGTGTGCCGAAGTGGTCAGGTGCGCAGCAAGGTAGGAAAAAGGTCAATAACCTTCCAAACTCTGCAAGGATGAGGGCCAGCCTCTCATGTCTGCTCCATCCTGGTCACATGGCTTTCACTCACTCTATAACTCTGCCACATCGTCATCCCAAACTACTAAGACTGCCTGATCTCTGTGTTTTCTAATCAGTCATTGTGAACACCATGCTACCTCTCCTGCTTCTGCATCACCACTAAGTTTACTTCCACTGACTTTCACTACTCTCAATCCATAGCTTCGGCTCATTGCAGGATAAATTGGCCCACAAACAGCCCAACAAATTGGTGTTCTGTCCCTAAGGAATTGAAGAGGTTGTGCATTCAGAAGCAATGAATAGCAGAGAGTTTAGCAGCCTCGAAGTGAGTGAGAATTGAATGAGTATTAAGCTAAGAGCTACAAGATGTATCTGTGTAGATTCTTGAGATACATACGCGTCCCTCTGCAGAAATTGGCTTGTGGAAGCATTTTGATGTCCTGAGCTCTAAGATAAAGTGTTGAAGGGGTGCGGTAGTGAGACTTGGTCTAAGAACAGCAATGATAGTGTGGTGGGGATTATGGTTTGCTGCTGCTGGCCTGTGTGCATGAACAGAGGAGGATAGGGGCTGCGGTGTTTGCAAAGACATCATGATGAATTTGGATGGTAACAGGGATCAACGATTGACAAGCAGCAGCCATAAGACACCTGCCTGACTTACATGTCAGGAATTTGCATCTCCTAAGTGGTTAGGAGTGGTTAGGCTCAGTGGTTAGCACTGCTGTCTCACAGCACTAGAGGCCCAGGTTCGATTCCAGCCTTGGATGTCAGTGTGGAGTTTGCACATTCTCCCCATGTCTGCATGGGTTTCGTCCAGGTGCTCTGGTTTCCTCCCAAAGACCTGCAGGTTAGGTGGGTTAGCCGTGTCAAACTGCCCTTTGTGTAGGTTAGATGCTTAAGTCACGAGTAAATGTAGGGAAATGGGTCTGAATGGATTACTCTTCAGAGGGTTGGTGTAGACTTGTTGGGCCAATTGGCCTGTTTCCACACACTAGGGCTTCTATGATCTTCAACAGCACTTTTCAAACCCACGATCACTTCCATCTGAAAAAATGAGTGCAGCAAATATGTGGGAATACTGTCATGTGCAATTTCCCATCTGAGTCACTCACCGTCCTGACTTGGAAACATATTGTCATTCCTACACTGTCGCTGGATCAAAAACCTGGAGCTCTCACCCCCGATGGCATCAACTACTTGGAAGTGAATGTAGTCTGTGCAACTAGTAACTTTGTAGATGGCATGAGAACATGGTGTTGTTGATAGTGATGAGGATGACCTCAGGCTCAAGTCTAATATTAATCAGAGCAGAGCAATGACAGATGGAATTTAATCCTGATAAGTGTGAGGTGAGGGAGCCTAACAAAGGAAGGACATAGACAATGAATGGTAGGTTCCGAGGGACTACTGAGGACCAAAGGGACTTTGGTATGCAAGTTCATAGATTCCAGAAGGTGTCAGAACAGGTAAACAAAGAAGTGAAGGAGGCATATAGGATGTTTCCTTTCATTAAGCAGGGCATAGAATACAGGAGCAAGGAAGTCTTGTTACAACTTTATAGAACACTGGTTAGACCAAAGGTGGAATACTGTGTGTGGTTCCGGTCAGTACATGATTGGAAAGACATGATTGCACTGAAGAGGCTGAAGAGGAGATTCACCAGGATGTTGCCTGGGATGATAAGTCTCAGCCATGAGGAGAGACTGGTTCACCTGGGTTTGTTTTCCCTGGAACAGAGGAGGCTGAGAGAGGACCTGACTAAAGTATACAGAATTATGATTGGCATAGGCACGGTAAATCATGAGAATCTTTTCCCCATGTCAGATGTGTCTAAGGGCAGAAATTTAAGGTGAGGAGTAAGTGATTTAGAGGGGATCTGAGGAAAACTGTTTTCACCCAGAAGGTGGTACAAACATGGAACATGCTGCCTGAGAGGGTGATGGAGGCAGGCATTCTTGAAACATTAAAGAAGCATTTGGACAGGCACTTAAAATACCGGGGCTCAGTGGGCTATGGACCTCATCCAGGTAAATGGGATTAGTGCAGTTTGTTATTTGTTGGTCGGCATAGACGTGGTGGGCCGAAGGGCCTGTTTCTATGCTGTATGACTCTATGACTCTATGGCTCTAAGAAGGTAACACCTCACCACCTTCTGATAGCTCTGTTGCTACTGGGAATGAGCCATAAATGCTGGCCCAACCAGCAAAGCCCACTTCCTATAAGTTAATTAAAGAAATGAAGAGAATATATTTCCAAGCTAGTGGAACTAATAAGGTCAGCCTTTCAAAGAGCCAACGCAGACACAATAAGCAAAATAATTTTCGTCCATGTCATATTAAATGCTCAACCACTTATGAAACTAAGAATAGTTTTTGCCTAATATTACTGAATCAATACAATTTCAAATACTAATACTAAGTAACTATCAATTTGCATAATTCTTTGTTGTTCTGAGCAGAAAATCCTTTGAGGATTAAATTACAGAGGAGATGTGAGGTATATTAAAGTGCAATAAATAGGTTTTCTCCAAGGTGTAAAAAATTACTTGCTTATGATGCAAAAAAACCTTCAGAAATGTTCATTTTGTAATGAAGTTTGCAGAATTATTGAATGTGCTTGTCCCTAGAGGATTGGGAACAGTTTAACATGATGAGAAATAACTGATTTCCAGAATGCATTTGTCTCATGCAATTGTATTTTTCATAAAAGCAAATCATTGAATGTAACAGGAATGTGATATAATTGGTTCTTTACCACCAGCAGACCTGTATATACAAAGGAAATGCACTAGTTTCCAATCTGGGAGAGCATAAATAAACAGGTAAAATAGAAAGCCAAATCATTAATGCACAAGCAAGTTAAAACTAGGAAAACTGTCAATCATACAAAAACAGAAATTGCTGAAGAAAGTCAGCATCTGTAGATAGTGAAAAAGAGTGAATGTTTAGAGTCCTGAAGCCCTTCTGTCAAACAACCAGGAAAGGTAGTGACACCCTCATAATCTCATTTGACGAGTCACCCAGAATCTCATGTTAATGTTCATCAAGAACATTGGAATTCCAATCCCACCCTGGTAATTGGTGGGATTTAAATTCAGTTGTGAAGAAAAGGTCTAGGTCATGGGCATCACTGGCTAGGCCAGCATTTAATTCTTATCCCTAATTGCCAAGAACACAGTTATGTGTTAACCACATTGCTGTAGGTGTGGAGTCACATACAGACCAGACCAGAGTCGAAGAGTGTGGTACTGGACAAACACAACATGTCAGGCAGCATCCGAGGAGCAGGAGAATCGACGGTTCGAGCATAAGCCCTTCAATCAGGAATGAGGCTTGTGGGCCAAGGGGGCTGAGAGATAAACTGGAGGGGGTGGAGCTGAGGGGAAGTAGCTGGGAATGTGATAAGTAGATGAAGATTGGGGTGAAGGTGATAGCTCAGAGAGGAGGGTGGAGCGGAGAGGTCGGAAGGAAGATGAACAGGTAGTACAGGTCACGAGGGTGGTACCATGTTGGAAGTTTGGATCTGGGATAAAGGGGGAGGAGGGGAAATGAGGAAATTGGTGAAATTCACATAGATCCTGTGTGGTTAAATAATAAATAAATAGACATGTACGGCATGGAAACAGACCCTTCGGTCCAACCCGTCCATGCCGACCAGATATCCCAACCAAATCTAGTCCC
Organism: Chiloscyllium punctatum; assembly: GCF_047496795.1. NCBI lineage: Eukaryota > Metazoa > Chordata > Chondrichthyes > Orectolobiformes > Hemiscylliidae > Chiloscyllium > Chiloscyllium punctatum. Next base: position 80,275,518 of record NC_092763.1, read on the forward strand.
ACCTGCCAGCAACTGGTCCGTATCTCTCCAAACCATCCTATTCATATACCCATCCAAATGCCTCTTAAATGTTGCAATTGTACCAGCCTCCACCACTTCCTCTGGCAGCTCATTCCATACATGTACCACCCTCTGTGTGAAAAAGTTTGCCCCTCAGGTCTCTGTTATATTTTACCCCTCTCACCATAAACCTATGCCCTCTAGTTCTAGTCTCCCTGACCCCAGGGAAAATACTTTGTCTATTTATCATATCCATGCCCTTCATGATTTTGTAAACCTCTACAAGGTCACCCCTCAACCTCCGACGGTGGGTCCCAAGGAAGAAGATGAGGCATTCTTCCTCCAGGCGTCGGGTGATAAGGGTTTGGCGGTGGAGGAGGTCCAGGACCTGCATGTCCTTGGAGGAGTGGGAGGGGGAGTTAAAGTGTTCAGCTATGGGCAGAGGGGGTGTTTAGTGAGTGTGTCCCAGAGATGTTCTCTGAAACGTTCCGCAAGTTGGCATCCTGTCTCCCCAATGTAGAGGGAACCACATCGGGAACAATAGAAACAACAGATGATGTGTGTGGAAGTACAGGTCGGTGTCTTGTGCCTTGTAGATGGCGGATAGACTTTCAGGTGTCAGGAGGTGAGTTAGTCACCACAGCATTCCTAGTATCAGTCCTGCTCTTGTAGCCACTGTACTGATGGATGTGGCCAGCTCCTTTGGGGCCTTGGATGGAGGGAAGGGGGAGGTGTGGGCACAGGTTTTGCACCTCTTGCATTGGCAGAGGAAGGTGCCAGGAGTGAAGGGTGGATTGGTGGGGGTGTGGACCTAACAAGGGAGTCACAAAGGGAATAGCCTCTCCTGAATGCAGATGGGGTGGGGAGGGAAATATATCACTGGTCGTGGGATCTGTTTGTAGGTGGTAGAAATGGCGGTGGATAATACAATGTATCTGGACATTGGTGGGGTGGAAGATGAGGACCAGGGGTGGTGGAGATGGGGGTGGGGGGTGGTTTCTGTCCTTGTTGCAACTGGACGGGTGGGGTTCAAGCGCAGAGATGCGGGAAGTGGAGAAGATGTCCTGGAGGGCATCGCTGATCATGTGGGAGGGGAAATTATGATCTTTGAAGGAGGAGGCCACCTGGGATGTTCTATGGTGGAATTGGTCCTTCTGAGAGCAGATCCCTCCACTCTGAGAAAAAACCTTGTACTTCCCACTCTGTCTATGCCATTCACAATCTTATAAACTTCTATCAGGCCATCCCTCAACCTCATGTTCCAATGAAAACAAACCCAGTCTATCCAAACTTTCTTCATAGGTAAAATTTCCCATACCAGGCAACATCCTGGTAAACCTTTTCTATACCCTCTCCAAGCATTCAACTCCTTCTGCACTATATGCAATATTCAAAGTGTGATCTAACTAAAGTTGAGATGATTAGATTCAAGCCAATGCCCTCATAATATTGGGCTGGAGTTCTAAATTACTAGCTCAGTGATATTACCACTGCACCACTTCCTTCCCTGTAATTATAATAAAAAGCTTTTCCATCAGTAATCATGAAAATACACTCAGTTTTCTAAAATCCCATCTGTTAACTGATATCCTTTAAGGAAGGAAATTTGCCACTCTTACCTGGTCTGGCCTACATGTGACTCCAGATCCACGGCAATGTGGGTGTCTTTGAACTGCCTTTGAAATGGCATAACAAGCCATTCAGTTCAAGGGCAATTAAAGGTGGGCAATAAATGCTGGCTTTTTTAAGCTGCATTAACATCTGTTGGAAGAATAAGTGAAATGATCTGATGTCCAATGAATTATTGTTTATTCATTTGTGGGACTTGGGTGTCGCTGATAGGCCAACATTAATAACTCATCCCTTTTTGTGCTTGAGAAGCTGGTGGTGAGCTGCCTTCTTTAATCACTGCAGTCCACTTGCTGTGGGATGACCCACATACTAGTGGGGAGGGAATTCCAGGATTTAGACCCAACGACTGTGAAAGAATGGCAGTATATTTCCAACTCAGGATGGTGAGTGGCTTGGAGGGGAACTTGCAAATGGTGGTGTTCCCAAGTACTTGCTGCCCTTGTCCTTCTCGGTGGACATGGTCGTGGGTTTGGAAGGTACTGTCTAAGGATCTTTGGTGAATTTCTGCCGTGCATCTTGTAGACAGTACACACTACTGCTACTGGGCGCTGGTGGTGGAGGGATTTAATGTTTATAGATGTGGTGCCAATCAAGCAGATTGCTTTGTCCTGGATTATGTCAAGCTTCTTAAGTGTTGTTCGAGATGCACCCATCCAGGCAAGTGGGGAGTATTCCATCATGCTCCTGACTTGTGCCTTGTAGATGGTGGATAGACTTTGGAGTGTCAGGAGATAAGTTAGTTGCTGCAATATCCCTAGTATCTGACCTGCTCTTGTAGCCACTGTGTTTATGTGGTGAGTCCAGTTGAGTTTCTTGTCAATGATAACCCCAAGGATGATGACAGTGGGGGGATTCATTGATGGTAATACCATTGACTGTCAAGGGTCAGTGTTTACAGTGTCTCTTTTTGGTGATGGTCATTGACTGGCTTTTGTGTCACTCAAATGTTACTTGCCACTTGTCGGCCCAAGGCTGAATATTGTCCAGGCCATGTTGCGTATGAGCATGGACTGCTTCAGTATTTGAGGAGTCACGAATGGTTCTAAACACTGTGTAATCATCAGCAAACATCCCCACTTCTGACCTTATGACAGAGGGAAGGTCATTGAAGGAGCAGATGAAGATTGTTAGGCCTAGGACACCACCCTGAGGAACTCCTGCAGAGATGTCCTGGAACTGAGAAGACTGACCCTCCACAACCACGACAATGCTGAGGTCATATAAAGAGTTGATTCTTGGATGTTTTGGATGTTAATTTAGTATATGCTGTTATTTTAATTGATAGTTTAATTTTCTTGAAGCATACTTGCAGTGTTCCCTTGGAAATTCGACGTCTGTTCAGTAATAATGTTGTGAAATACCTCACCAGACAGTTGCTGTTAATAATGCACAGTCTGTCAGGCCAGTTCTGGAGTGCACTGCATATGCATGTTCTTGGAGCGAACACGGGTCTTTGAAAAACCAATGGCATCAAAGAGGTGTTGCAGCCCATGGCTTGAATCAAACTTTATGTTTTCGAAATGCCCTCTCCTCTCATGAGGGTTGGTGCTGGGAGTACATAAAACACCACCGATCCACCACAGATGGGGAGGGTAATGTAAAGAAGATATTCAGCCCATCAAGAACTGTCAGCTTTAGCGATGACTTTCACTGCAATGTGTGTCCCACTGTTGTATTTGTATACGTCCATTCAGTGACTGGGATTGTACAGCAGAAGGAAGTTATTTCTGGTGTCTGCACTAGCTCTTCAAATGAGTATTACCAAGTGTCAATCACCTGCCTTTTCTCCTTATCCTCAAATGTATGATTTTATCCAGATAGCGATCCAATACTCCTCTTGAATGCCTCAATTGAACTTAGATCCACCACATTTCTAGGCAGTACAATTCCAGACCCTAACTACTCTCTGTGAGAAAAAATGTTTTCCTTCTGTGTCTGTATGTTAACTGTGACAAAAAAAACATGACTAGGGGTTATGCTGAGACATAATGAGATATAAACATATGTTGGAACAAAGATGGAGATATTTGAAGAGTGACCAGGAACCTGGTTAATCTAGTGACATTTTCTTCTCCTAGTCAATCTGTCCAGAGATGCTATGACACAATCCTAGGGCAGGTGGGATTCAAAACCAGGCCTCCTGGCTTAGAGGTGCGACACTGTCAGTGTATCACAAGGACTCATACAATAACTTTTAAGTAATGCACGAAAGTTGGCATAGATATGGAAGAATGTGGAGACGGAATTCCAGAAATAAAAATCGTCATTTTCTTGATTGATAGAATAGCAGATTGCGAAAGGAGATTGTTCAGCCCATCACATCCGTTACAGCCCTTCTGAAGAACATCCCAACTTCTCACATTCCACAGTTTCCTATTCATTTTATGTATCCCTGCAATTCGTCCTGCGGGCAATTCATGGGTGCAGGGAAAATAACAATTCTGTTTTGATCCTTCTTCGCATTTTTCTTTTGCATTGAGCAAGACTGGCTGGTATATTGATATTGCCATCAATTATATTCCAACGTCATATGAGCAGCACCATCCGTTAGTTGAAAGTTCCAATTAGTTAGTAAGTGTCAGATTTGTTTGCCTGAATGTTTTAAAAAGACTCTTTCATTATCTGAGCATTATTTAATGACGTTCTCGGAGCACACAAGAATTGTTACTTATCTGAAATATGAGAAATGAAAAGTTATAGGTGAGAATTGATGACTATCCTCTGTACGGATTGAATAATTAATATGCAAGCACTCATTGTGTCCTTCAGGAATTTGTCAGTGAGATAATTAGTATTCCACATTCTGAAACATCACCTTCCCCCTCTCTTACCACAAGTCACCTACTGCTGGAACCCTCGTCTATTCCTTTGTTAATTCTAGACAGATATATTTCAATAGACTCCTAGCTGACCAGTGCCTTTCAACTGCTAATCTGACACACACCAAGTCCCATTCAACCACCGCATTTGTACTCAGTGACCTTTATAAATGCTTCACTTGCAAAATCCTCATCCTTGTCCTGCATCCTTGCTCCTGTCTTTCCTTGTAGCATAGGTGAAAGCGAGGACTTGCAGATGCTGGAGATCAGAGTCAAGATTAGAGTGGTGCTGGGAAAGTACAGTAGGTCAGGCAGCATCCGAGGAGCAGGAAAATTGACGTTTCAGGCAAAAGCATCTCTATGTCTTATTAACTCTCCTATGTCTCTACAACTCTCCAGTTATTTGCAACCTTTCTAGTCTGAAGTAAATGTGACCTCACACAAACACCACCCCCTCTCCACACGCACTATCAGGTTGTGGTATATTTTACAATACTTGTTTTTGTTGAAGTTATTTCAGCAGCCTAATTCTAATTACTTCTAAATTGGAAGGCATTGATTTGATTTGATTTGATTTCTTATTGTCACATGTACCGAGGTTCAATGAAAAGTTTTGATTTGCATGTAGGAAAAAATTATCTGCCTTTAACTGCCTAGTTCCTTACCTTGAAACTATCCCTATCTCTCTTTCTCTTTCTTTCCTCCTTTAATGTGGAGCTGCCAGTATTGGACAGGGGTGGACAAAGTCAGAAGTCACATCACACCAGGTTATAGTCCAACAGGTTTAGTTGAAATCACAAGCTATCAGAATGTAGCTTCTTCGCCAGGTGAAGTGAGAGAGAAGCACACAGACACAGAGTTTATATAATGTGGAGGTGCCTGAGTCAGACAGGGGTGGACAAAGTTAAAAATCACGCAAGACCTGGTTATAATCCAACAGGTTCATTTGGAAATACTAGCTTTTGGAGTGCTGCTCCTTCATCAGGTACCCATGGAGCAGGATCATGAGACCCAGAATTCTATATTTCCAAATAGACCTGTTGAACTATAACCTAGTGTTATGTGATTTTTAACAGAGTTTATAGGCAGAGAAATCAAGAGCAGAGAAATCGACAGATACAAATGGTGTGAGTGGAGCGTTGAATAATAAGTCTCTGCAGGTGATCAAAAGTGTCAGACGGTGTGAGCAAAGTATCAACAGCTGAGTAATAAGCAAAGGGATGAGCTATCATCGTGATTAAATGAGGCAGAGAAATAATAGCAAAAAAATTAAAAGTAAGTTGGTACTGGAGACAAACTAAATGACTGGAATGACGTGATAGGTATAGAGTCACATGCCGAGGGTTGAAGCAAAATCATAAATAATCCAAAATGGTGCAAACAAATTAGGGTAGAGAGATCATAACAATTTATCAAGATGATGGTGTCAAAACAGGACAGTAAGAAAGATTTTACAGATAGAGAACTCCATGGTGGGGTCTCATGTAACAAGACATGAATCAAAGATCACGGTTGAGGCTGTCTTAATGAGTTCTACTTTCAAGAAACTATGAATTTGAACTCCAAGGTCTCTTTTGTACAGCAACACTCCCCAGGACCTTACCATTAAGTGCATAATTTCTGCCCTGATTTGCCTTTCCAAAATGCAACCTCTCACATTTATCTAAATTAAACTCCATCAGCCACTCCTTGGCCCATTGGCCCATCTGATCAAGGTCCAGTTGCAGTCTGAGGTAACCTTCTTCACTGTCCACTAGACCTCCAAGTTTGATGTCATCTGCAAACTTACTAACCATACCTCTTACGTTCACATGTGCCTTGCAAATAGTAGCTAAGCTTTGGTCGCTCAGTAAGAGAATTATTTGGCATCGGATTCCTCGCCTCTGATCTGTTTGTGTAGCCATGGTACCTACCTGAGCATCAGTCATACTTTTTCTGGAGACTTACTCCCACTTTCTTTCTGAGGGATATAAAGGCCCACAACACCAGCGAGGGTAAAGATAGTGAAGGAGTATCCAACATTCGATGTCTTATGCTATCAATGGAGGAGCTGTGGAATTAGATGGAGAGGTGAGAAGCCAAGTAACTGTGGACAATGAGGCAGCTCTGGAGAGAGAAGGGAGTGAGGTATCAACCTCGAGGCATTAAGGAGACAGAGAGGGATGGGAAAAGGGAGTGGAATACTGCAAGTCCAACTTCTGCTACTGTGCAATGAATGTACTGGAAGCCTGGTGTGATGGCACAAAACTGGGTAGGGGCAGAAATGGTGAGGAGGCTGAAGAGATGCTTCAGTGTGATTTGGACAAGTTGGGTGAGTGGGCAAATACGTGACAGATAAAGTATAATGTGGATACATGTGAGAATGTGAGGATATCCACTTTGATACCAAAAGCAAGAAGACAGATTATTATCTGAATGGTGATAAATTGGGAAAGAGAGAGGCGCAATGAGACCTGGGTATCCTTGTATACCAGTCGCTGAAAGTAAGCATTGCAGGTACAACAGACAATGAGGAAGGCAAATGGAATGTGGTCTTCATAGCAAGGGGATTTGAGTACAGAAGCAGAGATATCTTGCTGCAAATGTACTGGACCTTAGTGAGAGTTAGATTAGTGTGGTGCTGCAAAAGCATCTGAGGAGCAGGAAAATTGACGTTTCGGGCAAAAGCCTTTCATCAGGACCTTAGTGAGACCACACGTAGAGTATTGTATTCTTATCTGAGGAAGGACATTCTGGTTATTAAGGGAATGCAGCAGAGGCTTACGAGAAGGTTGTCTGGCATAACTGTACTGACATATGAAGAATGACTGGATAGATTCGGATTGTAGTCGCTAGAGTTTAGGATGGATTTCATCCGAGGATCACATCCAATGATGTGCAGGCCAGGTGAATTGGCCATGCTACATTGTCCACAATGTTAGGTGCATAAGTCAGGGGTAAATATAGGATAGGGGAATGGGTCTGGATGGGTTACTCTTAAGAGGGTCAATGTGGACTTGTTGGGCTGACTGGCCTGTTTCCATACTGTAGGGAATCTAATCTAATCTAATCCAATCTAATCTCATGAAAACCAATAAAATTCTAACAGGACTTGACTGGGCAAATGAAGGAAGGATGTTTCTGATGACCGGGGAATCTAGAACTAGGGATCACAGTCGAACGATTGAATCTAACCACAACATTTAAATGCAAAGAACTTTCTTCAGCCAGTCAGTGAGCTTGTGGAATTCTCTGCCAGAGAAAGCCACGGATCCAGTACATTGAATATTTTCAAGAAGGAGTTAGACAAAGAGTTTGGGGCTAAAGAGTTTGAATGGCACAGGGTGAAAACAGGAATACAATACTGAGTTGAATGATCAGCCATGGTCATATTGATTGGTGAAGAAGGCTCAAAGTGCTGAATGGCCTACTCCTTTCCTGGTTTTCTCTGTTTCTAAAGACTCATAGGGTATATCATGACAAAGCTCTACCCACAACCATAACTAGCATGACAAAGCCACCTACTTGAGTGCGCAATCTGGAATCAGGGTCACAATCAGGTGGTAGCTGTGGACTCTGACTCCTTCATTTACTCAGTCTAGTCCTGTTAGAATTTTGAGCTTGGTGACCACAAAAAGGAACCAGAACCATTTGCTGGCCACTGGTTGTGCACTTGAAACTGCATGCCATTGTTCTCACCTGGGATAGTGCACAGTGGGTGACCAGGCAAGAGGGAACAGGCTGCCTTGACTTTCCTCTGTGTACCCATCCATCTTCAGAAGACAGCAGGATACCTTTGCATACTGAGAGGCCATAGAAGTGTCATCCCTTGGTATCCTCTCAATGTGAGTGAGTGTGCCTCATTGCCTCACCTCCAGCCTCTCCAACAAACTTCCGAAATGATCGCTGACATTGATATTAAACATTCATCACGTTTCACCCTGCATAGATGTAGCCGGGCTTGCTGAGTATTTCCAGAAACGTATTCTTTTATTTCTAAGAGTTGTTTCTCTGTTTTATGTATTTATCCCTTTCAATTTATCCCTCATGCATGAAGTATAAACATGAGTTATCATACAAATGGCATGGACAGCTTAGTTTATTACTTAAACACTTCAGTGAATCAGGATGAAGGTTCTGTCTCCAAGTTACATAAATGAACCACTTCAACCTTTGGCTCAAGCTTTGAGAAAAGCAATCTGTTTTCACTCACCAAAAAAAAAGAGAAATAAAAAAGCTTTGATTCAAGGGACAAACTCTTGCCTAAAGGAGAATTGAATAATTGTTTAATAAAAATAAAGTGACCAAGAATGACAAAAGAATGGTCACGGTAATATCTTCCTTGAATGCTTGAAAAGTGGAAATGAATTTGTTATGATCTTCACTGACTGTGAATAACAAAAAATCTTCTGCTCTTGGAGATAGCCTGAATGTTGTAGCATGACGTTTGCAGTTCAACCAAACAGCCTACAATTAGTCTTCATCAGATCTCACAGATTCAATTACAGATGCCAGTGCTTTTAATAAATAACTTCATGTATCTGACACTATTGAATTGGTTTTGTTAAATCTATTTTTTTGATTTTGTCTTCTGCGCAGCAGAAGTTGGCATCTTGCCAGAGTCAGTGCCATCGAATATATCGGAAGGAGTAGACTTCAACTCAAATGCACTTACAGCAATGATCTTAAAGTCTTGAAGCCAATCATTCAAGCTTTTATAAAACAGCATCATTATTAGTGATATCACTATTCCAACATATAGATTGAATATTTGTCTAAATAAAGATGTTTGTTGACGGGAACTCAAGTGACAGAAGTTTTTCAGTCTGAATTTTACCAGTATATGGGCCAATCATTGACTCCAACAATTATCATTACAATTTCCATTTTTTGGGCACTAGGTGTTCTCGTTGTTTGTGTGTTTTGTTTCCTGACATGTCCCATTGTTGAACTTGTTCCTGGGATGGTGGGACTGCCCCACAGATTGAAGTTGAGCAAACTGTCCCTTCACTCTCTCGAGTTTCAAAGAGTGAGTGATGATCTCATTGAAACCTCCAGAATGCTGAAAACAATGGACAGGGTTGATGCAGATCAGATGTTTCCCTCAACTGAGGAGCCTAGAACCAGACAGCACAACTTAAAAATAATGGTGATGGCACTTAAGTCCAAGATGAGGAGACACTATTTTACACAGAGCGTGATAAACCTGCTCTACTACTGTGGGCTGTGGAAGCTCAGTCTTTGAGTATTTTTAAGGTAATTTCTGATGAACTGAAGAGTAGAAGATTACAGGATGAGGTGAGAAAAAAAAATTGGAGTGTTTGATAAACCATGACCTTATTGTAAGGTAGAGCAGGCTGATGGGGGAAATGGTCTACTCCTGTTCCAGGGTTTAACTATCTGTGTTCCTACACAATTATTTCCTCTAACAGCACTTTTCAAAGCCATGATCTCTAACACCCCGGTCAAAGGGCAGCACATATATGGGAACGCTATCACCTACAAGTTCCCCTCCAATCAAAACACCATCCCGACTTGGAAATATATCATCCTCCCTCCACTGTTGTTAGATCAAAATCCTGGAACTGCCTTCTCAATGACATTGTGGGTCCACCAGTATGTGGACTGCAGCAAATCAAGAAGGTAATACACTATCACATTCACCAGGACAATTAGGGAAAGGGCAATACACACTGGTCAAGCCAGTGATGCCCACTCATGTGTGATTGCCTCCAGTCAAAACTAGGTTAAGCATAAGGGGGTATTGAAAGATCCAACAAATATTTATTAGAGCTCACTAAGATACATAGATATCACATTCACAGGCACATTCTGTGTCTGGGATAATATTAAATGATTCAATTAACAAAGAAAGCATGTTTCCAGCACCATATCATGTTTCAAGTTGCTAAAGTTAAGATAGAGTCTGAAGCCTTTACAACCTGTCATCACATATTATCATAGAATCCCTACAGTGTGGAAACAGGCCATTTGGCTCAACAAGTCCACATTGGCCCTCTGAAGAGTATCCTACTCAGACTCATTCCCTACACATCCCTGAACACTACGGACACTTTATTCATGGCTGATTCACCTAACCTGCACAACAAGGGCCTGTTTCCACACTGTAAGTAATCTAATCTAATCTAAACATCCCCAATTCAGCTAAATCAAGGCTGATTTGTATCTACTCACAGCACCCTTAACACTCCTCACAAACAAACATATTATTAAGTAAAAGCAAAATAATGCAGATGCTGGAAATTTGAAATGAATACAGAGAATGCAGAAGAGACTCAGCAGGTCTGGCAGCAACTGTGGAGAGAAAGCAGAGTTAACATTGTGTGGTTAAAAATCACACAACACCAGGTTATAGTCCAACAGGTTTATCTAGAAGCACTAGCGTTCGGTCTTTTAGATTAGCTACAGTGTGGGAATAGGCCCTTCGGCCCAACAAGTCCACACCGACCCTCTGAAGAGCAACCCACCCAGACCCATTCCCCCACATTTACCCCTGCACCTAACACTATGGGCAATTTTAGCATGGCCAATTTACCTGACCTGCACATCTTTGGATTGTGGGAGGAAACCGGAGGACCTGGAGAAAACCCACGCAGATACGGGGAGAATGTGCAAACTCCACACAGACAGTTGCCTGAGGTGGAAATTGAACCCAGGTGCCTGGCGCTGTGAGGCAGCAGTGCTAACCACTGAGCCACTGTGCCGTCCCATATAGGATATAATTTTATAGGATATAATTTCAATTGCTTCACACTGGAAACTTTTGCTGTAATTTTTTTGTCTTATGATCTTATACTCCACAACCACCTGATGAAGGAGCAGTGCTCCAAAAGCTAGTGCTTCCAAATAAACCTGTTGGACTATAACCTGGTGTTGTGTGATTTTTAACTTTGTCCACCCTAGTCCAACATCAGCACCTCCAAATCTTAACATTGTGAGCTGAGCGTCTCTTCACTAGAAGAAGATGTCAAAGGAGTCAAAACATTAACTCTCTTTTTCTCTCTAGAAGTATTATCCTGATTGGCTACCAGACCCAAGAGAGTCGGCATGTGCAGAGGCCTCGATGTGCTTTTGGAAAGTCACTGACCCAGCCATCACCATCGTTGGCCAGCACAAATGGTGCAAACGTAACTTCTCACACAGACTCTGAATTGTTCTCAAATAGTTTATAAAGTTTCTCAATCCACCCCACGAGCTCCATCCTTCCTTCTCCATCATTCGGAGACTGTCCCAAGTCTAAGATAGTGGCAGGGTAGCAATGCGGTGTCTGGGCTCCTGGTCTGGGGCTTGTCCGCTTCCATCTGTTTCGTTTGTTTCTTTTTGCTCTTTTAGCTTTTCCTTTTTGCTTTTCCTATTTCCTTTTTCCTCTCTTCCTGTTTTTCTTTTTTCTCTCTTTGGATTCTTTTTCAGGTGTCTTTGGGAGGTGGGGAGCCAGCCTTGTGAGCACTTGCAGCAGTGGGGTCAGGGGTTAGCTCTTGGGGGAGACTGAGCTCAGTGTGGGGGAGGGGATAGAGTGAGCGCAGTGTAGGGGGAGGGAGAGTGAGGCCAGTGTGGGGGGGTTGGAGTGAGCCCAGTGTGAGAGAAGGGAGGGAGTGAGCCCAGTGTGGGCAGGGAGGCAGAGTGAACTGGTGTAGGGGAGGGGGGGGGAAGAGAGTGAACCCAGTGAGGAGGGTGGGGGGGTGGGACAGAGTGAGTCCAGTGTGGTGGGGGTGGTGGAACAAAATGAGCCCAGTGTGGGTGTGGGCCCAACAATGGGAGATGGCAACGAAGCAACTTTGATGTGGGTGGGCCCAGCGTAGGACTCAAGCCGATAGTGGGGGCACAAGTTTTCAAGATGGTGGCAATGGCAGGGTGTTCAATACAAACAGCAATAAATAATTCAATTCAATTCAGTTCAATTCCATCCAATCAACCTCAGTTTTGGACTTATCAATTGACTCCTAGCTTTGACAGGGGGAAGTCTAGATCTTTGCTTTCTTTTCTTGCAAGCAATTGTTTCCTGACATCATCTATGAATGCTGTTTTCTTGTATTCACTCATGTGACATGGGCATCACTAGCTAAGCCAGCATTTATTGCCCATCCCTAGTTACCCTTCAGAAGCTGGTGGTGAGCTGCCTTCTTGAGCTGCAGTCCATGTGTTGTAGGTTGACCCGCAATGCTCTTAGGAAGGCAGTTCTAGGATTTTGACCTAGTGGCAATGAAGGAACAGTGATATATTTGGACTCTTCATGTGGACTCACTGGTTATAAAGCCCAATAACATCTCTTCTTCCTCAGGCAGCTGAGGAAATTTGGCATGACAGCGAATATCCTTACCAACGTTTATAGGTCCCCCATCGAGAGCATTCTGTCTGGATGTATCACTAACTGGTATGGCAACTGTACCATTCGAGATCGGAGAAGGTTACACAGAGTGTTGAACTCAGCCCAGACAATCACAAGCTCCTGATGAAGGGCTTTTGCCCGAAACATCGATTTCGAAGCTCCTTGGATGCTGCCTGAATTGCTGTGCTCTTCCAGCACCACTAATCCAGAATCACAAGGGCCAACCTCCCATCTATCGAATCCATCTACCAGGTCTGCTGTTAAGGAAAGGCCACCAGCATTCTCAAAGATCCATCCCACCCTGGCAACGTTTTTCTACAATCTCAACCATCAGGGAGAAGGTACAGAAGCCTGAACACACGCACCAGCCAGTTTTGTAGCAGTTTTTACCCTACTGTTGTTAAAATACTGAATGGACTCACAACTCCTAACACTCGCCTATACCTATGTTTTTGTTTATGCCACTGTTTACCTATTATTTATTTATCTATGGTCTTTAACTATGTGATCTGCCTGAATTGCTCTCAAGACAAAGTTTTTCACTGTTCCTCAGTACACGTGACAATAAATTCAATTCAATTCAATATTTCTTAGTCAGGATGGTGAATGGCTTGGAGGGGAACTTGCAGACGGTGGTGTTCACATGTATCTGCTGCTCTTGTCCTTCTAAGTGGTCATGGGTTGAAAGGTGCTGAATTTCTGCAGTGCATCTGGAATGTCCTGCCTGCCAATGTAGTTAACTCAGCCACATTAGGGAGATTTAAACAATCCTTGGATAAGCACATGGATGATGATGGGATAGTGTAGAGAGATAGTCTTAGATTAGTTCACTGGTCGGCGCAACAACGAGGGCTGAACGGCCTGTTCTGCGCTGTATTGTTAAAAAGCAAATCTTGTAGACTGTACACAATGCTGCTACTGAGCATCGAAGGTGAGCAGAGTAGATGCTTGTGGATGTGATGCCAATAAAGCAGCTTGCTCTGTCCTGGATGGCGTTGTTGGAGCTGCACCCATCCAGGCAAGTGGGGAGTATTCCATCACACTCCTGACTTGTGCTTTGTAGATGGTGGACAGGCTTTGGGAGTTAGCAGGGATGTTACCCATTGCATGATTCTTAGTATTCTTGCAGCTATTGTACTCATATGGTTAGTCCAGTGCAGTTTCTGATCAATGGTAACTCTGATGTTGTCTGTCCACTCCTTGATATTGTCCGGGTCTTACTGTATTTGTACTTGGACTGCTTCAATATCAAAAGAGTCTGGATTTCCTTCGTCTGGACATGATGCACCAGATGGGAGCATGATTTTCCAGGAGATCCAGCTCCATTCTTATCACTATGAAATTCAATGATTACCCAACAAACCAAGCATCTGTTACAGATCTCTGGGGTAGGGAATTTCCAATCTTTGAAACCCTCTGAACAAAAGCATTTCTCATCGTTGCAAGCCCAATAGTCAGCCCTAGGTTGAGGAGATTTGTGACATGTTGCTGATTAGTTCTCACCCTATGCACGTGGTAACATACAATTTTAACCTTTAAAGCTTTTAGCTGTTCCTTCCTGTGATGATACAAACATTAGAAATCAGAGCAACAGAAGACCATTCACCCCTCTAGCCTATGCTGCTGTTCAGTAAGATCAGTTTGGATGAAGAGTCACTCAACTCAAAATGTCTTCTCTCTCCACAGATGCTGCCAGACCTGCTGAGTTTCTCCAGTAATTTCAATTTTTGTTTCAGATCTCCAGTTCTTTTTATGTTTACTTTATTTTTATGTCTATAAAGTTATGGCTGATCTGCCCGAAGCTTCACCAACTCACTGGTGTCAGCTCGTCATTGTGCTCAACTTTCCCGTGTTGTTGGTAATATATTTTCCCGAAATGCGATGCTTACGTTGGGAACTGAAGCACCAAAAGATTGCATTGAGATGTCCTCTGGTGACAAAAGGTACTGTGCAAGTCTTCACGATGCATCATAAAAATAGCCAACTTAGACGGGAGAATTCAGAAGATTAATCAACCCTGGAACAGATTTTGAAATTCACCAGAATTCTTCCATCAAATGAGCTATTTTAAGTGTCCTTTTCTTCAATACGAGTTTGAACCTTGTTTAAGTGAACTTGAAGCTTTATGTTAAGGCAAATAAAAATTACTTCAAGGATGACACAAATTTTTATCTCATGGGGACTGGGTCTTTTGAACCCATGGGTTAATCTGCCTCTCCTCAACATCCTGTCCATTTTTACCTCATCTGCATGTCACCATGTCCTTCTGTTACCTTCTCTCTGAAGTACTTATCTAGATTCCCTCAAATGTATCAACGCTTTATGGTAATAATTAGTACATTTTGACCACTTTCGATGTCTCCCCTGAATTCCCTATTACCCACAGCCCTACATTTATAACCTGAGTGTCTGTCTTTTCCAAATGTTGGAGCAGCATCTCCATGTCACCCGAGCTTCCGTCAGGTGTCTCATAGAACATAGAACATAGAAGAATACAGCGCAGTACAGGCCCTTCGGTCCTCGATGTTGCGCCGATCAAAGCCCACCTAACCTACACTAACCCACTATCCTCCATATACCTATCCAATGCCCGCTTAAATACCCATAAAGAGGGAGAGTCCACTACTGCTACTGGCAGGGCATTCCATGAACTTACGACTCGCTGAGTGAAGAACCTACCCCTAACATCAGTCCTATATCTACCCCCCCTTAATTTAAAGCTATGCCCCCTTGTAATAGCTGACTCCATACGTGTATTACTCCTCAGCCATGTATTATACAACTAAAGAACCAATGCCTGTTCGGTCCTTGATAGGTACCACCTTGCAGTTTTGCTGTCAACTTTCCGCCCCACTCTAACAGGATATTTATGCCACCTGCCAACTAACCAAGAGAGGGTTGAATGCTTGGGGCACGATATCAGGTGAATGGCAAGGGCACGATGCCCATTGGTTTGGTGCCTGCAATGGTATTTTACCAGTGATGGGATCAGTCGCTTGTACAGAGCAAACCATTCCAAATCTCTCACTTTGAATCAAGTTGAGCTAATTTTATTGTCACATGTAATCAAATGAGGGCAGTGAAAAGTTTATAAGTTGCCACTTAAAGCACAATCTTATGTACAAAGGTAAATTGGTACAGTTTCTTCAATTACAGAATAGTTTCAGTGTAATAATGTCACCAACACAAGGCACCATCTTAGGTCCAGAGAACCCAGATAAAGTCCTTAGTTACAGGATAGAGAAATGAAGAATTAAAAAGTTACATTACAGCTATCCACAGTTCAGCCATAGGTCAGAAAAAACAAGAAGCTAAAAAGACAAACATTACGTTTCGACATACAAGAGACCTGACCCTCCCTTGAATGATGCCAACATTAAACTCATGTTGTTTTTATTATTGTTTTATTTATTTTGACAAGGACATGCCAAACCTCAACATATTCCTTCAGGCTTTAGTTATGCATGTTATAAACATATGGATTCAACAGCATCATTACTGCCACATTCTGCTCTTGTTCCAACCTTTTTGCACAGGCTGTATCACATGACCTTTGATGGTCAAGCCGTCATTTATTTCCCATCCTTAATTACCCAGAGGTCAGATAAGAATCAACCACGTTGCTATGGGTTAGGAGTCACATGTAGGCCAGACCAGGTAAGGACAGCAGATTCCTTCCCTAAAGGGATTAATGAACCAGGTGTGTCATTTCACTAGGCACTTAATTCCCAACTTTTTTTATTAAACTCAAATGCTACCCTTGGCCAGCGGTGGGATTCGAACCCTTGCCCCTTGAACATTCTGATCACCAGCATCTGCAATCCTCACTTTCTCCTCTTTAAATTAATAGTCTAGCAATAATACCATCAAGCTGCCACCTCCCCTTGGAGTCTTGGGCCAGAGGGAATAAACTCACAACAAGAGGTCACCCTTTTAAAACAGAGGTAAGCAGGCGTTTCTTTTCTCAGAAGCTGGTGAATGTGTGGAATTCTTTACCACAGAGAGATGCTGAGGCTGGGTCACAAATTATGCTCAAAGCTGAGGAAGACAGATTTTTAATCAGGAAAGCAATCAAGGATGATGTCAAAAAAGGCAGGAAGTTGGAGTTGAGGATGACCGGATCAGTCATCACCTCAAAGAATGGAGGAGCAGATGTGATAGGCTGAATAGCCTACCTTTACTCCAATTTGTAATTGCCTTTTCTGACCTGCTGAGCATTTGCAGCATTATTTTAAAATTAATTTTAGATTTCGCCCATCCGCAGCATTTTGCTATGGAGCCATACACTATTGTTAGTCAGTTTACACTCCGGGCAGGAAAGAGTTAATTATTGATCCTCTTGTTGCCCTTGAGAAAGTGTTGGTGAGGCAGCTTCCTAAGTGAAGCACTGCGGTCTGTGTGATGAAGGGACATCATTGCAGGCACCAAGTTCATATTGAGCTAGCAAAGAAATTTCAGCCAAGAAAGTGCTTGCAAAAGCTGTAACAATAAATCCAGGAAATATGGCATGTATCTTTAAGTGGGTATTGTGGCCAGAATAAGAGCATGCATCGTATGGGATTTATTGTTTGAGATAGCAGGAGAATTCTTAGCAAAAATGTATATGTATTTTTCTCTCCACTATTTTAATGGAGGCACTAAACCATTTGAAATATTTGGATAATGTCGCTGTCAAAACAGCATACAAAAGAAAGCCATTAACAGTCAGTTTTTAATATTGCTAACCATAACTTAAAGGCTGCAGAATTCCAATAGCACATGTCACCTGTCTGGGATAGTTCATCAGGTGCATGGTATCCAGAAGGAGAACGAAGCTCAGAGATAAATAAAATTCACTAAAGTAAAGCGTAGTACTGAGATGGGGAGGAATGTCTTGTCTCAGAGAGTTGAGAGTCTTTCGAACTCCTTGCCACAGAGAGCTGTAGGGGAAGAGTTCTTGTGCATATTTAAGACAGAGAGAGAGAATTTCTTGATTAGTCGGGGAATCAAGGATAATGAGAAAAAAGTAAGAAAGGGTGTGCAAGGAATGTAGGATTGGCCATAATCCTGTTGAATGGCAGAGCAGTCTTGAGGGGTCGAATGGTCCATTCCAATGTCTTGTTGTTTTAACTGCAGATGTTGGAAATCTGAAACCAAAACAGAATTTGCTGGAGAAACTCAACAGATCTGGCAGCATCTTTGGAGAGAGAAACCGAACTGTCTTGAAGAAGGATCATAGAGTCATACAACATGGAAACAGGCCCTTCGGCCCAACCAGTCCATGCTGACTGTAATCCCATTCTATACTAGTCCCAGCTGCTTGCATTTGGCCCATATCCCTCGAAACACTTCTGATTCATGTCCTTATCCAAGTATTTTTTAAATGTTGTAAATGTACCTTCATCCACCACTTCCTCAGGAAGTTCATTCCTCACAAGAATCTCTCTCTATGTAAAACGGTTGCCTCATGTCTTTTTTAAAGTCTTTCTCCTCTTCTCTTAAAAATTTGTTTCTTGGTCTTGAAATGCCCCACTCGTGGGAAAAGACACCAGCCATTCACCTGATCTCTTTCTCTCATGATTTTATAAACTTCTATAAGGTCATCTCTCAAGCTCCTGTGAAAGAAGTCCCAGGCTCTCCTTATAACCCAAACCCTCCAGTCCTGGCAACATCCTGGTAAATCTCTTCTGAACCCTCCCCAGTTTAATAATATCAGGGTGACCAAAACTGGACATAGAGTCATTGAACTCAAAATATTAACCCTGTCTCTCTTTCTCCACTGATGCTGCAGATCTACTGAGTTTCACAGCATTTTCTGCTTTTATCAACAGATCACTCCTCTTTACTGCAGAAGTGGAGTTTTTCCTGTTTCTGCTATTATTTTTTTTCATACATGTAAATAGAGTTTTTATAATGTATAGTGGGTCACAACTCCCATTTGGAGACTTAATTGTAATCAACTCCTTCTGGTCTCATTGACAGAAGAGTTAAAGAGGTCTCAGAAAGGGAAGGATTAAATTATTCCTGTGGGTGAGGGAATGAGAAGAGAAAAGAATATCCTTTATTGCTACAGACAATACCATGAGAGGGAGGAAGATAAAGAACTTTCATTTATATAATGTCTCTCAATAATTCATAGAACATAGAAAAATACAGCGCAGTACAGGCCCTTTGGCCCTCGATGTTGCGCCGATCCAAGCCCACTTAACCTACACTAGCCCACTATCCTCCATATGCCTATCCAATGCCCATTTAAATGCCCATAAAGAGGGAGAGTCCACCACTGCTACTGGCAGGGCATTCCATGAACTCATGACTCGTTGAGTAAAGAATCTACCCCTAACATCTGTCCTATACCTACCACCCCTTAATTTAAAGCTATGCCCCCTCGTAATAGCTGACTCCATACGTGGAAAAAGGTTCTCATGGTCAACCCTATCTAAACCCCTAAACATCTTGTACACCTCGATCAAGTCACCCCTAAACCTTCTTTTCTCCAATGAAAACAGCCCCAAGTGCCTCAGCCTTTCCTCATATGATCTTCCTACCATACCAGGCAACATCCTGGTAAACGTCCTCTGCACCCATTCCAGTGCCTCCACATCCTTCCTATAGTATGGCGACCAAAACTGCACACAATACTCCAGATCCGGCCGAACCAGAGTCTTATACAACTGCAACATGACCTCAGGACTCCGGAACTCAATTCCTCTACCAATAAAAGCCAGTATGCCATATGCCTTCTTCACAGCACTATTTATTTGGGTGGCAACTTTCAGAGATCTGTGTACATGGACACCAAGATCCCTCTGCTCATCCACACTACCAAGTATCCAACCATTAGCCCAGTACCCCATCTTCTTGTTACTCTTACCAAAGTGAATCACTTCACACTTACCTACATTGAACTCCATTTGCCACCTTTCTGCCCAGCTCTGCAGCTTATCTATATCCCGCTGTAACCTGCCACATCCTTCCTCACTGTCAACAACTCCACCGACTTTCGTATCATCTGCAAACCTGCTCACCCAACCTTCTAGCCCCTCCTCCAGGTCATTTATAAAAATGCCAAACAGCAATGGTCCCAAAACAGATCCTTGCAGAACACCGCTAGTAACTGCACTCCAAGATGAAGCTTTACCATCAACTACTACCCTCTGTCTTCTTCCAGCCAGCCAATTCCTAATCCAAACCTCCAACTCACCCTCAATGCGATACCTCCATATTTTTTTGCAGTAGCCTACCATGGGGAACCTTATCAAATGCCTTACTAAAATCCATATACACCACATCTACTGCTTTACCCTCGTCCACCTCCTTAGTCATCTTCTCAAAAAATTAAATAAGGTTTGTGAAGCACGACCTGCCCTTCACAAAATAATGCTGGCTATCCTTGATCACATTATTCCGATCCAGATGTTCATAAAACCTATCCTTTACAATTCTCTCTCAGACTTTGCCCACAACAGAAGTGAGACTCACTGGCCTATAGTTACTAGGGTTATCCCTACTCCTGTTCTTGAACAAGGGAACCACATTTGCTATCCTCCAGTCTTCTGGCACTATTCCTGTAGACAATGAGGACATAAAAATCAAGGCCAATGGCTCTGCAATCTCCTCCCTTGCTTCCCAGAGAATCCTGGGATAAATGCCATCAGGCCCAGGGGACTTATCTATTTTCACCCTTTCCAGAATTTCCAACACCTCTTCCCTACATACCTCAAAGCCAACTATTCTAATTAATTGTGACTCAATATTCACATCGGCAACAATTCAGGATAACCCAAAGTGTGTTAGAGCTGCTATTGTCATGTTGGAAACAGCAATCAATTTGCCCACAGCAGAATTCCACAAACATTGATGCAATGATGATCTAATTACCTGATTTAGTGATGCTCCAAAGAAAATGGGGTAGGATGCTGTGTGATCTGACTTGTTGAGATACAACATGAAGCAGTCAGAAAATTCTGCTACCTGAGAGCTGTGAGGACAGGACACCTATCTCACGGTGAAAAGCTCAACTCAAGCTTTGGAAAAGCAATCACCAAATTTGGCTGACTCACAAAATGAGAATGAACAAATACTAAAGTGGCCTGGAGAAATGTGAAGACAATGTCTCTTTAATTTTCTGTATTTTTAATTGTAGACGGAGCTGGAAAAATCATTGTCTGAAAGCCAGGAGTTGCTGATAGATTGAAAAACAAGTAACCTGACACTCATTGTCAGCACTGTTTACACAGCTGCCTGCTCAAGTAGTCGCAGGAGAAGGTGCAGATGAGCTGGAGCCAAGGACGTCTGCAAATTGAGATTCAGCTATCAACTACAAGCTGATTGGTCTGTAAACTAATGACCAATTATTGATGATAAAGACCTTCTATAAATCCATGAGACCAAAAGAAGAGAGCCATTTGCCCCCTCACGTTTGTTCTACCATTCAATAGAATCATGACTGATCAAACAATTCTTCAGCCTGAAAACAACGTGCAATTGTTTCTCAGGTACCTGAAGAGTTTGGGGTTGTGAATAGGATAGTAAGTAACCAAAAGATCACAGGAAGCTGTGATTGGTTTCTGTAGCAAAGCTCACTATCAAGTGATAATTTTCCTGATTCTGGGACTCACTGATATGCACTGGTAAGAATATCAAATGGAATGCTGGTATATCTTCTGAAGAAGAATTATATCAGATCTGAAGCATTAACTCTCTTCCACTTCTGTTGAGTTTCTCCAGCATTCTTTGTGTTTGTTTCAGGTCTCCAGCATCCACAGTATTTTGTTTCAATCTCTGGAGAACAGTTTGACAGGCAGCGACTTAGGTCAATCCATTTGATTTTAGAAATCTTCTCCTTTCCAAAGTTCCTTTCACACACAATGCTTGATCCTTTCTTCATGTCAGCCTTTACTAAATGAGAAAGGTCCAAAAGAAAACAATTGTCCACATGCCATTCTATCGACAATTTTTGGTGGTAGATGTGATCTCAGCTTATATCATGCCCACCGTATAACATTTCTTGAGAATATGTGGGGGCAGATGTTCGCAGGTAAAGGGAAGACTGAAAAATGGGAAGCCTTCAGAAATGAGATAACGAGAATCCAGAGAAAGTATATTCCTGTCAGGGTGAAAGGGAAGGCTGGTATGTATAGGGAATGTTGGATGACTAAAGAAACTGAGGGTTTGGTTAAGAAAAAGAAGGAAGCATATGTAAGGTATAGACAGGATTGATCGAGTGAATCCTTAGAAGAGTATAAAGGAAGTAGGAGTATACTTAAGAGGGAAATCAGGAGGGCAAAAAAGGGGCATGAGATAGCTTTGGCAAATAGAATTAAGGAGAATCCAAAGGGTTTTTACAAATACATTATGGTAACTAGGGAGAGAATAAGGCCTCTCAAGGATCAACAAGGCGGCCTTTGTGTGGAGCCGCAGAAAATGGGGGAGATACTAAATGAGTATTTTGCATCAGTACTTACTGTGGAAAAGGATATGGAAGATATAGACTGTAGGGAAATAGATGGTGACATCTTGCTAAATGTCCAGATTACAGAGGAGGAAGTGCTGGATGTCTTGAAATGGTTAAAGGTGGATAAATGCCCAGGACCTGATCAGGTGTACCCGAGAACTCTGTGGGAAGCTAGAGAAGTGATTGCTGGGTCTCTTACTGAAATATTTGTATCATCAATAGTCACAGGTGAGGTGTCGGAAGACTGGAGATTGGCGGACGTGGCACCACTGTTTAAGAAGGGTGTATAGACCAGTGAGTCTGACGTCAGTGGTGGGCAAGTTGTTGGAGGGAATCCTGAAGGACAGGATGTACATGTATTTGGAAAGGCAAGGACTGATTCAGGATAGTCAACATGGCTTTGTGCGTGGGAAATCATCGCGGGAAATCATGTCTCACAAACTTGATTGAGTTTTTTGAAGAAGTAACAAAGAGGATTGATGGGTGCAGAGTGGTAGATGTGATCTAAATGGACTTCAGTAAGGTGTTCGACAAGGTTCCCCATGGGAGACTGATTAGCAAGGTAAGATCTCACGGAAAACAGGGAGAACTAGCCATTTGGATACAGAACCGGCTCAAAGGTACAAGTCAGAGGATGATGGTGGAGGGTTGTTTTTCAGACTGGAGGCCTATGACCAATGGAGTGCCACAAGGATCGGTGCTAGATCCTCTACTTTTTGTCATTTACATAAATGATTTGGATGTGAGCATAAGAGGTACAGTTAGTAAGTTTGCAGATGACACCAAAATTGGAGGTGAAGTGGACAGCGAAGAGGGTTACCTCAGATTACAACAGGATCTGGACCAGATGGGCCAATGGGCTGAGAAGAGGCAGATGGAGTTTAATTCAGGTAAATGCGAGGTGCTGCATATTGGGAAAGCAAATCTTAGCAGCACGTATACACTTAATGGTAAGGTCCCAGGGAATGTTGCTGAACATAGAGACCTTGGAGTGCAGGTTCATAGCTCCTTGAAAGTGGAGTCGCAGGTAGATAGGATAGTGAAGAAAGCATTTAGTATGCTTTCCTTTATTGGTCAGAGTATTGAGTACAGGAGTTGGGAGGTCATGTTGCTTGCTGTGCAGGATATTAGTTAGGCCACTGTTGGAATATTGCATGCAATTCTGGTCTCCTTCCTATTGGAAAGATGTTGTGAAACTTGAAAAGGTTCAGAAAAGATTGACAAAGATGTTGCCAGGGTTGGAGGATTTGAGCAATAGGAAGAGTTTGAACAGGCTGGAGCTGTTTTCCCTGGGGTGTCGGAGACTGAGGGGTGATCTTATAGGGGTTTACAAAATTATGAGGGGCATGGATAGGGTAAATAGGCAAAGTCTTTTCCCTGGGGTCGGGGAGTCCAAAGCTAGAGGGCATAGGTTTAGAGTGAGAGGGGAAAGATATAAAAGAGACCTAAGGGGCAACTTTTTCACACAGAGGGTGGTCCGTGTATGGAATGAGCTGCCAGAGGAAGTGGTGGAGGCTGGTACAATTGCAACATTTAAGAGGCATTTGGATGGGTATCTGAATAGGAAGGGTTTGGAGGGATATAGGCCGGGTGCAGGCAGGTGGGACTAGATTGGGTTGGGATATCTGGTCAGCATGGACAGGTTGGACTGAAGGGTCTGTTTCCATGCTGTACATCTCTATGACTCTATGATTCCAAGTGGGCTGGATCTTGTAACATCACCAGAAGAATCTGATTGCAAATGCACACAGTCTTTGACATGTGCCCTTTGGGATTTGCATAAAACATGGCAGTGACTAAACAAGCACAATAAATATCAGGGATGAGGATTGAGTGCAGTATTGGCAGCGATGCTGGAAGCGTGCATTGTACACTTGCAAAATGAAAACTTTTAACAGTGTCAGCAGGCCAACTTTTTTATTTTTTTGATTATTCAGGCCAATGGGCAGCATTTGATGTTCTTTACCACAAAGAATATGATAAGTAACAGCAAAGTACAGTGTACAGTTTTGGTATTCTTACTTGAGAAAGTATGTATTGGCACTAAGGAGCTTCATTAGATTGATTTCAGAATTAAAAGTGTTGGCTTATGAGCAGAGATTGAATAGACTGGGTCTATACTTACTAGCATTTAGAAAAATGCGGGGAGATTTTATCGGAACAGATGAAATTATGAATGGAATAGATAAAATAGAAGCAAGGAGGTTCTTTCCAATAATGGCTGAAACTAGAACTAAGGGTCATAGCCTCAAAATAAGAGGGACCAGATTCAGGACTGAGCTGAAAAGAAACTTCTTCACCCAAAGGGTTGTGTATCTGTGGAATTGCCTGCCCAGTGAAGCAGATGAGACTACCTTTTTAAATGTTTTTATGACAAAGATATATTTTTGAACTATAAAGACCATAAGACATAGGAGCAGAAATTAGGCCATTCAGTCCATCGAGCCTGCTCTGCCATTCAATCATGGCTGATATGTTTCTCAACCCCATTTTCCTGCTTTCTCTCCATAACCTTTGATCCCTTTTACAATCGAGAAACTATCTTCCTCCATCTTAAATATACTCAATGAGGGGGAATTGAGGAATTAAGAGTTATGCGGAGTTGGTGTGTTAATGGAGCTGAGTCTACAAAAAGTCTTTAATGGCAGAGCAGGCTCGAGGGACCAAACAGCCTACTCCTGCTCCTATTCTTTAACATCCTATGAATGTGAAGATGAGAATAAGGTTGGTAAGATTAAGGAACAATGAATGAATAAAGATACTGAGGTTCTAGTTAAGAATAAAAGAGAATTTTATTTTGGACATAGACAACTTGATTCAATTGAATTTCTTAATCAATGTAAAGAGTGTAGGGGCATTCTTAAGAAAGAAATCAGAATGCAAAGAGGGTATATAAGATAGCATTGATAGATAAAGTTAAGGATAATCCAGAGATTCTACAAATACATTAAGAGCAAGAGAGTAACTAGAGAGAGAGTAGGACCTCTTAAAATGAAGGAGGTTGCCTTTGTGTTGAACCCCAGGAGATGGGAGAGATGCTTAATGAATATTCCACATCAGTTTTTACTGTGGTGAAAGAACTGGAGTCAAGAAAAGGTAGTGAAATAAACTTTGATGTTTAAAAACGGTTCACAGACCTCCAGTCCAAAGAGTAACCCTCCACCATTACAGAAGAGGAAGTTCAGGAGGTCTTAGAGAATATAAAGTTGGACAAACATCTGGGACCTGATGCAATGCAACCCAGATTTTGCGTCACGTCTAGACAGGGTGGTTAAAAAGACATTTAGTGTGTTTCCCTTCATTACTCAGTCCTTTGAGTATAGGAATTGGGACATTATGTTGAGGCTGTATAGGATATTGGTGAGGCCTTTTCTGGAATATTATGGCCAGTTCTGGTTGCCCAGTTATAGGAAGGATATCATTAAACCGGAGAGGGTTCAGAAGAGATTTACCAGGATGCTGCCAGGCAGGGAAGGTTTGAGTTATGAAGAACAGCTGGGACCTTTTGCACTGGGGCATAGGAGATTGAAAGGTGATCTTACAAAAGTTTACAAAATAATGAGGGGTGCAAATAGAGTTAATTGTGGTTGTCTTCTTCCTAGGATGGGGAATTTCAAGAGTAGGGATCACATTTTTTAGGTGAGAGGAGAGAGATTTAAAAAAGACATGAGAGGTAATTTTTTTTTTACACAGATGATGGTTTGCATGCGGAATGAACTTCCTGAGGAAGTGGTGGATATGGGTACATTTACAAATGTTTGAAAGACATTTAGATAAGTACATGAATAGGAAAGATTTGGAGGGATGTGGGTCAGGGGCAGGCAGGTGGGACTAGTTTCGTTTGGGACTATGTTCGATATGGACTAGTTGAACAGAAGGTTCTGTTTCCGTGCTTTGTTTCTATCGAAAAAAGAAGCAAAGACATTGCTGAAGAAGCTCAGATATCTGGTAGCATTTGCAGAGAGAAATACAGTTAACATTTTAAGCCCAATACAGTTTCTTTAGAACTTCTGAAGAGTGAATATTGCCAAACTTGCTGGAAGTTTTCCATCTGAAGTATCACTGAACATGACTTTGTATCTCTGAATGTATTTTTCTCTGAACTTAATTTCTTTTACTGGTTTATTTTGTCTCAGAAACCTTCTCAAGCATAGCTTGTTTTCACATGGCACTCAATTCCATTAGATCAAATCTGGCATTGAGTCCACTTTGATTACACAACCTGGTCAACTAGCCACCAAATTCATCAATTGTTTTGTTTCTGCCTTGGTTACACGGTCCTTTCTGTGACGTCTTAAACCCATTTGTTGGAATAAGGTTTACATATTTTAATTCAGATTATTGTTGCAAGGTCACTTCCAATTAGTTATGCTTGGTATCTCATCCTCTCTGTTTAAGCTTGGCTTACGATCTTAAAATCCTTTTCTTTTTATCTATCATGCATGGCTTGATGTCTTCAGAAACTCCCCACAAAAATTCATCAATGTGCATCAGAAAGATCTCAACAGAGTACTGTGAATGTTGGAAATCTGACAGAAACCATATAGTGCTGGAGAAACTCAGCAGATCTGACAGCATCTATGGACAAAAAAACGAATGTTAATATTTCAAGTCTGAAATGTTTCTTCAGAAGAAAAGTTGGACTGGACTCAAAATGTTAACTCTGCATCTATTTCCACAGATGCTGCCAGACCTGCTGAGTTTCTTCTGCACTTTCTACTTGAACCACATCATAAAGATTTTTCCAAATTTCTGCTTGTGGAACCAGTAAAACAGGATGTCCAATGATCCTTGTTGACAAAATTAACTTGGTTTCTTTCTCACAGATGCTGCTGGACCTACTGAGTTTATCTAGCAATTTCTGCTTTTGTCTGTGAAAAATATCATTCAAGTGTCTATTTCTCTGCCAATGATGCTGCCAGGCCTGCTGAGTTTCTTGAGCAATTTGTATTTAATTTCTGATCTCCAGTATCTGCAAAACCTTTGATTCATTCTAACTTCAACTAAGTACACTCTGCTTCCAACCAGGCTGACCTAACTCAGGACTACAGTTTTGGATGTACATTCTTGGCAATATGTTGCTCAAAGAATCAAGAAAATCCTCAGGTTCACCTTTCCAACTGGAGGGGAATCAACTCAAATATCTCAATCACCATATCTCTCTTTGAAATCCCACAAGTCACTGGCCTGACCTTAGACCTCTGTATACTATGAGGAAGCATATTTCCATTAAATGTCTATCTGTGCATCACTCTAGCTGATCCCCATTGGCATCTCAGTATGTACACCAATTTCTTTCCAGCTTTCTAACTGCTTCTGTTTGTTATCTTTTGTCAACTTCTCTTCAAACTTGTCAGCAGCCACTGAAATATCTCAACATAAGATCATCTCCTTCTCACAGCTATCGTGGGTCTGGTGTATGGTCCTTGTTACTGTTAGACTATAACCTCCACTCCACTTCATTCTGAAGTAATACTGCAAAATCTTCTCACCTTCTGACATTAAATTTTTTTTTTTGCCAATCAATTACATTTTCCGATAGCAATGTTAATTTCGGAACATGTACAATGTTTTCTGGTTCCCACACCTTTACTACATGTTGCCAAACCATCGATCACATCATATGTCCTTCGTTTTGCAAATTTAGCCAATGTTTGTTGTACTTGCTGGTGGTTTTCCCTGCTCTCCCTCTAATAATGCCATCTTTCCATTCATGACCCCTTCTGGCAGCAATGATAATTCAGTGCTGTCTTCTTTGTAATCATTCTCCAGGAGAAACAAAGCTTTTTCTTGTTCTTGTGCCTCACCAGTCAGTCCTTTATCTGCGATAATCAGGTGTTCAGAATTGTTCAAGAAAAGAAGGACATTGGTGCCTCATGACATTCAGATTGACCTTGAGGGGTACATTTCATCAGTTTGATAGATGTGTTGTAAAATTACTGTCCTTCCATCAGTTCAGTTATGAGGGAATAAAGTCCTCCTTTACTTTTCTAACCTTGTCAACCTCCAGGTGAGCAAGCATTGAAATCCTGCTTGGAAGGGGATAGAGAGACAGTGGGAGGTCACTCAAATTGCTTTTGGATAAAAATAAAATATGATATCACAGGAAAATGGGCAGGTGACAGGTGTATTTTACTCATTTCCCTTGACTTTTAAAGACTAGGGCATTTACTGCAAAGCTTCATTCAAGTTTTAAAAAAAAGTTTATGATCTGAAACAAATTGAGTGCACTAGGGTATATTGGTCAAATAAAAATGAATTAATTGGGATAAATAAAGTTGACAGTGTAAACACCGTGTCTTTCTTGTTTTTAAAAACTGAAACAACTGTGGATGCTGTAAAGCAGATGTAAAAACAAAATTACTTGAAAAGCTCAGCAAGTCTGGCAGCATCTGCGGAGGGAAATCAGAGTTAATGTTTTGGGTCCAGTGAACCTTCAAAGGTTGACCTGAAATGCTAATTGCGATTTCTCTCCACAGATGCTGCTAGACCTGCTGAGCTTTTCCAGCAACTTCTATTTTTGTTTCTTTTTGGTTTTGTGCAAGAGACTAAAATTGGAACCAGTGTTTTAAAAAATTTTAGACTTAGACTTCGTACAGTGTGGAAACAGGCCATTTGGCCCAACCAGTCCACTTACCCTCCGAAGAGTAACCCACCCAGACTTATTTCCCTCTGAGTAATGCACCTACCACTATGGACAATTTAGCATGGCCAATTCACCTGACCTGCACATCTTTGGACTGTGGGAGGAAACCAGAGGAAACCCACGCAGACATGGGGAGAATGTGCAAACTCCACATAGGCACGGGGAGAACATACAAACTCCACACAGACAGTCACCCGAGGCTGGAATCGAATCTGAGACCCTGGTGCTGTGAGGCTGGAGTGCTAACTATTGTCGCACATTTTGAGAAGCAAGTGTCCTAACACTCAAGGTAAGCTGAATAGCTGCTTGAGCAAGCAACAGCTAAAGTTCTGATTGCAGATAAACTGGTGCTGAAATGTTCTGGATTCAAATGAAAATGAGAAGGTGTCTGGTTTCTAGATTGGTGACCAATTATTGACAACAAAAGCCTTTTGCCTGTCAACAACCATGTGATTGGTTCTCAAGTAACTGAACAGCACGGGTTTGGGAACAAGATAAGTGAGAAGTGATTAAATCTGCACCAACAAGAAGAAGCCATTCCATTCTCTGCAGTAAGCCACTTGAAACTGGAAGATAACCAAGTTTTCTTTCCTTCAGTTTCTGTAAGCTGCAATTTTTAGTTAAGAAGTTGAGGATCTTTTATAAATGGATGAGCTGCATGCTGTAAATTTTATAAATATTTTGTAAAAAGATCCAGAAGAGGCCTCCTGATCAGCAAGAATCAACTCAACAGATCTTGTGAACAAAGACAACTGAACTGCTTTCCAGTTTTTCTACCCTCTGTCCATGCTTTTTATAGGCCCTGTCTATGTTTATCCATCTGTGTAAAGGGGAGTTTAATAAGAGAATTAGAGTTTTAATTAAGGTGGGAAAGTCCACGGAACCTGATGAGATCTATCCCAGCATACTGATGGAGGCAAGGGTGTAAAATGCTGGGGCCTTGTATGAAGTCTTTATATCCTCATTAATAACAGGAAGGATCCCAGAGGACTGGAGAACAACCAATGATGTTCCTTTGTTTAAGAAGAGCAGCAGGGATAATCTGGAAAATTGCAGTGAGGTGAGCCTTACATCAGTGATGGGGGAATTATTGAAGAAGATTCTCAGTGACAGGATTTGGAAAAATGTGCACTTATTAGCAATAGGCAGCATCGTTGGGTGTGGGGAAAGTCATGTATCACAAACTTCATTGAGTTTTTTGAGGAAGCACAAAAGATGAGGGCAGGGTGGTGGATGTTGTCAGTATAGACTTTAGCAAGACCTTTGACAAGGCCCTCATGGCAGGTTAAGAAGGTGAAATCACATGGGATCCCACATTGAGCTGGTAAGATGGAGACAGAACTGACTTGATCATAGAAGATAATGGTGGAAAGATGTTTTGCTGACTGGTGATCTTTGAACAGTGCTGGGACCTCTGGTGTCTGTAATATATAAATAATGATTTGGAGGACAATGCAGGGGCCATGATTAATAATTATTAATCTGGATGACACAAAGGTTGGGGGGGCTGCAGATAGTGAGGAGGATTGCCAGAGGATGCATCACGATTTAAATAGGCTGAAGATTTGGGTGGAGAAATGGAAGATGGAGTTCAATCTGAACAAATGCAAGGTGATGTATTTTGGAAGATTTTAATGCAAGTGGGAAGTATACAGTAAATGTCAGAACCCTTAGAAACTTTAACATAGAGAGGGATCTAGGCATACAGGTACACTGTTCCCTGTAAGCAGTAACACAAGTGGATAAGGTGGTCAAGAAGGCATATAGAATGCTTGCACTCATTAGTCAGGACATTGAAATCCCGAGGACACTCTATGCACTTTCCACCCTAAAGTGATTCTTCCAAATGTTGTATAACATGGAGGAGTACTGATTCATTAGGCGAGGAAGGACAGTACGTGGTAATCAGCAAGAGGTTTCCTCGTCCATGTTTAACCTGATGCCATGAGACTTCATGGGGTCTGAAGTTAATGCTGAGAACTCCGAGGGCTACTCCCTTCCAACTGTACACCACCTGCTGATCATACAATTATAAAATCCCTACAGTGTGGCATTTGGCCCAACAAGTCCACACCGATCCTCCAAAGACTAATCCACCTAGGCCCATTCCCCTATCCTATTACTCTACATTTACCCCTGACAAATGCACCTAACATGCACATCCCTGAACACTATAGGCAGGACATATCCGGGGATGGTGATGGGGGATTAGATTAGATTACTTACAGTGTGGAAACAGGCCCTTCGGCCCAACAGGTCCACACCGCCCCGCCGAAGCGCAACCCACCCTACCCTTACATCTACCCCTTACCTAACACTATGGGCAATTTAGCATGGCCACTTCACCTGACCTGCACATCTTTGGACTGTGGGAGGAAACCGGAACACCCAGAGGAAACCCACGCAGACACGGGGAGAATGTGCAAACTCCACACAGTCAGTTGCCTGAGGCGGTAATTGAACCCCAGTCTCTGGCGCTGTGAGGCAGCAGTGCTAACCACTGTGCCACCGTGCCGCCCGTGGCTACTAGGATATATGATTCCAGGAGTATGACTATGTCAGGCTGTTGCCTGAATTGTCTGTGAGACAGCTCTCCTAATGTTCACCCCCAGGTGTGAGTAAGAGAGACTTTGCTGGGTAAACAGAGCTATTTTAAAATTAATGCCAGGTAGGACATCTGGTTTACTTCTTTGTTGATACTTCATTACCATAATACAACTGAGTGGCCCGCTAGGCCATTTCAGATGGCAGTTAACAGTCAATTGGTGTGGATCTGACATCACATGTAGGCCAGACAAGGTGAGGATGGCAGATTTACTTTCCTGAAAGGGAAGGCATTAGTGAATGAGAAGAGTTTTCCCCAAATGATCATTTCTTGGTCATCTGTAGACTCGTAATTCCAGACATTTTTTAAAATGGAATTCAAATTCAAATTCCATCATCTGCTGTAGAAGGATTCGAACCCAAATCCCCAGTATTTTGGCTGCTTTTTCTAAATTATTGGTCTCATAATAGTACTGCTAAGCCATCGCCTCCTCCACCAGGTCCATACGCTCCATGATTAAAGGGACTTTTGAATGCTGTGGTCATTACTACAATATCCTTAAAATCGTCAGTGATAAGTTCCCCTTCTTATTATCAGCTAAGGATTGAACCAACTCCTCCAGGCCAGTTCCTATCCATTTCTTCACTACTTTGTGTAAAATCTCTTTTTTTCTTGACTATATATTATTGCAGACAACTAAGTCTGGTTGTCATGGCTACGAACTGCAAGACTAACTTACTATTGTCCTGTCACAAGCCTTCAAATCCACTGCTACAGATTCATTGAAGCCTCTTTCTAAAGGTAGTCACTACACACCGTGATGGTGTCCTATGTATATTACATTTATCATCATCCCTATGTCCTCCATCTTTTACGAGGTTTTTTTAAGCTGTGAGGAGATGAATGGTTTGAGGTTGAGTTTGATTTATTGTTGTCACATGTACCAAGGACCAGTGAAAAGTGTTGTGTTGTGTGGTATCCAGGTAGATTGTACCATACTAAGTACACCAGGGTAGCAGAACAGAGTGCAGAATACAATGTTACAGCTGCAGAGAAGGTGCAGAGGAAGTGAGAGGTCAGAATGAATATTTCAAAAGTCCATCCAAAAGACTAATAACAGTGGGGAAGAAGTTGTTCTTGAATTTGTTGGTATGCGTATTCAAACTTTTATATCTTTTGCCTGTTAGAAGAGGGTGAAAGAGTATAATCTGGGTGGGATTATGTTGGTTGCTTTCCCAAGGCAGTGGGATGTAAAGATGGAGTCAATGGAGCTTTGTGTAATGGACTGAGCTCTATTCACAGCTCTCTGTAGTTTCCTGTGGTATTGGGCAGAGCTGTTGCCATACCACGCGATGATACATCTTGAAAGGATGCTTTTTATAGTGTATCTAAATAAATTGGTAAGAGTCCTTGTGGATCGTTGAATTTCCTTAGCCTCCTGAGGAAGTAGATGCATTGTTGTGCTTTCTTGATCATCGTGTCGACATGGATGGACTAGGGCAGGTTGTCCGTGATCATCAAGCCCAGGATTTGACGCTCTGGAGCATCTGTGTCTCAGCACCATTGATGCTGATGGGGGTGTGCCCTCCACTCCACTTCCTGAAGTCAGTGACTAGCTCCTTTGTTTGAATTAGCTTTATTGTCATGTGTTCTCAAATGAGTGCATGGAGAAGTTTACAAATCACCACATACAGCACCACCTTAGATGCAAAGGTACGTCGGTACCTCTTCAGTTTTACTGATGTTGATACAGAGATTGTTGCTGGGAGAGATCGAACAAATCACTAATGCAGTTTTAAAATAATTAACCGTTTTTCTCTTTAAATGCCCTTTCCCAAAGCGATTAACACTTCTTTAATATTTTGATTAGAGAATTAGGTCTTGATAAAGGAATATGAGCATTTCCAAATTGCATACATTGGAAATGCTGCTCCCTTATTGTTGAGCAAACTTCACCATAGAAAACCTGGGCCTTCATTTCATACTACAGCTCTGCTGATAAAATGGTTTATTCCTGCTATTTTACTGGAATTATCACACTATTCATTGACTTTCATCGAATTACTTCATCCCCAAACCAGAAAAAATATGCAAAACTATCAAATACCTTAATGGTACGGTGGCTCAGTGCTGCCTCACAGCGCCAGTAACCCAGCCTCGATTCCAGCCTCAAGTGACAGTCTGTATGGAGTTTGCACATTCTCCCCATGTCTGCGTGGGTTGTCTTCAGGTACTCCGGATTCCTTCCAAAGATGTACAGGTTAGGTGAATTGGCCATGCTAAATTGCCCGTAGTATTCAGGGATGTGTAGGTTACGTGCATTAGTCAGGGGTAAACATAGGGTAGGGGATTTGGTCTGGGTGGGTTATTCTTCGGAGATTTAGTGTGGACTTGTTGGGCTGAACAGATTCCATTTCTTCTAATTCTTACTTGAAGCCATACTAGAACATAGAATTAGAACACAGAACATAGAACATGGAACAGGACAGCATAGTACAGGCCCTTTGGCCCCTGATGTTGTGACAATCTTTTGTTCTACTCTAAGGTCAAATTAATCATTTTAATATCTTCCACGTGCCTATCCAAGAGTCGCTTAAATGTCCCCAGTGTACTGTTTAAGGAATCTGCATAACATTTTATCCAATCCACCCCACACAGGGAGGGACAATGGCACAGTGGTTAGCACTGCTGCCTCACAGTGCCAGAGACCCAGGTTCAATCCCTGCCTCGGGCAACTGTCTGTGTATTGTTTGCATGTTCTCCGTGTGGGTTTCATTTGGGTGCTCTGGTTTCCTCCCACAGTCCAAAGTTGTGCCAGTTAGGTGAGTTGGCCAGGGTAAATTGCATGTAGTGTTAGGTGAAGGGGTAAATGTAGGGGAATGGGTCTGGGTTGGTTGCTCTTTGGAGGGTCGGTGTGGACTTGTTCGGCCAAAGGGCCTGTTTCCACACTGTAAGTAATCTAATCATAATCTGGAAGTGTATGCATTGTCCAACATTATTGAATGAATCGATGAGTCAAACATTCTTTGCTGGCCTGAAGTACAATTCCTTCTGTTGCATAAGTCCCTGTCCAAATGTGAGAGGAGCTAGATGACATGTAGTCTGAAACAGAGAATCTAATCATTACCCCTTTACATACAATGGCACTACCATCACTGAATCCTCCAATATCAACATCTTTAGACTTGGAGGTGCTGGTGTTGTACTGGGGTGGACAGAGTTAAAAATCACACAACACCAGGTTATAGTCCAACTGGCTTATTTGGAAACACTAGCTTTTGAAGCGCTCCATCTTCCTCACCTGATGATTTTGAGCTACATACTTGGAATTACGATTGACCAGAAATTGACGTGAACTCCCAAAAGGTGAAAGTGGGTATTGCAAATACTGGAGATTAGAGTCAAGATTAGAGTGGTGCTGGAAAAGCACAACAGGTCAGGAGCATCTGAGGAGTAGGAAAATCAATGTTTTGGACAGAATTTTCTTTATTTTTTTTATTTTAGAAGTATTTTAGAAAACTAGTACGATTACAACATTTAAAAGGATCTGGATGGGTATATGAATAGGAAGGGTTTAGAGGGATATGGGCCAAGTACTGGCAAATGGGACTAGATTAGGTTAGGATATCTGGTCAGCATGGATGAGTTGGACCAAAAGGTCTGTTTCAGTGTTGTCCATCTCTATGACTGTATAATTGACCATGAATTCATTTTCATCATGAGCCTCTTAATGGTGGATTTTTATTGAATTCAAATTGCAGCATCTGCTGAGGCAAGATTAGAAACAAAGTCCCCACAAGATTACCTGGATCTCTCGATTAACACTCCAGTGATAATACCATGAGGTCATTACTTGTTTTGCTGTAATATATGAAAATCAGTATATGTATAATACATATATAGAACTCACTATGTGAGGGAATACTCCCTAGATGGGTGCAGCTCCAAGAACACTCAAGGAGCTTGACAAACATCTGATTGATTGGCATCACATCCAAAAAAACATTCACTCCCTCTACCACCAACACTCAGTAGCAGCACTGCATACTATCGACAAGATGCACTGCAGAGGCTCACCAAGGTTCCTGGGACAGCACCTTCCGAAACCCACAACTACTTCCATCTTGAAGGACAAGGGCAGCAGATACATGGGAACACCACTACCTTCAAATTCCCCTCTAAGTCATTCCCCATCCTGACTTGGAAATATATCGCCATTCTCTCCTCAATGGCATCATGGGTCAACCTACAGCATGTGGACTGCAGCCATTCATGAACTTACATCTGTTTAGATAATTTCAAAGACTCTGGGCTGAATATTCCATTTTGTTTCTCAGTTGTATCGTGTTATTTTGGGGGTTTGCAGACTGAGGCTGATTGTGTTCTCTTGCTGTGTCTCACCAGAGTCATTTCAGTATTCACCCATCGCACCCATGGCATCCTTCACATCAAATGTTTGATCCCCTCTCACCACATAGTCTTCCTGGAATAACTTTATCATTCAGCAGATAGCTGCAGAAACACTGGCATCTCTTCAGTTTATTCCCATCTTTAGAAGGTATTTGTGCTCATTTAATGAATTTGATAAGAGGAGACTGAAAGTTAATAAGGTAAATGGGATGTAAACATGATGATTAACATGTGTTAAGCCCTATCTCCTTCATCAAAATAGTCAAATTGGATCACAAGGAGTGCATGTGGCTTAGTGGTTAGCACTGCTATTTCACGGCACCAGAGACCCTGGTTTGATTCCAGCCTCAAGACTGAGTAGAGTTTGCATTTTCTCCCTGTGTCTGTATGGGTTTCCTCCCACAGTCCAAAGGTATGCAGGTTAGGTGGATTGGCTGTGCTAAGTTTTCCACAGTGTACAGGGATGTACAGGCTAGGTGGGTGAGCCATGGCAAATACAGGGAGAAAGTGGGACTAAATGGGATGCTCTTTGGAGAGTCAGTGTGGACTTGATGGCCCAAATGGCCTGCTCTTGTACTGTTGGGATTCAATGGTAAAAGCCCAC
This sequence comes from Chiloscyllium punctatum, assembly GCF_047496795.1. NCBI lineage: Eukaryota > Metazoa > Chordata > Chondrichthyes > Orectolobiformes > Hemiscylliidae > Chiloscyllium > Chiloscyllium punctatum. Next base: position 80,311,936 of record NC_092763.1, read on the forward strand.
ACAAGAGAGCTATCCAGGCCTGGGTCCAATGTCTCATGTGAGAGATGTCATCTTTAAAGGTACAGCAATCTTCTAGCACAGTGCTGCTTGAAGCAACAACACAGATATTCAGCTCAGATCTTTGCAGTTGGTCCTGAGCCCACAGCTTTCAAACTCAGAACTGAGAATGCTACCCACTGAGAAGCACCGAAAACACATGTGACAGCTCAGTGATCCTTAGCAGAAGTGTTTAAATGAGGTATAATCGTTAACCTCAAAGTAAAATCAAATTACCATGAATGTTAGGAATCAGAGAAGATCACTGTCACATGAACAACGTCTCTGTATAAAGAAACAGGGCGAATAATTTAGGTTGCTGGCCCTTCATCAAAATATCAACAATCTCTGCTTTGGTCACATCATTTCAGGGGAGAGCTTTTTTTTCTGGAACTTGGATGTCACAATCTGGTAAAAAAATCCCCTGAGTGGAACTGGAATAGTCCTTAATTGTGCAAAGGCTGTGTAATTTAACTTTCTGTTTTTTAAAAACAATTGGGGATTGAAATGAGAAGGAGCTGTTTTAGAACCAGTGCTTGAAATGGTCACTGAATGCTTTGAAACACATCAGTTTACACCGTGATTGCAATAGGTTTCAATAACAGTCTGAACAAGTTAACTTGGATCAGGGTTGTAAATGTTTCAAAACCAAGGAGTGCACTGATGCATCTTGTGTTGGTGATAAGAAGTTGATTGGTCCACTCTGTCATCATTTATCAATGACAGAGATCCTTTTGCCATCACCTGTGTGATTAGTTCTCAGGTAATTGAACAGCTTGGAGCTGGGAGCAAGTTACAGAGAAAGAACTATTCAGTTTTTTTTTCCCAGCTTGGGAATAATCTCTCTGTTCTCTGCAGTCAAAACTCATTATAAACCTGAAGAAAACCAATTTTTCCTTCCTGCAATAATCATTGTCAGCTGTAACCTTTAACCAAAAAGTCAGAGATTTCTTAAAAGTGAACCAGTGATTTATGTCTCTTAGGATCCAATAGAAGCATCTGGAGAATGTTAATTGAAGCAGCATGTTGGCCAGTAGAAGAGTTGCAAATTGATCACCTTGCAAAGTGAAATGAGGACCAACAAACTGTCTTTCCTGTCTATCCCCTTTATCCATAACATCATTTTTTCAGTGGCAGTTTCAGTGGGAAGAGCGACAGTAAAGACCAGGGGCAGGATGGGAAGGTAAATTTAAAGTATAAAATTTTACCTGGTGTATTGGCAGAGTGCAAGCTGAGCAGGAGCCGACATGAACTGCTGTGTAAGTGAAGTTATACATTTGGGCAGTTTGCTTTACCCAAAGCATGACTTGGATAGTGTCTCCAACTCATCCTCCTCCTTGAACCAAAAGATAAATGTTCTATTTGCCATATTGGTAAGGTGACTAGTTCTTATTTTTTTCAGCTCTCAGTAGTCTCAATGGGAATTTAGAATAGTGGGAATGGAGGTTAGGGCAATTGAATGTTCCTCCTGCAGAATGTGGGAATGTACAGAACGTGGGTCACAACTAGTGTCCCTGCTGAGTTCTTCAGTGGGAAGTGCACCCAACTCTAGCTCCTCGAAAACCATATTAGGAAACTGGAGCTGGAGCTGGAAGAATTTTGGTGCATGTGGTAGGTGGAAGGGGTTATTGAGAGGAGTTACAGGGAGATAGTCACATCTCAGGTACAAGAAGAAGATAGATGGGTTGCCGTCAGGGGACGGAAATGGAACCGGCAGGCAGTTCAGGATGCCCTGTGGCCATTCCCCTCAACAACAAGTACATTATTGGGGGGAATGGCTTACCAGGTGTAAGCAATGGAGCACAGGTCTCTGGCACAAAGTCTGTCCCTGCTGCTCAGAAGGGAAGGGGAAAGAGAAGCAGAGCATTAGTCATTGGGGACTCTATGTTTCAGGGGACATAGGTTCTGTGGGAATAAGAGAGACTCACAGTGTGTTGCCTCCCAAGTGCCAGGATTTGTGATGTCTCTGATCATGTTTTCGTGTTTCTTGAGAGGGAGGGGGAGCAGCCTCAAGTCGTGGTCCACATGGGCACCAACGTCATAGGTGGGAAGAGAGATGGGGATTTAAGACAAAAATTCAGGGAGCTAGGGTGGAAACTTAGAGCTAGAATAAACAGAGTTATTGTCTCTGGTTTGTTGCCTGTGCCACGTGCTAGCGAGGTGAGGAATAGGGAGAGAGAGAAGTTGAACACGTGACGACAGGGATGGTGCAGGAGGGAGGGTTTTGGATTCCTGGATAATTGGGGCTCTTTCTGGGTTAGGTGGGACCTCAACAAACAGGATGGTCTTCACCTGAACATGAGGGGTACCAATATCATTGGGGGGGGGAGATTTGCTAATGCTCTCCACATGCATTTAAACTAATTCAGCAGGGGTATGGGAACAAGTATACAGGAGGATGAGAGCAGTGAGGTCAGAAATGATATTTCAAGATTGTAAGAAAGCAGGGAAGACGTTGCTTTGAAGCGTGTCTACCACAATGCCAGGATCATCCAGAATAAGGTGGGTGAACTTGCAGTGGGAGTTGGTAGCTGGGATTTCGATGTTATGGCCATTTCAGAGACATGGGTAGAGCAGGGACAGGAATGGGTATTGCAGGTTTTGGGATTGAGTAAGAACAGAGAAAATGGTAAAAGAGGGGGTGGTGTGGCACTGTTAGTCACAGACAGTATTACGGCTGCAGAAAGGAGGTGTGAGGACTCTTCCACTCAGATAGTATGGGCTGAGATTAGAAACAGGAAAGGAGAGGTCACCCTTTTAGGACTCTTTTATAGACCTCCAAATAGTTCCAGAGATGTAGCGGAAAGGACAGCAAAGATGATTCTCGATAGGAGGAAGAGTGACTGGGTAGTTGTTATGGGGGCCTTTAACTTTCCAAATATTGACTGGGAATACAATAGTTCAAGTACTATAGATGGGTCGGCTTTTGTCCAATGTGTGCAGGAGGGTTTCCTGACACAGTATGTAGACAGGACAATAAGGGGCGAAGCCGCACTAGATTTGGTACTGGATAATGATGCTGGCCAGGTATTAAATTTGGAGTTAGGTGAGCACTTTAGTGTTGGTGACCACAATTTAGTTATGTTTACTTTAGCAATGGAAAGGCATAGGTATATACTGCAGGGCAAGAGTTATAGCTGGGGAAAGGCAATTATGATGTGATTAGGCAAGATTTAGTATGCACAGGATGGGGATGGAAACTGTAGGGCATGGGCACAATAGAAATGTGTAGCTTATTCAGAGAATAGCTATTGCATGTCCTTAATAAGTATGTACCTGTCAGGCAGGGAAAAGTTGTTGAGCGAGGGAGTTGTGGTTTACTAAAGAAGTTGAATCTCTTGTGAAGAGGAAGAAGAAGGCTTATGTTAGGAGGAGACATGAAGGTTCATTTAGGGTACTTGAGAGTTGTAAGTGAGCCAAGAAAGACTTCAAAAGAGAGCTCAGAAGAGCCAGGAGGGGACATGAGAAGTCATTGGCTGATAGGATCAAGGAAAACCCTAAAGCTTTTTATAGGTATATCAGATATAAAAGAATGATTAGAGTAAGATTAGGGCCAATCAAGGATAATAGTGGGAAGTTGTGCGTGGAGTCAGAGGAGATAGGGGAAACAATAAGTGAATGTTTTTCGACAGTATTCACACTGGAAAAAGACAATGCTGTTGAAGAGAATACTGAGATACAGGCTACTTGCCTAGATGGTGTTGAGGTTCACAAGGAGGCAATTCTGAAAATTTTGAAAATAAATAGGTCCCCTGAGCCAGGTGGAATTTATCCTAGGATTCTCTGGGAAGCCAGGGAGGAGATTGCAGAGCCTTTGGCTTTGATCTTTATATCGTCATTGTCTACCAGAGTGGAGACATCTCTCGTAATTATAGACCAGTGAGCCTTACTTCAGTTGTGGGTAAAGTTTGGAAAGTGTTAGATGAAATAGAATTTATATTCATCCAGAAAGGAATAAGTTGATTAGGGATAGTCAACACAGTTTTATGAAGGGAAAGTTGTGCCTCAAAAATCTTATTGAGCTCTTTGAGAAGACAACCAAACAGGTGGATGAGGGTAAAGCAGTTGATGTGGTGTATATGGATTTCAGTAAAGCATTTGATAAGGTTCTCCAAGGTAGGTTACTACACAAAATATAGAGGCATGCATTTAGGGTGGTTTAGCGGTTTGGATCAGAAATTGGCTAGCTGAAAGAAGACAGAGGGTGGTGGTTGATGGGAAATATTCATCCTGGAGTTCAGTCATTGGTGGTGTACTGCAGGGATCTGTTTTGGAACCACTGCTGTTTGTCATTTTTATAAATAACCTGGATGTGGGCATAGAAGATGGGTTAGTCAATTTGCAGATGACACTAAAGTCAGTGGAATTGTGGATAATGCTGAAGGATTTTGCAGATTATAGAGGGACATAGATAAGCTGTAGAGCTGGGCTGAAAGGTGGCAAATGGAGTTTAATGCAAAAATGTATGAGGTGATTCACTTTGGAAGGAGCAACAGGAATGCAGATTACTGGGTTAATGGTAAGATTCTACATAGTGTAGATGAACAGAAAGACCTTGGTGTCCATGTGCATAGATCCCTGAAAGTTGCCACCCAGGTTGATAGGGCTGTTAAGAAAACATACAGTGTGCTAGCTTTTATTGGTAAAGGGATTGAGTTTCGGAGCCATGAGGTCATGCTGCAGTTGTACAAAACTCTGGCACAGCCACATTTGGAGTATTGCGTACAGTTCTAGTCACCGCATTATAGGAAGGATGTGAAGGCTATGGAAAGGGTTCAAGATGCCTGGTATGGAGGGAAGGTTTTATGAGTAAAGGCTGAGGGACTTGAAGCTGTTTTCATGAGAGAGAAGACAGTTGAGAGGTGACTTAATTGAGATATATAAGATAATCAGAAGGTTAGATAGGTTGGGCAATGAAAGTTGTTTTGCTCGGATGGTGATGGTTAACATGAGGAGACATAGCTTTAAATTGAGGGTTGGTAGATATAGGAGAAAGTGAGGACTGCAGATGCTGGAGATCAGAGCTGAAAAATGTTTTGCTGGAAAAGCACAGCAGGTCAGGCAGCATCAAAGGAGCAGAAGAATCGACGTTTTGGGCCTGAAGAAGGGCTTATGCCCGAAACGTTTATTCTCCTACTCCTTTGATGCTGCCGGTTTGTAGATATAGGACAGATGTCAGAGATAGTTTCTTTACTCAGAGAGTAGTAGGGGTAAGAAACGGCCTGCCTGCAACAGTAGTAGACTCGCCAACATTAAGGACTTTTAAATAGTCATTGGATAGATAAATGGATGAAAACGGAATAGTGTAGGATAGATGGGCTTCAGATTGGTTTCACAGGTCATTGCGACATTGAGGGCCGAAGGGCCTGTACTGCGCAGTAATATTCTATATTCTATTTCACCTTGTCTCTCTCACTGCCTGTATGTGTAAGAGGAGCTTAAAATTGTGTTAGAATTTTAATTGGTAGTATTATCTACTTACGTTTATTACTGTTTACCTATCATGAGATTATGACTACTTGTAATAAATCATGATTCTTGCTTAATTACAAAAATCTGGCTCCTGCTTTCTCTGAATCTGCACCTGAAAGTTAGGTATACTGGGGAAACTTTGTGTACTTTATAAAGTCTTTATCCTTTCTGACACCCCCAGGAAGAGCAGGGTTCATACAAACATTGAAATGCCACTGGCCCATTTCTCTGCCTTCCCAGCAAGTGGGAAAATGACTTTCCTCCTGACCGGGAGAGCAACATGGCCGCCTGCCAAATGGCCTCCATCTGGGAGCAATTGCGGGCTTAGCTGGGGGCATGATGGTTCACTGAAAGTCATCCCGCTGCCTAACATCTCATCCCCTGCATCCTCCTCTCCACACAAACCTCAGCTCAATCCTCGAAAGCACTTCCCTTCCCGCTGCTTCGGTCCTCCACCACTGTGCATTTGTTTTACGCATCAACCTGACTAATGGCCTGTGGGGAACTGCCTAATTCTGCTATCCTCACCAGCGTTGGCTATGCATGACTCCAGACCCACAACAATATGATTGACTTTTAACTGCCTTCTGGAATGGGACTAGGAAACCACTCGGTTCAAAAGCTGCAAACAGGCCAAACAATAAGAGTCCCAGGCCAGAGGAGGTACAAACAGGAATAGGCCATTCAGCCCTCCAGCCTGCTTCAAACTTCAGTGGGGTCATCGTTGATCCAACATTCCTCACATCCGTTTTCCTGCCCTTCCTCCATAACTCTTGTTTCCCCAATTGGTCAAGAATTTATCGTTCTCAGCCTTAAATATCCACAATGACTCTGACGCCACAGCTCTCTGTTCCAAAGACTCACAACCCTCTGACAGAAGAAATTCCTCCTCATGTCAGTCTTAAATCAGTGCCTCTTTATTCTGAGACTGTGCCCCAGGTCCTAGACTCTCCCATGAGGGAAAACATCCTCCTAGCATTTCCCCTGTCAAGCCCCTTAAGAATCTGATATGTTTCAATAAGCTCATCTCTCATTTTTCTAAACTCCAATGCATACAATCCCAATCTGTTTAACCATTTCTCATAAAACAATCCCTCCATAACAGGAATCATCCTCATGAACTTTCTCTGAACTGCCTTAAATGAAATGATATCTTTCTTTAAACTCGGAACCCAAACTGCTCACAGTACTCCAGATGTGGTCTCACTAGCACCTTGTACAGTTGCAGTAAGATTTCCCTATTCATATACTCCAACCTCCTTGAAATTAGGCCCAACATTCCACTACCCTTCCTGATTAACTGCTATCCCTTTGCGCTAGCTTTCTGTGTTTTGTCCACAAGTATAGAGGGACCTTGATTATCTGACCGACACAGACGATGAGTATTTTGTCTGGATAATTTGAAATTTGGCTCATCGAATGCTGAATAACCGAGGTCCTTCTGTATCCCAAATCCCTTTGTGTTGCAGCTTTCTGAAACTTTTCTCTATTTAAATAATGTTCAGTTTTTTTGTCCTCCCTTCCAAAATGAGCAACTTCACATTTTCCCAGATGAGATTGATCTGAGCTTTCTCTCTGTGATGGTGAGGATTCAATGGCCCTTCAGGATACTTGCCCTGCCTCTATTTCTCTGCCCATTTCTCCAGACAGCATTTTCTTCTTCTAAAATGACTATGTGGAGGAGCCAGTATTGGACTGGGGTGGACAAAGTTAAAAATCACACGACACCAGGTTATAATCCAACAGTTGGATTTGGAAGTACAAATTTTCGGAACGCTGTTCCCTCATCAGGTAGCTAGCTATGAACAAGGGAGCAGTGCTCTGAAAGCTTGTACTGACAAACCAACTTGTTGGACTCCAATCTGGTGTTGTGTGATTCTTAATCTTCTTCTGAAGTGTCCCGCAACAACAGAAACAAGATCCATAATAAAACAAAACATCTCTTGGCAGTGTTACCAGGCAAACCTTGACAGTAGCCCATATAAGGAGAAATCAGTACAGGGAAAGGAACATGGATTTTGAAGAGGTTTTACAGAAGAATACACAGAGAAGGTGAAATGCTTTGAGAAGGTTCAGAACGTTAGGTCACTGTTATGATATGATTATAACTTGAATCCAGTGTCATTTGATGTGAGAGAAAAATGGTGTGAGTTTCTTTGAAGGAACTGATTTTGGTTCAAATCTTTGCCCAAGATCTATACTGTTGGCTTTACTTGCCATTGGCAAAGGGTTGTTTAGTTTAATTTGCTGGGGGCAAAATGACACAAACAGTCTGAGTTCAATCTCTGTACCCACTGGAATTGCCAGGCATGTGCTGTTTTAACAACCATAATGAGGACTGGTGGTGCTCAGGTTAATCTCAGTGTGCATTGTTGTTCTCTCTAATGAGAGAGTTCATAAATTCATACAAATAAGAGCAGAATGAGGCCATTTGGCCCATCGAGTCTGCTCTGCCATTCGATCATGGCTAATATGTTCCTCCCCACATTTTCCTGCCTTCTTCCCATATCCCTTGAACCCAATACCAATTAGAAATCTGTCTAATTCCTCCTTAAATTTACTCACTGTCTCAGCATCCTTTGCACTTTGGGGTAACAAATTCTACAAATTCACAACTCTCTTAGTTTCTCCTCAACTCTGTTTTAAATTTGCTGCCCCTTATCCTAAGACTATAACCACCTGTCCTAAATAAGGGACCAAACCTGGCACAACACTCCAGGTACGGTCTCAGCAACACCTTGTATAGTTGCATAGAGTGTGATCTATGATATCTTTCCTTCTCGAATCAGTTTCTGCTAAAACTGTAAGGTGTGAAGATAGCTCAGGTAAAATTATTTACACACCTTCTTCATTCATTCATTCACACCTCCTCGGACAGCATAACCTAGAAATGGCTGCCATCAATATGAATGGATGTTAACACACTTTATTCATATTTCCTGGCCATGTTATTAGTTATAGACAAAAAAAAACTGCAGATGCTGGAATCCAAGGCAGACAAGCAGAAGGCTGGGAGAACTCAGCAAGCCAGGCAGCATCGGTTATTAATCAGTATTGGTTCATAGGATTGAATTTTAATACAGTAATTGCTGAACGAATAGATTTGCATCATTGCATTGTCAATCTCATTAGATCTAATTTATTTTGATAGATGTCCAATTTTTTTAAAACACATTGCTCCGAACATAAACTTCTCACTAGCTTGACTAGAACATCTGCAGAAGTCTCATTCCAGACTCAAAATGTTAACTTCATTTCTCTCTTTGATGGATGCTGCTAGACCTGCTGACTTACACCAACACTTTCTGTGTTTATTTTCTTTCAACTTTCCAGTATTGTCGATGTTTTGCTTTTATTTGAATTTAAGGAGAAACTAGTTAAGGAAGAAAAGCAAAGGAAGATCTGTTGTTGTAATGAGATGAAGAGGAACAAATTACTGCAGATACTGGAAACTGTACTGAAAACAAAAATCATTGCGGGAAATCACAATGGGTCAGGCAGCATCCATGGAAGAGAGAGCAAGCTAACTTTTTGAGTCTAGACAACTCTTCAACAGAACATACAGAAACATCACCGCTCCATACAGAAACATCATCACTGGCACTGGAACGTGTCCAGCGGAGATTCACATGGATGATCCCTGGAATGACAGGTCTAGCATATGAGGAACGGCTGAGGATACTGGGATTGTATTCGTTGGAGTTTAGAAGATTAAGGGGAGACTTAATAGAGACGTACAAAATAATACATGGCTTGGAAAAGGTGGATGCTAGGAAATTGTTTCCGTTAGACGAGGAGACTAGGACCCGTGGACACAGCCTTAGAATTAGAGGGGGTCATTTCAGAACAGAAATGCGGAGACATTTCTTCAGCCAGAGAGTGGTGGGCCTGTGGAATTCATTGCCACGGAGTGCAGTGGACGCCGGGACGCTAAATGTCTTCAAGGCCGAGATTGATAGATTCTTGTTGTCTAGAGGAATTAAGGGCTACGGGGAGAACGCTGGTAAGTGGAGCTGAAATGCGCATCAGCCATGATTGAATGGCGGAGTGGACTCGATGGGCCGAATGGCCTTACTTCCACTCCTATGTCTTATGGTCTTATGGTCTTATAAAGAAACGTCCATGTTCGAGACGTCAGCCTGCTCTCTCCCTCTCTGTGGATGCTGCCTTACCCATTGTGATTTCCAACATGCTTTGTTCCCAGTGAAGAGAGATAGATGCAGGTTCATGTTGAATATAAATGCCAGCTTAGACCAATTGGTTCAGATGACCTATTTCTCTTTTAAATTTTACAGCTTTTAAATTCATTCATCAGATGTCACCTTCACTGGAGAGATCATAATTACTTATGCATGATCTAAACATTGAAAGAAAGGTCTCAATATTTCAAATCAAAATCATCCTTGCTAGTGGTTGGAGTCTTGATCTTCAAAGCACTTTGAGATTTTAATGGCATTATATTTTCTCCTGAGAGGACAATCGTCATTGTGCTTCAAACCTTCATTTCTTAAGTTCAACAAATTAAACTACAATGTAATAAATAAAAATAAGCATTGCTACATTTCTGAGCAGTGGTGTCATAGTGGTAATAGTGTCATTGTGGTAATAACAGAACTTGGAATTCCAAGGTCTGTCTTTATGCTCTGAGAATGTGGATTCAAATTCCACGCTGAGAGTTGTTCAGCGTAAAAGAAAATGCTAATGGGAAAGGCACCATGGTAGCTTATGCCTTGCAGCACCAAGTGCCCAGGCTTGATGCCTGTCTCTGGCGACTGTCTATGTGGAGTTTGCACATTCTCCCCATGTCTGCATGGGTTTCCTCCCACAATCCAAAGATGTGCAGCTAAGGTGAATTGCCCATAGTGTTTGGTGCATTAGTCAGGGGTAAATGTGTGGAAATGGGTCTGGGTGGGTTACTCCTTCGATGGTCAGTGTGGACTTATTGGGCCAAATGGCCTATTTCCACACTGTAGGGAATCTAATCTAAAGCTAGTCACAATGAAGTTATTTTAGAAACCCATCTGCTTCACTAAACTCTTTTCAGGAAGAAATTCTGCCCGTCTTCACCAAATTACGCATACCTTCAGACCTAGCGTAACATGGCAAGCTCTTAACTGCCCACCAAACTGACTGAGAGAAAGTGAGGACTGCAGATGCTGGAGATCAGAGTCAAAAAGTGCAGTGTTGGAAAAGCACCGCAGCTCAGGCAGCATCTGAGGAACAAGAAAGTCGATGTTTCAGGCATAAGCCCTTCAACAAAATGAGTGAGCAAGCATGTCATTTCAGAAGTGTCTGGGGATATGCAACAAATGCTGGTATTACCATGCCATGATAAAATAAAAGATAAAAAGTAGAGAGATTGTGCACTAAATTTAGCACTTAGCCCAATATTCTAAAATTTCTGTTTTCTGATATGAGGACAATCTCCCTTTGCAGCTTTTGATTATATCTTCAGCTTAGATCTTGCCGCACATGATACTTCCCGCTGTTATTTTTCTCATTCCTAAAATGCTTTATGTTTGAGTGAAAGCTTGATGAAATTAATCAAGGTTGTTTGTAGGAACTTGTAATCCGTTTTTATCTGAGGAATGATTAACCAAAAAAAAACAAGCTTAGAAGTTAATCATTTTGCATGGTTGAAAATTAAATGATTAGTTTATGTCCAGACAGTAATTGAACATAAATGTCTTTGCTCATATCTGGAAACTGCACTACCAGACTGATTAAAGGAAGATACTGGCTCCATCTTAAAACTGTTCATCATTAATGAAATAGTTTCAATTTTCAGCACACAATAGCTTTCTCATAGCCACATGTCAACAGCAGAAGGCCACACATTCCCTCCTGTGTGTCCTTCACCATTTAATTTGATCATGGTAGATCTGTTCAACAATTCCAATGATCCAATTTCAATTCATATCCCTTGATAAACCTTATACTGAACCAAATTCTCAATGCCTTCGTGACATTATGTTCATATCCACAGATCGTAAACATGGTTGGGTGCATACAGGAAATTTGGAGATTCAGTTGGAATAGAAGCGTGGACTTTTATTAAAACAAAGGCCATTTGTCCATGTCAAGGGAGTAATCATAACTATTGCATTCAGTTATTTATTTTGGTAGATTTGAAACTGTGACAATTGTTATGATTTCAATTGGTGGTAAAATTGAACATGTCAAACCCAGTATAAAGCCTGGCTAAATAAACCATAATAGACCTTTTTTCAGGGACTATGATGCTGAGTCACTGAACATATTCATAAGAGGCTGCTGATGTACTTTTAACAAGTCAGCATAACATTTTATTACATGAAAAGAAAAAAACAGTATGGCCTATGATGTATGATACCAGCACAGTTCCATGGATTACTCGATGATCTGAGAGGAGAAATTCCTCCCTGTCTCTGTTTTAAATGGGTGACTCCTTTTTCTGATATTCTCAGGAAGGGAAGTCACCTCTCAGCATTGTCAAGCCTCTTAAAAATCTTCTATGTTTCAGTAAAATCATCTTTTCTTCATCTAAACTCCAATGAGCATAGCTTGAAATTACTTAACCTCTCTTTATAAGAAACTTCCTCCTTTTCAAGGATCAGCTTGGTGAACATTCTCTGAGCTACCTTCTAAGCCAGTATATCGTTCCTTTGATATGGAGACCAAATCTGATCCAGGTGTTTCTATGGTCTGACGGGTATCTTGTTAATTTTAGCAAGACATTTTTATTTTTACAGTCCATTCACTTATGGGCTATATGGTGGTTCAGTGGTTAGCACTGCTGCCTCACAGCGCCAGGGACCGCAGTTTGATTCTAACCTCAGGCGACTGCCTGTGTGGCGCTTGCACATTCACCCTGTGACTGTATGGGTTTTCTCCAGTTTCTTCCCACAATTCAAAGATATGCAGGTTAGGTGAATTGGCTATGCTAAATTGACCATAGTGATGGGCACATTAGTCAGAAGGAAATGGCTCTGGGTGGATTATGCTTCAGAGGGTCGGTGTGGATTTGTTGGGCCAAAGGGCCTGTTTCCACACTGTAGGGAATCTAATAAAATAACAACTGCATTCTAATTGCCTTCCCAATTTGGTGAACTTTTGTACTAGCTTTTCGTAACTTATGCAAGAGGACCTCTAAATCCATTTTTCTGGATATTTCTACTGTCTTTTTCCATTTATATAATATTCAGCATCTCTATTCTACCTCCTAAGGTGCATAGTCACACAGTTTCCTATGTTATATTCTATTTGCCAAGTTTTTTAACCATTCAATTAATGTATGTGCATCTCTCTGAAGACTTTGTGTCATCCTCACAACTTCCCATCTCTTTTTGTGTCATAGAGTCATACAGCATGGAAACAGACTTTACAGTTCAGTTTCCCAAACTGAACTAGTTTCATCTGTCCACATTTGGTCTAGATCCCTGAAAACCTTTTCTATTCATGTACCTGTCAAAATGCCTTTTAAATGTTGCAACTGTAGTTGAAACTACGACTTCCTCTGGCAATTTATTCCACGTACAAACAACTCTTAGTGTGAAGGGTTCCCTTTAAATCTTTCTCTTCTCACCTTAATGTTATGCACTCTGGTTTTGAACTCTCCTACCCTGGTGAAAAGACCTTTGCTATTCACCTTGTTACGACAAACTTTTCTATGGTACATCCAGTTTCCTTATCCAAGTCATTAATATATTTTGTAAACAGTTTTGGCCCCAGCAATAATTCCTGATGGCACTGCACTTGGAAGATGACTCCTAGTCCGTCCACTGTTTCTACAGCCACTTCCTTTCCTGAGAGACAACCCATCAGGTGCATTAAACCTAATTAGTTTTCCATATGCATTTTCTGCCCTGCTTCTTTTGCCCACCCACCCCCAATATTTTCATCTTACTGAAGCTCTTCCTGCCCATTTTTGTATTACATGTTAGTTTACCTGCATTCTTTTTTTTTGTCTCTCCTTTGTTTCTGTTTTGTAAACATTTGTTAATCCTCTGGTTTGTCAAAAAATCTTACCACATTCGTTTGTTCCTTTTTTCCTCTCATTCTAACACCATCCTTTACTTCCTTGTTTAACTGTGGTTTGGTTATTTCCTTCCAAGTATGCTTCTTCCTCACTGGGACATACCTTTGTTTTGATAAACTGCTTTCTTAAATGCCTGTCAATATTCATTAACTATAAACCTCTTTGCTATTCCTCCTCGGCCAACTTTGCTCTCATTAGGTTATTTTTTTCTGTGTTCAACGTATTTATTTCTGAACCAAGCTTCTCCCTCTCAAATCAGAACATTTAAAAATACTTACATGAAGAATAGGCTGCAGTGATTGTATTGAGCTCAGCCAGGTTGACCACATAGAATCTGAGTTCCCTGATTGGGCCTATTAACCTGGTCCAATCTGGGAGCCCTGGCTGACAGATATAGACATAGAACATAGAACATAGAACAGTACAGCACAGAACAGGCCCTTCAGCCCACGATGTTGTGCCAACCACTGATCCTCATGTATGCACCCTCAAATTTCTGTGACCATATGCGTGTCCAGGAGTCTCTTAGATGTCCCCAATCACCCTGCCTCTACAACTGCTGCTGGCAATGCATTCCATGCTCTCACAACTCTCTGTGTAAAGAACCCGCCTCTGACATCCCCTCTATACTTTCCTCCAACCAGCTTAAAACTATGACCCCTCGTGTTAGTCATTTCTGCCCTGGGAAATAGTCTCTGGCTATCGACTCTCATTATCTTGTATACTTCAATTAGGTCCCCTCTTCTCCTCCTTTTCTCCAATGAGCTCAGTCCGAGCTCAGTCAACCTCTCTTCATAAGATAAGCCCTCCAGTCCAGGCAGCATCCTGGTAAACCTCATCTGAACCCTCTCTAAAGCATCCTCATCTTTCCTATGATAGGGCAATCAGAACTGGATGCAGTATTCCAAGTGCGGTCTAACCAAAGTTTTATAGAGCTGCAACAAGATCTCATGACTCTTAAACTCAATCCCCTTGTTAATGAAAGCCAAAACACCATATGCTTTCTTAACAACCCTGTCCACTTGGGTGGCCATTTTAAGGGATCCATGTACCTGCACCCCAAGATCCCTCTGTTCCTCTACACTGCCAAGAATCCTATCCTTAATCCTGTACTCAGCTTTCAAATTCAACCTTCTTCAAATTTGACTATAAACAGGAGTGTCAGAGATTCTGTTCATTGAGAGAGCTGGGTCTGATGAAGCCAGACCACTATCATGACCTCCCTACATGTAAATAAAAGGTGGTTTGGTGATGGGATACTGGCCTCTGTAGAATTATTTCATAGACTACACAAGGAAAGTAAATTTCCTATCCTAAATGACAATGATGAACCAGATATATATTTACAACAATTGAAAACAATTTTATGGTTGCCAAAATAGCTTTGCAGTCCAAATTTATTAATTAAATGTTTAACTTCACCAACTGCTTAAGAGAATTTGAGCTCATATCTCTGAAGAAGTATCTGAGACCTCTTGACAAATCTACTGATGACTGTATACCCATCTTCTTCATAATGATCCACTTAAAATTTGCACGTTTTGAGCAAATCAAAATGAGAGAAAAAAGAAATTTAAGGTGCTCTGATTTGAAAGTTTTTTTTTATCCTGGAACAAACTAAAGTATGCATAGTTATTATGTAACACTTGTTCTCATCAGTCCAGGTATTTATCATTGATATCCACTGTATTACAGTTTTCTATCTAATCTATTCTGAGGTTTGAAAGACCAGGAGGTAATATGTTAGAATGCCATTGTGATGAATATACGATGCTTATTAGATATGCATGACAGCATTCGATTCTGCTGCTTCTCATCGTGTGAATTTCATGCATGTGAGCCAGTTAGCAGAATGTGTCACTCACATTAAACTATAAAGCAATTCCACAGACCAAAACTGCTGAAACAGATATTTGTACCACAGATAAAAGAAAACCCCACAGCTTTAATCAACTGTTGAAACTAATCAACTCCAAGTGATTTATGCAGATGCAATGACATTGTTAAGGAGAATTTACCTAACTCATGTCTGACTCTCAATTCAGCATGCACTCCCTTTCAGACACTGGTGCAGAAGTGGTGAAGGAATGAGGTATCTGCTTGATCAGCTAAGAGGTGCAGACTCATCATCATTGCAGTTCCTTCCTGTCCAGTTCAGGTGGGAAGAATGGACATTTTGATGTGCACACTAAGACCATGAGACACGAGAACAGAAGTAGGCCATTCAGCCCATCTGGTCTGCTCTGCTATTCAATGAGATCATGCCTGTTTCGATGATCCTCAATTCCACCTTCACACCTTTTTGCTAGAGAGACGCTTAAATGACCATTCGAGGGTTTCTCCAACTGGTACTGGGTTTACCAAGAGGTGGTGGAGAATCTCCCATGTTAAACAGCTGCATCATGAACCATTAACTGGCAGAATACTGGGGGGCCGCGACGAGGGGACTGTGCCACTTTGTTGTACTCAATCACTCTGTGCTCATTTGACTGATCTGCTGTTGGAATTGCAGGGCATCCAATTGGAAATGCATCCCTTTTTCTTGCTCTTGGAAGACTCCCAACTTGCCATCACCAAAGAATCCCTCCCTACGACCTCTACCAACCTACCAGGCCCCCTGCCAATAGTCCATCAGCCCACCTCCCACTTGCCTCTCTCTGGGATCCATTGTTGAAGGCACTTGAGCAGTATCAGCCAGGGAATCCAGTAGTACGGCCTGGTGCTGGAGAGCAGCCAGTCTCTGGTTGGTTGACAGACCCGGGGGGCAGGATTTCCAACCTGCACTAACATGAATTCACTGATTGGCCTGGCAATTTCCACATTAATGGCTGGTTGTTATAAAGGTATGTTGAGCATTCCAGAAAACATGCAATGTAAATCTTCCTCTGGTGTTCCAGCAGGTGACGGTAAATACTACCTGGAAATTTAAGTTACATTCATATTTCAATGTACCAAGTGTCTCCACTTTATGATACGTGATAAAAATGACCTGTCATTGCAGTCCATCAGGACTAAAGAATACAATTAAGGAAAGAATGTTGACTGCTTAGCAAGAGGACTCTGCTTGTTTGATGTGTTGCCATGGAGGATGCACACTGGAGCAATTGCTCCCCACTTACATTGTTTGGTCAGGTACTTTGTGCTTGCAGAGGCAGGGCTTCAAGGCTATCTGTTGAATATATGTAGATACCAGCTTGTGTTATGTGAGCCACACTGCAAGTCTGACTGTCCTGGTGGGTACAATATTATAAACATTGAAAACATGTTTTTATCTCCTGTGGGAATCTGATTCTGGAGATAAGTTGAGCTTTTTATCTTTATGGTAGAAGAAAGGAATAAGAAATCATCAAGTATCATTCAAAAATAAGTCCTTGGAAGCGCACTTTCTCTCCTGTGGCTGAGTCTAAAGAAACCTCTTCACTCTAGCGTGTGCGACAGACCATTGTTCTGTCGCTTCAGGACGCAGGGAGTGAGCAGAGGAACCTGCTACTTCACAAAGGTTTGAAGGTATATTAAAGGAAGACAGTTGGAAGTTTCAATGCAAACAGGAAATCCAAAGTATGAACTGACAGCTAGAGGAGTTTAGATGATTGCATTGCATGTACTGAGCAAAGTTCAGCTGAATTAAAGAAAGGGAGGAATAAGAAAGATTTGTGTTTCTGTAATACATTTTCCGACACCAGAATGTCGCAAATGGCTTCACAACCAATTCTAAACATTTGTGAAGTGTGGTGGAGGAATATGTTTTTCAATTTTTCCACTTAATTTCATTATCAAAATAGTTTCCAATTTATACTACTTATTTGGACTACATTTGACACTGACAAAAGAATGCACTCTTGTCTTTTGCCTCTTACGTGCAGCATATTATAGGTGGAGCCCAGTTTGTCACAAGGGATTGTGACTGCCCATAAAATCCTCCCACTGTGTGAAACCCCTTGTTGGTACAAAGATGGTAATGGCCTTAGAAGGAGCATACAAATTGCAGCCTGTCAGGCTGTTGGTCAGCCCATGATTCTTTCCATTGCTGCACATTGTTTTTTTTTCTTACATCTTCTTAACCTTACTGAAACAGAACAATATCGACACAGCACCCCACCAGACTGTTAATTCATCCAGAAATCTTCACACTATTCTCTAATGAAAAAGCATGAAGATAGGAGGAGAAAAACAACAGCTATACCTCCTACAAATTTTGCCCAGTGTGCCTTAATTTTTATGCCATTCCGATTACGTTATTTGTGAGAAAATAAATTCAAATTGAAACAATTATGGACAGATTGGTGCATTCTGCAGTAAAATCTTTGCTTCACAAATTCTGAACCTTGTTAGCAGGAGATGGAAGTTGAAGTGCTATTGACAGCATCATTTTATATATATATATATATTGCAGTCAGGAAAGGTGCTAATGAAGCAACGACTTTATCAGTATAGACGTAAAAATTCACCATAATGAAGGATGTTACATCTGTGACACGACGACAATTTTAACAAACAAACGTAGGTGCTAAAAGCTTTTTTCTGTAGTCAGAGTGAGGAAACTAGCTTCAATTATTATTCAGGAGTTTAAAGATACACATCAGAATATTCTCAAAGATTGTAAAGTTGCCTCTCAGGCTTCAGAGAGAGGAATTCATTTTGTGTGAAATAAAATTTTAAAAGCTGCTTGCACTTATTCCCCAATAGGGAAACAATGATCAGTAGTAACCAGGTGTCTTTGAAATCAAGTACTTCAAGCAGCAAGGGCTGCATTTTCAACAAGAAGTTTGAACATAAGAACATAAGAACTAGGAGCAGGAGTTGGCCATGCAGCCCCTGAGCCTGGTACACATTTAGTACAATCATGGCTGATCTCACCTTGGTTTCAACTCCACTTTCCTACATGTTGTCCACCACCCTTCAACTCATTACTCAGTACAAATCTGTCTCCTCCTTTAATTTACCCAGTGACCTGGCATCCATCGCATTCTGAGACAGTGAATTCTGCAGATCCTCGACCTTTCAAGAGAAGTAATTTGTTCTCATTCTGTTTTAAATTTGCCCACTCATTATACTGAAGCTATGGCTTCTCATTCCAGGGTGTCTCACACGAGGAAAAGTCCTTGTCAACCTCCTTTAGCATCTTATACACCTCAGCTAGATCCCTTGGAAAAAGAACTAGCTTTGCTTTCAAGTCAGAGACTGGTCTCTGCAGGGGAAGGCATTAAACTGGGGGTTCCAGTTTACATGTTGGGGTTGTCCTTCCATGGTCTGGGCTTCCTGTCAGATGTCAACTTGTGGGTGGGTGACTTAAACTGGGAGGTTGATCAGAGGCACTCCAGATTCAGAGGAGCATCCTGCTGTAACACAAATTTACTCACTTAGTGAGTGAGAAGGTGCCTTGTCAGCTACCTTTTTGAAAGAAAAATGCATTGGAAACAGAAAAGAAAAGCCACAATGCCAACATTGTTTAGTGGTGGGGACATTTGCCTTGTTGAGATGCAAGATCCCCCAGCAAGATAGTCTTTGGCACATTGCCATCCTGGTCTGCTTCCTAAACTTAACACGGCTCTTAATGAACCAAAATCAAACAAAGCAAGCTGGAGAAATTTAGCAAGTCAGTCAGCATCTGTAGAGAGAGAAACAGAGAAGACTGGTTTCATGTTCGGTTTGACTCTTATCCAATTCTGAAGAAACTGCAAGTATTTTGAACCTCTTAAAGCTGTGTTTAAAGAGTGTTGTTAATTTGATAACAGCAATCAGAAATCCAGGATTGTCAATTTTTTTCCCCCACAGTTGAAGGACCTGATTCTAGGACCTGGCTATGATGGTCACCAATCCAAGGAAGTAGGCAGACAGGTGCTTGCAGTTTCTGCCATTCATATTTAAGAGATCCTGGATAATTGACACTTCCATTGCTCTGGAAGTAACAGGATATTTTAAAAACTGTTGAAAGTAATGAATGTAAATTACTTTTTATCAAAACTATATCACTGGTCATTGGACATGGGCATTTCTGGTTTGGTCAGCATACAATGCCAATCCGTAAATGCTTTGAAGAAGTGGAGCAATGAACTCCTTCTGTGTTTTGGGTATTTGGACACCCACAGTACTGCTTGGAAGGAATTCCAAGATTTTGGTCAAGTGACAATGAAGAAATAGTGATATAGTTCTAAGTCAAGATGATGTGGGACTTGTCGGGGAACTTACATCTGCTGTCCTTGTCATTCATGTAATAGAGGTCTCAGACATAGAGTCATAGAGACCTACAGCATGGAGACAGACCCTTTGGCCCAAACTTGTCCATACTGATCAAAATGTCCATCCAGACTAACCCATTTTCCTGCTCTTGACCTGTATCCTTCTAAACAACAGAAGATGTTGTCAAAGAGACCTTGGTGAGTTACTGTAATGGATCTTGTAGTTGGTGCTCTATCGCTGCCACTATGCATCGATGGTGAGGTTGGTGGTTGGGGTTCTAATCCAGCAGCTGTTTGGCCCTTCAGGGTGTCAAATTTCTTGATGGTTTCACAGCTGTACTCATTCAGGCATGTGGATTTCATCTTTATACATCCTATTGTCATGACTGCTTAATTGGTTCACTCGATATTCAAGTTAGTTGGTAGAAATACTGGATTAGTGGTGCTGGAAGAGCACAGCAGTTCAGGCAGCATCCAACGAGCAGCGAAATCAACGTTTCGGGCAAAAGCCCTTCATCAGGAATAAAGGCAGTGAGCCTGAAGCATGGAGAGATAAGCTAGAGGAGGGTGGGGGTGGGGAGAGAGTAGCATAGAGTACAATGGGTGAGTGGGGGAGGAGATGAAGGTGATAGGTCAAGGAGGAGAGGGTGGAGTGGATAGGTGGAAAAGAAGATAGGCAGGTCGGACAAGTCAAGGAGACAGTAACTGAGCTGGAAGTTTGAAACTAGGATGAGGTGGGGGAAGGGGAAATTAGGAAGCTGTTGAAGTCCACATTGATGCCCTGGGGTTGAAGTGTTCCGAGGCGGAAGATGAGGCGTTCTTCCTCCAGGCGTCTGGTGGTGAGGGAGCGGCGGTGAAGGAGGCCCAGGACCTCCATGTCCTCGGCAGAGTGGGAGGGGGAGTTGAAATGTTGGGCCACGGGGCGGTTTGGTTGATTGGTGCGGGTATCCCAGAGATGTTCCCTAAAGCGCTCTGCTAGGAGGCACCCAGTCTCCCCAATGTAGAGGAGACCACATCGGGAGCAACGGATACAATAAATGATATTGGTGGATGTGCAGGTGAAACTTTGATGGATGTGGAAGGCTCCTTTAGGGCCTTGGATAGAGGTGAGGGAGGAGGTGTGGGCACAGGTTTTACAGTTCCTGCGGTGGCAGGGGAAAGTGCCAGAATGGGAGGGTGGGTCGTATGGGGGTGTGGACCTGACCAGGTAGTCATGGAGGGAATGGTCTTTGCGGAAGGCGGAAAGGGGTGGGGAGGGAAATATATCCCTGGTGGTGGGGTCTTTTTGGAGGTGGCGGAAATGTTGGTGGATGATTTGGTTGATGCGAAGGTTTGTAGGGTGGAAGGTGAGCACCAGGGGCGTTCTGTCCTTGTTACGGTTGGAGGGGTGGGGTCTGGGGGCGGAGGTGCGGGATGTGGACGAGATGCGTTGGAGGGCATCTTTAACCACGTGGGAAGGGAAATTGCGGTCTCTGAAGAAGGAGGCCATCTGGTGTGTCCTATGGTGGAACTGGTCCTCCTGGGAGCAGATACGGCGGAGGCGGAGAAATTGGGAATACGGGATGGCATTTTTGCAAGAGATAGGGTGGGAAGAGGTATAATCCAGGTAGCTATGGGAGTCAGTGGGTTTGTAAAAAATGTCAGTGTCAAGTCGGTCGTCACTAATGGAGATGGAGAGGTCCAGGAAGGGGAGCGAGGTGTCAGAGATTGTCCAGGTAAATTTAAGGTCAGGGTGGAATGTGTTGGTGAAGTTGATGAATTGCTCAACCTCCTCGCGGGAGCACGAGGTGGCGCCAATGCAGTCATCAATGTAGTAGAAGAAGAGGTGGGGAGTGGTGCCGGTGTAATTACGGAAGATCAACTGTTCTATGTAGCCAACAAAGAGACAGGCATAGCTGGGGCCCATACGTGTGCCCATGGCTACGCCTTTGGTCTGGAGGAAGTGGGAGGATTCAAAGGAGAAATTGTTAAGGGTGAGGACCAGTTCGGCCAAACGAATGAGAGTGTCGGTGGAAGGGTACTGTTGGGGACGTCTGGAGAGGAAAAAACGGAGGGCTTGGAGGCCCTGGTCATGGCGGATGGAGGTGTAGAGGGATTGGATATCCATGGTGAAGATGAGGCATTGGGGGCTAGGGAATCGGAAGTCTTGGAGGAGGTGGAGGGCGTGGGTGGTGTCTCGAACGTATGTGGGGAGTTCCTGGACTAGGGGGGGATAGGACAGTGTCAAGGTAGGTAGAGATGAGTTCAGTGGGGCAGGAGCATGCTGAGACAATGGGTCGGCCAGGGTGGTCAGGCTTGTGGATCTTGGGAAGGAGGTAGAACCGGGCAGTGCGGGGTTCCCGGACTATGAGGTTGGAAGCTGTGGGTGGGAGATCTCCTGAGGTGATGAGGTTCTGTATGGTCTGGGAGATGATGGTTTGGTGATGGGGGGTGGGGTCATGGTCGAGGGAGCAGTAGGAAGAGGTGTCCTCGAGTTGCCGTTTGGCTTCAGCGGTGTAGAGGTCAGTGCGCCAGACTACCACTGCGCCCCCTTTATCCGCTGGCTTGATGGTGAGGTTGGGATTGGAGCAGAGGGATTGGAGGGCTGCGCGTTGTGAGGGTGAGAGGTTGGAGTGGGGGAGGGGGGACGACAGTTTGAGGCGGTTAATGTCCCGGCGGCAGTTGGAAATGAAGAGGTCGAGGGCAGGTAATTGGCCAGCGCGGGGTGTCCAGGTGGATGCAGTGTGTTGGAGGTGGGCGAAGGGGTCCTCGGAAGGTGGGCGGGAGTCCTGATTGTGAAAGTAAGCTCGGAGGCGGAGGCGACGGAAGAAGTGTTTGACGTCACGGCGTGTATTAAATTCATTGATACGTGGACGGAGGGGGATGAAGGTGAGTCCTTTGCTGAGGACTGATCGTTCGTCCTCAGTGAGTGGGAGGTCTGGAGGGATGGTGAAAACTCGGCAGGGCCGGGAGCTGGGATCTGGTGTGGGTGTGGAGCTGGGAGTGGGGTCGGAGCCAGTACCTGGAGTGGGTGTGATGGTGGGGGGAATGGGGGTGGAGGCATGAGCAGGGGTAATGTTGCCCTCGGGGTTCTGGGGTGTGGGTATAGTGACAGTGGGGTCTGTGGGGGCCGTGTCAGCAGAATGCAGGTGAGTGGCGCTGGTGGGGGTGGAAGTGGTGGTGACCATGGCAGTAGGGGTGGCATGAGTCACTGAGCATGTGGCATCAGCGATGATGTGAGGGCCGGAAGTGGCTGTGGGAGTGGCCATGATGTGGGCGGAAGTGACATCATCACTCAGCGTGGGGGTGGTAGCTGCGTCAGCCGCATGGCTAATGGCGTTTCCGAGGCCAGGGGAATCTTCTGGAATGTTTGAGGAGCGCTGGTTATGGAGGTGGGTGGATAAAAGTTTGTTGTATTTACAGTTTTTGATGTTTGAGATGGAATTGAAATACTGTTTGTTGAGAGTATGAATTCTCCTGAGGATGTAGGACAGAGTGGGTCCTTTGCAATTCTGAGAGAGTGTGGCCCTCAGCTGAGGCAGGGCTGACTGGAGAGAGGTTAGGTGACGGCGCATTGCTGCAAGTGTGGAGCGGAGGATCTTGAAGGAGAACTGTTGCTGGTGTTTTTGAATCTGTAGTCTGTCCTGTTTGTCCTGTTCGGGTCCGGTTGGGCCTAGGACTCTATCCTGAGGAAGTCCTGCAGAGATTGTCAGGAACTGAGACCTCCTACAACTATGACCATCCTCCTCTGAGTCAGGTATAACTCCAACCAGTGGAGAGTTTGTGTCTTGATGCCCTTTGATTCCAGTTTTGCCAGTGCTCCTTGATGCCAGGCTCAGTCAAATGTGGCCAGTTGATGTAAATGATATCAAGGGCTGTCACTCTCCCCTCCCCTCTGGAATTCAGCTCTTTTGTCCCTGTTTGATCTAAGGTTGTAATGAGATCAGGAGCTGAGTGGCCCTGGCAGAACCCAAATTGAGTGTCACTGAGCAGGTTATTGTTGAGCAGGTGCTATTTCATAGCACTGTTAATGACACCTTACATCATTTTATTGATGATCAAGAGTAGACTGATAGGACAGTAATTGGCTGGTTTGGATTTGTTCAGATTTTTGTGTAGAGGGCATATATGGGCAATTTTTCACATTGGGTACATGTTAGTGTTGTAACATGTTAGTGCTGAACAGATTGGCTAAGGGAGTGGCAAGTTCTGAACACAAATCTTGAGTACAAATGTTGGAATTTTATCGGGACCTATAGCCTTTGTCATATCCAGATGGGGATATTTGTGGAACTTCTCCTCCAGTGAGTTGTTTAATTGTCCACCACCATTCCCGACTGGATGTGACAAGACTGCAGAGCTTAGAATTGATCTGTTGGTTGTCGGGTCACAAGAAAAACTAACTGAACTATTTCATTTGAGCAGAAGGATAGCATTTTACATTTTGTGAAGCAAACTCCAGCAACTTTCAATCAGCCTCCACTCAGGGATACTGATTGACATATGGCTGAGAAAAGAAAGCCTCTTTATACTTGTATTAATTACATTCTACCATGATCCCATGTTAAAACACATAAAGGAAATCTTTTGAACGTGTTCTTGTATTAAGCCGAATTTCCTAAATTTCAACAGTGAGAATGCTTTAAAAGTTCTTAATTGGCAGTGAAGGAATTTGAGGCATCCTGTGGCCATTATAATGAATATCTATAATCCCACATTCTCTCCTTTCTGTGCATTCCAAGTAGGTAATGTTCCACGGCAGGAGTGACCTTTTGGAATATCACGTGACTGTTATCTGCCACAAATTTATCTCCCACCTTTCGATATATTTACTCACTGAATTTTACATCTGCTGTCTTTCTCATCAACAGTTTAACCAGCATTTAATACTGTGTGTCTTTCTCTTTGCAAGTTGCAATGTGATGCAAGTCTTTCTTTCACCTGGATGCAGGTAAAATGATCAACTACTTTCTAACAGATTCAAGGTAATGTGACAGCAGTTTGTGCTTTAACCTGTTGGATGGCAGGACCCAGAGTCCATTAATGAAATGGGATGAACTGAGAAACAAAGAATGGGGTTAAATACTCTTGTAGAGAAGGTTGTAAATGAATCAGTGAACATTTCAAGACCTGGAGGCATATAATTCTTTTTGCAGTAGTCTAAAGCAGGAAATATGACTTTCCTTCTTTCAGTTGAATTGAAATGAGCAACTTATGCTGACCTACTGTGCTCAAGTGACTACGGCTCAACATTGGACATTCTTAATTGGCTGACAGCTGGAGGAATAGGGCCTGGCAGAAAATTGGCCTAAATTAAACTAAACAGCAGCCAGCAGCTATCGACTTGAGAGAACAGTGAAAAATCAAGGTCAAAGTGGTCATAGAGGGTCAGGAGAACCAGTTACAAGCAGTCTGTGGGTTATTTATTGGAGGCATTTCAATCAAAATTTCTGGCACCTTGACTTCCAGCCAGTGCCTGAGGATGTGCACTTCACACTGCACTGGCATGGCAACAGTGAAAGGTATTAGAACGAGCCAATTGGATGATATGAACACTGCTCAAGGACCCATTTGTTATGACATGGGATAAACCCCTCTGCTAATTTAAAAAGCGGCAACACAAAAAAGATTTATCCCATGCAATAATCTGTGAAAGTTCAATAGGCCAAGAACTAGTTAAAGTAAAAATTAACAACATTATTTCTTAAAGTATAACAGAGAATATTTAATTAACATCTATTTACAAGTCCTTCCTCTAACCTATATTTTACATTCCCCTTCAACAATACTAGTCCAATAAAACTCCCAAGTAAGATTTACAAAGCAAAACTTCTTATCGCAAGACAAGGCAGCTTTCAGTTTTCTCTGTCTTCCTGTCTTCTTCTCTTTTCCTTCGGGACTCTGCTTCACAGGTTATTGATTGATAAAGATCCCTTTAAGAGAGCTATTTTTGGACAGTCTTTTTACATATTGGTGACTTGGCAGTTCTCCTCCCATCTGTTCAAAATTCCCTGGTTTTATACTCCAAAGCATCGGATTGTGTCATTGGCTTTTAAGATTGCCAATATACTAAATTCAAACTGGATTGGAGTTTGGTATTTTTTGGGTATAATTTAAACTGATTGGCCTAATTCAAATCTGTTTTGTCGTTTCCAGGCAACCAGCTACCCTAGCTGGTGGACCAAAAGGTTACATTACATCTTATTGAGAGCACTTGGTGCTGTCATTGCTCGCTTTTAGCTCTCTTAAAGGTACAGTTCACCAACATCTTCATAACAACCATTGTAACAACCCAGACAGCTGGTTCCATTGGATGTAAGCTGGAAGCAGTGATTATGTGTTGACTATAAATATTCAAGGTGTACAAGATGATAAGGGGCATAGATAGAGTGGATAGCCAGAGACTTTTTCCCAGGGCAGAAATGTCTATCACAAGGGGACCATACTTTTAAGGTGTTTGTAGAAAGGTTGAAGGGGGATGTCAAGGTAGGTTCTTTAAACAGAGAGTGGTTGGTGCATGGAATGCACTGCCAGCAGTGGTAGTAGAGTCGGGTACATTAGGGACATTTAAGTGACTCTTGGATAGGCACATCGATGATAGTACAATGAAGGGTATGTAGGTTAGTCTGGTCTTAGCGTAGGATAAAAGGTTGGCACAACATCGAGGGTCAAAAGGCCTGTACTATGCTGTACTGTTCTATGCTCTATGTATTGCTGCTCAAAAGACAAGCAGACCCTATCTGTTCTCAGAGTTAAACACAACTTCTGTTTGTACGCTTGATCTTCACTTTGACTGTTATTGAATAAAAGTGAACATTTTCAATCATTTGATGGTTGATCAGCATGTGATGGTCACACATTGAACAGACCTGCTGGAAGTGGAGGTATGTATAAGGTAAGAATCGGCTGGGAACAATTAGCTGGTCAGTTTGTGGAATGCTGGCCAGTTGTCAATGACAAAAGCAATAAATATATACTTGGTTTTCGCTTCGCTGCATGGTCTGTAGGTATGAACAATATTATCAGAAATCTTCAGAGCTCTGGAATGGTAATGTTGTTTCTCTCTGCAATGGGAACTACCTGAATCCTGAAGAAAGTCAGTCAGCTTCTCCCACAAGTTACTGTAAGCTGTGGCTTTTAAACAATAATGAAGAGACTTTATAATAGGTGAAACTGTAACTGTGTGCCGCCTACAAGTAAGTGAAATGTACCTGGAGAAGAGAGATTAAAGACTAACAAGTCCTGTCACACAAAAGGATTATTTCAACAAACCCTGGGGACAGGGATCATCAAGCTGTCTTCATAGTTTTTTTCCTGCACCCATAACGCCAATGTTTTTATTTTTAATAATCTGTGTCTCTCTTTATGTGGGCATAGGTAAATTTTTATATGGAGGTTAGAGTTTGAGAAAGACGTTGAGTAAACAGTTCATAGTTGGAGTAATTAGGAATTATTGTTAAATACAGAATCCCAGTCTCTGTTTTAGTCATAGTCATAGAGATGTACAGCATGGAAACAGACCCTTCGGTCCAACTTGTCCTTGGCAACAAGATATCCCAACCCAATCCAGTACCACCCGCCAGCACCCAGCCCATATCCCTCCAAACCCTTCATATTCATATACCCATCCAGATGTCTTTTAAATGTTGCAATTGTACTATCCTCTACAATTTCCTCTGGCAGCTCATTCCATACATGTACCACCCTCTGTGTGAAAAAGTTGCCTCTTTGGTCTCTTTTATATCTTTCCCCTCTCACCCTAAACCTATGCCCTCTGGTTCTGGACTCCCCCATCCCAGGGAAAAGACTTTGCCTATTTACCCTATCAATGTCCCTCATGATTTTATAAACCTCTATAAGGTCACTCTTCAGCCTCCTATGCTCCAGGAAAAACAGCTAGAGCCTGTTCAGCCTCTCCCTATACCTCAAATCCTCCAACCCTGGCAACATGCTTGTAAATCTTTTCTGAACTGTTGTAGGAAAAGGTTTGGAAATAGGATTTATAATCATTTAGCAAGCAACAATTTGATTGGAAAGAGTCAAGCTTTTTGTTAACCTGTACCTCTAATGGTAGGCAAATTGGGCATTTTACATGCTTTGATAAAATGTTTGCTTCTTTTTAAAGTCTGAGTCGAGATGATTCCAAGAATAGCAAGGCTTGCTTTCTAATGTGCTTCCTCAGTGGGGCATCACACTGGGGAAAAGAATCAAAACCTGAGTATAATTACGAGGAGTCACGAAATGGGGGGATTTACGATTAGGTGGGATCTGGGGTTGCTTGGACCAACTGGGTCAGAAGTAAAGTCCAGAGTACAACATACCACTGGCCCAAGACTGCACCCGCTGAACTGTTCTAGAAAATTATACTATCCATTTGATCAAATTCAATTTCATGCATACCAGCTTATAAAAATGTTTGCATTTTTGGACAACTATGGTTTTGGATAGTTGAATTTAAGACGCAGTACTGTCTGATTTTATTTTGGGATGCCAATCATTGGTGCCTTCTGTTTGGGTAATTTATTGAACTGATTGAATCTTAATGAGAAGAGACACTAATCTCAAACAAAATGTGTTTATAATAATAATCAGGTGCAACTTACATTCGTAAGGTAAACATTGTTCCTAAGATTGAGCAGGTTTAAGACACAAATCATATAACCCCACAAGATCCTGAGGTGTTCTGCCTTATCCCACCCAATTTTGCATGACAGCATCAGACTGACTGGAGCTTACTAAGGCTCAGACATTAACCCTTGAAGCGATATTACCCAATACTACATATTCCTGCATGGTTGCCCCCATAATTAACATTTATACATTCATGTATATAACTAGATTTACTATGACCCCATCTCTCTTCAGGTTTCTAAATCCACAAAGCTAGCAATTCTGAAGGCTTCCCAGAATACTCTGGATTTGGAAGACTGGCAGATCTTCATCTTGAGGACTTGATTCAGTTTGATTCTGTGTGATCTCTAAAGACTTCCTGCACTGGTAGACCTTCTATCTCTTGAATGTGCCAAATTGAAGAGGTTGCTCCTGAAAATTCAGCTTGTGATCCTTTACATTATCTTGAAGAACTGACCCTGAATTTCTGTTGGAGAAGAGACTTTCCCTGCGACTCAGGTTGTACTTCTTAAGATCGTCTGAGGGATCATGAGTTCATGAATTCTCTTCATGGAAGATGGCTGCTCTGGTGAAACATGTATGTTCCATTTGTTGTACTCTGGATTTCAGAGCCAGGCCATTCCTTCTTGAATTGTTAGGAATCCGGGATGTTGGTCGTCCCCTCAGGATTGCTTTCTGCGGAGATGTTTGCAGCCCATTTGCAATCTGTGTGAACAAACTTTTCTTCTCAATGCGCTGAGACATGTGCTGAATTGAGTGAACTTCAATTGCCAGATTAAATGCTGCAACTGAGATTGAATGTCTATGTTTGCCCTCTTACTGTTGAACCCAGTAAGTCGGCTGGAAGAAGCCGAAATACTTATAACATTTAAGAAGTATTTGGATGTGCACTTGCAATACCAAGGCATTTGTGGCTATGAGTGAACTGCGAGAAAATGGGATTAGATTAGTTCCGTGCTTGTTTTGACTAGCATGGATGTGATCAACTGAAGGACCTTTTTGTCTGAGCTGTAGATGTCGATGACTCTAACTCAACATATTCAACCTTGTTTCTTAACTTGATGTGGCTCACTGGCTCAGTGGTTAGCACTGCTGCCCCACAGCGCCAGGGACTCAAGTTTGATTCCACCTCCAGGCAACTGTCTGTGTGGAGTTTGCATATTCTCTCCGTGTTTGTGCAGGTTTACTCTGGTTGTTCTGGTTTCCTACTAAAGATATGCAGGTTGGGTAGATTGGTCATGCTAAATTTCCCCTATACTGGATTAGTGGTGCTGGAAGAGCACAGCAGTTCAGGCAGCATCCAACGAGCAGCAAAATCGACGTTTCGGGCAAAAGCCTGATGAAGGGCTTTTGCCCGAAACGTTGATTTCACTGCTCGTTGGATGCTGCCTGAACTGCTGTGCTCTTCCAGCACCACTAATCCAGTATTTGGTTTTCAGCATCTGCAGTCATTGTTTTTACCTTGAAATTTCCCCTATAGTCCAGGGATGTGTAGGTTCGGTGGATTAGCCATGGGAAATGCAGAGTTAAAGGGAAGGGGTAGATTTAGGTGGGATGCTCTTCACAGGGTTGATGTGGACTCGATGGCCCAAATGACCTGCTTCCATGTTGTAGGGATTCTATAAAGAAAAACTGATGCATTTTGGGATGTCAAGTGCAAGAGGAAAGTGTACAGTAGATTACTGGATCCTTAAGAGCATTGATATATAAAGGGTTCTTGGGGCAAGTCCATCACTCCCTCAAAGTGGCAACACACGCAAATGTGGTCCCAAAAAAAGCATAAGGCAAGCCTTCCTTCATTGGTCAGGCATTGAGTATAAAAATTGACAAGTTATGTTGCAGCTGTAGAAAACTTTAGGTCACATTTGGAGTATTGTGTGTTGTTTTTGTTGTGTTATTGGAAGCATGTGGAGGTTTTGGAGAGGATGCAAAAGAGATTCAGCAGGATGTCCTGCATTTTGGGGAAGAGTCACTGGACCCAAAATGTTAACTGATTTCTCTCCACAAACGCTGCCCAACCAGCTGAGCTTTGCCAGCAACTTCTGTTTTTGTTAACCAGGATGTTGCCTGGATTAGAGTGTATCAGCTATAAGGAGAGGTTGGACAAACTTAAATTGTTTGACTAGAGCATCGGAGGATAAGGGGTAATCTGATATAAGTCTATAAAATTATGAGAGACATGGATAGAGTGGATTATTGGAGTCTTTTTCCAAGGTGGAACTGTCAAATGCAAGGGGGTATAGGTTTAAGGTGAGACAGGAACATTTAAAGGAGATGTGTGAGGCAATTATTTTACACAAAGGGTATTGAGTGCCTGGAATGCACTGCCAGGGGAGGTGTTAGAAGCAGATGTAATAGCAACGTCTAAGAGGCATTTAGACAGATACATGAACAGGCATAGAGGGGTAAAGACCATGTGGCATCATGGACAGCACAGACATGGTGGGCTGAAGGGCCTGCTCCTGTGCTTGATTTTCTATATTCTATATACATCAGTGATTTAGCTCTGTCTCTGGACCTGACAACTTTCCTTGGAAACAATAAATTGAAATATTTCTTTTGGATTTGTGTTGTTTCATTAACCTCCAATCTGTTATAATTGTTTACTCACCAGGCTGTTTTGATGCCTGAACAATTTCAGTTAAAGATTAATTGAGGAGCTCAAGTGAGGTGCACCCATCATCTTTTTTCTTTTTTGTCTGACATTTGCTGCTTAAGTCCTCTGAACTTTCCCCAATGATTAGGATAGAAAACATTTCTGACAACTCTTATGACCCCAGGTGATGGTAATACAGAGTGAGACCTGACCTTGTAGACCATAAGTTTAATTATTATTTTTGCTTTATCGTGAATCTCAGTCACTGAACATATTCATAAATGAACTGCACTTTTTAAAAATTGAACAACCAGTCTGAAATATGGATGAAGGCTAGTTGCCAGTCCAGTGAAGAGGCAGCCACTGTGTGTCAGACTTCTCAATATTGTCATTCATGTTCATAGTGTACACTCAGTCCAGGGGCTTGTTGTCCTCTTGGACTGGACATGGTTGGGGGATACATCTGACTACTGTCTAGGGAGTGCTCAATGGTCAGTCTTGCAGGGTGACCAGCAGCAGTCACGGGAATTACGTATCATCATTTGAGAAGCTGCAAACACAATGGTCAGTGACCAGCTCAGTCGTGTCTACTACCGCTTTCCCAGCAAGGTACTGGGCTAATACAGTCATGAGTGGGGGTCAGTCCATCAATCGTTCAGGAGAGTGTGGGGTGGGGTGATCCTGTAGGAGTAATGAGGAGATTTGTGCCAAAGCATTGGGAGAGTCAGGTTTGGAGGAGAGAAGCAGAGGCATCTGTTCAGGTGGAGACAAGAATGTTGGTAGGTCAACTCCAGGTCTAGGGAGGAGGGGAGGGAGATAGGGGGAACAGCATTGAGGAGCATGTTAGGCTGCAGGAAGTGGGTTTATTGACAGTGACAACTATTGTGTTCTCCATGGGGTTGTGGTGGAGGGGAGATGTCAAGGAGGCACCCTGAAGGTGCAATGTTGGTGCTCAGGGATGAGGGAGGTCTTTGAAGGTCAATGTGGTGGATCTCCACACATGGGGAGTTTCTGGTATGGGCTGTTGATGTAGAATGAAGTAAAAGAGAAGATGGAGACACTAACAGGGTAACCAAGCCAAGCCTGGTTCTGATAAGCAGCATTCCCTGCCGTCACATTGTTGTCTAGATTTGGAAAATGGCTGGGTCAATGCCCGAGGTGGGCAATTGTTCACTGACTGTTTTTTCCTTGGTCTACCTTTGCTTATGCTAGTATTTCTTGACCTGTTCACTTTCCATTTTTGTTTGTTGAATTCCTCCTACTGCTTCAAAAGATTGAGATCAAGAAATATAGACATGGTCAAGAATGAGGTCCCTTGGCTATGAATTATGCATATATTTCCAACTAGCTGGAACTTTTCGTGTCACATAGTAAGAGGGGAACAGGAGGAGACCTTTCAGCCCATCAAGATCGCTCAGCTGTTCAATTAAATCATGGCTGATCAATTGTCTCAATGCTACTATCCTGCATTATCACCACATCCCTTGATGCCATTAATCTTTGGAAACATAATTTCTGTCTTGGACCTGCTGAATGATTCTGTAGCCCTCTGAGGTACAGAATTCCAGAGATTTACTACCATCTGAGTGAAGAAATTCCACTCAGTTTTTCGTGGCCGACTCCTTTGTCCAGAAATTATTTCCTCTGATTTGAAATTCACCAAGTGGGGAAACCGCTTACACACATAACCAATCATTCACTGTATACTACAATGAGTCTTCCCTCCATCTATGGAGCTTTAGGGAATACAGAGCCTTAACCTCACCTCATAAAACTATTTTAAATCCCAGAGATTATTTTGATGAATTTTCATTGCACTTCCTCTATATATCATAATTTAGACAAGGAGACTAAAACTGTTCACAATACTCCAGGTATGGTCTATCCAAGGGTCGACGTCATTCATCCTCTACTCAAATCCTATTATTATGGACCAGACCCGAACCCCTTTAAAATATATGAAGAAGATAGCCAAGACCCTAACTATTTCTCATATTAAAGGCAAATTCCAGGCGTTGCATCATGGATGCAATTCGATTGGTCAAACTATCGACATTAAGCAAAATACACATTATTCATACACCATGTTAACCTACAACAAAAGAAAGAAGAAATTGGAATAACTTAACTCTATTGGAAAACTTAACAGAATAATAGATTACTTAACTACTGAACAGTAACTGGTCCAACACAAAAACAGAAGTTGCTGGAAAAACTCAGCAGTTCTGGCAGCATCTGTGGAGAGAAATCTTTCCCAGAGGCCCTTCCCCAGAACAGTTCTGAGGAAGGGTCCCCAGACTCAAAACGCTAACTCTGATTTCTCTTCACAAATGTTGCCAGACCTGCCAGATCTTTTCCAACAACTTCTGTTTTTGGTTCTGATTTACAGCAACCACAGTTCTTTTGGTTTTTAGTAACTGTTCCAATATAACAACATCCCATACACATCACCTTGACAAAGGCAAGTTCAGAAAAATCGATTGTCTCACAGGCAATTCTACAGTCAAGGAGGAAAAACATCAAGAGAAACCTCTGAAAGAGAGAAGGCAATCACAAGGTGTGAAGTACTGTAGCTTCCAAACCCCAGCGGTAACTGCTGCCAAAAAAAAACTAAAATTAAAAATCTTAGTTCTGTGGGAACTTGCCTCACCCATTCAGGATGCTTCTATTGTTCCAACTTAAAAAAAGAACGCAATGCCTCACAAGCTGTTTACTTTAAAGGCTTTCAATAGAACTCTGTGCCTCCATCTTAAAAGCTCTCTTCTAAAAATAAACAGGACTAAATATATCTCTTCGAGCCATTGTATCATCACTCTGTTGTGAAGAAAACCAAAATACCAATCATCTTTCTATTTGCTTGTTGTACCCTTCTGGTTCCTTTTAGTGACTCATGAATATGGACACCCACATCCATTTGGATACACATACTTACTGTGTATAACCATTAATGAAATATTCTGCCTTTGCTTCTTTTTACTAACATGAATGACTTCATGCAAATTCACATTGTATCCCATCTCTGTCATATCCTAGCTCATTTACTTAATCCCTCCAAATCTCTCTGAAGTCTCCTTTTAGTCTCCTCATAATGTTTAGTGGCTCAGTGGTTAGCAATGCTGTCTTACAGCACCAGGGATACAGGTTCAATTCCACCTTTGAGTAACTGTCTGTGTGGAGTTTGTATATTCTCCCTGTGTCTGTATGGGTTTCCT
The DNA here is from genome assembly GCF_047496795.1 of Chiloscyllium punctatum. Taxonomy (NCBI): domain Eukaryota; kingdom Metazoa; phylum Chordata; class Chondrichthyes; order Orectolobiformes; family Hemiscylliidae; genus Chiloscyllium; species Chiloscyllium punctatum. The sequence goes on from NC_092763.1 coordinate 80,346,058, forward strand.
TTCGCAATCCAAAGATGTGCAGGCTACATGGATTAACCATGGGAAATGCAGGGTTATGGGGTCTGGGTGAGATGCTCTTTGGAGAGTTAGGGTGTGTGAAGGGGCTGAATGGCCTTCTTCTATATTGTTGGGATTATACTTATGTTCTCACCCAGTTTGCTGTCATTAGAGAAGTTCGAAATATTAAAATGAGCTTCTTCTTCCAAATTATTTATCGTGATTATGAACAGCTGTAAACCTAGTACTGACCCTTGCAGTACTCCAACAACAGTAGCCTGCAGTCCTGAAAATGATCTGTTTGGTTCTACTCTCTGCTGTCTGTCTGTTAACTAGTTCTATGTCCACACTAATATATTCCCCAAAGGGACTCAAAGGTGATAGCAGTTACAGAGTTGCTTGTAACCTCGCTTTAATCTCAATATCTACTTGTCTGGTAGCAAAGAACATCCTTTTGTGATGCAAAGGCACGATTTGTTGACGTCCTTTACCTTGTGCTCATCAGGACAATTTGCACCAGTGAAACAGGCACAGTGTGTTCCCATGTTATTTTCCTTTCAGCTATTCACAAAGAGAAAGGTACTGACTGTACCCAACCAGCTTTTGCTCGTGAGAGTCACAGCATAGTGTTCTACATTAGAGGTGAATCTGCAATTGGACAACATTTGCTAAATAATCATGAAAGCATGACGAATTATGCTGGCAATTTGTCAGTTGGGCTAACAGTATGGTGTCCTTGCATGTACTTGAAACTGCATGTATTGATTCACAGGGACTTGTTCTATGAAAAGAGAAAGCAAATTTATGCACAATGCACCTGTTTCAATGCAAAACAAAAGGTGACACCTATTTTCTGTTTCATTTCTCAGGACAATGCCAAATCTTAAAAACTTTGGCAGTTGACTCTCAGTCATCATTAACTGGTGCACCCTCAGTGACAACACCTTTACCAATCAGAGTGTACTTGTTAACCAATCAGCACTCTCCTCTCAGACAAAATCAACAGCTTTCTTTTTATCCTTTACCTTGTTATTTCTTTCAAATTTGATGGAGTGCAAAACAAATATTTTGACAAAATGTCTTTCTTCAGCAATATCACAAGATATGTTTCATCTGGGCTATGTAGATTCATCTCAGTTGGCCATGAATTCTGTTTCTTCACCCACAGCAAACAATTTGTAAGGAGAGTGACACTAACCCCTATGATAATAACAAAAATAATGAGATTGCATTGAAAGCAACAGATTTATCAAATCCAATGCAATTGGGGTTTCCTTAACAATGTGTTAGTTTTTTTTTCCCAATGCTAGTGGATATACTATTTTGACATCTTTTATTAGTCACCATTTGACTTTTTGCTCTGTGACTGTAGACATCTTCAATAAGTTATCTACAATGAAAACAAACCTGCCAGCTCAGTGAGCAAGCCTATATCCAGAACAGTTTTACCGATGTAGTATTCTTTTGGGGCAGTTGAGGAGTTTCCTTGTTCCTGTGAGATTTTCGTGTTCTACAGCACAGACGTTGAGGACGGAATCTTTCAGGGGTCATAAGGATGTGGACAAAGACAAAATGTGGCAGGATCAGGTGACTGCAAGTGCAGCAAGACAATCCCTCTTGACCTTTGACACAAGAGGCATGGTGAAGTTCATATTAGGGAGTGGAGAGTTGCTCAATTGACACTCATAATTGCATGTTCAACATCTTGTGAATGCCACAGCTCACTTCTTTAAAGTTCAGATTCCTGTCTAAATAAACTCACCAAATAGAAAACTTGACAAGGAAACTGGAATGGACACCTGGTCAATCCAGCATGACTGCTCTAATCAATTTCCATGTTGGAAAATGGGCACCAACATTTCAGGGCAGACCTCCTTGATACTAGCCACACACACCCTTCATCCATGGGGATTTGGATCCAACACCAGCGTATTCCCCTAAATGGACTCTAAGTTGGTTGCAGTTACAGACTTGCTTGTAGATTCAGATTAGATTTAGACTATTGTCACGTGTACTCAAGTACAAAAGTACAGAAGTACAGTGAAAACATTTCAATGTGGCCACACACGGTGCCATCTTAGGTACAAAGTACCGAGGTACAGAATCTTAAGGAAAATGCAGAAATATATAAGGAACAAAGTTAAACACTACCCTTCTTAGTATTAAGTCAAAAAGTAAAGAAATAAAGTTAATAATTCAATCATTCCCTAAGTGCATATCATACTGGGACCACACTTCCTACAAGGACTCGATCTCCTGCGCTCCGGAACACTTTCCCCACACTGACTCAATCTCCCTGCTCTCATTGCTGCAGATGTCAGGGGAACCTCCATTGCTGTGCTGGGCTCAAGGCTGGGATCGCAGACTGCCAAAGTGGTTTAAGAGCTTTAATCTCAAGATCTAGTTGCTTGATGGTAAAGAACATGATTCATGATGATGAGAAGACACAATTTGAAAAACCCTGATGGCACATTTCCAGTCTGCTTAGAGGACTCTTCTGCCCTTCAATACTGTACCTCAGGCTACCCCGGTAACTCACATTGTAATGCTACAGCAAGGACATTCTGTGTTCAACGGCAAATACCCAACTTCTGGACTGGTCTCAGCTCTACTTCTGGTCTGTTCACTCATTGTGAGAGCATTCACTCACTCTGAGGCTGTCTGAATACTCACAGCACTCCTGTCGTGCCTTTTCTTGTCTTTCTGCACATTTTCCTCTCAGCCAAAGATACCTAGGCTCATATTAGAATGGTGTTGCTTTGCAGTTTAGCACAGACACAAGAAGGAGAACTGTCAGTAGTGTCAGAAATCCACTGTCAAGTTAAAGGACCTTTGCCTTTGCTCAGGGGGTCTCGCCAGCGAATGGGAAAGACAGCCTCTAATTCCAGTCCCAGCCCTGCTGGAGGTGCACACTGTCAGGAGCCCATTCATATAAGGACAAAGAGCAGAATGACAGGCAGCACAACAGTGCCATGACTCTTTTTACTGTAATATGAACTGTTTTTATCTGAAAAGATGGAGATACAGCATGATCATATAAGCCCTACTCTGTGGAAGCAGTCCATTTGGCCCATTGAATCCACAACAACCCTGCAAAGAACATCCCACCCAGACCCAGCCTCAGCCCTCTGCTCTGTCCTTGTAAGCCTGCTTGTCCCATGGCCAATCCACCTAATCCACACATTTTTGAACTGTGGGAGGAAACCAGAGTTCCCAGAAGAAACCCACACAGACACAGGGAGAATTGCAAACTCCATACACACTGTAACCCAAGGGTGGATTCGAACCCAGGTCACTGGCACTGTGAGGGAGCAGTGTTAGCCATTAGACCACCCTACTGTCCCATTGGAACTACTGGCAATTGGTCAGGTTGAGAAATGTCCTGGACAAGATAGAGGGCATGCAAGGTTATTGGTACGGCAGGTTGGAGTGGGTAAATATGAGGGAGGGACAATGCTACTGGCAAGAGTGAGAGTGAGTGCAGTGGCATGAAAGTTTGGTGGGGAATGGGTAACAATAGGAGAAGGTGATGACTGCAGATGCTGGATATCAGATTCAAAACGTGTGGCGCTGGAAAAGCACAACAGGTCGGGCAGCATCTGAGGAGAAGGAGAGTCAACATTTTGGGCATAAGCCCTTCATCAGGAATGTGGAGGGAGAAGGGGGCTGAGAGATAAATAGGGATTGGGGTGTGGGGCTGGGGGGAAGGTTGGTGGGAGGGTAATAGATGGATGCAGATGAGTGGTGATTGTGATAGGTCGGTAAGGAGGGTGGAGTGGATAGGTGGGAAGGAGGATGGACAGGTAGGACAGGTCGAGAGGGTGGAGCTGAGTTGGAGGGTTGGATCTGGGATAAGGTGGGGGAGGGGAGATTCGGAAACTGGTGAAGTTGATGTCATGTGGTTGGAGTACAGTAGCAGAGGTAGAGCAAGTATGAGGTGTCAGAGAGGATTGTAGCATTAGCTTGGCAGAATGTAGTAGGACATTGCTGCCTACCTATATTTTTGGGTCTTCCTCCAGATGATTGAGGCTGCTTCAATAGACAATAGACAATAGGTGCAGGAGTAGGCCATTCTGCCCTTCGAGCCTGCACCACCATTCAATATGATCATGGCTGATCATCCTTAATCAGTATCCTGTTCCTGCCTTATCTCCATAACCCTTGATTCCACAATCCCTGAGAGCTCTATCCAACTCTTTCTTAAATGAATCCAGAAACTGGGCCTCCACTGCCCTCTGGGGCAGAGTATATTAACTGAACTATAGTGTGTATGTAAGTTAGCTCGCTGAGCTTGAAGGTTTGTTTTCAGATGTTTCATCACCATATGAAGTAACATCTGCAATGAGAGTCTCTGGTGTAGTGCTGATGGTATGTCCCACCTCTCTATTTATAGGTCTCTACATAGAGAGGTGAGACATACCACCAGTGCTTCACCAGAGACTCTCACTGTGGATGTTACCTCCTATGTCTGAAAACAAAATTTCAAACTCAGCGAAATAAATTCCATACATATCATCAACCTGAGCAACAAATCTTCTCAAAATTGCTCTACTATAGTATTTTGCCAACTATTTCTTCTGAATGCAATTATTTTACTGCCAACTTTACGACACCTCAACTCTTCAGGACATCATTGTTGCTTGACTGTTTTTGCTGGACGGACTTTTCAAACAGCTATACAACAATGACGTTTTAAAATACTTGTTTTAATGTTGCAACATGGCAATGATGCTTGTCTGAACTATTTACTACAGGTTTTAACACAGTCTTGTGGCTAAAATGGAAGTTTCTGTCTGCTTATGGAGAAAATGGATGATTTCGCATATTCTATCTGCCTGGTTCTTGCAGCCTGGATAAATCCATCATTCTTCAAACACAGATTAAACTATGGATCACCTACTCTTATTGTGGAATAACAGCCTTCTTCCTGTCTTTTCATTAGGTTTAATATGTTTAGAGTTCAAAATTTCCAAGTTAACATATTGTGATCTTAATTCTGGCTTTATGATTTTCCGGATGCTGCAATTTCACTTTAAATTACTTGCTGCATTGATTTGGATTTCTGTCCTGTAGTTGTGTCTCATTGTGCCTTCTTACTGGCAACAACACCACCTTGGGAGCTGTGAATCTTGCATCTAAATTCCTCAGCCCATTTTGTTGTGATAATTTTTTTGTCTAGATTTTTGAATTTACAGAGCTTCAATGCCTGCACATGTTGCATCTGCACTTCTAATCAGGACTGCTCCTAATGATTCTCGAATCCAAATGAATCAGTAATGGCGAAGTTTCTACTTGCGACTTTATAGCTCAGTCTTGCACTGTTCCCATTACCAGCTCTGAAGGAAAATTAAGTCTTGTTTTCTCCTTGCTGATCTCTCCAAATGTTTCTGTGCTTGGCTGTTTAGCTGCTGCACTGTTGCTGCCTTTGCATTTGCGAGCTAGTTGCATGAGTAAGTCCTGAAATTCTTGAATAGTGCAGTGGTGTGATAATGCTCCATAACTCTGAGCATTGTTACATAGTGGATTATTGATGCCCACTACAGTGGTACCTGTTTATGTCAACATTTCTGTGCCTACATGATATTGTCGACATAACAGATTGTTAACATTACCGATCCAAGATGGCAGTGGATCACAAACTTTGCATGGGAATCTCGTTAGTTAATTGGTTCTTTATAAACTCTGGTCTCCTTCCTATCGGAAAGATGTTGTGAAACTTGAAAGGGTTCAGAAAAGATTTACAAGGATGTTGCCAGGGTTGGAGGATCTGAGCTACAGGGAGAGGCTGAACAGGCTGGGGCTGTCTTCCCTGGAGCGTCGGAGGCTGAGGGGTGAGGTTTACAAAGTTATGAGGGGCATGGATAGGATAAATAGTCAAAGTCTTTTCCCTGGGGTCGAGGAGTCCAGAACAAGAGGGCATAGGTTTAGGGTGAGAGGGGAAAGATATAAAAGAGACCTAAGGGGCAACTTTTTCACGCCGAGGGTGGTACGTGTATGGAATGAGCTGCCAGAAGAAGTGGTGGAGGCTGGTACAATTACAACATTTGGATGGGTATATGAATAGGAAGGTTTTGGAGGGATATGGGCCAGGCGCTAGCAGGTGGGACTAGATGGGGTTGAGATATCTGGTCGGCATGGACAGGTTGGACGAAGGATCTGTTTCCATGCTGTACATCTCTATGACTCTAGTGATCCCTCTCCTTCTGAGTTTTACCTCACCCATGCTCTTCTGAGCCAATTCTATGCTATTACAGTTTCAACAAAACAGACTTTCTTATTAATCCTGTTTAGGCAAAAATTCCAATACTCATATAAGAATTCAGAGTGAAAAAAATTAAATAGAATGTTTTTGCTTGTTTGTTCCTGTTATTGTTTTCTTTATTATTACATTTTATTTGAAAAATGAAAAATCAGAAATATAGGAATATGTGAGGAGCTTCAAATCAAATATATTGGGATAAGAACAAAGACAGCTTGTCGACTCCAAACAGAAACCAATGAACACTGAATGCTGGAAATCAAAAACAAAAATAGAGAAACTCAGCAGGTCTGGCAACCTCTGTGGAGAGAAAGCATAGTTGACATTTCAAGTCCAGGTCCCTTCTTCAGAACTGATTGTAACTGGGAAAATGTTTGTATAAATGTTAAAAAGGGGTGGGGAGGGGGAAGGAGTAAACAATGGGTGGAGATAAAGTCCAAAGAGAAGAAGAAACAGTTGAGCAGAGAAAGGGATGGAGAAAGTGAGGACTGCAGATGCTGGAGATCAGAGCTGAAAATGTGTTGCTGGAAAAGCAAAGAAGGTCATGCAACATCCAAGCAGCAGGAGAATCGACGTTTCGGGCAGGAGCCCTCGATTCTCCTGTTCCTTTGATGCTGCGCTGTTCCAGCAACACATTTTCAGCTCTAATCTCCAGCATCTGCAGTCCTCACTTTCTCCTAGAAGATTTTAACCTACTGTGAATCCTCTTGCAAGGATGCCTTCCTTGAAGAAGCTCTTTTCCTCCCTCTACAAGGATTTCAGTGAATCCCTCTCTCACTGCACACCACAGGTCATCTCCTCTGCCCAGAAGCTCTTCAGCCATTCCTGAAGAAGGGCTCATACCCAAAACATCGATTCTCCTGCTCCTTGGATGCTGCCTGACCTGCTGCGCTTTTCCAGCAACACATTTTCAGACAAAGGGATGGGTAAAGGTCAGCCTGGGAGAATCAATAGCTACTAAAGGAGACCATTAGCCTAGCAAAACTCAGTACAAGCTGGATGAATAGCACTTTATTTTCAGTTTAGGAACCTTGCAGCCTTCTGGGCTCAGTATCAATTTCAATAATTTGGGCTATGAATGCCTTCTCCCATGTCCTAACCCTAACACCCAGACACCAGGCCCTGTTATCCCATGGGCTGTTACCAACAGCTCTCAGCAGCAGCAGTGTGTACTATCTACAAGATACACTGCAGAAATTCACCAAAGATCCTCATATAGCACCTTCCAAACCTGCATGAGCATCAAGAAAGTCAAGGGCAACAGATTCATGGCAACACCAGCACCTACAACTTCCCCTCCCAAGCCACTCACCATCCTTACTTGGAAATATATCACCAATCCTTCAGTGCAACTGGGTCACAATTCTGGAATTCCCTCATGAATAACATTGTGGGTCAACTTACAGCACATGGACGGCAGCAGTTCACGAAGGAAGCTCACCTTCACAGGGCAACTAGGAATAGTCAGAATTGAAAAGGGTGGTCCTGGAAAAGCACAGCATTGAAGGAGCAGTGGCATTGACATTTCAGGCATAAGCCCTTCACCAGGATTCTCCTGCTCCTCAGGTGCTGCCTGACCTGCTGTGCTTTTCCTGTGCACACTCTTTGACTCTGACTTCTCTGCAGTTCTCACTTTCAATTCAGGACAGCCAGTACATGCTGGCCCTGTCAGCGCCAGCCATATTGCATGAGTAAAGAAAAAAAAGGAGTCAAAGAAAGCAGGCTCTCCTAGACTTGTAAAAAATTAATTCATAGGATGTGGGCATCCCTGGCTAGATCAACACTTATTTAGAGTTACTGCTGTGAATCTGTCGGCGAGACCAGGTAAGGGTGATAGTCTCCTTCCTTGAAGGACATTAGTGAACCTGATGGGTTTTCCAGACAGCCAGCAATGGATTAATACTCATCTTTAGACTCTTAATTCCAGATGTTTTAAACTGAATTCAAATTCCACCATCGGCCATGGCGCAATTCAAAACTGGGTCACCAGAACATGACCTGCAACTCTAGTGACAATATTACTAGACCATCACCTCCCCATTGGATGCAGGCTGTATAATGAGAAAGGATTAGTTAATACTCTTATTGTGCAGAGTCCATTGTTGGTCTAGAGGAGCAACCATGGTCATATGGTGGAACAGGTTCAAAACCTATGACAACATGGATCAATTTTCAGCAATACTGTGAGGTAAACTGTAGAAATAAATTTACACCCTATAAAATGCCCTAAGGATTTCTGCCTTATCAACACCCAAATCCATATGACATGATCAGATTGAGAGGAGCTGAATACATCCAATAATAACTCTTGCAGAAACATGTCCTTATATAATGTGCACTTGTGCCTTCATTAGTAATTCATGCTATCCTTTGTCAGGTATTCAATCTAAGCTATCTTCCTGTGTTCAAACTCTTATATTTAAGTGTTATCCCATTGTACAATCTGTGACCATGTTACGCAAGATAACACATGTTTCCAATTTGTATCTTCTCACAAAAATTAAATCCCCTATCTCAGTAATTAATTTAATTGCAGTTCTCCACAGTGACAACACTCATTTCGCTGACAGTGAAGGATTCAGCAATCACAATGCCACTGAATAGCAAGGAGTAACAATTGCATTCACTCTTGTTGGAGATAGTTAGTGCCTGGGCCTTGAGTTGTATGAATGGCACTTATTACTTTTCAAGCCAGATTGCTCAAGTCTTGCTGCATATTTTGATTTTGTGTCTGAGAATTGCAAATTAAATTAGATTCTCTACAGCATGGAAACAGGCCCTTCGCCCAACAAGTCCACACCGACCCTTCGAAGGGTAACCTACCCAGACCCACTTCCGTATATTTAATCCTGACTAATGCAGCTAACACTATGGGCAATTTAGCCTGACCAGTCCACCTGACCTGCGCATCTTTGGATTGCAGCAGGAAACCAGAGCATCTGGAGAAAACCCACACAGACACAGGGCGAACGTGCAAACTCCACACAGACAGTCACCCCAGCCTGGAATCAGACCCAGGTCCCTGGTGCTGTGAGGCAGCAGTGCTAATCACTGAGCCACCATGCCACCCCACGGCAAAGTAATGACACTTATTATTGTCCAAGTATCAGTAAACATCCCTACTTCTATTGTAAGATAAACCATCACCTTTTGTTGGGGGAATATGATTCAGATGAATAAGACTATGAGAGGTATGAATAGTTGTTCCCCTTGGTTGAGGAGTCGATCATGAGAGGGCATAGTTTTAGAGTCAAGTGGCAAGAGCTTCAGAGGGGATTTGGAAAGAAATGTCATTACTCAGTGAGTGATGGTGGTGGAATCTGGAATACACTGCCTGGGAGCCATTGGGATGAGTACTTCATATATCATAACATTCAAGAATATGGGACAAGTGCAGGAGATTGGAATTAGTACACTTTTAGTCGCAGTTTTGGTAGTGCAGACTCAATGGGCTGAAGAGCCTTTCTTGCAGTTAAGAAAGACCATTGATGAGGTATCTGAAGATGGCCCAGTGTAAGAAACTGTCCTGAGGAACTCTTGCAGAAAGCTCATGTGATTGAGATGAGTGTTCTCCATCAGCTGCAACGTTTGTGTTAAATATCATTCAAACCAGTGGAGAGATTTCACCCCTTGATTCCTATTGTTTTCAATTTTACCAGGGCTCCTCAATGCCATACTTGGTCAAATATTACACAGATGTCAAGTGCAGTCACTCTTACCTCCCCTCTTAATGTTAACACATTTGTCCTTGTTTGTACCACATTTCCTGGCAGAGCATTAGTCATCAGGTTATTTCTGCATAAGTACCACTTGATAGCCCCATGAGTGAACCCATCCATCACTGCTGATGACTGAGAGTAGATTAACAGTGTTTTCATTGGCCAGGTTGTACTTGTCCTACTTTTGTGGACAATTTTCCACATTGTTGAGTAGATCACAGTGTTGTAGGAGTACGGCAATAGCTTGGCTAGTGGGAGTGTTAGTTTTGGAGCAGAGGTCTTTAGTACTATTGCCGGATGTTGTCAGAGTGCTGAGCATTTGCAGTAGACAATACCTTTTTTGATTCCTCATGGAGTACATCAAATCGGCTAAAGATTGGCATTTGAAATGCTAGAGTCCTCAACAGGAGCTATAAAGTTAATCTTGCATACTTCTTCTCAATACAAGAAGTCTTTTTTCATTTTTTAGTTATCTGTGTTCACTTCTTATACTTAAATTACATTTTATTATTCTTTGAAATCATCTTCCAGTAAAATTTTCTGTTGTCCCTTGCAAATAATTTTTGTTGAAATTAACACAACAAATCTTTTGGAGAGCTAGTGGATATTTGTAGAGACAATACAAAGTAGATTATAATGACATTTAGTAAACAGCAGTTCTCAGGATTTACCAAAATGTAAGATCATTGCAATAAATGTGCTAAATATTAGATTCAAATAAATATGAATCATTTTTCTAAAGAGACAAATATTGCTCAAGTTTCCCATCTTATACTCACCAGGACAAATACAAAAATGTCATATTCCAAAATGGTAATTTATATTGCAGGAGAAAGGGATACTGCTTGATTGATAAGTCTACTTTGATTAGGAGGAAGTAAGGACTGGAGATGCTGGGATCAGAGTCAAAAAGTGTGTCGCTGGAAAGGCACAGCAGGTCAGGCAGCATCTAAGGAGCAGGTGAGTCGACATTTGGGGCATAAGCCCATTGTCAAGAATGCATTCCTACTGAAGGGTCCATGCTTGAAACGCTGACTCTCCTGCTCCTCGGATGCTGCCTGACCTGCTGTGCTTTTCCAGCGACACACTTTTCGACACTGAAGTTTACTTTGATTGTCCAAGCTTTGCATTCTGAACAAATTGGCTCCAGTATTTCTTACATTAAATTGACTATTCTTAAAAGTGAATTGTTGGCAGAAAATCACCTTGAGACATCTTAAGGTCATAAATAGAGTTACAGAGTCACAGAGCAGTGCAACATGGAAACAGACCCTATGGTCCAACTTGTGCATGCTGACTAGATATCCTAAATTAATCTAGTCCCATTTGTCAGCATTTGGCCCCTATCCTTCTAAACCCTTCCTATTCATGTGCCCATCTAGATGCCTTGCAAATGCTGTAATTGTGTCAGCCTCCACCACTTCTTCTGGCAGATTCATTGTTACATCCACCACCCTCTGTATGAATAAGTTGTCCCTTAGGCCCCACTTAAAACTTTCTCCTCTTACCTTCAAACTATGCCCTCTCATTCTGGACTCCCCTACTCCAGGGAAAAGACCTTGGCTGTGCACCCTTTCTATGCCCCTCATAATTTTCTAAACCTTTGTAAGGTCACCCCTCAGCCTCTGACACTCCAGAGAAAACAGCCCCGGCCTATTCAGCCTCTCCTTATAGATCAAACCTTCCAACTCTGGCAACATCATTGTAAATTTTTTCTGAGCCCTTTCAAGTTTCGCAACATCTTTTCTACAGCAGGGAGACAAATGACCTTACATATATCCAAATCTCCCTTTTTGATTTTACTCAATCCAAGAGTGTTTTAAACTACAAGCTGCTTCCAATTTTGCATTGTAAGGATTTCTCCATTCCAGAGTAGACATGTTATCCAATTGTAAGCCAAGTGATAGCTCCCCTCCTGAATATGCAGTAATCCTTTCCAAATTGGAACAGTTACTTTCTTGGCGAAGATTTACTCGGGTTGCTGTATTTCCTGTTTGCATGAAACTGCTCTGATTTATTTAATCTGAAGAATTTTTACAAAACTCATTCCCCTCTCCAATTTTGTTATATATAGCTTTGTGAAGATTGCGAAATACAGTTAAGTAACAGATAAAATGCAGAAAGTGCTGGAGAAATCCAGCAGGTCGGGCAGCATCAGGGGCAGAAGCTACAGAGATAGGAAGCAGTGTTAATGTTTTGAGATCAGTATAACTCTTCTTTGGAGATCAGATCTCTAAAGTCAAAAGAATCAAGTTGGACTCAAAATATTAACTGTTTCCCTCTTCACTATTGCTGCCAGGCCTGTTAAGTCTCTCCAGCGTTTTCTGTTTGTATTTCAGATCTCCAACATTTGTAGCATTTTGCTTTTATTTCTGGAAGTCAGCATTCACATTCAAGAAACTCCTTAAGAAAATAGGTTCCTTTATCAGTATGCATGCAAAGCCTTAAATCTGCATGGAGTCATAGAGATGTACAGCACGAAAACAGACCTATCGGTCCAACTCGTCCATGCCGAACAGATAATCCAACCCAATCTAGTCCCACCTGCTGGCACCTGGCCCACTTCCCTCCAAGGCAAAAGTGTGGACTACAGATGCTGGAGATCAGAGTCTAGATTAGAGTGGTACTAGAAAAGTGCAGCGGGTCAGGCACATCTGAGGAGCAGGAAAATCGATGCTTCTGGCAAGAGCCTTTCATCAGGAATTTCTCTCCAAACCCTTTCTATTCATATACCCTTCCAGATGCCTTTTAAATGTTGCAATTGTACTAGCCTCCACCACTCCCTCTGGCAGCTCAACTCATGAACTATGATTGGTCTACAGTAGTAGCAGGGTGTACCATCTACAAGATGCACTGCAGCAACTCAGCAAGGTCCCTTCAACAGCACCTTCCATCCCCTCAACATATAATCCCTGCAAGAGCAAGGGCAACAATTGCATGGGACACCACCCGTACAGTTTTACCTCACTCTAAAACTGGGACTTGTATCACTATTCCTACATTCTCACTGGATCAATATCCTGGAATCTATTCACTAACAACATTAATGGTTTACCTGTGCCTCATAGATTCCAGCAGTTTTACAGGAAGGTTCAGCAAATCATAAAGAGATAAATTTCTTTATAATTCAGGCATAGAAAATGTTGAACATTATCAGGTGTCAGTTTTTGGAATGACTCCAGCCAATACATTTCTCTTCATTATTCTGACATATACTTGAAATGGTCTGTTCTGATAGGACATTGAATTGTCTTTCATACTATCATACCAAGAGTTCAGCAACAAAATATCCTGCTTCAGTATATAATGTATTTATTATCCAATGATTGGACTTGTGGAGTCTTGGGAAAAAAATGAACTCTCAGCTGATCTCATTGTTATACAGCAATCGTTGAAAGTGAGAGAAGATCATTAGTCCATCTATGACAGCTGTCCACTCTCTTCCCTTGGCACTTTTCTAATAACATTATACAGTCATAGAATCATAGAGTCATACAACATGGATACTGACCCTTCAGCCCAACACATCCATGTTGACCATGTTTCCAAACCAACCTAGTCCCAACTGCTTGCATTTGGCCCAAATCCCTCCGGACTTTTCCTATTCATAAATTTATTCGAAAGTTTTTTAAATGTTGTAACTGCATCTGCTTCCATTACTTTCTCTGGCGGTTCATTCCACATACAAACCACTCTCTGTGTAGAAAATGTTGCCCCTCATGTTCTTTTTAAATTTTCTCTTCTCACCTTAAGCATATGCCCTCTGGGTTTGAACTCCCACAACCTGGGGAAAAGACCCTTGCAACTCACCTTAACTGTATCCCTCATGGTTTTATAAACCTGTATAAGGTCACCCCTCAACCTTCTACACTCAGGTGAAAAAAGTCCCTACCTTAAAAGCTCAAACCTTCCATTTCCAGCAACATCTTGGTAAATCTTTTCTGAATCCTCTCCAATTTAATAATAAGCATAATCATGTTTCATAGTCTGATCAGATGACAGAATGCTGATAGCAAGGAGGAAGTTATTTATTTCCTAAGTATCTCTTCATAGGAACAGCTCAGTTAAATCCCATTCTTCCAACCTTTCCTCATGCCCCAATATTGTTATTTGTTCAGTTGCTATTCCAAATCCCTTTTGAAAGTCCCATAGAATGGAGCTCCTAAAAATCTTTGTGTACTCCAAATTCTAAGCATTTAATGTATAAGAAACAGCTTTTGCTCATCATCTAAATTGGTAGTTTTATTTGATCTTGATCTTTCAACCAATGGGAAAAGTTTCTTCCTATCTTCACCAGCATGATCCCTCTGATTTTAAGCTCATCTACACAATGTCTTCACAATCTTCACTTCTTTGAGGAGACCAACTCTTCACCATTCCATCCACAAAAATGAAACCTCTCATCCCTTGGAACCTTACTAGGGGAATCTTTTCTTCAACCCTGCTCAAACCTTCATACCCTTCCTAGAATTGGAATCCAGTCTGTTTTGTTCCACGACTTGTGCTTCCACTTGTCACCCTAACAGGAAAAAATATTCCCCCTGGAGGTCTCAATTTTCTTTTTCTTTTGGGAAAAGTTCTCTATATCTCAACTTCCATATTTGCCGAGAAGAAAAAAGGAACTTTAAGGTCAGTACTTCAAAAGCAAATCAATGGTTGTCAAGCAAAATTGGACAGTCTGAGGATTGTGGACAAGAAAGTACAAATGCAAGTTCTTTGTATATTTTCATTCACTCATTACCCCATTCAAAAAAGCCAAAAACACCAGACCAACATATCAAATGTTCACCCATCAGCTGAGACACTAGTAATTCCTCAGTTAATATATTCATTGCCAAATTTCACAAAGATCCAAATAATCATTTTGACTACACCTCCTCACGGTGCTGAGTGCATAACCCTTGATGCAGAGGCAATGCCAATATATCCAATCTTACAAATTAAACTTCACTAAAGATAGAGATTAACAGCTTTCATTTTAGACATTTCTTTGCTACAGTCACCTTGGTTAAAAAATAAAGAAAGCTGCCTTTTGGAAAGTTTGACAGGCAACGTTATTTTACTTTTGGCGTTGTCGTACTGCGATGAGATTAAGTGCATTTTATTTGGCAGTTTACTAAATTTGTCTTTTAAACACGTGGAAGCTACCAATTCAGAGATCTGAAGATCAGCAACTGCTGGAGCAAATCACTGACTGAACACTCACTGAAAGTTAATATTTTTAACATTTTTTCTTAATTGAGTTACTGGATATAAGAAGCCACTTTAAAGTTTCTTCTGCATTTTAAAAAAAAAATGTCTGACAGTGTACTGATTATGGGCAGTTATACTGTGTTCATTAAGTTGAAGGACTGCAGTAATATAGACTACAGTGTTTATCCTCATTATACTCAGTGACAGCTACTAGATTAGATATGTTAATATCTACTCGATAGTTTGGTTCAGTGTTCACTCTTAAATAATGCACCCCTGTCTTCAAGCTCAACGTTGTGTGCCAATGTGTTTTTGAAAATTCTGTCTCTAAACATCAGAACTTTTTCTCCTATTAAACGGTTTGCTAAATTATTGACACCTTCAAGTTCAGATATCAGGAAACTTTGAATGAGTTTGGTAAAAACCAAAAGAACTCCTCTGTGTTTACCGTGAAGAAAGACATGAAGACTTCGGAACTTGGGGAAGTTGTTGGTGATATCTTAAGGACAGCCCATATCACAGTAGAGATGGTATTGGATGTATTAGAAGGCATGAAGGTGGATAAATCTCCTGGTCCTGACCAGATATATTCAAGAACACTGCTAGAGGCTAGAGAAGAAATTACGGGAGCCCTGGCTGATATTTTTGCATCATCGTTAGCTATGGGTGAGGTCCTGGAAGACTGGAGCATAGCTAATATTATGCCATTATTCAAGAAGGGCTGCAAAGGAAAGCCTGGAAACTATAGACCACTAAGCCTAACATGTGTGGTAGGTAAGTTACTTGAGAGGGTTCTGAGAGATAAGATATACATGCATTTGGAAACATAAAGTTTGATTAGGAATAGTCAGCATGGCTTTGTGAGTGGAAGACCATGCTCACAAATTTGTTAGAGTTCTTTGATGAAGTGACCAGGAAGGTTGGCGAGGGCAGGGCAGTAGATGCAGTCTATATGGATTTCAGTAAGACCTTTGATAAGGTTCCACATGTTTGGCTGCTCTGGAAAGTTTGATGGCATGGAATCCAGGGGGAGCTGACAAGTTGGATACAGATTGTCTTGATGGTAGAAAGCAGAGGGTAATAGTAGAAGGATGATTGTTGGACTGGAGGCCTGTGACTAGTGGAGTGCCTCAGGGGATCAGTGCTGGGCCCATTGCTGTTTGTTATCTATATCAATGATTTGGATGAGAATATACAGGGCATGATTAATAAGTTTGCAGATGACACTAAAATAGGAGGTATCGTGGACAGTGAGGAAGGTTATCAGAAATTGTAGCTGGTCCTTACTCAGCTGACGAAATGGGCCAAGAAATGGCAAATTGAGCTTAATATAGAGGTCTTCCAGTTTGGAAAGTCAAATCAAGGTAGGAGTTTCATGGTGAATGTTAGAGCCTTATGGAATTTTATGGAACAGAGGAACCTTGGAGTTCAGGTGCACAGTTCTCTGAAAGTAGAGTCCAAGGTAGACAGGGCAGTGAAGTAAGCTTTTGGCACACTGGCCTTCATCAGTCAAGGCACTGAGTATAGAATTTGGGAAGTTATGTTGCAGGTGTACAGGACATTGGTGAAGCCGCATTTGGAGTATTGTGTTCAGTTTTGGTCACCTTGTAATAGGAAGGATGTGGTTAAACTGGAAAAAGTGCAGAAGAAATTTACATGGATGTTGCCAGGACTCAATGATCTGAGTTACAGGGAGAGTTTGGACTAGCCAAGATTTTTTTTTCTTTAGAGCGCAAGAGACTGAGGGGTGGTTTTATAGAGGAGTATAAGGTCATGAGAGGCTTGAATAGGGTGAATGCACTCAGTCTTTTCCCAGAGTTGGGGAATCGAAGACTAGACGGCATCAATTTAAGGTTAGAGGGGAGGGAATAAAAGGCAACTTTTTTACACAGAAGGTGGTACGCATATGGAATGAGCTGCCAGAGAAGTGGTTGAAGTGGGTTCATTAACCACATTTAAAAAACATTTGTACAAATTTATGGATAGGAAAGGATTTGAAGGGCCAAGTACATGGAAATGGGGTTAGTGTGGATGGTCATTTTGGTTGGCATGGACCAGTTTGGGCTGAAGGGCCTGTCTCTGTCTGTAGGACTCTACGATTCAATAACTGCGGATGCTGTAAATCAGAAACAAAAATAGAATTTGCTGGGAAAGCTCAGCAGGTCTGGCAGCATCTGTAAAGAGAAACCAGAGTTAACATTTTAGGTTGAGTGACCATTTCTCAGACCAGCTCACTGCCACCTTCTCAAGGGTAACTAGGGATGGATCAAAAATGATGGGCTGAAAATGTGTTGCTGGAAAAGCGCAGCAGGTCAGGCAGCATCCAAGGAACAGGAGAATCGACGTTTCGGGCATCAGCCCTTCTTCAGGAATTTGGGCTGATGCCCGAAACGCCGATTCTCCTGTTCCTTGGATGCTGCCTGACCTGCTGCGCTTTTCCAGCAACACATTTTCAGCTCTGATCTCCAGCATCTGCAGTCCTCACTTTCTCCTCAAAAATGATGGGACCAGCCAGCCACACTCATGTCCCATGAATGACTAAAAAATGTCACATTTGAAAACTGGACAAAAGACAGAGGAACAATGGAGAAGGATCTAACGGAACTTAGAGTCAAATCTGCCACTGAAATAAAGATTGTTTGACCAAAAAAAAAGAGGAATGACAGTCAGGAAAAGTAAGCTTCTACCTTTGACTATCTATTGTTCTATGATAGGTCAACTATCTTTCAACAATTTCCGACAGCAGAAATAATTTTGCACAGTTTAAATTGCTCCCCTGCCTGGGCAGGTAAAGTTGTTCAGCATTTCATCAACAACAATCAGATCAATTGTTCAGAACTTGAATCTTGCTAAAAAGTGATCCAGGTTGCAGGTTCTTAGACCTGGGTTTCAGTTAGTGAGTTCAATGTTGGTTTTTAAACTTGACCAATTTTATGGATCTTTTATGAAACATGAATTCTGCTGGGCTTACACAACAAAGAGGTCACCTTGTGCTGTCTAAATATGTCATACAATGAGAATTTCAGAACACTCACCACGAAGATGATGATTTGGAGGTGCCAGCGTTGGACTGGGATGGACAAAGTTAAAAAAACACACATCACAAGGTTGCAGCCCAAAAGATTTGGTTGGAAGCACAAGCTTTCAAAGCTCTAGTTCTTCATCAGGTGATCGTCCTGATCAACCACTTGATGAAGGAGCAGCGCTTCGAAAGCTAGAGCTTCCAAATAAACCTGTTGGACAATAACCTGGTGTTGTGTGATTTTTAACTTTGTTCATTAATATTATGTTATTCAAGCAACCAGTAGCAGATTGTTGATGAAATGTACCCCAACAATGCTGTAATTGAAGAATATGTAATGAATAATCAGGTCAATAGAAGCAGTATTTTTATTTATTTCCACTAATTACACTTGCAGTCTCTATTTTAAAAGTATTGCTCAAACAGACTCTGGGAAATAAATCAACAAGAGTCTTATCAATAACATTACACTATGGGAACACTAATGACTAAAGGCTTCTTCATCATTAAGGCAAGGGAAATTCTTGAATACATTTATTATCTTTACCTGTTAGACAATGTGCATACATGGACAGCTCCAATCAAGATGACTGCTATCACTTAATCATTTGTACGTAAAAAATATGAACATTTATGAAAAAGAGAGACATTTTGTTGTGGATTTTCATTTCACATCAGAGGAATTTACAAGAATTTTATTGGTGTTCTTATGAATTATCCGGGTGAGGTCAAGACAAGCTTTGACAAAGAATCAACAGCATTGCTCCATTATTAACCCGTTAGGTTTCAACTGCACTTTTTAATGAAGGGCGTGAATCCCAAATTGGGTACAAACAGAACCTTCTGCGAGCTGTTAGATCGAATGCTCTAATTATGTGGAGATAGTCAGTGTGGATTCCTGCATCTTCAGATCAGGAATATGATCAATTGAAGTTAACCTCATTTTTCAAGAGCAATTCTCAGGTTAGCCCCCTCTGTCTGTGAGTGGAGTTTCTGTCAGTGTGAAACCTGCAGGCAATTTGTCTCAAGCAAGAAAAGAGTTCCAGTTTTCAAGTTTGGCGATAGATTGGTCATCCAGCTCAAAGTCTGTCCTGTGTTCGAGTAAATATATTTCTCTTTATCATATGTTATGCAGTTAAATGTTACTTGATTATTGAATAAGTGTATTGTTTTGTATCATCTGCTGTTTAAAATTTGATATCATTCATTGGTGTGATTGTTTTGCCGCATGGATGTGTTTATCGAACATAAAGTATTTGAACTGATCATAGAGTCATAGAGTCATATAGATGTACGGAAACAGACCCTTCGGTCCAACCCATCCATGCTGACCAGATATCCCAACTCAATCTAGTCCGACCTGCCAGCACCTAGCCCATATCCCTCCAAATCCTTCCTATTCATATACCCATCCAAATGCCTCTTAAATGTTGCAATTGTACCAGCCTCTACCACTTCCCCGGCGGCTCATTCCATGCCCGTACCACTCTCGGCATGAGAAGGTTGCCCCTTGGGTCTCTTTTATATCTTTCCCCTCTCACCCTAAACCTATGCCCTCTAGTTCTGGACTCCCTGAACCCAGGGACAAGACTTTGCCTATTTATCCTATCCATGCCCTTCATAATTTTGTAAACCTCTATAAGGTCACCCCTCAGCCTCCGACGCTCCAGGGAAAACAGCCCCAGCCTGTTCAGCCTCTCCCTATAGATCAAATCCTCCAACCCTGGCAACATCCTTGTCAATCTTTTCTGAACCCTTTCAGTTTCACAACGTCTTTCCAATGGGAAGGAGACCAGAATTGCACGCAATATTCCAACAGTGGCCTAACCAATGTCCTGTACAGCTGCAACATGACCTCCCAACTCCTGTACTCAATACTCTGACAAATAAAAGAAAGCATGCCAACTGCCTTCTTCACTATCCTACCTACCTGTGACTCCACTTTCAAGGAGCTATGAACCTGCAGTCCAAGGTCTCTTTGTTCAGCAACATTCCCTTGGACCTTACCATTAAGTGTATAAGTGCTGCTAAGATTTGCTTTCCCAAAAATGCAGCACCTCACATTTATCTGAATTAAACTCCATCTGCCACTTCTCAGCCCATTGGT
This sequence comes from Chiloscyllium punctatum, assembly GCF_047496795.1. Lineage (NCBI taxonomy): Eukaryota > Metazoa > Chordata > Chondrichthyes > Orectolobiformes > Hemiscylliidae > Chiloscyllium > Chiloscyllium punctatum. Next base: position 80,366,355 of record NC_092763.1, read on the forward strand.
CCATCTGGTTCAAGTCCCTGTTGTAATCTGAGGTAATCCTCTTTGCTGTCCACTACACCTCCAATTTTGGTGTCATCTGCAAACTTGCAAACTGTACCTCTTATGCTCGCATCCAAATCATTGATGTAAATGACAAAAAGTAGAGGACCCAGCACTGATCCTTGCAGCACGCCACTGGTCACAGGCCTCCAGTCTGAAAAACAACCCTCCACCACCACCCTCTGTCTTCTACCTTTGAGGCAGTTCTATATCCAAATGGCTAGTTCCCTCTGTATTCTGTGAGCTCTAACCTTGCTAATCAGTCTCCCATGGAGAACCTTGTCAAACACCTTACTGAAGTCCATATCAATCTCATCTACTGCTCTGCGCTCATCAATCTTCTTTGTTACTTCTTCAAAAAACTCAATCACATTTGTGAGACATGATTTCCCATGTACAAAGCCATGTTGACTATCCCTAATCAATCCTTGCCTTTCCAAATACATGTACATCCCGTCCCTCAGGATTCCCTCCAACAGCTTGCCCACCACCGAGGTCAGGCTCACAGGTCTATAGTTCCCTGGTTTGTCCTTCTTAAACAGTGGCACCACGTTTGCCAATCTCCAGTCTTCTGGCACCTCACCTGTGACTATTGATGACAAATATCTCAGCATGAGGCCCAGCAATCACTTCTCTAGCTTCCCACAGAGTTCTAGGGTACACCTGATCAGGTCCTGGGGATTTATCCACCTTTATGCATTTCAAGACATCCAGCACTTCCTCCTCTGTAATCTGGACATTTTGCAAGATGTCACCATCTATTTCCCTACAGTCTATATCTTCCATATCCTTTTCCACAGGAAATACTGATGCAAAATACTCATTTAGTACCACCCCTATTTTCTGTGGCTCCACACAAAGGCCGCCTTGCTGATCTTTGAGGGGCCCTATTCTCTCCCTAGTTACCCTTTTGTCCTTAATGTATTTGTAAAAACCCTTTTGATTCTCCATAATTCCATTTGCCAAAGCTATCTCATGTCCCCGTTTTGCCCTCCTGATTTCCCTCTTAAGTATACTCCTACTTCCTTTATACTCTTCGAAGGATTCACTCGATTCTCCTGTCTATACTGTACATATGCTTCCTTCTTTTTCTTAACCAAACCCTCAATATCTTTAGTCCTCCAGCATTCCCTATACCTATAAGCCTTTCTTTTCCTGACAGGAATATGCATTCTCTAGATTCTCGCTATTTCTGCAGGCTTCCCATTTTCCAGCCGTCCCTTTACCTGCTAATATCTACCCCCAATCAGCTTTCAAAATTTCTTGCCTAATTCCATCAAAATTGGCCTTCTCCAATTTAGAAATTCAACTTTTCGATCTGGTCTATCCTTTTCCATCACTATTTTAAATTTAATGGAATTATGGTCACTGGCCCCATAGCGCTCCCCCACTGACACCTCAGTCACCTGCCCTGCCTTATTTCCCAAGAGTAGGTCAAGTTTTGCACCTTCTCAAGTTGGTACATCCACATACTGAATCAGAAAATGGTCTTCTACGCATTTAACAAATTCCTCTCCATCTAAACCTTTGGCAATCCCAGTCTATGTTTAGAAAGTTAAAATCCCCTGCCATAACCACCTTATTATTCTTACAGATAGCTGAGATCTCCTCACAAGTTTGTTTCTCAATTTCCTTCTGACTATTAGAGGGTGTATAATACAATCCCAATAAGGTGATCATTCCTTTCTTATTTCTCAGTTCCACCCAAATAATTTCCCTGGATGTATTTCCGGGAATATCCTCCCTCAGCACAGCTGTAATGCTATCCCTTACCAAAAATGCCATTGCCCCTCCTCTCTTGCCCCCCTTTCTATCCTTCCTGTAGCATTTGTATCCTGGAACATTAAGCTGCCAGTCCTGCCCATCCCTGAGCCATGTTTCTGTAATTGCTATGATATCATTTTGGAAGAACAAATAAGAATATGGAATACAGGGTTAATGGTAGGGTTCTTAGTCAGGTGGAGGAACAGAGGGATCTTGGGGTGTATGTACATAGATCTTTGAAGGTTGCCACTCAGGTGGATAGAGTTTGTAAGAAGGCCTATGGAGTATTATCGTTCATTAGCAGAGGGATTGAATTCAAGAGTAGTGAAGTGATGTTGCAGCTGTACAGGACTTTGGTTAGGCCACAGTTGGAGTACTGTGTGCAGTTCTGGTTGCCTCACTTTAGGAAAGATGTGGAAGCTTTGGAGAGGGTCCAGAGAAGATTTACCAGGATGTTGCCTGGAATGGAGAGTAGGTCGTACGAGGATAGGTTGAGAGTTCTCGGCCTTTTCTCGTTGGAACGGCGAAGGATGAGGGGTGACTTGATAGAGGTTTATAAGATGATCAGAGGAATAGATAGAGTAGACAGTCAGAAACTTTTTCCCCGGGTACAACAGAGTGTTACAAGGGGACATAAATTTAAGGTGAAGGGTGGAAGGTATAGGGGAGATGTCAGGGGTGGGTTCTTTACCCAGAGAGTGGTGGGGGCATGGAATGCGCTGCCCGTGGGAGTGGTAGAGTCAGAATCATTGGCGACCTTTAAGCGGCATTTGGATAGGTACATGGATGGGTGCTTAATCTAGGATAGAAGTTCGGCACAACATCGTGGGCCGAAGGGCCTGTTCTGTGCTGTATTGTTCTATGTTCTATGTTCTATGTTCTATGTTCTATGTTCTATCCCAGTCCCATGTTCCTAACGATGCCCTGAGTTCATCTGCCTTCCCTGTTAGGCCCTTTGCATTGAAATAAATGCAGTTTAATTTATTAGTCCTACCTTGTCCCTGCCTGCCCTGACTGTTTGACTCGCTTCTGTTCTCAACTATACCAGTCTCAGATTGATCTCTTTCCTCACTATCTCCCTGGGTCCCACCCCCCACCTTACTAGTTTAAATCCTCCTGAGCAACTCAAGCAAATTTCCCTGTCAGTATATTAGTCCCCTTCCAATTTAAGTGCGATCTGTCCTTCTTATACAGGTCATTTCTACCCCAAAAATGTGAATCCTTCTCCCATACACCAGCTCCTCAGCCATGCATTCATCTGCTCTTTCCTCCTATTCCTACCCTCACTAGCTCATAGCACTGAGAGTAACTCAGATGTTGCTACTCTCGAGGACCTCCTTTTTAAATTTCTGCTGAACTCTCTGTAATCTCCCTTCAGAATCTCATCCTTTTCCCTTCCTATGTCGTTGGTTCCAATGTGGACAATGAGCTCTTGCTGGCCCATCTCCCCTGTGAGAGCATTCTGCACCGTCTCTGAGACATCCTTGATCCTGGCACCAAGGAAACAACACACCATTCTGCTTTTTCGCTGCTGGCCACAGAAACGTCGGACTACAGAATCCCCTAACACAATTAATCTCTTGGAAGCTGACGTACCCCTCATTGCATTAGAGCCAGTCTCAATACCAGAAACTTGGCCGTTCCCCTGAGAATCCATCACCCCTATATTTTCCAAAACTGCATACCTGTTTAAAATGGGTATATCCACAAAAGACTCCTGCACCAGCTACCTACCTCTCTTACCTGTCCTGGAGTTAATCCATCTAAGTGACTGTATCTGAAACATTCCCCCCTTCCTTAACTGCCATCCATCACGTACTGTTGCTGTTGTAAATTTCTCATTGCTTCTAACTGTCTCTCCAACCGATCCATTCGATCTGATAAGATTTGCACCCAACAGCATTTATGGCAGATATAATCTGCAGTAACCCTTTAACTATCTTTAAACTCCCACATCTGACAAGAAGTACATATCACTGCACTAACAGCCATTTTTGCTCCTTCATAATCTATAGACCCAGAAAATAACGCTGTCTTATTCCTCAATTTGAAGAAGTTAATTTTAGGCTTTCAATTAAGTTTCTACAGTCATCTTGAAATAATTTAAATGATCTGAGCTCTTTCTCCAAGCTTACACTTCATCTCGTACTTATCAGGACAAACTGAAGAATGCCAAACTTCAAAAACCTCAGCAATCATACTGCAAGAGAAATGGGGATGATTGATCATTTGGACAGGTACATGAATTGGAAAGGTTTAGAGGAATATGGGCCAACAGCAGGCAAATGGAACTAGTTTGATTTGGGAAACATGGCTGGCATGGATGACTTGAACTGAAGGGTCTATTTCCATGCTGTATGAGCCTATTCTAATTAGACAAGGCATTGCCATAGGGAAAGCAATGGAAACACATGTTGGAATTTCATCAGGAATTGGCTGAGCCTCATTTTTTGGCAAGTTTCATGAAGGGTTTCTCTCAATGAGCCCTATTGGGTTTTCACATGCTCGGTCCTAAAACTCATCTCATTACCTATTTCCCACTGACCATACGCAGAACTATTGAGAGGACCTACTGGGATTCCTACCACTGGCAACAGTTTTGAAGCTCAGCCGGGCACTCACTGAAGTAGTAGAAATCCACAGATGCCTAGCATGGTTCATTTCAGTTACCTGAGACACATTAGACAGAGGGTAATTGCCACCAGCCCTCCTACCTACTTTGCCAATCGGGAATTTCAGGTGTAAATGATTGGTACCTATGGAGCGTGCCCTGAGATGCTGGAGATTGACAGAGGTCTGGAGGAGAAACGAATGACCTTTTTGGATCAGCAAGTAATTACTCTGATCTTCATGTTAGGTATTGTCACCATCCAGCATCTATCTGGTAGGAGTGGAAGAATGGGAAACTGCATTTCGATGCGTCGTAATAATGAAAAAGTTATCTCATGGTGGTGCTTTCAATTGGTCTAAACCACTCGTTAGCCAGAATTTCATCTCAACATTCAACGCTTGGTTGGAAAATGAAATCTTTTGTTCTCGATGTTGGGAATCTCCTCACTGCTAATCTCACATGATTCTCCCAACTTTATCACCAATGGGCGCATCATTCAGTACCATCCAAATGGCTCCAAAAGACTCCATAATTGAATGAGTACATAAAGCTGAAAGTTTATTCCTTTTATTAGCTGAGAATGGGTTCCTGTGCATGAATATGTCTGAATTCCAGCAAGGATAAATTAACAATGTTATGAAATTGACTATTTCTGTTCATTTGTTTATCTGTTAAACTGTCAGCACACTTGGGATTATTCAGCAAATTTTGCCCAATCACAGGATTATTGTGAAGTTTGCAAGTGTATGATCTGTACTCTGTCTATTGTGGCAAAAAGAGGTACAAACTGTTTGAGTGGATTAGCCAGTTTGTAGATTGTATCGTCTATTTACTGGACATTCCATTAACCCTCAAGGTCATTAATGATGTTGCTCAGTTTTGTGATTAGCATAATGTCTTTTTGAACTGTGGGCAGCATCCTGGTAGAGACCAATACTAATTTAACAATGATAATTTAGAATTATTGCATTTGTCTTGATAAACCAAGGATGGACGATGTCAGCAACATAGCTCTTTTTCCAGCAATGATTGCATTGTGAGAAAGGGGCTTAAGCTGGAAGTGTGCAACTCCCAGGACAGCCTTTCATCCCCTGAACTTTTTGACTGACATTGTGTATCATTAGCATTTATTTATTTCACCAGTGAAATGCATTCCAATAACTGGGCTGCCTTAACCAACTCTGTCAACTAGTGCAGTCATTTATTAAAAGTGACAGGCCTGCATTTCAGCAGCAGATTAACTCACGTGCTGTGTACTGCTCCAGCTACTAAATTCTAATTTTGCTGATGCTATCCTGAGCAGTCAGTATACATTTGCATATAACCTGCAATTCCTTCTGCTCGACAGCAAGAATTACACATACATTTGTCTGCATATTGCATTTAGCAATATAAAATGACATGTATAATCTGCAAATGATTGTTTTCCAGAGTTCATGATCGAATGATTTAACTTTGATATTCCAGATGCTATACTGGGCAAAGCAATCCACTGATCAACTCCTCCATCAATGGCACACAGTGGCAGCAGTGTGGACCATCAACAAGATGGACTGCAACAGATTGCAAAGATTCCTTCATTGGCACCATCCCCGCATTGGCCATCTAGAAGGACAAGGACAGCAGATGCAACAGTACACCACTCTTTGTAGACTTTCCCCCTAATTATGTACCATTGCTATCCCTTCACTGTTGCTAGGTTTAAGGACTTCTTTTAAAAATGTCATTAACCAGATAAGGGCATTGTTGGCTAAGCCAGCATTTATTGTCTGTTCCTAATTGCCCAGAGGGCAGTTGACAGCCAACCACATTGCTGTGGGTCTGGAGTCACATGTAGCTCAGACCAATATGAATGGCGGGTGTCCTTCCTGAGAGGACATTAAGGAACTAAATGGGCCTTTCCAATGATCAGCAATGGATTAATGGTCACCATGAGACTCTTAGTTCTAGATTTTTATTGAATTCAAACTCCAATATCGCTTGGACTAGGTTCTCAGAGGATTAACTGGGTCTTAGGATTAATAGTCGAGTGATAATACCACTAGGCCATCACCTCCCTATGGCCATAGTGAAAGGGTATGGGATAATAGCAGGAAATTGCCATGAGTTGATGATGCCATTTCATTGGCTAGTGCAGGAACAATGGGCTGATTGGTTCCTTCTTCAGCATCACCCTTCTATGATTCTGGAGCTGCCTCACAATCAGGACTGCGGATATATCTTCACTGTACAGACTATAGTGTCTCAAGAAGTCAACTCACTACACATTCTGAGTGGTAATTAGGGTTGGGCAATAAATACTGATGGGAACCAATAATGCAAATTTCAGGTTAGTTGCCTTTTCTGATAATTTTCAAAACAATCATCCAGAATCTCTGATCAGTGAAACACTGCAGTAATTGCTGCTCGCCGCTGATGTAATTGTGGCTTGACATTTCTCTGTCCTTGACCCTGGGTTTACTTGTCTTAACAGCAGCAGTAATCCTTTGTCACAGCCATTGACAGTAAATCATAGTGTGCCCCCTCTCCATCACATCAGCTACTGCACTCAGGTAAACTTATCTAGCTGTTGGATTCAGGTACATTTTTAAGCATCTTAAAATTTCAGTAGGGTGGGAGGTTAGTGCTAATGGAAGTTTCTTTATATTTAAAGTATTTAAAACTGTAGAGGGAAAACATTAAGCCATTAGCATAGCAGAAGCTTGGAAGAGGGAGTTCAAGAAATCAATATTAACAAATTATTCAAAGATATAAAGCACGCAGTGACAGAGATAATGGATGCACTGGTACTAATTTTCCAAGAACCCTGAAACACTGGAAAGGTCCCACAGGATGGGAAAGCTGCCAATGTAATTTTAATCAAAAAGGGAGGGAGATAACTATCGGTAAATATAGGCCAGTTAGCTTAACATCTGTTTGTGGGAAAAGTTAATGCCTCTTATAAAGGCAAAGAATCTAGAAGTACATATTCAAATGGATTCATCATTGCTTCAGGAAGAGGAAATCAGGGCAGACAAACCTATTCAAAATCCTTGAGGAGGTAACAAGCAGGATAGAAAAAGATGAAGCAGTTGATGTAAAATACTGAGATGGTGTTTGATAAGATACCACATATTAGAAGACTTCATAAGGTAAAAGCTCATGATGTTGGAGATTTGATTTGATTTATTGTAGTCACATGTACCTAAGTACAGTGAGAAGACTTGTTTTGCGAGCAATACAGACAGGTGAGAGCAAACAAGGACTTACAGGTCATAGTCTGCTTATCATAGGTGTTAAGGTAAATGTAAAGTCACCATAGTGCTAACACACTTCAAGGTATGCTATCTCATTGAAGAGTGAGCTGGCTAGTGGTGGGTTCATCTGAGGGTCAGTGTACCTCAGGCAATGGGAGAGGTTGAGAATGAGAGTCCTTTAAGCTAAGCTCAACTTGTGCAAGAACTGAGTCCATTCTGTTGGCATTACTTTGAAGTGCAAGCCAGCCATCCAGCCAACTGAGCTAAACAATCCTGCTGGAGGGAATGTGTTAACATAGAATTGTTACAGCTATCTGAAAACCAATCACATGACAGGCAGAAGGTCTTTGACTTTGATAGCTGGTCCCCGGTGCACAGACCAATCAGTTTCTTGTTGGAGGCTGGATCTCCACTTGTACCACACTTTCGGTTCCACCTCATCTGCATGCTATATTTTGTTGAAACTTGAACAAGTAATTTTATAAACAATACTTGCAAAGAGTTGTATTGTTAGGCTGAAAGTGACTATGGTTCTTTAAGGTCTGGTCAAAATAATGCAAGAAGTCAAATGTACTTTGATATGAAGCAAATTTATTAGGTTAACTTAATCTCTACATTTGCAAATCAATGAGTGAGTCTATTGGCTTAATTTTTTTAGGATATTCAACAAGTGAGTCTCCCTGCCTTTTGCCCATTGGTTGATGGCTGGCACATTGAGTTCTATCTCAGTTTCTATGGCACTGGTCTTGCAAACACCAGTCAGATGGTTTTAAGGACCCAGTGCTGGGAAAATTTCCAATTATTAACATCATTCTGAATCTGATATTACTTGCTGTATTGCCACTCTGATTTTCACAGATTGCCTACTGTATGGAAGTAGGCCATTTGGCCCACTGAGTCCTCACCAACCCTCAATTAAAAGCCCCACCCAGACCCACAGTCCCCATGGCTGCCACCTAGCCAGCACATCCCTGGGCATTATGACCAATCCATCACATCTTTGGACTATGGGGGGAAACCAAAGCAAACCCTCACAGGCACAGGGAGAATGTGCAGACAGTCACCCAAAGGTGGAATTGAACTCAGGTCTCCCTTGCTATGAGGCAGCAGTGCTAACCACTGAGTCACTGTGCCACCTTAAGGTTTTTTCCAAGCATTCCTTTGTGCTGGTGTTCACAAACAAATCCATGTACTGCTGCAAAAAAACCTGTTCACAAAATCAAGGCAAGGTCATTGCAGTCACCTCCCTACCTTACCTGTGTTTACACTAAGCCTGCTGTTCATGTATTGTACTTCAATTGCTTATTGCCACGTCTTCAATGATATTGTTTTTGAGCCTAACATGACAAGAGCTTCAGGTTATTTGCTTTCAACTCATTCAGTGACCCTCCAGAAATCTTTGGTCTATAAAGCAGTTGTTTTCTGATTTCTGTCCACAATTAAAAATATAGAGAAATGAAAAGAGGAGATCTTTACAAAGTGAAGAAGGTCTTAAAATGAATATCAGAGGTGAGGGATCAAACCTTCAAAGAGGTGATAAATCAAAGGTGACAGACAATGAAAGAGAGAAAGGTATTCATATAGAAAATGAAAATAGAAAAAACAGCAATGGATAAAGAGTACAAGTCCAGGCGTAACTGTACGCAAGAGGCTAGATGGTTGGAAAATAATAAAAGGACGAAACTATGTTGTGTTATGTAAATGCATATAGAATTTAAAACCAAGCAGCTAAACTTATACATGTAAATAAATATAATTTGACAGCCATTATTGAGGCCAGGAGGCAGGATGACAGAGATTTTGAGCCGTACATTGAATGATGCATGACGTATAGAAAGCACAGGTGGAGAGGTTTCTCTGTACATTAATGAAGGTATTAGCAGAATTGAGATGATGATTTGCATTCAGGAAACCAGGATGTGAAGGCGTTTTGTGAAGAGATGCAAAATGATCATTTGTGGGAGTGGTGTGCAGGCCCCTCACAGAATGGTGGGATGAAATATAAAGGCAGAACCAATGAGAACTTGTCAAACTGTTATGGTGGTAATCATTAGGGATATTAATTTGCAAACAAACTGGAGAAATCAGATGACAAAAGCAGCCTATAGCTGGAGTCCATATAAGGGCTGATGAAGGGCTTCTGCCTGAAACATCGATTCTCCTCCTTCTTGGATGCTGCCTGACCTGCTGTGTTTTTCCAGCACCACACTCTCAACGCTTCATGTAAAGGGTGTCAAATTAAGACTGAGATGAGGACGAATTTCTTCCCTCAGAGGGTTATGTGTCTTTGGAACTCCTTGCCATGGAGAGCTGTGGGATAGAGTTTTTTGTGTATATTTAAGGTTGATAGAGATAGATTCTTGATCAGTCAGGGAATCATGGGTACAGACAAAGAACAGGAAAGTGAACGTGAGGAATGTTGGCTCAGCCATGATCCTATTGAATAAGCAAACAGATTCAAGGGGCCAAATGGCCTAAACTAGTTTCTATTTCTTATGGTCTAATTGTGTAATATTTTCAGGATAATTTGAAAGTAACACATTCTGGAACCATCCAGAGAGTAGGCAATACTAAACTTGGTTCTGTGTTATTCAACAAGCTTAAGTAATGACCTTTTATTCAAGTCACCCCTAGGTGGCACCAATCGTAACATGATTGAATTTTATATTCCATTTGCAGGGACAAGTATGAGTCTAATTCTAAAGCTTTAAACATCAATAAGAATGATTAAGGGACAGGTCAATAGAGATATAATCGCAAACATTTAAATGGATATTTCAAAATGTAGAGATTAAACACATTCCACAGAGAAAGTAAAAATCCAAAGGATAGACCTTGATGAGTACTTAGACCTTGAGAAGACTTTTGTTAAGATACTACATTGAAGGACATTGCAAAACACAGAAGCTCAGAATATAGGAGATAATGTATTGGTGTGGAGTGAAGGTCGGCTCACTAACAGGACGTGGAATGGAGATATAAATGGACCATTTTCTATCTGACATGATGTAATGTATAGTGAGCCATAGGCATCAGTATTTGGTCTCATCTCTTTCTAATGAATATAAATGACTTGGATGAAGGGATTGAAGTTATGGTTGCTATATTTACTAATACAAAGACAGGTGGAAAAGTTAAAAAAAAATACAAAGAAGTGCAGATACTAGAAATCAGAAACAAAAACAGAAATTACTGGGGAAACTCAGCAGATCAGGCAGCATCTGTGGAGAGAAAGCCAAGTTAACACTTCGGGTCCAGTGGCTCTTCTGAAGAAGGGTCATTAGATCCAAAACATTTACTCTGCTTTCTCTCCTCAGATACTGCCAGATCTACTGAGGTAGAAAAGTAAGCTGCACAGAGGACACAAGGACACTCCAAAGGGATAGAAATAGTGTGGTGTAAAGTATGATTTATATGTGTAAATGGGGTGGCACAATAATCATAGAACCCTTGTAGTGTGGAAACAAGCCATTTGGCTCAGAGAGTCCACACCAAACATCTGACAAACATCCCAACCAGACCCACCTATCCCTGCATTTCCCATGGCTAACCAACCTAACCTGGATACTTATTATCAATTTATCATTGCCAATCTAGCTAACATGAACATCTTTGGACTGTAGCAGGAAACTGGAGCACCTGGAGGAAACCCACAGTGGTACAGTGAAAATGTCCAAACTCCACACATGAGTCACCCAAGGCTGGAATTATACCTAGGTCCCTGGGACCACAAGGTAGCAGTGCTAACCACTGAGCCATTTTACCAGGGTTTGAATCCATCCTTGGACATCTGTCTGTGTGGAGTTTGCACATTCTTCCTGGGTCACTGTGGGTTTCTTCCAGGTGCTCCTGTTTCCTCCTACAGTCCAAAGATGTTCAGGTTGGCTAGATTAGCAATGATAAATTGATAATATGTGTCTAGGTTACGTTGGTTAGAGTCCAAAGGTGTACAGATGAGGTGGATTTGCCACGCTAAATTGCCCATAGTGTCCAGGGATGTGCAGGTTAGAGGGATTAGCCATGGGTAGTGAGGGGTTACAGGGCAGAGTAGAGGGATGGGTCTGAGTGGGATGCTCTTCAGAAGGTCAATTTGGACTCAATGGGCTGAATGGTCTGTTACAACACTGTAGGGATTCTATGATTATCTATAACACAGTTCTGGTTTAAATTAGGACCATTAAAGTTTGGGTCTGTGTGTCTGAAAGGGTTTTATGATTAACTTTTAAGAATTTCTGTAACAAGGTTGATTTTGTTTTAAAGAAATCATTTCAGGACACAAATGTGAATTTGTTTACATTGGAAGAGGTATGTTTTTGTGAGTGAACAGCATGAACAGTCATGCATTAAGTTTCTGATTTAAAAATTGGAGATTGGTTTCTTTGCTTTTGATCAGGCAAATGCTCATAGCTTGGATAAAAATCTTTGTATTTTCAGGCGCAGTTTGCAGTTCTGAAGAAGTTTTGGCTGAATGTGCACTTGTAAAATTATCAACCCTTTGTAGGTGTAGGTTGTTGAGATCTTTTAAGGATTAGGTCACCTCAGCATAACACATTTGGTTTGGAAGTTCCAAACCAGAAGTGTTTTGAGTGAAATCTTAAAGCTGCTAACTGAAGCTGAGAATGTTTTATAAACTGTCAATGAAGAGATTCTAAAGATGGGGAATTGAAAACACAGTTAAGTGAAGTTTAATTGATATGACAGTGAAGTGTTTTTGAATATTAATAGGATTGTATTTTATTGTGCATTCCTACATCTTGAAACTTATGTTATTTTTAAACAGCTTGGTTCATTTATTCGGAATTTCATTTCTTGTACATAACAAACTTAAAGACAGTATGACATGTTTGTGTTTCAGTGAAAGACCACCTTGTTAATACTAAGGCAAAACAGAATATGATATATCAAGCCAGACTTTACTCTGAAATCTGATTTTTCCACTAATAACATGAATTGGGATCATAACAAGAGGGGATGCTTGGCCAGATTTCAATTTCTCTAGGTTTAAGAGAGATCTGTATCATTTTTACAAAAACAAAATGGCAAATAGTGGTTTGGGAAACACAGCAGCTTGTTGTGCTGCACAGGAATTTGAAATTGGAGTTAATTATAACTTTTCTGGAAGTAATGGATATAATAGTGAATGATTTAAATGCTTTAAATAAGGTTAAACTGAGAGTATGAACAAATAAATGGAATATAGAAACAAAGTCAGAATCTTATAATGATGAGGTGAAAGTGAGGACTGCAGATGAAGATGGCAGGTCCACGCCCCCCAACAACCCACCCTCCCCTCCTGACACCCTCCCCTGCCACTGTAGGAATTGCAAAACCTGCGCACACACCACCCCCTCACCTCCGTCCAAGGCCCCAAAGGGTCCTTCCATATCTATCAGATTTTACCTGCACTTCCACACATGTCAGTTATTGTATCTGATGCTCCCAATGCGGTCTCCTCTACACTGGGGAGACAGGACACCTATTCGCAGAGTGCTTCAGAGAACATCTATGGGACAACCGCAACAAGCAACCTCACCACCTTGTGGTCAAACACTTTAACTCCCCCTCCCACTCTGTCGAGGACATACAGGTCCTGGGCCTCCTCCATCACCACTCCCTAACCACCCGATGCCTGGAGGAAGAATGTTTCATCTTCCACCTTGGGACCCTCCAACCCCATGACATCAGTGTGGATTTCACTAGTTTCCTCATTTCCCCTCCCCCCACGTTATCCCAGATCCAACCCTCCAACTCGGCACCGCTCTCATGACCTGTCCTACTTCTGTCTTCCTTTCCACCTATCCGCTCCACCCTCCTCCCTGACCTATAACAATCACCCCCACCTCTGTCTACTTATCACACTCTCAGCTACCTCCCCCCAGCCCCACCCCCTCCCATTTATCTCATCATCCCTTCGGCTCACAGCCTCATTCCTGATGAAGGGCTTTTGCCCGAAACATCGATTATCCTGCTCCTCGGATGCTACCTGACCTGCTGTGCTTTTCCAGCACCACACTCTCGACTCTTATAACGATGGGACCATTCAAGTGATTATCAAACATTTAGAACTGTCAAACTGGCAGAATCAATGTTGTTGACAATCGGAATAAGAGTAAGACACTCGGCCCTTCAAGCCTATTCTTTGATTCAGCAAGATCAAGCTTGATCATGGGTTTGTGCCTGCAATTTACAATTGAATTTAGGACCACAAGAAAGAAACATAACCATACATTTGCATAATTTGCAAGAGACTGAATTGCAATGGGATCCTGGAACGGGTGAGCAATAATTAGACCAACTACACTTGTACTCCCTGGAGATTTGAAGGGTGAAAGGTGACTTGACTGAAACATGAAGGATGACTGGGAGCATGTGAAAATATTGTTTCCTTTTGTGGGCAAATTTAAATCTAAGGCTTACTGTTTAAAAATAAGATGTTATCCATTTAAAATGGAAATAAGAGTTTTCTTTTCTTGCAGATTATTGGGTATCTTTGGAACTGATAATGGGGCAGGGAGTGAAGATATTGCCAGTGATTCTCTGGCTTTGATCAGGTATATTAAAACAGAGACAAGCAGGAACAATCCCACCCAGTTAGAAAACAATGTAGGGGCTTTGGAGGAGGTTAGTGAGGTCAAGCGAGTCAAAAGATGCAGAGACGTTGAGAAAATTAGTGAGGTATAATTTACCTTTTGCCCGTTCTCCTGACTCAGCCTTGCTCTGGTTTGGTTTGGTTCCAGCAGTCTGGCTGTTCACTGAAAGCAGTCAGTCACTGAGGCAGGTGGTCAAAAGACCAACTCCATGGAAGAAAGTGTTCTGTGCTGCATTTCTCTGCCATCCCTCTCTCTTGTAAGACCCTGTGTTTGATTTTACCTTTTTTGCCAAGGGGTGTTAATGGGGATTGTTGCAAGTATTTGGAACAGCATCATTAAGTTGGGATGATCTGTTGAAATTTTGGATAGGTTAAGTTATTCGATATTCTGTTGTCCTGGTGTTTCATTCGGAAATCTTATAAGTAAATTCTGTTTTGTTTAAGGCTAAGTATTTTGACCAGCTGCACTCTCCTAGGATATCCACTGTGAACCTGCTTAAAACAACAAGTAAACTTCGGGTCTGGGTGACTTTCCTGAAATATTTTGAGGGGATCTAGCCTGGTCCATAACAATATCATTTGGCACAACGATAAGAGTCATTTCAGTACATTTTTTTATTCATTCACAGGATGAGGGTGTCACAGGCTAGATCAGAATTTATTGCCCATTTCTTATTTGCCCAGAGTCAGAAGTCATATGACACCAGGTTATAGTCCAACAGGTTGATATGAAAGGAGACAGTGAGATCTGCAGATGCTGGAGGTCAGAGGCCCAGGTTTATTTGAACTCCCACACATTTTCGGAGTGCAGCCACTTCATCCTGACCAGGTCGGGGGCGGCAGTTTCTCTCCCTAAAGGACATCAGTGAACCAAATGTGTTTTCCTGACAATCATTATTAGACTCTTAATTACAGATTTTTATTGAATTTAAATTCAGCCATTTGCCCTGGCAGGTTTCAAACTCAGGTCCCCACAGTCTTGGTCTGTGGATTAACAATCCAGTAATAACACCACCAGGCTGTGGCCTACCTGACTGTGATAAATGTGTTGATTATTCTTTGAGAGAAGTCATTCCTCCTCCTTAGAGGAATTCTTTTCTGAGGAGAAATTGCTGGTCTTGAAAACGGAGTGAGAGGACAGGGGACAGAAACCAGAGACACCGAAAGTTCTGAGGAAGGGTCACTGGACCTGGAACGTTAACTCTGACTTCTATTCAGTGGATGCTGCCAGATCTGCTGAGCTTTTCCAGAAACTTCTGTTTTGATTCAGAAAGCTGAGGAAGTTGAGCTTGGGACAGGGCTTTCCTTGCTTGGAGCCTTTGAAATGTTGCCAATAACCAGTCACAAGAGTCACTGGGTCATAAAGTCATTCAGCAGAGAAACAGACCCTTCAGTCCAATTCATCCATGCCAACTAAGTTTCTCAATTTAAACTAGTCCCACTTGTTTTGATTTATTGCAGTCACATATACCTAAGTACAGTGAAAAGCTTTGTTTTGTGAGCAGTACAGGCATACAAGGGCATACAGACCACAGGGTATTTAGACAAGTTGAGGTATACAAGGTTACACTGCACAGAAGATTCACAAAGCAAGATTAACATTAGCAAGATTCCCATTACTTGAAATTAGAGAGGTCCATTCATCAGTTTAATAATGGCAGGGAATAAGCTGTTCTTGAACCTGTTGGTGTGTGTGCTCAAGCTTCTGTATCTTCTGCCTGACGGAGGAGGTAGGAAGAGAGCATTATTGGGCTGGGAGAGGCCTTTGATGTTGACAGACTTTCCATGGCAATAAGAAGTATAAATGGAGGCTATGGATGGAAGGTTGGCTTCCATGATGGTCTGGGCTGTGCACACAACCTTCTGCAGTTTCTTACAGTCCTGGGCAGAGCAGTTGTCGTATCAGGGGGTTATGAACCCAGATAGAATGCTTTCTGTGGTACATCTGTAAAGGCTGGTGAGGATCCTTATGGATTTGCCAAATTTCCTGAGCCACCTGAGGAAGAAGAGGCGTTGATGTGCCTTCTTGACTGTTGCATCGAGTGGAAGGTCCAGGACAGGTTGTCGGTTATTGTCACTCCAAGGAACTTGATGTTTTCCACTCTCTCAAAGTCCACTCTATTGAAGTGTAGGTTAGAGTGGTGCTGGAAAAGCACAACATGACAGGCAGCATCCAAGGAGTCAGAAAATCAACATTTCGGGCAAAAGCCCGTCATCAAAAGTAGATGGGGCATGTCCTCCTCCTTTTGTCCTCACGTCAATGATCGGTTTTGTTTTGCCAACATTGAGAGTGAGGTTGTTATCATTGCACCATGAGACCAATCACTCTAACTGTATTCTGACTTATTATTGTTTGATATCCATCCTACCACAGTTGTGTTATCAAACTTATAGATTGATGGGTCCATAGTTCATGGGTGTACAGGGAGTACAGTAGGGGGCTGAGAATTCCCATATCCTTCCGAGCCTTTCCCATTCGTAAACTTGTCCAAACGTCTTTTAAATGTTGTAACTCTACCTGTATTAACCAGTTCCTCTGGCAGTTCATTCCACAAATGGATCACCCTCACTGTGAAAAAGTTGCCCCTTAGATCCCTTTTAAATCATTCCACTTTCACCTTAAACCTATGCCATCTAGTTCTGAACTCCCTTACCCTAGGGAAAAGACCTTTGCTATGCACCCTATCCATGCACCTCATGATTTTATAAGCCTCTATAAGGTTTCCCCTCAGCATCCTACACTTCAGGGAAAGAGGTCCCAGTTTATCCTGCCTTTCCTTATAACTCAAACTCTCCAGTCCTGGTAACACCTTTGTAAATCTTTTCTCCACGATCTTCAAATTTAATAATATTCTTCTGATAGCAAGGTGACCAGAACTCTACACCAGTGACTTGTACAACTGCTTCATGATGTCCCAACTGCTATACTTAATTCTCTGACCAATGAAGGCAAGCGTGCCAAATGCCTTCTTAACAACCTTGTCTGCCTGTGACGCACCATTCAAGAAACTAAAAACCTGAATCCTGAAGCTGTTCTGCAACACATCCCAGGTCATTACAATTAACTGTGTAAATCCTGCCCTTGTTTGCTTTTCCAAACTGCAGCACATCACATTTACTCAAATTAACCACCATCTGCCACTCCTCGGTCCATTGGCCCAATTGATGGAGATCCCTTTTGTATTCCTGGGTAACCTTCTTCACTGCCCACTCCAAATATTATACCTCCAAATTTGGTGTCATCTTACAAACTTACAAACCATACAACTATCCAAATTGGTTATAGAAATGACAAGCAACCAGTACTGATCCCTATGGAACACTGAGGGTCACAGGCCTCCAGTCTGGAAAAACAGCCCTCCACCACCCTCTGTCTCTGACGGTCAAGCCAGCTTTGCATCCAATTGGCAAGCTCGCTCTGAATCCCACATGATCTAACTTTACGAACCGGTCTACCATGTGGAACCTTGTCAAAGATCTTACGAGAGTCCATGTAGGCAATGTCAACCAGTCTGCCCTCACAACCTCAAAAAATTCAATCAAGTTTATGAGACATGATTTCCCATTCACAAAGCCATGCTGACTATCCTTAATTAATCCTTTGCCTCTACAAATGCATGTAAATCCTATCTCTCAGAATCCCCTCCAACAATTTACCGAACACTGACGTCAGACTCACAAGTCTATAGTTCCTAGGCTTCTCCTTACTGCCTTTCTAAAATAAAGGCACAACAAGTTGGCGTGGTGGTTCAATTGTTAACACTGTTACCTCACAACGCTAGGGACCCAGATTTTATTCCAACCACATTCTCTCCATGTCTGTGTGGGTTTCCTCTGGATACTCCATTTTCCTCCCACAGTCCAAAGATGTGCAGGTTACGTGGATTGGCTGTGCTAAATTGCCCATAGTGTCTAGGGATGTGCAGGCTAGGTGGATTAACCATGGGAAATGAAGAGTTTCAAGGATAGGGTGAGTCTGGGTGGAATGCTCTTCAGAGGGTTGGTGTGGATTCAATGGGCTGAATAGCCTGCTTCTGCACTGTAGGGATTATCTAATTATGCATCCTCCAGTCTTCCAGCACCTCATCTGTGGCAATGGATGATACAAATAACTCCTCTCACAATTTCTTCCCGAGCTTCCCATATATCCTAGGATACTCTCGATTAGGTCCTGGAAATTGATCAACAGATACTCTCATCAAAGCGAGCTAATAAAGCTGCTGAGAACAGTGAGTTTTCATTCACCTTGGGGACAGCTGAACTGTAACCTTTCCCCATGATCTCAATCTCACCTCAGTTTCAAATTCAGGGAAACCTGTGAGGAGGGTGCCAAAAGTGGAGTAAATTAGCTTCCCGAACATAATGAAATGACAAACCAGTTTGCTGAGGTCAGGTTAATCAAACTCAACTTCCACTGAAATCAGTAGTCAGTGCACTGTGGTTGTTATTTCTACAGTTGGCATTTTAACCTAAACGCAGAACCTCTGTGCATCAGGATTGACATTCCCTTCTGAATTTTCTAATTTAGTTTTGAGGTAATGGTGCCTGTAAATTGTATCATACAGTTTGCTCCTGCCAAGGCATTTTGTAGTCAACCTGTTCAGGGACATTTTCATACAGTGTTTCTGGAATGTGTAGGGTTTGAAGCCAGGATTCTTGGCTCAGCGGTAGGAACTCTATTGCTGTACCATAACAACCCCCTCCAGTCTGAGAGAACCTTTTAATCAACCTGCTCAGAGATGTTATTACACACTCACTGGAATAGGTGGGATTGTCAATGAAAGATTCCTCATTTTGAGAGGTTGGGACATTATCACCACACCATCAGAATCCCCCATTTCTTGTTGTAGATTCTACATCAGGCAATTTGTGAAAACACTTGAGTGGAGGGGAAGAGAGAAAAGATTTCAAACTGTAAACTTGAGTGTTCTGGAACACACTGTCGGAAAGATTGCTGAATCAGTTTCAATTAGATTTCACAAAACTCACCTCCAGAATTTTAAAAATTATAACTGTCACATTTAATTTTTCTATGTAACATTTTGTAATAGCCCTTTCAGTATTTTGGGGATTTGTAAAAATGTTTTGAATGTTGATAACTTGAGACTGTGTTGCTTCAGACAACCTATTGCTTTTAACATTTCTTTGGCTTCTGTTACATTTTAAATTAGTTATTCACAGAATCTGAGCAGCACTGATATTCATTCCCCAGCCTAATAGTTTTTAAAAAGATTGTGCCACATCTTTAAGCTGCTGCAGTCTCTGGTGAGATGTTGACATAGCTGCCTCACAGAACCAGAAACCTGGGTTCGATTCCAGCCTTGGGTGACTGTCTGTGTGGAGTTTGCACATTCTCCCCGTGTCTGCGTGTGTTTCCTCTGGGTGCTCCGGTTTCCTCCCACAGCCCAAAGATGTGCAGGTTAGGTGAATTGGCCATGCTAAATTGCCCCATAACATTTTGGGATGTGTAGGTTAGGTGCATTAATGAAAGGTAAATGTAGAGTCATAAGGTAGAGGAATATGTCTGGGCGGGTTACTCTTCGGAGGATCCATGTGGACTTGTTGGGCCGAATGCAGGGATCCTATGACAACTGAATGGTTTGAGGCCATTTCAGAGGGCAGTTAGTTCAGAAATAGTTACATTGCTATGGAGTTGGAGTCATATGTAGGTCAGAACAAGTGAACAGTGAAGGGCAAAATCTTTCGGAATATTGATATGCAGAGGGATCTGGATGTGCAGATCACTGAAGGTGGCAGTGTAGGTAGATAAGGGGCTAGAAAAGGCAAATGGCACCTTTGCCTTCATTGGAAGGGGCATTAAGTATAAAGATATGTTGAAGCTTTAAAGAACTTTAGTTAAGCCACACTTGAAATATTGTATACAGTTCTTGTCACCACACTATCAGAAAGATGTAGATGCTTTCTAGAGGTTACAGAAAAGGTTTACCAGGATGTTGCCTGTTATGACTGATTTTAGCTATGAAGAAAGGTTGAATAGACTGGACTTGTTTTAACTGGAGCACAGGAGGTTGAGGGGCAACTTGATAGAAGTTTATGAGTTTGTGAATGGCACGGATAGAGTGGAAAGTATGAGGTTTTTTTCCAAGGATGAGGAGAAGGGGTCAACTATTGGGGGACATAGGTTCGAGTTGCAAAGGGGGAAGTTTAAAAGAGATGTACGAGGCAGACTTTTCTGAAAAAGGGTGGTGAGTTCCTTGAACACATTGCCAGAGGAAGTGGTGGATGCAGACACAACAGCAGCATTCCAGAAGATGGACAAACACATGAATAGGAAGAGATAGAGAGATATGGATCCTGTAAGTGGAGACAGTTTCATTATGGAAGGGCAAAATGTGCTGGAGGGTTTGGAGAGCCAAATGGCCTGTTCCTGTGCAGTATTGCTCTTTGCTGTAAGTAAGGATGACAAGCAGGAGGCTGGAAGAGCACAGCAAGCCAGGCAGCATCAGGATGCAGAGAGGTCGATGTTTTAGGTGTAACCCTTCTTCCAGACTGTACTCTAAGTAAGGATGGCAGGTTTCTTTTCCTGAAGGAGGAATATTAAATTTGTTGCATTTTCAAAACTATCTCAAACTGATCACTGAATCTGAGCTTTTTTTATTTCCACGATTGCACTCACTCACAGGAGTACAAATGATGACAGGTTGATACTTCTTAATTACTTATACAGTGAAATAACTATTATGCTATCACACCCATCAATCACTCTGATAATATTCATCTACAATAATTTGATCATAGAAACAGTTCTCAATTGTTTGGCCAATCTCATTTGTGAAATCCTTATGCTCACTCATCATTGAAATATTTTATGGAAATTAATCATCATTGGTCAAAATATAACTCATCCACAATGGAGAAAGTTAGAGAAAAGGTAGTAACTTTATGTGAAAAGAAGGGAGTTAAGGCATTGTCTGTTTAATATGTGGAAAAGATAATGTTTAATAAAACAAAGAACTGCAAATGCTGGAGGTCTGAAACAAATAAAAACAAAAATTGCTGGAGAAGCTCAGCAGATCAAACTGCAGCTGTGGTCTGAAAACAATCAATATTTCAAGTCCTGTTGCCCTTCTTTGAAAAGTGAAATAGTTGATGTAGAGTATTCCATTGCAAAGCCACATTTCTCATAAGAAGCCTCAGCTAATGAGACAAACGATTGGATGCAGCACTGTAGTTCACTTTCCAGTCTAACGAGACAAGGATCCATTGTGGAATTTCTACCTTGCAAAGCTCCCCCTTGTAGCACAATAGTTATTATTTCTAAATAAATTATCCATGGGTTATTGATATCACTGGCTTGGTTGGCAGTTTTTGCCCATCTCCATTGTCTAGATGATGGCTAAGAGTTAACAACATTGCTGTGGATCTGGAATCACATGCAGGCCAGACACATTAAGGATAGTAGATTCCTTTCCCTTAAGAACATCACTGAACCAGATGGGGTTATACAGTAAATGGCATTGACTACATAAACTAAGAAAATATTGCAGATGCTGAAGATCTGGAACAAAAGCAGAAATTGCTGGAGAAATTCAGCAGGTTTATCAGAGAGAAAGCAGAGTTAATGTTTTGAGTCCAGTGACACCCCTATTCAGAATGATAGTAGCTAAGAAAAGGTGGTACACATGTTGATGACAAGGGTTAGGGATAAGCAAGCGAGAGGATTGATGGAAACAGGGCCCAGAGAGAGAAGAAAATTAGGCTGACAAACAATAGACAATAGACAATAGGTGCAGGAGTAGGCCATTCTGCCCTTCGAGCCTGCACCACCATTCAATATGATCATGGCTGATCATCCTTAATCAGTATCCTGTTCCTGCCTTACCTCCATAACCCTTGATTCTACAATCCTTGAGAGCTCTATCCAACTCTTTCTTAAATGAATCTAGAGACTGGGCCTCCACTACCCTCTGGGGCAGAGCATTCCACACAGCCACCACTCTCTGGGTGAAGAAGTTTCTCCTCATCTCTGTCCTAAATGGTCTACCCTGTGGTAGCATCCATGGTCTATCAATGGATGATAGTAAGCCAGGGAAGGAGAAAAGCTGATAATGGGGACAAGGAGTAGTTGAAAATGGTTTGAAAAAAACATTAATTCTGCTTTCTGTCCTCAAATTTTTTAAATATATTTATTCATTTGTGGAATGTGGGAATCAGCATTCATAGCCCATCTCTAGTTGCCCTTGAGAAGATGAGGGTGAGCTGCCTTCTTGAACCGCTACAGTCCACTTGCTGTGGGTTGATCCACATTGTTGTTAGGGAGGGAATTCCAGGATTTTGACCCAGTGACAGTGAAGGAATAGCGATATATTTCCAAGTCAGGGTCGTGAGTGATGATGATGAGAGGCAGCCAGACCTATTGAATTTCTGCAGCAATTTCCTGACAGTGATCATGTGGCTACTGGTTGACGAACATTTCAATTTGAATTCAAATTTCACCACCTGACATGGTAAGAATTGAGTTCGGACCCGAACAGGACAAACAGTACAGACTACAGATTCAAAAACACCAGCAACAGTTCTCCTTCAGGATCCTCCGCTCCACGCTTACAGCAATGCGCCGGGCACCTAACCTCTCTACAGTCAGCCCTGCCTCAGCTGAGGGCCACACTCTCTCAGAATTGCAAAGGACCCACTCTGTACTACATCCTCAGGAGAATTCATACTCTCAACAAACAGTATTTCAATTCCATCTCAAACATCAAAAACTGTACCCTGCCACCGCAGGAACTGTAAAACCTGTGCCCACACCTCCTCCCTCACCTCAATCCAAGGCCCTAAAGGAGCCTTCCACATCCATCAAAGTTTCACCTGCACATCCACCAATATCATTTATTGTATCCGTTGCTCCCGATGTGGTCTCCACTACATTGGGGAGACTGGGCGCCTCCTAGCAGAGCGCTTTAGGGAACATCTCCGAGACACCCGCACCAATCAACCAAACCGCCCCGTGGCCCAACATTTCAACTCCCCCTCCCACTCTGCCGAGGACATGGAGGTCCTGGGCCTCCTTCACCGCCGCTCCCTCACCACCAGATGCCTGGAGGAAGAACGCCTCATCTTCCGCCTCGGAACACTTCAACCCCAGGGCATCAATGTGGACTTCAACAGCTTCCTCATTTCCCCTTCCCCCACCTCATCCTAGTTTCAAACTTCCAGCTCAGTTACTGTCTCCTTGACTTGTCCGACCTGCCTATCTTCTTTTCCACCTATGCACTCCACCCTCTCCTCCTTGACCTATCACCTTCATCTCCTCCCCCACTCACCCATTGTACTCTATGCTACTCTCTCCCCACCCCCACCCTCCTCTAGCTTATCTCTCCATGCTTCAGGCTCACTGCCTTTATTCCTGATGAAGGGCTTTTGCCTGAAACATCGATTTCACTGCTCGTTGGATGCTGCCTGAACTGCTGTGCTCTTCCAGCACCACTAATCCAGTATTTGGTTTTCAGCATCTGCAGTCATTGTTTTTACCATGGTAAGAATTGAACCCATCTTACCCGAATATTAGCCTGCTGTTCAGAATCATTATGCCAATTACATTACCATATGTCACGACTTCCTCAGACCATGGTCATCCATGGTAGGCGAAGAGCAACCTTCCTTAAGTCAGTAGGTTCTTTGTTCAATTCTGACTCCAGAGACTTAGGTTAGCATGTTCCAGTGCTCACATCAATGGAGCACTACATTGTTGAAAATCATTTAGATAACATATTGACTGAGCACCCACCCTTGGGTCAAATATTTACCGTGTCAGGAAGAAGAGCAAATGGGTTGTCCTCATGTACTGACCATATTATGTCCCTCTTCTGACAAAAAATAATTTGCAATTGGACCTTTTCTTTATCTTAATACACTGTGCTGGAGCTTGCTCTGTGAAAAATGGCTGCATAGCTTTCCCGTGTAATGATAGTGACTGCACTGAAATAGGCATTGAGAAAGGCACGGCCACAAAAACAAAATAATTTCATGGTAGTTGGTGGTGTGTTTTGCACAATTTTTCCCAGCATCAGCATCAAGCTATGAGCATATATTGATTAAAAAAAAACTACAGCAATTGCTGGCAATGCAGAGATAATGAGGCCAGCGATACCTTGAAATAAAAATGAGGTACAAAGAAGTGGGTGGATTGTTAATGATGTATTCTGGAAGGGATTGCTGACTTGTCCATTTTCCAGCTGATTTACTGAAAACAAATCAAGATTGGTTACAGAGAAATAATTCCAACAGTGTCAAAACTTCTCTTTAAATAAATAGGCATTTGGAAGTACAAGAAACTGTGTATCACAGATGAAACATAGTTTGTCAAAAGTTTTCATCTCCCATTTAACAGGATTTATCAATCTTTATCTCCATACCCCTCTGTCTATCTCTATCTCCCTATCTATCTTTACCTCTCTATCTCCCTCACTGTCCATCTATCTGTCTATCTGATTCATCTACCTAATCTATCAATCTAATTTATCGCCCTTTACTAATCATAGTCCACTTGCTAACTGATCAGCACTCTTGTATCAATGCTTAGTCCCCTTCCAATGATATTCTTGCAAACTGTCCTGATGAGTACAAGATAAAAAATTTGGACAAAATATGCTTTTTTTCCACGATAACAACAATAATAATTAACTTCTCTTTTCATCAATTTCATTCAATAATCTTTTCAAAAGCAGTGATAATGGTGGCTGTGGATTATTAAAGCCGGATACTCTGTTCTACCCTAATATGTGTCACATTACATTCATTACAATGTCAGGATGTGAGGACTGAATGGATATGACACATCAATCCCATTTGCCATTTGTTGTTTGTGACACCAGATTATCAACATTAGGAAATTAGTTTGAATGACATGATGACAGCTTGGGCATTTGAATCTGAAAAAAACAAAGGTTTGACTGAGTAACTGCAGCATTACTGAATTGACATCTGTTCTAACACTCTTATAGGGAAAAGGCAGGAAAGTGGATTTGAGGAGAGTCAGAGGAACAACAATCTCTTTGAACAGCAGAGTAGACTCAATAGGCTGAATGGCCTACTTCTGCTTCTATATCTCATGGTCATAAAAACCTCAATTCACTCAGTAAAATCCTTCAGGGAAGGATATTCACCTATTCTGGCTTATGTTGACTCCAGGACCACATCAATCTTTGATTCATAATGTAGAACTCTTCTCTGAAGTACCATTGATAAACTGAAAACTAAAGCAGCAGAATTGATGAAGGGAAACCAGGAGATGTAGTCTATCTGGATACCCAAAAAAATGTTTGATTAGGTACCACACAAAAACCTATTTAATAAGATGAAAGCCCGTAATGTTGGGGCATGGGCAGAGGATTGGTTCACTAATGGAGACTAAGATTTGATATAAAAGTGACATTTCAGGTTGGTGACCTACAACTAGTGGAATGTGAAAGGGATCAATTCCAGGGCCATATATATTTATAACATATATTAATGACTTGGATTGGGGAAGTGAACATATGAGCATCAAGTTTGCAAGGGAGATAAAAATTGTGAAGATAAATAATGAGGAAGATGGATAGAGTCTACAGAGGGATATAGACAGGTTATGTGAGTGGCAAAACTTTGGCAAATGGTATATAATATAGAAAATGTAAGGTTATGCACCCTGATAGGAAAAAAATAAAGGAGATAAATATTATTGATATGGAGAAGGATTGCAACCCAGAAGGATTTGAAGATCCTTGTGTATAAATCACAAAAAGTCTAAAGCACAGGTTCAGCAGGTCATAGGGAAGGCAGAGAGAATGTTCACCTTTATTTCATTGGGAATAGAGCATCAAGATTGTGAAGCCATATTAAAACAATAAAAAGCACCAGTCAGAATACTTCTGGAATACTATGAATAGTTTCGGCCCATTATCTACAGTGAGATATACTGCATTGGAAGCAGTCCACAGCAGATTTACGCTGTTGATTCTGGATCATCTTATGAGGAAAGATTGAGTTGGTTGGGTGATCCCCATTGGATTTTAGAAGATTGAGAGATGAGCTTATTGAAACTTAAAAATAAATCTCTTAGTGGACTTGACAGGGTAGGTGCAAAGAGGACATTTCCCCTCATTGGAAAGGGCATAATTTAAGACAGAAATTAGGAGGAGTATCTTCCCTCAGATGTTAGCAATTCTGTGGAATTCCTTACTCCAAAGGGCTATAGAGATTGAGTTGTGAAGTCCATTGAAGAGTGAGATAGACAGATTTTCAATCAGGAAGGGACTCAAAGATTATGTGGAAAGGACAGGAAAATGGAGTTGAGGATTATCAGATCAACCATGATCTGTATACAGTGGTGGAGTTGATAGGCTGAATGGTCCACTTCTACTCGTAAGTCTTTTGGTCTATGGTCTCATGATCAGTTGTATCACACAACAACAATGCAAACTTGCATGGTATTTGTGTATTACCTATAATGTATTAAAATTACTGAAGCATTACAATACTAAATATGGCACCATGCATTTGAAGAAGGTATTAGGGCAGGTGACTGAATATTTAGTCAGAGAAGTAGATCTGAAGGAGGCAAGCAACTCAGTGAAATGAATGCATTTCAGGAAGTAATCTCTGTTTAATGGTAAATCCAGGCAAAAGTTAATACTTTGATCTGAAGAAGAGTCATGTCAAACTCAGACCGTTAACTGTCTCCCCACAGATTCCACTAGACCTGCTGACTTTCTACAGTATTCTCTGTGTTGGTTTTAGCTTTCCAGCATCTGCAGTTTTTTGTTTTGTTTTAAGTAATGATATCTTTCAGTTAGAAGTCACATGACACCAGGTTATGTCCAACAGGTTTATTTGAAACCACGGGAAACATTGTCAGACTGTGTTTGGAAGTTTGAGGAGTGACTTAGTTGGCGTTTGTAAGATCCTGAAAGGTCTTGAAATCAAGGTGGACATGGAAAGGATGTTTCCTGTATGAGCCAGTCCCGAATTAGGCAACACTGTTTCAAAATTAATGATTGCTCATTCAAAACAAAGATGTGGAGATATTCTTTTCTCTTTGAAAGTTGCATGGTTTTGGAGTTCTCTGCCTCAGGTGGCATGAGAGATGGGTTCATTGAATATTTTTAAGATAGAAGTGAGTCAATGATTGTGAGGCAGTGGAATCCATTATTATCGGGGCTAGGTGAGAATATGGAATTCAAAACACAAACACATCAGCCATGATCTCACTGAGGAGTTGAATAGTTTACTTCTTCTCTGAGTTCATTTGTTCCTCTGTTCATAAGTAACCTGGGTATGAAGATATAAAGTCCACCTTAGTCCATCGCCAGCAC